>NC_136412.1:101538780-102281280 GCF_051521515.1 Lactuca serriola
GTAGTATCGATGAAGTGTGTGTGGTTACCCGGCACATCGATTAAGGGGTAAATATTAAGGGTACCAAGTATATTTGCATGGTTACTTCACACCTTGTTTTGTGATCCTCGACATCCCAGTCACAAAACTTGAAGGGCACACTCGATATTGAAACATGCCATTGAAAAGTGCAGTGAATCTTAAAATAATCTAGGAGTTTCAAAACCAATTAAAACCTAATAATATATTTCGATTATCTTGGTGGAAATTGATGAATCGTCATTCACCTACCTTCAAATATTTTATAGCTTGGATTACGACATCCCTCTTCCAAATTATAAAAGTATCGTGTTGGGTCCTAGCCTTAATATGTCATATTGGGTGTTTTATTAAGGACTTTAAATTAACTATCTTGAATATCTCCCAAAAGATGTATGCTTTAGACATTTATGATATTCCCAAATCTCTTGAAACAAGCTTTCCTAAATGAAGATGATGTCCCATGGAAATCATACTTCTTTCATGTCCTCCAATTATTCTACCTAACCCACAAGTTCTTGAAAAGTTTAAGGTCACTCAAGCCCTATTGGCAAGCATAGGTCTATGTGTGATCACATCTTGGAGATGTAGTTACATATTGGCAAGCCGGGAGAGTTGGGTGTCAAAGTCTTGAGAAAGTTGGTGGCTCAAATGCTTTCTAAGTCACATAGTGAGTTCCTTTGAGACTCCAATGAAATAGACTATGACAAGAACCTTAATGATCTTATCTATTTGCAAAGATCAACTTCCTATAACTTTATGGACATTGACAATGATGACATTGGATATCTAGAAAAAGCATTCTCTTCCCAATGGAAAGGGATCGGCCATAGTCAACTCGGTTGACCAAATGGTAAAGAGAGAGGCTAAGTCTGAGATAGTCCCATTATCAAGGGTCCATTGCCAAAGAAAGGGGTATTGGTTGTGAAACTGCCAAATTTACCTAAGGATGTTAAAGTCAATAAGTTTGACTCTACTTCAGGTAAAGTTTACTATCTTACTCTGCTAAGTTTCTATTATGAGATTCTTGATATATGATGTGACTGGGTCACATGTTGATGTTTTAAGAATCAAAGAAAAAGTGAAGAACCTTAAAGAAAGAATATGTTGAATCTGATCGTGTAGATAGATTTCTATCGCATAGTTTAAAGATCTGATTCTTGGGATGTTACTTAAGAGTTATGATATATATTGCTTAGGAATAGATAACAACAACTTTTCATATGGGTTGTAAGGATAAGTCTTTTCGCAAAGTTTAAAATAAAAGGTAAATCATTTTATTTTAGTTATTTTATGTATCCTTACAATGGCGTTTGTGGAAAATTGTTGTTTATAAGATTCCACTGATAGCAATATTTGAAAGTGAATTTGATTCTCTCATTTGTGGTAATGTCTAAATTCACCAAATAAGGAAAGATTCTCATCACCCAAGTTTCAGTTGGATAGAAACTTGGAATCATGCAAGTTGTATAACATGATGGATGAGAACTTTCAAACATTGGAAAAATTAAGACTAATTACTTGTTCACATGGATGTGTGAGTCAAGTAAAGGACTAAGGGATAAAGTACACATTCTTGTGCACTTGTTAAGTCCACCACAAAAGATCTATAAGACTATTCGTCATGATTTACTAAAGTTTAGTAAATATGGTTACACTTACAAGTTTAAGTGTAATTCTGATACATTGGAAAATTTTAGATGTATGGTAGAACGAATGAGAAGAATCAAATTAGGCAGAAGGATAAAAGTGTCTCAAATCTAAGAAGATGGTAGAGTACTTTAGTATCATGTTTTAAGACCATCTTAATGATTTTGAGACCTTATCACAATTCATCCTCTAAGTGGATTCTGATAGTTAAGAAGAGGAGTTATGAATTGTTGAAGTGGTTAAATCAAGAAGATGATTCATACTTTGTTCCAAAAACAATTGTTAGAGTTATACTCTAAAATTGTAACTTGAGTGACATGTCTTTAAGAAGGTTTAAAACACTTGTCAAATGTAAGAGTAAAAGTTTTCTACTCTTGTACATTTGAAATTGGTAAGTTGTGGTGTTTTGGATAAAACAAAGACCAACTAAGGCCAATTGTGTGAAGTGTTTGTCTTGATTAGAATCCACTCTATCTCTTGAATATCTGACAAGAAAGTCTTATATGTCAAGAGGATAGTGGGAGTCTTAAAGGTCTTGAAAGTCTCAAGAACTAATCAAGAATAAAACCTGAAGTTTTTCACTAGCACACGACTTGGTTTATAACATATCGTGTTGACGTACTTTATTTCTCTGCCCATACCAGTTAAAGTTGGCTTTGCGTGTGAGTTCTTAGAGTTCTCTATTGGTTGCATAACAACTTGGAAGCAATGATAGGAACACATATACCATAAAATCCAAGTGTCATAAGGTTTCTCTCCGATTCATGAAAAATGATGGTAAGGAAACACTTTTACTAAGTAGATTTTAGCTAGATAGCAATTATGATATTTGCATCTCAAAGTCGTTAGTGGAGTGTGTGTGGTTAATCGGCACACTAACATGGACTTGTGAGAAGTGGCAAAGGTCTAAACAATCGAGACTATGATTATGTCATCCATTTTCATAGTTCTTAAAATTGTTTAGACACACCTGTGAGCTATCTAAGATAATGTGTATGATATTGATAAAGTTTTATCAAAGCAATCTAGTATCAGAAATCTGAACTTTGGTAAGAAAGTCAATAAAGTATTGTTTTTCTAGAAGTTCAGCTGATTTCTGAGTACATGTCAAAGCTAGTGGGAGCATAAGTGTTATGCTAATAATCATCATGTTAATGGGAGCATGAGAATTATGATAAAGGTTACAAGTTAACAATGTTAATTATAGAAAACAAAAGGTTTTGATTGGGAAAGAGTTGTTTTGCTATAATTAAGGGAGATGAAATTATACTTCATCTCAAATCTAAAAGCTTAGATTGAGGTTTTAAAATCCGATTATGATTACGACATCCCTTTTCATAATCTGAATTATGGGTTCATTATTTGCGTTGTAAAATTCGATTATGATTACAACATCCTTTTTCATAATCTGAATTATGAGAACTTGGCAAATTGAAATGGAAATATTATAGCAAAAGACTGGTTTAGTCTTTATGTGAGACATCATGAATCGTGTCCCATATGCTTCAGATATAGGATCGATTACATGTGCTATATTCATCTTTTCTAAAATTTTCCAAATGCTTGGGGCATTAAGAAGGGAAAAGGTCTAGAACTGGATATGACTAAAAGGATTAAACAATAGTTGAGGAAAATCTAAGGTTTACCAAAGATTGGTTGCTTAAGGATAGTTGGAAGTATAGTGTTAATTGTTAGAAGGACCATATTGACATATTCTGAAAAGCGGCAACTCTTTTTCAGAAGTGATAGTCAAAATGGAATATGGAAATGTTTCAAAGTTAGAAATTGTTCAATAAATTTGTGTAAGATTAGGAAACTTAATGCAAGAAGGATGTTTCCAAGGAGTTGATCTCCTTTGGAATGCTCTGTAATGTTTGTTGTCAGGTCTTTGTGACTTTGTGCATAATCATTACAAGAGGATCAATGCATATAAGTCTAGAATCTAACAGATTTCAGTAAATGACATGAATTTGGAATTCTTGCATTTGCAGTAAGGATTTGGGACTGTGAAGTAATAATCATTGGAGTTATGTTCAATTGGTCTATTTCACAAAGTAAAGATCATAGACAAACATAGAGTGCATACTTGGTGTATGGCAAAGCTATTGTTTAGAAAAAGATAGTGTACATGCTTGGAGCATGGGACAACTATTGTTTTAATTCAAGAATAAAGTTGATAGCTGAAACAGTATACAATGAATAATGTGTAATCATATGGTGATAAATAAAATGTGTTTTATTTATATTCCTAAGTTCTGAGACCATATTGGATTCGATTATTATTGTGCTTCACTTTGCATGTATTGACTTCCAGAATAACTAGGTCATTGTTATGAATGACTAAGTTATTCAAACCATCCACAGCCGGTCATATGTTGGAAGTAGATATGAACCAAGACTGTCATGGGTTGGGCTTGTAGAGGTCTAAGATGTTGGACAAGGTGGTGCTACAACACTCATGAGTGCTCATAAGTTTTGAGTATTTGATTCAACCCACGCTCATTGGATTCACTTCATGGATTTTATCACGCGTGATCACGAGACGATAATATCTTATATTCTTTAAACGTAGAGATATGAGTTATTAGTATGAGTTGGTTGTACATTGATTGCACGAAAACGCATTGGTAACTCGATGTTATAAAACGTGCCATTGTGTATGATTCAAAAAGTAGTAGAACAAGCCATGTGAGTAGAAGTTTATCCATTCCTTTTACCTTCGGGATAAAAACGATATCTGTGGGCCCCTCGATGATTTGGTGATGAAAAATGTAAGTGCTCGGCCGGGCCTGGACTGATTTGATTTGTTCAATTAGTCAGTCGTCATAAATCGAAAATCGGGAAACAAAAAATGGACATAGAGAATGATTATAATCCATGTCTCAGTCCATATGATATCTAGAATGGAGGAATATACGATCTCTTATCTAATGGACAAGTCATTGACAAAGGTCAGAGATCATCGACAAGGTCAGAGTTCGACAGAAGCTTTTAAGAGCTACGATTCCCAGTCGGTTCTTGAAGTCATACTTGCAATAATAGTTTTAGACTTATCCAAGTGGGAGACTGTTGGATTAATGTCTAAGTCCATAACTATAATTGGTAAGACTTGACCCGACCCGGCATGGTCCATTTGGGTTGCATGGCATCATGCATTTGGATAGACTATAATGAGAGAAATAACACTTAAGGTTTGTTAATATATTATAAGTTCTAATATATTAATAAGATTATTTAATTAGTATTGATCAAGAATTAATCTAGGATTAATTAAGTGATCAAAAGAAGACTAATTAAATATATGAGTTGATTGTGTAAATCATCCATACTTGTATAATGGGCTAATCACGGTTCTAAAAAACACGTCATGGCGCGCCTTAAGGCGTGCCATGGCGCGAGGCGTGGTGTAGCCGTTACGAAAACGTCCAAGGCGGGTTTGTTAAGCGTGACGCCCAAATAACATGTCAAGGCGTGCCATATCGTGATATGACGCGAGTTTTTTTCAAGACGCGAGTTTTTTTTTGTTTTTTTATTTATTTTTTATTTTTTTATCGGGCCTAAAATAATTGAGTTTTTGTTCACTTTTTATATTAAATACTAATATAACACTTCTAAAAACTGATATACTTGATAAAAATCAATAATTATATGATTATCACTTTTAATATATATAAAATAGTCACGCCTTGAAAAATGCCATGGCTCGCCAAGGCTTGTCATGGCTTAACTTTTACCTTGCCGCCAAGCCATGCCTCATGTTATTTAGAACCTTGGGGCTAATGATTCATGGATTGTTAAGTTGGGCTAAAACACATAAGATGCTCCATGAATGCTCCATGGTATATTTGAACCCATGGATCCAAGGAAATGGAAAGCCATGACAATTAGGGTTTACCCTAATTGTCACTAACTATATAAGCATCTTATTGTTGACAAAATCGGCACTATGTGTGAGAAAAAGGGCTAGCCGATTTTCATGAAGTGTGGATTTCTCTCTAACCTATTCCAAGTGTATTTGGTGCTGTGTGAACCATTTGAGGTGTCACACTTGGGGCACTAGTCACTCAAGCTTCATGAAGACATTCTACATCAAAGAGGTATGTAATTCTAACTTGAGATATTCTTATAAATCAATGTTATTATGCTAGTTAGGATGAATACCTTGGAAAGTTCATATTTGCATGTATAATAGAGAAAACATAGATCCAAGGTATTTAGGGTTACATGTACACTTAGGAGTGTTAGAATGCTCAAAACCCAACAAGGACAAGGTTAGACTCGACGAATTGCCTTGGCAACTCGGCGAGATGGATTGGGTTTCCCGTGTTCAGTCTAACGAGTAACTCGGCGAGTTGGTTAGGTTTTTCCCCAGTTTTCCAAACTCGAAAAGGACTCGACGAGGTTCTAGAAGCATTTGACGAGTTGAGTCAATATTGACTGTTGACCTTGACTTTGAACAATATTGACCAAGTTTGACTTTGAGGGTATTTTTGGTATTTCGGGATTTTGATGAAACTAGTCACATGTTGATTATAGGCAATTGAGTTGGAGTTTTGCGTGGGAATTATCTGACCTTATCTTATCAGTTCAGCATTCTTGAGAGGTGAGTCTCCTCACCACACTAATGGGTCTTTGGTACCAAGGCCGACCCATTTTATGATATGTGGTATACTAGTTGATGTAGTGTTATGTGGCATGTTAGCTAGTTATGTGCTCGGAGGTATGCTAGTTGTATATGTGTTATGCTTGTATGGAAGACCATGTGATAGCCCATGGCACTTGGATGTAAGACCATATGGAGAGCCCATGGCTGTCCTATTAAAGACCATGGGGGGTGCCCATGTCACTTGGGTTTAAGACCATGTGGGGAGCCCATGGGTTTCCCATTAAAGACCATGGGGGAGCCCATGGCACTTAGGTGTAAGACCATGTAGGGAGCCCATGGCATCGTGGAGTAAGACCCTAGGGGGAGCCCACGACATCCCTATATGTTGTATGCATGGCTTATGTGGTTTATGTAGCTTTTATAGCTAATATGATATATGTGATTATGTGGACTATGTGGGGTATGCTTTGGGGAACTCACTAAGCATTAGCTTACATTTTATTGATTGTTTCAGGTACATCCGAGCCTAAGGGCAAGGACAAGGCTAGATGGCCCGACATGCGCTCTTCGACAGTTGTTTTGATGGGACACTATGATATTTGAAATAAAATGTTGATGTTATGTATTTTGGAAACAATTGTCATTGATACTTCATATTTTTGTTAGATTAGTGTCTAAGCCCGTAACTATATTTGGTACGTACTTGACCCGGTTGTGCATGGTCATTTTGGGTTGCCTTCACTAAAGCAACTTGACAGGGTGATTTATGGAGAGAGACGATATTGTGGTTTATTAATATATTATGAGAATAATATATTAAACGAGAAATCATATTATTTAATTACTATTAGTCATGAACTAATTAAGAAATAATTTGGTGGCTAAAAAAGATTAATTAAATATAGGGGATTGGACTGCAATTATAAGATAATTGAGTTTTGGGCTGAGAATCCTTATGGACTAAGGCATGGACAAAATTAAGATGAAGCCCATCTTGAATTCGTCCAAGGATGCCTTATTCCAGAAGGTTCCTTGGACTGCTTAAGGCCTAAGCTGTCCATTAGGGTTTAGACTGAAACCCTAGCAACACAAGTATAAATAGACCCTTAGGGCATCAGTTTTCGGCCACTGGAAACCCTAGAAGAGTTCATAGCCGAAATTGTGCCTCCTCCTCTTTCTCCAATATCATCCTCTTGCTTGTGGTGTCTGTAAGCCATTAGAGGAGTGACATTTATAACTCTAAGCTCCAAGAGAAGAAGATTCAAGCCATTCTTGAAGACATAATCATCTAGATCTAATCTTATATGATATTTTCGAAATATTTATGCTAGACCAAGGGTTCATTAGTCCTGGATGAATTGCATGTACAATAGACAAACCTAGATCCAAGATTTAGGGTTTGCATGAGCACATAAGATGTTCTTTTGTATAAAACCCATCAGGGGTATCAGAGCCTTGATTGGTTTCTATTGTATTGATTCCTTGTATGTTCATTTTGCTGAAAATCGTTTTTTCGCCCTCTGCCTGACCTGACTCGGCGAGTCACTTGCTGGACTCGGTGAGTCAGCCCAACTCGGCTAGTCCAGTGAGTGACTCGGTGAGTCGGGGAGTCAGACAGAGTGAAACTCGGGATTTCTTGCTGTTTTGCTGAAGGATAATTACCAAAATTGTTTTTAACTAATAACATCCGATTATTATTATTATTATGTGATTATCCTTACCAAAACAAAATATAATTACCAATTAATTGAATAATAAATTCCTTATATGATAAAATTTGATTATTTGAATTATTTGATGAATTATCTTGTGAATAAAATGGAATAGGTCAGATTTAGATAATCATTAAATTAAATGTTTGATTTAAATTATTTGCTATTTGATCCTATATGTTTTGCAAAGTTCAAAACTTGCCCTCAAGTTTTGGAATTTAAATTTTTTTAATTAAAAGTTTAATTTTAATTATTTAAATTTTATACCCTAGAATTTTACAAGTTTAAAATTCAACCTTATACTCTATTTATTATAAGATATATATATATATATATATATATATATATATATATATATATATATATATCTATATATATATATATATATATATATATATATAACTTAAATGATAGTCTTACCGTAAGTAGACCTCACTCAGAAAGCCGATCTATCAGGGGGGTATAAGATTATGGCCTATGAAATTGCCGTTTAATGGGTGTCCATTCTCACCCACCGCTTACTTGATTGGTGGAGGGTCGTTTGCCGAATAGGTAGAATAGGGCAACCCTTTCCTCATTAATAGTATAATGAATTTATAAGGTAACTAAATGTTTTTAAAAAATTCCCAATGTTAGTTACTTTAGGAAAAAGTGGATTGATGAAATTCCATGAAATTACACTTTTTACCCTTGCTAAGTCGTTAGTGGAGCGTGTGTGGTTAATCGACACACTAATTGGGCTCTAAGAAAAGGTGGCAAAGGGTGACTCGATGTTTTTCATAGTTCAATAGAGCGTGTGTGGTTAACCGACTCCTGGAATAGGTAACTGTAACATGGAGGACACCATGTACATTTGCATGGTTATTCACACCTGCTTTATGATCCTCGGCATCCCAGTCACAAAGTTGAGGGGCATATCGAGATTTAAACATGCCATTGAAAAGCTCAATGAATCTCAAAAGATCTAGGAGTTTTCAATACATTTAAAACTTAATGTTAATTTGTTTCTCATGGTGGAAATTAGGGAATCGTCATTAACTTACTTTCAAATTATTTACTGTTTAGATTACTGTGACATCCCCTACTTTCTCGGCCAGAAAAGACCGATTTAATTTATGCTTTTTAAAATAAAATCAGAAAAATCTTTTTAAAAGATGTTGCGGAATTGGTCCTCAAACAAAATATGATAAAAGTTTATCAAAACCCTTCATTAAGAAGGTATATGTTTTCCATATATATATCAAAACCTCGGGATGTCATGTTCCGATACAGATCAAAAGCATAAACAAGACATTATAAGCCTTTCAACAGTTATTTACAACTACTGGCCTATAATCCAAAAATCTCTCGTTGTCCTCCGACTATGCTCGGGGTCCACTATCTGTAACATAAAAAGCTGAGTGGGTCAGGCTTGGGAGCCTGGTGAGCATATAGGGTTTTCAACCCACAATAATAATAAACTTACTAAGTTCATCAATCAACAATAACCCTGATTACCCGTTCCCGTTATCCTCACTTTATGTCCCTAAACACTTGTCACAAGGGACCTAGCCTAAAGAATATCATCGGGATGGACACTACTGCTAAGGGGTTTCCTCAGCCATACATGTCCTAAAGGCAACCATGAGGGGGATGGAGTACAACGAATGAACACTCTTAGTTCATTAACACCTACAAGTTGCGGACGTGCTAATGTTTCCCACTGGACTGTCTAGAAAGTCCGTGGTCGTCATCCAAACTCCGCTAGATGACTGGATATCAAAACACATCGAAGCCTCTCATCAATTTTATTTTATCACACATCACAATCTGCCCATGTTATACCCAACATATTTGTAGATAAAAATACTTATACAGTTTAAAACTTGCATAAAACATCAACACAACAATCACCTCAAACAAATAATTAATATATTTACACATAGCACGTATTATAAGGTAAATACTTCATATCTATGTGTAAAATGAAAGTGACTATTCACTCACTTGATTTGATGATAATCGGGCAGCAATTCGTTTCCTAAAACGATCGTTTCTAATAAAACCGGGAGTTTTATTGAGAAACCGGGCTTTGTAAAAGTCGGGCTTCGAAACCAAAAAGATAAATTTTCCGGGCTTCTCGGGCACTTCGTGGGGTATTCCGGGCTTTACAATCGATACCGGGGCTTTGCGGGATGTTAATATGAAGAAAATATGGGTTTAGGGGCTAAATACGACAAAATTCCAAAAATACCCAGGAGGTCTCGCACCCTCCTATTTATAGGGGGAAGCTTCTGATCGGACGGTCAGGAGTCTTCTGATCCGACGGCTGAGAAGGCTTGCAGAGGGGTGTCTCGCACGAGGGCTGCGCGTGCGAAGGAGCTGCTGGCGGCCTGCGATTGGACCGAAGTCCGGATCCGATGAGGGGGCTTCGTGGCACCTGCGAGGGTTCGGACTCATGAGTCACTACACACGCGTCGGATGCGAGGCTCGCCACCAAGGCTTCTACGTGTAGTCAGCGGATTGGACCACAGCTCGGACTCGGAAGGAAATGAAACGCCTCGCCAGGTGGCTTCGGTGACTCAGCAGGTTCCGGATACGTGGCACATGCGAAGCGAGGACACGTGGCACTTCCGGGTGAAGCCTATTTATGCGAAATTTCTCGAATTTTGTGCCAAAATCTTCTAAAATTCATAACTTTCGCATACGAGCTCCGTTTTTGACGTTCTTTATATGCACGCGTAGCTAAAATTACGATCTACAACTTCCATTTAGACTTCGTCGGCTAATTTTGAATTTAAATTTTATATTATTATTTTTAACAGACCGGGACAGGAAATCCGTTAAAAATTCATAACTTCTTCATCCGACGTCCATTTTCGTCAGACTTTTTACCGTTGTGCTCCTAATGACGAGACCTTCAATTCTCGTTTAGGTTGTGTCGGGTAAAAACCGCTCGATCTAAAATTCGAGTTTTTAGCTGTCTACTGCTACGCTGAAACTTCGAAAAATCATAACTTCCTCATACGAAGTCAGATTTGGGCGTTCTTTTTATCGAACTTCTCGGTTTAACGAATACTACAACTTTCGTTTTGATTACTAAGGCTAAAAATTAGTTTATCAAAAACTCACTTTTTACAACATTCCGCACCGTGCCGGTTTTGTCGCGAAACTTCGACAGGTCATAACTTCTTCGTTATAACTCGGATTTTGGTATTCTTTATATCCCCGAAATCCTTGTTTCGACCACTACAACTTTATGTAAAGATATCGGGCTTATCTCATACTTTAATTTTGACGCTTATTTTTATTCTTAATTAGTTAAGCCCTAATAATTAAGCATAAAACACATAATTTACATAATATTCACATAACTCCTTTTCATTTCTTCAAAATGAGTTACAAAGGTTAACCTAGACTATCAACTCAATATAAATGCCTAGGCTAGAAACACGAGTGTTACAATTCTCTCCCCCTTAGGATGATTCCGTCCCCGGAATCATATATCACCAAACAAATGCGGGTAGCGACTCATCATGTCACTCTCCGTTTCCCAAGTGAGATTTGGTCCAATCGTATGTTTCCAGCGCACAAGCACTAAATCGACTATCTTGCGTCGTAACTTCATAGTCTTATGGTCAACGATTTCCTCAGGTTCTTCGATAAACCTCTTGTTTTCATCCAACCCTAACTCAGAAATCGGAATTATGTCGGGCACATCTCCTGTGAACTTTCTCAAGTAACACACATGAAAGGTGTTATGAATACCCTCTAGTTCTTCCGGTAACTCTAGCTTGTAAGCTTGATTCCCGATTCTCTAAAGAACTTTAAAGGGTCCAATAAACCTTGGACTCAACTTCCCTCTCTTACCAAATATTATAAGTCCCTTCCACGGCGAGACTTTAAGTAAAACCGAATCTCCAACATCGAAGGATATCGGTTGTCTTTTCTTGTCAGCATAACTCTTTTGTCGATCTTGAGCAGCTAACATCCTTTCCCTTATCACTTTCAACTTTTCAGCAGTCTCATGGACTATTTCAGGTCCCATAAATTGCTTTTCCCCAGCTTCCAGCCAACATGATGGCGTTCGACACTTCTCCCCATACAAAGCGTGATAAGGTGCCATCTTAATGCTTGAGTGGAAACTATTATTATAGGAGAATTCTACTAAAGGTAAGTGTTCATCCCAGTTACCTTGGAATTCAAGGGTACATGCTCTCAGCATATCCTCCAATGTTTGAATCGTTTGCTCCCTCTGACCATCGGTTTGCGGATGGTAAGCTGTACTCAAACACGACTTGGTACCCAATTCCTCTTGTAAACTCCTCCAAAACCTTGAGGTAAAACGGCTGTCACGATCGGACACAATCGTTAGCGGAACACCATGAAGCCTCACAATTTCCTTCACGTAAGAATTCGCAAGTTTATCCATAGACCATTTCTCTTTCGCCGCTATGAAATGCGCACTCTTAGTGAAGCGATCAACGACCACCCAAATCATGTCGTGACCGTTCCTTGTTTTGGGTAGTTTAGTCACAAAATCCATGGTGACGTCTTCCCATTTACCCATGGGTACGGGTAAAGGTTCTAAAGTCCCATATGGTTTCTGATGTTGTGCCTTAACCCTAGCACAAGTTACACACTCGGCCACATACTTAGCATCATCGAGCTTCATCGTCGACCACCAATAATAGGGTTTTAGATCCCTATACATTTTCGTACTGCCGGGATGAATTGAGTACATGGTTTTGTGAGCTTCTTCCATCAGAAGATCTCTTATTCTGCCCGTCTTAGGTACCCAAATTCTATCTTGAAATACCTTCAAACCTTGGTTGTTTGTACCGAACACTAACGTTTTGCCCAAACGTTCTTCCTTTCGGTCATTTTTCTCTAAAGCTTCCTCTTGAGCTTTCTTTATACTTTCCACAATTGTCGAGACAACTTCAATTCTCAACGCTCTTGGCCTTTTCTTTTCAAGGTTTACCTTTCGACTGAGAGCATCAGCAAGCACATTTGCTTTACCAGGGTGGTAAAGAATCTCACAGTCGTAGTCCTTGAGTAACTCTAGCCAGCGTCGTTGCCTCATGTTCAATTCCTTCTGATTAAAGAGATATTGGAGACTCTTATGATCAGTGAAAAGTTTACACTTAGTGCCATAAAGATAATGCCTCCATATCTTCAAGGCAAATACTACCGCTGCCAACTCCAAATCATGAGTGGGGTAGTTCTTTTCATGTTCCTTGAATTGCCTCGATGCATACGCGATCACTTTATCCCTTTGGGTCAGAACACAACCTAACCCAACTCCGGATGCATCGCTATAAACTGCAAAGTCATCAACTCCTTCAGGCAATGAAAGAATCGGTGCTTCACACAATCTCTTCTTCAACTTCTCAAAGGCTTCCTTATGCTTCTCATTCCAAGCATAAGTGGCTCCTTTGTGGGTCAAAGCTGTTAATGGAGTAGCAATCGAAGAAAAGCCTTGGATAAACCTTCGGTAATATCCAGCTAATCCTAAAAAGCTTCAAATCTCCGTAGGACTTTTTGGTTGTTCCCACTTCATTACAGCTTCAATCTTTGCTGGGTCAACCATTATTCCTTCTTGGTTAACCACATGACCTAAAAATTGGACTTCTTGAATCCAAAATTCACACTTGGAGAACTTTGCATACAACTTCTCCTTTTTTAGGACTTCTAGCACTTCATGCAGATGCTTTTCATGCTCCTGCTTGCTTTTCGAATAAATCAAGATATCATCTATGAATACTATCACGGATTTATCTAAGAATGGTTTACAAACCCTATTCATCAAATCCATGAAAGCTGTTGGGGCATTGGTTAGTCCGAACGACATAACCAAAAATTCATAGTGTCCATATCTCGTTCTAAAAGCAGTCTTTTTGATATCCTGCTCTCTCACCTTTAGTTGATGGTATCCCGACCTAAGATCGATCTTCGAGAAATAGCTCGAACCCTGCAACTGGTCGAACAAGTCATCGATCCTTGGCAACGGGTACTTGTTCTTTATCGTCACTTTGTTCAGCTCTCTGTAATCGATGCACATTCTCATGCTTCCGTCTTTCTTCTTTACAAATAACACAGGGGCTCCCCAGGGTGATGAACTAGGTCGAATGAAACCTTTGTCCAATAACTCCTGAAGTTGTGTCATAAGTTCTTTCATTTCGGTTGGCGCTAATCGATAAGGTGCTTTAGCTATCGGCGTCGTTCCTGGTAACAAGTCGATACGAAATTCTACTTGTCGATCAGGGGGCAATCCGGGAAGATCTTCGGGAAAGACTTCCGGATAATCACACACCACCGAAATATTCTGCACCTCCTTCTTTTCCGTCTTGGCATCGATCACGAACGCTAGATATGATGTACATCCCTTGGCCAAACACTTTCTGGCTTTCATTAGGGAAATGATTCCAGAGTTTACTCTGCGTTTGTCTCCGTACACCATAAACGACTCTTTCCCTGGCGGGTTTACTTTTACTATCTTCTTTCTACATAGTATCTCTGCATCGTTGGCGCTAAGCCAATCCATTCCTAAAACTATGTCGAATCCATTTAACTCGATAGGCAATAATTCCTCTTGGAACTTATTCCCATCCAAGTCAATGAGGATGTTTTTCATACGATGGCTAACAGGTACAAACTTGCCACTAGCAATCTCGACTATTATAGCATTAACTAGCATATCTACAGGCAAAGCTAGCTTTCTACCAAATTAATGCGATATAAAGGAGTAATTGGCTCCAGAATCAAACAAAATTTGGGCAGGCAATTCGTTTACGAGAAAGGTACCTAAAGCGACATCGGCTTCTTCTTTCGCAGCTTCAAGTGTCATCTGAAAGGCTCTCGCCTTCGGCTTTGGTGGTAGATTGGGCTTTGCGGCATCCTTCCTCTTTGGACAGTCTTTAAGAACATGCCCTACTTCATGGCACTCAAAACATACCCTCTTGTCGGACGGACACACGTTGGCATAATGCCCAGTCTTTCCACATTTGAAGCAAGTCACCTCCTCACTACATCTCCCAGAGTGCTTTCTCTTGCACTTCTCACACCATTTCACTTCACCTCCTCCTCCTCCAAACTTCTTGGACTTAGAAAATTTGCTTTTCTTGTTGGAACCCGAAGTTCCTTCAAATTTTCTCTTTTCACCAACTTCTGCTCTCTCCAGACCCTTCTCTTTGATCTGAACCTCGACATTCTTAGCAGCCCAGATGGCGGATTTCAAAGTGGTTGCCTGCTTAACCATCGGACCAAAGTCCGCTGGTAATCCGAGGGCAAACTTGTTGACCTTAGAGAGTTCAGTTGGAACTAGATGAGGAACTAGCTTCATCTTTTCCATAAAACTAGTAGCATATTCAGTAACGCTCATCTTTCCTTTCTTTAAATTCTGAAACTTATTGTTGATTTCCAGAAGATCCTGCTCAGAGCAATACTGCAATTTCAGTTGTACCACAAATTCTTCCCAAGACATCTTACTAGCTTCACCCTTGGGCATCGAATCAGCTAGTAACTTCCACCAGCTCAACACACCAGACTTTAACAGAGGAATTGCAAGTGCGGTCTTTTGTTTGTTGCTGCACTCGCAACTTTCAAACATCGTCTCCATTTCGGAGATCCAATTCATGACTTCCACCGGTGTCAGACTCCCAGATAGACACGGCGGTTTGGATGCCATGAAATCTTTGTATTTGCATCCGCGTCCATCAACTCCTCCATCCTAGTTGTTTTGTCTAACTATCGGTGGGTTGGCTTGACCAAGAGTCCCACTGTAGTTCCCTCCTACTGATTGCCCTTCATTCAATACGGGCTGTTCAACAGGCATCGTAGTCTCTTCCCTATGTTGTTGTAGTAATCACCTTGTCTCCTCCATTTGGCGATCTAACATCATTTGCATCATTGCTTGTACCCCAGCCATCGTCATTGGCTCAGGTGCAGCTCCTGCAACAGGTACTTGCTCAACTACTTGAGGTTGAGGCTGTTGATCCCTGTTTCCATTTGCATTTGCAGCTCCACTACGAGTTATGGCCATTACAATATATATAACGAATAAGGCGAATTTAGGTCTTTATCCTTGTTAGACATGTCAATTCCCTTATCACTCCGAAACGTTTACATGTTAGTTCTAATCTCGTAATCATACGCTTAGAATCCTACACACATAAGGTTTCTAGATCCGGTCGGCAACATACTATAGATCCGAACAAATAATGGCACACATGGCAAACACATAGCATTTAGCACATAAGGGTATTTTAGGCATCTTCCCTAAAATAAACTAGTGCTCGTGTCTAAAATATGGTAGACACTCATCTCACAATCATCACTTAGCATTCTAAGTTCAAGTGTAGAAATTCTACAATTTCTTAGTTCGCTTAAACTAATGCTCTGATACCAACTGTGACATCCCCTAATTTCTTGGCCAGAAAAGACCGATTTAATTTATGCTTTTTAAAAAAAAATCAGAGAAATCTTTTTAAAAGATGTTGCGGAATTGGTCCTCAAACAAAATATGATAAAAGTTTATCAAAACCCTTCATTAAGAAGGTATATGTTTTCCATATATATATCAAAACCTCGGGATGTCATGTTCCGATACAGATCAAAAGCATAAACAAGACATTATAAGCCTTTCAACAGTTATTTACAATTACTGGCCTATAATCCAAAAATCTCTCGTTGTCCTCCGACTATGCTCGGGGTCCACTATCTGTAACATAAAAAGCTGAGTGGGTCAGGCTTGGGAGCCTGGTGAGCATATAGGGTTTTCAACCCACAATAATAATAAACTTACTAAGTTCATCAATCAACAATAACCCTGATTACCCGTTCCCGTTATCCTCACTTTATGTCCCTAAACACTTGTCACAAGGGACCTAGCCTAAAGAATATCATCGGGATGGACACTACTGCTAAGGGGTTTCCTCAGCCATACATGTCCTAAAGGCAACCATGAGGGGGATGGAGTACAGCGAATGAACACTCTTAGTTCATTAACACCTACAGGTTGCGGACCTGCTAATGTTTCCCATTGGACTGTCTAGAAAGTCCGTGGTCGTCATCCAAACTCCGCTAGATGACTGGATATCAAAACACATCGAGGCCTCTCATCAATTTTATTTTATCACACATCACAATCTACCCATGTTCTACCCAACATATTTGTAGATAAAAATACTTATACAGTTTAAAACTTGTATAAAACATCAACACAACAATCACCTCAAATAAATAATTAATATATTTACACATAGCACGTATTATAAGGTAAATACTTCATATCTATGTATAAAATGAAAGTGACTATACACTCACTTGATTTGATGATAATCGGGCAGCAATTCGTTTCCTAAAACGATCGTTTCTAATAAAACCGGGAGTTTTATTGAGAAACCGGGCTTTGTAAAAGTCAGGCTTCGAAACCGAAAAGATAAATTTTCCGGGCTTCTCGGGCACTTCGTGGGGTATTCCGGGCTTTACAATTGATACCGGGGCTTTGCGGGATGTTAATATGAAGAAAATATGGGTTTAGGGGCTAAATATGGCAAAATTCCAAAAATACCCGGGAGGTCTCGCACCCTCCTATTTATAGGGGGAAGCTTCTGATCGGACGGTCAGGAGTCTTCTGATCCGACGGCTGAGAAGGCTCGCAGAGGGGTGTCTCGCACGAGGGCTGCGCGTGCGAAGGAGCTGCTGGCGGCCTGCGATTGGACCGAAGTCCGGATCCGATGAGGGGGCTTCGTGGCACCTGCGAGGGTTCGGACTCATGAGTCACTACACACGCGTCGGATGCGAGGCTCGCCACCGAGGCTTCTACGTATAGTCAGCGGATTGGACCGCAGCTCGGACTTGGAAGGAAATGAAACGCCTCGCTAGGTGGCTTTGGTGACTCAGCAGGTTCCGGATACGTGGCACATGCGAAGCGAGGACACGTGGCACTTTCGGGTGAAGCCTATTTATGCGGAATTTCTCGAATTTTGTGCCAAAATCTTCTAAAATTAATAACTTTCGCATACGAGCTCCGTTTTTGACGTTCTTTATATGCACGCGTAGCTAAAATTACGATCTACAACTTCCGTTTAGACTTCGTCGGCTAATTTTGAATTTAAATTTTATATTATTATTTTTAACAGACCGGGACAGGAAATCCTGTAAAAATTCATAACTTCTTCATTCGACGTCCGTTTTCGTCAGACTTTTTACCGTTGTGCTCCTAATGACAAGACCTTCAATTCTCGTTTACGTTGTGTCGGCTAAAAATCGCTCGATCTAAAATTTGAATTTTTAGCTGTCTACTGCTACGCTGAAACTTCGAAAAATCATAACTTCCTCATACGAAGTCAGATTTGGGCGTTCTTTTTATCGAACTTCTCGGTTTAACAAATACTACAAATTTTGTTTTGATTACTAAGGCTAAAAAATAGTTTATCAAAAACTCACTTTTTACGATATTCCGCACCGTGCCGGTTTTGTCGCGAAACTACGACAGGTCATAACTTCTTCGTTATAACTCGGATTTTGGTATTCTTTATATCCCCGAAATCCTTGTTTCGACCACTACAACTTTATGTAAAGATATCGGGCTTATCTCACACTTTAATTTTGACGCTTATTTTTATTCTTAATTAATTAAGCCCTAATAATTAAGCATAAAACACATAATTCACATAACTCCTTTTCATTTCTTCAAAATGAGTTACAAAGGTTAACCTAGACTATCAACTCAATATAAATGCCTAGGCTAGAAACACAAGTGTTACAAATGGGGGGTGAAAGTGGGTTAGATCTGATCCCACATCGGCTGGGAAGGAGAACTAAGCATTCCTTATAAGGGGTGTGGATACCTTCCCTATCACAACACGTTTTAAAGCCGTGAGGGCAGCAGATCCCATAAGAACTCTGCAGTTAAGCATGCTCGGGCGGGAGTAGTACCAGGATGGGTGACTCCCTGGGAAGTCCTCGTGCCGAGTGGCCCAAAGTGGAGAATATTGTGATACGTGCCAGAGGGGGATGTTACAAATGGTATCAGAGCCAGGGCACGGGTCGATGTGTTCGACGGGGACGTGGAACCCTATAATGGGGGGTGAAAGTGGGTTAGATCTGATCCCACATCGGCTGGTAAGGAGAACTAAGCATTCCTTATAAGGGGTGTGGATACCTTCCCTATCACAACGCGTTTTAAAGCCGTGAGGGCAGCAGATCCCATAAGAACTCTGCAGTTAAGCGTGCTCGGGCGGGAGTCGTACCAGGATGGGTGACCCCCTGGGAAGTCCTCGTGCCGAGTGGCCCAAAGCGGACAATATTGTGATACGTGCCAGAGGGGGATGTTACAATTACGACATCCCTTTTCTAAATTGTAAATAATGTTGTTGGATCCTTGCCCTAATTTTTCATTTGGATGCTTAATTGGGGATTCTCATCTAATCAAACTTTGTCTCTTTTCTTTTTCAGATTTCAAACTTGAACAACAACGCTTCCGGATCAAACACCTCCGACTCGTTCTCACTCATGAACTTGTGTGGGAGGGTGATCTTTGACGAAAACAATTTCATTGATTGGATCCGTAACATAAGAATGGCCACCTACTACGAGGACAAAGAATATGTCCTTGATAAGGAGCTGAAATAGGTGGACATGAGCACAGTCACTCCTGAAGAGATCGCTGCCTTCGAGGCCCATGAGCGCGATGCCATGAAAGTCCATTGCACCAGGCTAGCGACAATGACTGTTGAACTCCAAAAGTCCTACGAGGGCTTTTATCCCTACGAAAAGCATTAGGACTTGGTGGAAAGGTATCACCAAAGTGCGAGGCAGGAGAGGTACGAGATCATCACTTCGATGATCTCGACCAAGATGAGAGACAGAGAGTCTTTCACTGCTCATCTGCAAAAGATGCAGAGGTATGTTGACCGCCAACTGAAGTTAAATGTTACCATCTATGAAGAGTTGGCGATTGACATCATTCTACATTCGCTGCCACCCTGCTTCAACCAGTTTCACATGACCCACCACATGAACAAAGAGGAGGTCACATTGAGCAAGTTTGTCACACCCCCGAACCAGACGGCGGAAACGTCCGAGGGATTTTGTGGCTCAATTGAATACCATCACAATGAATATACATGAAACATAACATCATACATTACCAAGCATTGGAATATTACAACTGGTAGCATTTACATTCGGTACATTGATCCATAATATTACATGCCCAACAGTAAATTATTCGATACTAATTAAAACAACAACAAGACGTTACTGAATACATATTTCCTTTTCGATTTACCTGTTACCTGAGAATACAAGTATTTTGAAAACGGTCAACATATGAAATGTTGGTGAGTTCATAAGTAATGTTTGAAATATAGTGGTTTATATTGTTTTGAAATTCACTAGAAAATCCGATATTTTCTGAAAAGAGCATAGTATAAAAAGTGTGCAGATCCGTAAGTATGCTTTTTTGTTTCTATAAATGTAAAAGTACGATTTGTAAAACTCGGTATGTAATCTCGTAGGTGTATTAATTGAAAACCCTAGGAAAACCCGATGTTTTCCTAATACTTTGCATCAAATGATTTATATCTTGTTATTTCGTTACGACGGGTGTATTCGTTGAGTCCCGGTGACATTGGATTAATTATGGATTGTAAATTGTTATAAACACACATTAATGAAAATGACTAGTTTACAACCATACAAACGATCCCTTAGGCGTCGCTCGCACTATTCACTTAATCCAATCACCCGGACTTCTCGTAGCCCCACAACTGAGGAGGAAAAGAGGGTGCGAAGCCCCGATATTTTCCGTAAGTCGTTCAAGGCTATCGTGAATGCGAAGGGCCCTTAGCCCGACTCGCATTTGGTGAATTCTCGACTTTACTAGAAGCACCAGAGGGCCCTTGGGGTCCAATAGCACAAAGCCTGTAAAAGTCCTTTTACACGAAATTAGGTCATATAAGACCCAACTACATGTAAGCGAGTTTCCTTAGGGCCTAAAGATCATGTCATTGGGCTAGCTAGGCCCAACAAACACGATTTGAAACTTTCGGGCCCAAAGACGGTGTATCGACGTCTGGTGTATTCCCACGTGTGTATTGACTTCCCGAAATTTCCGAGTGTGTATTGAAGTTTCGTCGTGTTAGTAATTTCGGATTCATTATTGATTCGAGACCGAATCAATTCGTTTGATAACGATTTTTGGTGTTGAAGGTGTATTATAATTCGCCGATAGTCGAGGTGCTAGTATTTCATCATGTCAGATTTATTGTTTAAAACATTAGGATATTTCATTATTGCAGCCCCTTTCTTTTGGATAATTTACACTTTTAACCCTTTGTATAAAAAATCTCTATTTTAGTCATCAAACCATTTTTCTTGACACGTTAGTATCAAAACTTGTAGAAAAGTTATTTTTCAGCTCAAAGTTATTTGAAAAACAGTTTTAGTCCATCAAATGAAATTTTTCTCGGCTGTAGCCCTTATTTTAGCAATTGTTACACTTTTGGCCCAAAGTAGAAATTTTTTGCATCTTTGGTCCCTTTTAAATATGAAAAACATTTTTAACCCTTGAAATGGACTTGGAGCACTAGTAGTCCCCTGTTTTACAGAAAAATACAGTTTCAGCCCCTCTAATTTGAAAATCTCGCATATTGGGCTTTATTGGGCCGAAAAATTCATTTTTGGCCCATTATGCTTAAAAATTTCACATTTAATCCTTCAAAGAGAATATTTCCAGAAAAATACATTATTGAAACTATTTTGACTCATTTCATCCATCATAATTTGTATTTTGTCATTTTGGGCCCCTTTAACCTTATATTTTTAACATTTTTAGTCCAAAAATGGGAGTTTTAGCCCAAGGAGTTCATCTTAACCAACTTGGTTATTTTTCTAGAAATGATTTGTGTGTAATAATATGTTTAATACTTGATTCATACATCCTAATGCAAATCTCGATTTTGAGGAATTTTTGACTAGTTTCAACACCATAATCACATAAGAACATGCAAATAAACATAGAAATCATACAAAGCATACATATACTCATAGATCTACACATTTGCTTGTATCCCCCCCCACAAAACTTATAAAAACCGAAAAATAGGGGTATGAAGCTCACCTTGAGTTGTAGTTTCGGTTTTGAAGAGAGAAAAGGGGAAAATTTCGATCCTAGCAAGTCTCCTTGGTAGATCTCGAGTTTAGTGACTTCTAAGGTGCATGATCACAAGTTGGAATAGATTTAGAAGAGATTTTTGATGAAATGAAGTAGCTAGATCATGGATTAGTCATCAACTTACCTTAGATTATGTGTTTGTGGGAAAAACCTCCTTGAAAAGCTCTTGATTCTCGAAATTTTTGAAGAAGGAGGGAGGAGATGTTCTTCAAGATTTAGAGAGAGTGGAATAAATTTTTGTGAGTGTGTGTGTGTGTGTTGTGTTCGGCCGAGAGCAAGAAGAGAGAGGAGAGAAGTGAGGCTCTTGAATTGACTTGCATGGATACATGAGATGGTGCATGGGAAACCTATGGACAATTATGAGGTGGCATAGGAAAGTCAAATCTTCTTCTTGGGCTTGCCTTGGGCCGAGAATGGAGAGAAAAAGATGAGGATTGGGCCTTCTATGCTTAAACCCATTCCATGGTTATGTTATGTGATGTTTGGCCCCAATTAATTATAAATGTGATTTTTATGACCTATTAAGGCTAAATTAGGTTAATTATGGCCCAATATAGTTCATTTAAATAATTTATTTCATTCTAGGCCCAATATGGCCCAAAATGTTGAAATAATTGAAAGTGGGTCCAATTAGAGCCCATTTAAAGGTTCTAAGCCCATGATAGTCAAATTGGAAGCTTATTGGTCCATTGAGTCCAATAAGGAAGTCCTAGTCCAAAATGGACCTAAACAAGGACTTCTAGGGTTTCCAATTGCTTGTTGACTATTTGTAGTACTTGTATGGTGTATTGGATTGAAATTTTGTTGTCATAGAGTAAGCATCATACATGCTCTTAAGTTTTTGATTCTACATTTTTCTTGAGTGTAGTGATTACAAGACACAAAATTTCTAGTTGTGACAAAGTTGCAAGGTCAATTGAGGGCTGTCGAGAGTAACCTCAAGGACAAGTCCGTTGCACAAACTCCTACACCTGCTGCTACCCCAGTCTTGGCAATTGGGCAAGGGAAGGGTAAGAAGAGGAAGGCTCCCTTAAAGAGCCACCATAAAGGAAAGTCCCATGATGGCACCTATTCTAGTGGAACCAAGGCTGGTTCTGCTAAACCCAACTCCAACCCCAAGGATGTAGAGTGCCATCACTGCCACGAAATAGGGCATTGGAAACAAAGCTGCCCAAAGTATCTACAAGATATCAAGGATGGAAAGATCAAGCCGTCCTACACAGGTACCTACAATATTAAATCTAATGATTCATCACATGCTATGTCTTGGCTACTTGATACAAGATGTGGTTTTCATATTTGTTATGATTTGCAGGGCCTAAGAAGAAATACGGATGTGGAGCATGTGAGGATAAACTTGATCATGGGGAACAGAAGATCGTCGCTTGTCACCAAGATTGGAGATTACTCTTTAGTGCTTAGTAATGGATTAGGACTAGATTTAAATAATTGTTGCTATTCGCCAGATATGTCAAGAAACATCATTTCTTTTCATGGTTTGTATAGACAAGGTTTTAGATATTTATTTGATAATGAAAAGGGTTCTATTAATGATTATCATAATGGTGTTTTCTATTTTGAAGCATTTCCTTGTAATTGTGTTGGGATTAAAACCCTAATTGTGATTTGATGAACAAGATGCAGATAATAAGAACATACACAAATAAAGAAGATATGTCGAATAATTACTCGATTTATTCAAACATGAGGAATAAATTACACTTTCAGCATAGACTAAAGAATGTAACGTTACATAAGAAACCTCACAACGTGGCGGCTACATTTTGCCTCACTCTTAACCCTAATTATGAATAATACATGACTATTTATAGGGAAAAGACAAGTCTTGGGATTTTAACCTACACTTCATCAAGGGGCCCATTCCCATCATCCATGGAGTGCTTTGAAACCCTACAATCTCCCCCACAAAGTATGGAATAGATGACAATTCTTTAACTTCCAAAACAAGCATCTAGCGAATAAAAAGATCTTGCAACGAGGAATACATGAAGTAATCCATGAATCTTGATTCTTCAATAGTCTTCAAAGATGGGCTCTAGGGTATATATAAATCAAACATTGAAGTAATGTCTTTAAAATTCATTTTCGAATGTAATCCCAAAAAATCTTTATGAAAACCATGCCCGCCATAAAAATCCATTTCAGAACAAAGAAACCGAATCACTTCTTGTCTTTGAAGAGCTCCCCCTCCAAGTCACAATGATCTTCAAATAAGCTAATGATATAAGCCATCAAAAATTATCATGTAACAACCCTAACTTTAAGATTCGTAATGCCACTAGATCGAGAAAATACTAGTATTCGGAGATACAACAAGTCCTTAGCAGAGATCGATAAAGAACTTCCGCTCTAAAGGATACTTCTATGTAAAATCTTTAGCAGAGCGCGATGAAGAACTTGCACTGTACAAGATACCTTCATAATTCTACCACAAGCTTTATCAAAAATCTTCAACTTTGAAAAGTCACAAATCCAATTTTGAATGACCATACCAAATTCTCCCCTGATTAATAATCAAATACGTGATTATAAAGCCTTCTAATGGCCATGAGAATGATCTTGAATGTATAAAAATTACTATGCTCCCCCGTGACAAAATGATATAAACGCTGAAGTATAAAATTAGAAAAAGTAGTGAAAATTTGATGTGTGTTAAAATTTTCAAAACTGTTCACCGGCCCTTAAATTTGTAAACTATTCTTAATATTGGGCCGAAACTGTCACTTGCTGAATGACAGGGGCTGGATTGGAAATTCTGCATCAATATACCCTTTTTATTTGTAACAAAATCTGGAAATGGACCATTACAGCCAAGTCACGAAAAATTTAGGGACCAGAACTGTCAAATCTTTGAAGTTGAAGGGACCAAAAGTGAAACATAAGTTTTTCTTCCCCACTTTATCTGTGATTAAAAGAACAACTAGAACGAATCAAATCGTAGACAAAAACCAAAGTGCCGATTCTAATCAATTCCATCGTTTCATATCATAAAGACGTGAATCTGAGTGACTTTCGTTTCAAGCACAAGAAACCGAACCCAAGTTCGTTCCAGGTTCATTGAAACGAAACCATGTTCGGTCTGAGCAAAGGTTCGCCTTTCTGATTTTTCGTTCCGGAGCAAACAAACGAACCCAATTATAGGTTTACTTTCGGTCCTCCCCTCTTTCATTCCAAGCACAATCACACGAACTCATTCAGATGTTCGCTCGTGAAACATAGTCAACAAACATTCACAGTGAGTCTGCTCGTATCAGGGAGATCGCAATACCAATTTTGACCATGAGTTTTGACCTGCAGAAGCGAACAGCCAGATGAACAGAGAAATACACCATAAGTCTTCATAAATAGTAGTTTGAACAGAAAGCTTGATTCCAAAACGCCAAAACACCAATAATCTTCAATATATGTGTAGAAAATCATTAAATCAAGAACCGATACTTCAAAAATCAATAGATCTTCAAAGACCCGCTCTGATACCAATTGTTGAGTTGAAAAAAACTCGTAGATCGATTAGATCTTCAATAGGTTATATAGCAAAAGCAAACAAATAAACACAGAAAAGAAAATATAGAATCAAGTAATGCTTAATGATTCAAAGTAGTCACGCCTCAACAGAGCTCGATGAAGAACTTCAACTATAGAGGCAAATCTAGGGTTTGTAGTACAATAATCAGAATAATAAAAGCGATATTTACTAAGGATGCATGCATTCACCTTAGATACTAAACCCTAGTAAAAAAATCATGGTTGGACACGCCCAAACCGGATAACAAAACAGGGCTAAGGACCGAGCCCAATGACGCAACACAATTAGACCCAACAATCTCCCCCTTTGCGTCAAATAAGGCGAGAGACTACTTCGGTTGAGTGACCTTGACCTGCTTCACAACCTTAAACAACTGAGGGATAATCGCAAGAAGTGTCTGCCGAAACTGAATGTACCAACAAAGCATATCAGTGAACAACTTCTTGTCAGCTTCACTGTTCTGATCAAATCTGTGTATGATCTCCAACATGTGCTCCAAGCAAGCAATAGAGAATAGGTGCTTGTCAATAAGAGCGAACATGCACTTTTGACCTTCGCCCCTAATGAACATCACTGTATGAAACTTAGGATCAATCTTGCCGTTGATCATTGCATTCACATTACCAGTTCTTCCAATTGGTTTCATCGTGGTTCACTTGTGAATAGTAGATGCGATTTCTTGATTCATCTTTGCTACTTCGTGAATGTAACAAACAAGCATTCGCTTGAAGTGATCAAGGATCGGCTGATACTCTTGAGGATTGGATAAAAAAATATTGTTGAGGAGTATCCAGTCGTGCGGGTTCAAGTTCGGTAGATCAGCCAGGGAAATAGTATGGACCGAGCTATCCGAGCCTCGGATTACTTTGAATTTAACATTAACAAATTTCCCAGCCGAAGAGGGCTTCAATACCTTGACCATTGTAATCTTCTTTAGGCTCCATGTCAAGTATTGTGGCTGAGCAAACTCCAGATAAAACTCCAATAAAACCCGATCCACCTTCGTGTCTTGAGAGGGAACGACAGCGGTTGAGGCAAAGCAATGAAAGATAAATGCCTTTTGGTTGATTGGCATATCGAATTGAGCATCCTTTGAGTTCTCAAGATCGAACAACATAAAAGGTTCAAACCAGTGAGTACTCGGTTCATCAATGACTTCCCTCTGGAGCGATTCAATGGTCCATTCCGGAAACATGGACTTCTTTTTCTCTAAGAGTTCCTTTTCTTTCATCTCTTTCTCCAATAGATTCATCTTCTCCCGAATCTCTTGATCAGGAGGCTTGAATTTTTTATTAGATTTAGAAGTACTCCCTTTCATGATGTCTTCAATATCATCATCTTCATCTTCTTATTTTTCTTTTCCCTCTTACTGACTGAAGCTACATTATCCTTTGGTCCAGCAGTAGCTTTTGGTTCTGGATGGGGTTGAGGTTGAGCCTTGTCAGCCTTGCCTTGAGTAATCTTATCTCCCCCTTGTTTCGGAAGAACAATAGTCTCTAGAACACCCTCAATCCTACTTAAAATATCCAAAGCAGGACGTAGCTTCTCAGCTAAATAACGTCGAATGGAGATAGTCAAAATGGAGTCATGGGCGTCCAGGAGATGCAACAAGATTGAATGGACATCACCCACGGAGCTTCGAATCACCTCTCATTCAGACTTTAAATCTTCAAGCTCTTTAGTTGTTGTCCGGAGCTTTAATTTCTGAATTTTGAGCTGAGAGGTTCGCTTGTCCAACTCATCCATTATTTTGTTTTCGACTGCAAGCTCTTTGTTAGCCGCTTCAATAGCGTTTTGAGCCACTTCAAGTTGTGTCATCACTGCCTCCAGTGAACGTGTGAGAGTGTCAATAGATGCGTTCACTGTTTGTGCGTTTTTCTGAGAAGCTGCTTGCAAAGTATCCAAAAATATTTGAGCCTCTGATATTAGTTTTCCGACTTTTGCGGTCGCATCCTTGCATTCTTTTGTTGAGGCTTCAACAGCAAGCGAAGCTTTCTGGCATTGGGAGGTAGAGGCGTCAATAGCCTTTGCAACATCGGAGATTGAGGAATCATGTTCTTTGACTATGGAAGAGAACAAAGCTTTGAGAGCAGCTTCTGAGTAAGGACCAACAGTGGATGAAGAAAGTAACTGATCAAGCTTATCAGTCACAACTTTGAGATGCCGCTTGGTAAGAGGAGCGTCTTCATCATCCTCGCTTTGGACACGATAAGGACTGAAGTAAGTAGAATCAAACTCCATGTCCTCACTACTAAGAACAATATTTGTTTTTGTAATTGGGTAGGTGATAGAGGTTTGGTGGTAACAGGGGTTTCAGGTGGTGAAGAACGAACCCCTGTATCAGATACGTTGGTTTGAACTCCAGTGGTGGTTGTAGTTGTAGCTTCAGAGAAAATATGTGTAGGAATGGGGATGGTAGAGGAAGGTTGTGATATGATTATTGGGAAATTGGGAGGCAAGGAAATAGGAATTGAAACATGTGGAGGAGAAGGTGCTTTGGAGCGAACAGGTACCTCTGGTGTAGGCGAACGAGGTGGGGTATCACCACGATCCGAACCTTCATCATTTGAACTTTCGCTCTCAAATTCGTTAGGAATGGGGTGTTTATGACCAGTAGGTACATTGTCGGAGTCTGAGTCGCTTGATGATTGAAGAATAAGCTTCCGAGCGGGTTTCTTGGTCTTCTTTTGCTTGGGCTGGGAAAGTGTTGCCTTCTCAGACTTTCGCTTCCTTGGAGTCTGACCCTTTCATACGAGACCTCCTTTATCCCCCTTTTTTGCTTCTTGGTTCTTGCCCCGTTTAGCAAGTTTGTCTGCTTCCTCAAGAGATTTAATCATTTCAGGAGAAAGTTCCGTTGGACCAGAAGAGAGGAGCTTATTGTACTCCTGAATAATCTTGCTCGCAGGGGACACACATGCATACATTGCCTCAGGAATTGAGCCAACAAAGTGAAACTTCGACGGATGAGTGACAATGATGTTTGTGGTATGAAAGGTAGCAATGGAGGAGAGAAGTGAGTCTTCCATGATAGGAACATGATAACGCTCCATAATCCATTGAGTGATAATGGTCCAAAACCGGGCACAAGAAACTTTTATTTGGCGAGAAGTAGATGAAAAACTTTGGACATGTTGTACCCATAAAACCATACCATAATCGAGGTTGATACCAGTGTACAATCCATAGAGCAGATTCATGAAAGACTTGCTGGCACCATCAGATCCAGCACTGCGTTCAGAAATCCCTTTGAAAAGAAGGGTGAAAAGGCCATTCCATTAAGGAGGAAGGCATGATTTCTTGAACTTGGTCACAGTAGTTAGGGTTTCAATGTACCCCATGTTGTAGAATATAGAGAAAAGTTGACCCGCGGAGATGGAATTAGGGTTCACCATGGATTCGTCATAAGGAAACTAGCAACAAGCAAAATTGATTCTTGGAGATCGAAGCTTTTTGGTTGAGAATGTCGAAGTAAATCTTCTCTGCACCTTTGTTGTATGTAGTAGTGGAATAAAGTTGGGAGAGGCATGCCAATGAAATGACTTCCACCGTTGAAAGAGCCTTGATGAGTGGGGAATATTTTAGACATTCCACCACTTTATACATGTAAGTATCATAGAGGAATGGTGTAAGATTGATCAACATGTTCTAGTTGGCCTTGATTGCGAGAAGAGTTGAGCGTCTAGTGGTTTCTTGAAGAGAGGAAGATTCTGCCATTAGTGGAGCTTAAAGAAGAAGAAGATGAACAATGATCGTATTTTTTCTTGAGAGAGTTGAAGAAGGGTAAAGAGTAAAATTCTAGTTAGCAAAACCCTTATATACAATTTAGTGGAGAGAGAGAAATCCGGGGTAATGATTCCACAAATTTGGGAAACGTCGCCGAAAAAGGTGTGATTTGACAACTAGCAACCTCGATAAAGCAGCAAATGATGCAGGAGTGCGTAATGGTTTAGAAGCACGTGCCTTTCCATACATATCTTTTTTTCAAATCCCCAATCATTTAGACTTCCTGCTGACTCACCCCTTGAACCTTTAATGGAATCTTTATCGCCATAAGTACCAAAGGTGTTAAATTTGCTCATCCCTTCGTTTGAAAATAACTGCATTATATCGTTAGGAACTAAAGCTGTATTTTTATGATAGCTTGTGAATAACCAACCAAGATGTTTTGGAAAATACAAGATTTTCGTGCAAGATTGTGTCAAAGATAAAGAAATAAATCAAACTATTTGTGGGATTTTGTGATGTCATTTAAGACATAAAGCAGTGGATCCCGGGCACGAATCTCTTCTTTCAAAGTCAAGAGAGACTTCAAAGTGCTTGTGAGGATTCCCGTTGAATTACGATCAAATACTTGTTGAGAAGTATTGAAAGACATCTTTTATATATATATAGGCTATTAAGGGTGGTTTTCACTTCAGTTCTGGATTCTGATACTTGACATAAGACCAAAATAGAACAAAGTACTTGTGAGACCGGTGTGGCATGTTAAACAAGTAGGTTAGAAACATATTCAGTGACTTGCTGATATCTATTAATTGGAAATCTAAAAAAAAATCTGGATCCTTTGGGTAGAAAAATCTTGGTGAAAGACATTTTCATAAGGATTTCTCAAAAATAAAAGGAGATTTCAGGAAACATCCACAAAAGTGGTTTCGTTAATTCAAGGTGAAAGCTAGAACATTTATTTGTTCACCGTCAATGCATTATAGGTATTGAATATTGGGTTTCACTTAGCAGATAGTGACACGAAACTAAGATCATAAACATAGAAGTTGTGTAACCATAAACCTCAGTGGTAGTGCTGAGAGTCTCAAGGGTTACAATAATGAGATGAATGATTAATGGAGAATAAGAGTAAGAGAGTTATAGAAGAAGTGTACCTCTGCTATAAAATAGGACCAAGTAGAAAAAATCTTAACTCATGTTAGAGTAGAGTTAGGTAGCTCATGATGAGAGTGAATTTGTTAGCCTAATTGGGAAGACATGATTAGTGTTAATCAAGTCATTAAGGCTTCACTCAAAATCTTTAGAGGTTTAACTCAACATACAACAACATGCTTCTAGGGACACTTAGCTAATATAAAGATAAATAATTATACCTGTCCTAGCTTCATCATCAAGAATGTTCCTTATACATTGATAAGATAAAGACTGAATAATTTAAAATAAACAAAAATATTTTTGAGTTATGGTTTGCGTTTTCTGAAAAGAAATAAAAACAAAAATGAAAAATATTTTTGGATATTAAAAGATTTTCTTAAAAGGAATAAAAACATAAATAAAAATGAAATAAAAAATAAAAAAAATCAAAATGTAGACATACTATATAACTGAAACGGTCACTTGAAAATAGAGAAGCGAACCGAGTCCAATAGGACCGAACCCGAAATGGACCGAGCATTCGGTTCATTTCGGTTCCCAAAATAATCGAACCCGAAATGGACCGAGCGTTCGCTCTATTTTGCTTCCAACTTTATTGAGGCGAAAGTGACTTCGGTACAGATTCAACTTCCATCATTCCTAAGCCTTGTAGGATTTTATTAAAACTGGTTTCAGACAAGGCTTTAGAAAAGATGTCTGCCAATTGATCAGTGGTCTTAACCAAATGAATTTCCACATTACTGTCTTCCACATGATCTTTGATGAAGTGCTACCTCAGTGCTTTGTGTTTTGTCTTTGAGTGTTGAACTGGGTTATGACAAATCCTAATTACGCTCTCCGAGTCTCAATATAGTGGGATTTTCTTCATGTTCAGGCCATAGTCTCGAAGTTGACTTTGTATCCATATGACTTGAGAGGTGCACAATGCTGCAACTATGTATTCTGCTTCGGCAGTTGAGAGTGAGAGATAGGTTTGTTTCTTTGACTGCCAGCTAACCAGTTTACCATTCAAAAAATTGGCATCCTCCTGTGGCACTATTTCGGTCTAGTCCACATCCTCCAAGATTGGCATCTGAGAATGTTTGGACAAAGAACCCTGACTTGGCTGGGTACCATAGATCGAGCGAAGAAGTTCGCTTCAGGTATCGAAAGATATTCTTCATAGCTAGCAAACGAGGTTCACGTGGATTAGCATGAAACCTAGCACAATAGCAAACAGAAAACATTATGTTTGGTCGACTTGCTGTTAGATACATTAGCGACCCTATCATTTGATGATAGAGGGTCATGTTAGCAGTCGGTTTGTCCAGAGAAGGTGTTAATTAACTTTGTGGCAAACGCCATAGCAACCTTCACTTTTGAATCTCCCAGCATTCCAAACTTGGCTATCAAGGTCTTTGTGCAAGCCTCTTGATTAATAAAAATACCTTCAGGACCCTGTCTAATATTCAAGCCAAGGAAAAAGTTAATCGAACCCATTGAGCTCATTTCAAATTTAGTCTCCATCAACTTCCTAAATTCAGTTGTTAAGCTAGGATTTGTGGAGCCGAACATGATGTCATCGATGTAAATTTCAACAATCATAAGGTGGTCACCCTCTTTCTTTCGAAAGAAGGTTGGGTCAACTGAACCCTGTTTAAACTTGGACATTTTAAGAAATCTAGTCAGAGTTTCATACCATGACCTTGGTGCTTGCTTGAGACCATAGACTTCTTTGTCCAGATTGTAGCAGTGACCTAGATACTTCTCGTTTACGAAAACCGGTGGTTGCTCTACATACACCGTCTCTTCTAGTTCTCCATTTAAGAAGGAACACTTCACATCAATTTGGTATACTTCAAAGTTCTTGTGTGCAACATAGGCAAAAAAATACAAACTGACTCCAGCCTAGCTACGGGAACGAAGGTCTCTTCATAATCAATGCCTTCTTCATGACAATAACCTTTCACAACCAATCTTGCCTTGTTGCAAATTATGTTTCCATCCTTGTCCATCTTGTTCCTGAAAAACCCACTTAAGTCCAACCACAAAAGCATCCTTTGGAGATGGAATCAGTCTCCACACTTTGTTTTGCTCGAACTCACTGAGTTCGTCTTGCATGGTCTGTATGATGGGTTTTGAGCATTCTAACACTTCCTAAGTGTACATGCAACCCTAATAACCTTGGATCTATGTTTGTCTAATTATCATGCAAAGTTGAATTCCAAGGTTATATTCCTATCTAACATATATGGGGAACAATTTCTAACCTGAATGAAAGATAGAATAACTTACCTTGTTGTTGCTTATGTTCCTTGAAACCTTGTGAGCCTAGCACCCCAAGTGTGATGCCTCAAATGCTTCACACAACACCAAATGCTCTTGGAAAGACTTTTGAGAGAATACACACTTCTTGAAATCGGCCTAGCCCTCTAGTTTCTTATGTGTAGCCGATTTTGGTGGAGAATGGGATCCTTATATAGTGTTGACACATCTAGGGTTACACCATGTAAACCCTAATGTGTCATGAATTTTCATTTCCATGACCCATGGGTTTGTAACTCCCATGGAGCATCCTATGGGTAGAACCCAACTTGATAATCCATGGAGCCTCTTAGCCCACTATACAAGATATTATTGATTTACATAATCAACCCATATATTTAATTAGTTATCTTTTGATCACTTAATTAATTCCAAATTAATTCTTTGATCAAACTAATCAAATAATATTATTAATATATTAGAACTTATAATATATTAATAATCTCCAAGTGTTATTCCTCTCATTTAGTCTATCCAATTGCATGGTGCCATGCAACCCAAATGGACCATGTCGGGTCGGGTCAAGTACTAACCAGAGATAGTTATGGACTTAGACACCTTATCCAACAGTCTCCCACTTGGATAAGTCCATTAACTATAACTCCAGTACTTTAGGAACCGATCGGCAATCGTAGCTCTTTCAAGGTCTCTCGGAACTGAGAAGATGTTGATATGCCATTTAAGATAAGTGATCATATAATCCTCTGTTCTAGATATCAGTCGGAAAAATACATGGAACCATGTCTTACTTATTGTCCAGTAGTTTGTTTCCCGATTTCCGATTTGTTTGACAAAGAACTTAATTGAACACATCAACTTAGTTCTGACCGGGCCCGGTACATAGGTCAAAACAAAATCATCGAGGGGCCCAAATATCAGCTTCTAATCCAAGAAGGAACAGATAAACTTTGACTCATATGTTTGTTCTACCACTCATTGAATTATACACAAAAACACGTTTTATAACATCGAGTTACCAATGCGTTTTCGTATAATCAATGCATAACCAACTTGTAAGTAACAAATCATATCTCTAGGTTTGAAGACTTATATGATATTACCGTCTCACGATCACTCGAGATAGAATTCCATGAAGTGATTCTAGTGAGCGTGGGTTGAGTCCAATGCTCATAACTTATGAGCACTCATGATTGTTGTAGCCTTGTCCAACACCTTAGACCTTTGCAACCAATCATGACAGTCTTGATTCATACCTACTTCCGACATATGAACGACTGTGGAGGTTTGAATAATATGTTATACCAAACAAAATTATTCTGGAAGTCAAAACATGCAAAAGAAATATAGTAAACGATCGACAAGAAATAGCAACACTTTACTCATAAATAAAACACTTTTTATTCATCATCTAATGTCAATTACACTTTACAAATTTCAAGGTTATCTAACTACTAAATCTAATATCATCCTTCAGCCCTATGCTCCGAGCATGCTAGAGATGCTTAACTCGAGTCAGTCCCTTCGTGAGGGGATCTGATGGGTTCTCATCCGATGATACCCACTTTGCCATGAGGAGTCCTTCTTCTATCTGATGTCTGATAAAATGGTATTTTCTGTCGATGTGTCTAGATCTCCCGTGATCCCTTGGTTCCTTGGCTAAGGCAACAACACTTTCACTATCATAGAAAATTTCCATTGGCTCTTTAATAGCTGGTACAACTCCAAGGTCTCCAATGAAGTTCTTCAGCCATATCGCCTCCTTTGCCGCCTCGCTAGCTGCAATATACTCTGATTCACAAGTTGAATCAACCAATGTCTCTTGCTTGGAACTCTTCCAAGAAAGTGCTCCTCCATTTAGGGTAAAGACCCAGCCCGACTGAGAGCGAAAATTATCCCTATCAGTCTGGAAACTAGCATCACTATACCCTACAACTCTCAAGTCATTACTCCCACCGAGGGTAAGGACCCAGTCCTTAGTCCTCCGTAGGTACTTGAGGATATTCTTTACCGCAGTCCAGTGTGCCTTGCCAGGGTTCGCCTGATACCTGCTAATCATGCTCAGGGCAAAGGCTACATCAGGTCGAGTATACGTCATAGCATACATGATCGATCCTACAGCCGAAGGATAAGGTATTCGACTCATTTATGATATCTCAGCCTTAGTGCTAGGGCTTTGTGTCTTACTCAATCTGGTGTTACTCTGGATGGGTAACTCTCCTTTCTTGGAGTCCTGCATGCTGAATCTCTTCAGCACCTTATCCAAGTAGGTACTCTGACTAAGTCCAATTAGTCTTTTACTCCGATCTCTCAAGATCCTTATCCCTAGAATATAGGTATCTTCTCCTAGGTCCTTCATAGAGAAACACTTCCCAAGCTAGGACTTAACTTCCTGTAGGGTTGGGATGTCATTTCCTATGAGTAGTATGTCATCCACATACAACACCAAAAAGCTAACTATACTCCCACTAGCCTTGACATACACGCAAGACTCATCTTCACTCCTAGAAAAGCCAAATTCCTTGACCTTTTCATCAAAGCAAAGATTCCATCTGCGAGGTGCTTGCTTCAATCCATAAATGGATTTCTCAAGCTTACACACTCTATTAGGGTACTCGTTGCTGACAAAAGCCTCAGGATGACTCATGTAAACATCTTCAACCAACTTTCCATTAAGGAAAGCGGTTTTGACATCCATTTGCCATATTTCATAGTCATGAAATGTAGGTATGGCCAACAGAACCCGAATAGACTTAATCTTGGCTACTGGAGAAAAGGTCTCATCATAGTCCACTCCAGGAATTTGAGAGAAGCCCTTTGCAACCAGTCTAGCCATATAAGTATGTACTTTACCATCCATGTCAGTCTTCTTCTTGAAGACCCATTTGCACCCAACTGTCTTACGACCTGGTACATTCTCAACCAAGTTCCAAACTTGATTGTCATACATGGACTGTATTTCGCTGTCCATTGCCTCTTTCCACTTGGCTGACTCAGGGCCTGCCATGGCTTCCACGTAACTACTAGGTTCATCCAGACCTATCAGTGTCTCATCACTGATAAGTGTATCACCTTCTGCAGTAATGTGGAATCCATAGTAATGCTCAGGATCATTCCTAACCCTTGTGGACCGCCTCAGAGGTACAGACTTGTCAATTGGCTCAACAGGAGTTTCCTCCTCAAGTTGAGTGCTAGGGTTTGAAGTTCCTTCACCACTTGACTCTTGAATTTCTTCAAGATCAACTTGCCTTCCACTGTTTCCTTAGCTTATGAACTCTCTCTCTCTATCTGAAGAAAGCCCTCCTAGCTACAAAGACCACATTTTCACTAGGTCTGTAGAAGAGGTAACCAAAGGATTGCTGTGGGTAGCCGATGAAAATACACCTCTCGCTTCGAGGTTCGAGCTTATCATGAGTCTCGCGTCTCACGAAAGCCTCGCAACCCCAAATCTTGATGTGGTCTAGTTTGGGTACTTTACCAGTCCACATCTCGAGAAGAGTTTTGGAAACTTTCTTTGTAGGGACTAGATTAAGGATATGGGCGGCAGTCTCTAAGGAATACCCCCAGAATGAGATTGGTAGCGAAGCTCGACTCATCATGGAACGAACCATATCCAACAAGGTTCGATTACGCCTCTGAGCCGCACCATTCAACTGTGGTGTCCTGGGAGGTGTCAATTGTGAGACTATCCCACATTCCATTATATAATTAAGGAAATCTGAACTAAGATACTCACCACCACGATCGGATCGAAGCATCTTAATGTTCCTGCCCAATTGATTCTCGACTTCCTGTTTAAATTCCTTAAGCCTTTCAAAAGTCTCTGACTTATGCTTGATCAAGTAGACATATCCATATCTACTGTAATCATCAGTAAAAGTCAAATAATAACGATTAGCATCCCTTGTGGCATGTTTGAATGGTCCATACACATCCGTGTGTACAAGGTCCAACAGACCTTCACCCTTCTCACACGAGCCTGTGAAGGGTGACTTTGTCATTTTTCCAAGTAAGCATGATTCGCAACTATCATCTGACTTTAGGTCAAATGACTCCAAGACTCCATCCTTTTGGAGTTGGCCTATGCATTTCTTGCTTATATGTCCGAGACGACAATGCCATAATGATGCTTTATCCAAGTTATTATTATTAACAGAATCAATACACAATACATTATTTCCTAAGTTATCAACCACAGATACCGTTTCATACACGCCATCACAAGGTAATGCTTTAAAATAAAGAGCATTATTAAAGAAAGCATTAATCGAACCAACTTCATTATCAAATGAAAAGGTGAAACCTTGTTTATACAATGCATGAAAGGAAATAATATTTCTTTCCATTTCTGGCGAATAACAACACTTATTCAAATCTAAACTAAACGCACAACTTAGTGATAAAGTATAAACTCCAATCTTGGTGACAGGTAAAGCTCTCCTATTCCCCATGATTAAGTTTATTCTTCCTTGCTCCACATTCTCACTTCTTCTTAGTCCCTGCAAGTCACAACAAATATGAATACCACAACCGGTATCAAGGACCCACGATTTAGAATGGGGTGAGTTATTTGAAATGATAATGTAAATACATGCATGGCTGGGTTTAACTTTCCCATCCTTCACATCTTGCTGGTATTTTGGGCAGTTCCGCTTCCAATGTGATTTTTCATGGCAATAGAAGCATTCAGCCTCTTTTGGGTCAGAAGAAGGAGTGACGAAACCTTTCTTGGTTCCACTTGAAGAAGAGCCATCAAGGGTCCGAGCCTTGGTACCCTTAGAAGAGCTCTTTCTCTTCTTCCCTCGACTTTTCCCGATTGCCAAAACTGGAGTAGAGTTTGGAGTAGGAGTGTTAACAACCGACTTCCCCTTAAGACCTGTTTCTGCGGTCTTGAGAAGTCCCTGAAGTTTGCTGAGTGTGACCTCTTCCTTATTCATGTGATATGTCATGCGGAATTGATCATAGCACGATGGTAAGGAGTGCAAAATGATATCTATTTCAAGCTCCTCAGGGAAGTTCACATTAAGCTTCAGCAATCGATCCACATACCTTTGCATTTTCTGCATGTGGCTCGTGACGGATTCCCCATCCTTCATCATGGTTGTTATCATGGAGCAGATGATTTCATACCTCTCTTGTCGTGCACTTTGATGGTATCTTTCCATCAGCTCTTGGTGCATTTCATAAGGGTAGAAATCCTCATAAGACTTTTGGAGTTACGTTGTCATCGTGGCCATCATGATGCATGCCACTTTCGTAGCATCCCTTTCATGTGCCTGAAAGTCAGCGATCTCCTGAGGAGTTGCAGTGGTCTCATCAATCTCCTTAAGCTCCTTGTCAAGGACATATTCTTTATCCTCGTAGCGGGTAATCATCCTGATGTTTCTGATCCACTCATTGAAGTTGGATCCATCAAAAGTGACTTTCCCACACAAGTTCATAAGGGTAAAGGAGCCATTAGGGTTAGAGCCAGAAGCAGCATTGTTTGAAGACATCTGAAAGAAAAGGACAAGATTAGTTTAGTTATTAAGAGAATCCTTAATAAAACACCCAAATGTAATATTAATGCTAGGACCCAATCACAATATATCATAACTTAGAAGAGGTATGCCATAATCCAAGCTATAACATATTTGAAAGGTAGGTGAATGACGATTCACCAATTTCCACCACGAAAACCGAAATATTAAATATTAGGTTTTTGATTGGTTCTTAGAAATTCCTAGATTCTTTGAGATTCAATGAACTTTTCAAAGGCATGTTTCAATATCGAGTGTGCCCTCCTAGTTTTGTGACTGGGATACCGAGGATCACAAAACGAGGTGTGAAGTAACCATGCAAAGCACTTGGTACCCTTAAAGTTTATCACTCAATCGATGTGCCGGTAAACCACACACGCTTCACCAATACTATAATAAACCTTAAGTCACCCTTTACCTACCTTGTTAAGTCCAAGTTAGTGTGCCGGTTAACCACACACACTCCACCAACGACTTAAACAAAGTGTAAAGTGTAATTTCATGGATTAGCACCTTATTCACAGTTTTCCTAAAGTAACTAAGATTGGGAATTTAATAAAACATTTAGTTACTTTATAATATTCATCATACTTTTAATGAGAATTTATAAGTCCTTGTCTTACCCGTTCGGCTAACGACCCTCCACCGGTCAAGCAAGCGGTGGGTGAGAGTGGACACCCATTAAGTTGCCATTTTATATGCAACAACCTGATACCCACCTTATAGACCGGCTTCATGAATGAGGCGTACTAGCGGTAAGACGACTTTGTTCTTATACATATATATCTAATTATTAAATCATAATAATATAAGTATTAGAGTTGAATTTTAACTTTTAAAATTCTAAGGGTTGGAACTAAAGTTTTTTTAACATGACTTTACTTGTTCCAAAACTTGAGGGTAAGTTTTGTAAACTTTCAAAACTTTTCATTTCTTGTAACTTATGAGTTTATTAGAGTAATAAAATGAAGACTCTTCATTTTTCTAACTCTTGTGTTCTTTTAATGGTTTTAACTCAAGTGACTTTTGGTTTTCCATAACTTGAGGACAAGTTATGGACTCCATTAAAACACATTATGATCAAGAATTAAACTACCACATAGGTTACAAATAATTCCTATGATCATCTAAACATCATAAGATCAAGAACATGAATATGAACACTTTCATGAATCAAAATTACACTTAAAACTTTGTAATTTTGATAACTAGTTGTTGTAAATGGATTAGCAAAGACATTACACCATCTAAAACACGTTTTCAAGTACCAAAACAGTTTAGGGTAATGTTTCTAGTCCATTTCTAGCAACTAAAGTCGAAAATCTACACTCTGTGGCTCCTACTCACTGAGTGCATGAACCTACTCGGCGAGTAGGTTGAAGATACAAGTGAACTCGGCGAGTCTCCCCATGGACTCGACGAGTTCATCAGGTAGACAGCAAGCTTTTTGACCTTTTTCAACTTTTAAGCACAAATAACAAACAAACAAGCCTAGGTACTGATACCACTGATGGGTTTTGAGCAGTCTAACACTTCCTAAGTGTACATGCAACCCTAATAACCTTGGATCTATGTTTGTCTAATTATCATGCAAAGTTGAATTCCAAGGTTATATTCCTATCTAGCATACATGGGGAACAATTTCTAACTTGAATGAAAGATAGAATAACTTACCTTGTTGTTGATTATGTTCCTTGAAACCTTGTGAGCCTAGCACCCCAAGTGTGATGCCTCAAATGCTTCACACAACACCAAATGCTCTTGGAAAGACTTTTGAGAGAATACACACTTCTTGAAATCGGCCTAGCCCTCTAGTTTCTCATGTGTAGCCGATTTTGGTGGAGAATGGGATCCTTATATAGTGTTGACACATCTAGGGTTACACCATGTAAACCCTAATGTGTCATGACTTTTCATTTCCATGACCCATGGGTTTGTAACTCCCATGGAGCATCCATGGAGCATCCTATGGGTAGAACCCAACTTGATAATCCATGGAGCCTCTTAGCCCACTATACAAGATATGAATGATTTACATAATCAACCCATATATTTAATTAGTTATCTTTTGATCACATAATTAATTCCAAATTAATTCTTTGATCAAACTAATCAAATAATATTATTAATATATTAGAACTTATAATATATTAATAATCTCCAAGTGTTATTCCTCTCATTTAGTCTATCCAATTGCATGGTGCCATGCAACCCAAATGGACCATGCCGGGTCAGGTCAAGTACTAACCAGAGATAGTTATGGACTTAGACACCTTATCCAACACTGTACCCAATCAGAATGATCGAGTGCAGTGTTGATCGTCTTCGGTTCAAACTTGGAGACGAACAAATTAAGCATGTAAAATTCCACTTTAGAGAATAGTGCAGTTTATTTCGATTTCAGTTGAGAGCGTGTGAGAACCTTTTCTGATGGTTTACCAATAATTTGTGTGTTGAGGATGATCTTTGGTTCATTTGGTGAGTGGTGGGTAATTAGGATCATAAGAGGGATCATGTTCAACATCCACTTTTACTTCAAGTTCTGATTGAATATCATCATCGTTTGAATTTGCATTCTCCCCCTCGAACGATGATACTTCCTCCGGTTCAGGCTCAAAATACTTCCCTTAACTTGGCTTTCGGTTAGTGTTAATGATGATGGACTCTCCCCTGGAATGATGAATCTTGGTTATTTGGAGGAGACGAACCCTCCCCCTGAACATAAGAACTGTCTCTGGGAGGGTCACTTGAGTTAGACTGTTCGTTTGCTTGTGGTTGTTCATTTGTCATTTTCTTTGTAGCGTCATCGATTATCCTCTTCAGGTGATCTACCTTGTTGTCTGCAACTTCAGATTCAGAGTGAATGGCCTTTTCTGGTTCATCAAATAACAACATGTACTGTTCAAAGAGATTTGAAATGGGTACCTTAACTTGACCAGAAATGGGAAATATTTCCTCCATAGAGCCTTCGGTTGTTTTTAGTTTCTTGACGTAGTTATCATCGAAGGTAACATAATAGGTCTCCTTTATTTTCTTTGAACGCTTGTTGAGAGATCTATATGCTTTGGAGGTTAAGGAATAACCTAGAAAGATTCCTTCGTCTGCTTTGACATCAAACTTGTTTCAGTGCTCCTTTGAATTGAAGATAAAGCATCTTGAACCGAACATGTGGAAAAAATTTACATTGGGCTTTCGGTTGTTCAAGATCTCATAGGGAGTGATTGAGAAACGTTTGTTGAGATAAGATCTGTTCTGTGTAAAACATGCAGCATCAATGGCGTCAACCCATAAGTATAGAAGTAGAGAAGTGAAGCTCAACATGGTTCGGGCTGCTTAACATAGAGATCGGTTTCGCCTTTCGACAATCCCATTTTGTTGTGTAGTATATGGAGTCAAGAAACTGTGAGTTGTTCCCTTCTCTGCGAGAAAATCTTCAAAGTCTTTGTTCTTTAACTCCAACCCGTTGTCGCTTCTTATGTTGCGAACTACCTTTCGTAGTTGAACTTTTATCTGTTTGTTAAAGAGTTTAAGTTTGGGAGTGGTCTCTGATTTATGCTTTAAAAAGAACACCCAAGTAAACCGAGAGAAGTCATCCACTCTTAAAAGTATGTACTTGTTACCGCTAATGCTTTCAATTGAAGAAGGACCACATAAATCAATGTGCAGTAATTCAGGTGGTTCAATAACTTTTGTGTTGATTCGAGAGGGATGACTCTTCTGACTTTGCTTACCCATTTCACATGCAGCACACAAGTGTTCTTTATCGAACTTCAGAACAAGAAGACCTCGAATGTGATCCCCAAGCACCAGTTTGTTGATGTCTTTAAAATTGAGATGGGAGAGTCTTTGGTGCCAAAGCCAGCTTTCGTCTGAATGAGCCTTTGTCAACAAGCAAACTGCTGGTTTTCCTTGTATGGGATTGAGATTCAAAGGGTACATCTCTTCTTTTCGCTTCGATATCAGCAAAATGTTGTTCGTCTTCTTTTCAATAATCTTTGAGCCATCGTCATCGAACGAAACCTTTAACCTGGTACCAACCACCAGTTGAGAAACACGGATGAGGTTGTGTTGTAGACCTTCAACGTACGCCACTTTTCGTATTGAGATATCACCATTGGTAATCATGCCATAGCCTTTGAGTGTGCCAAAAGAATTATTACCATACTTGACACATCTACCATCTTGAAGGGACCGAAATTCTCTCAGCTCCTCCTTTCTTCCTGTCATGTGATGTGAGCAACCACTATCTATGTACCATTCATCATCAAACTGCTTGTCACCTGTAACCCACAAAAATTAAGCAGACTCGGGAACCCAAAGTTTCTTGGGTCCTTGTGAGCCTTTTACATAATAGGGAATTGTAAGAGAAAAATCAATAAGAAAGGTTCTTTTTATTAGTGCTGCTTCATCTTTTCTTTTTTTATGGTGAAAACTTTGATTTTATTAGATTTGAGTATTTTAGGATCAGTTTTGGATTTGGCATTAGCAATCCTTCGTTTCTCCAATTTAGGTTCAGACACCTTCATCTTTTCAACTCCTTGATAGAGATTTTCTTTCCCCTTACGATCATTCTGTGAGTGAGAGTGAGAAAGATGAGACTTGTGAGCAGTATTAAGCTTTCAATCAATGCCCTTACTTGGTTGAGGGTCGAAACTGCTTTCCCTTCGGTTCCTCTCAATAGTTGGTTTAGGAACGAAACCATCCTTTCGATTTCTCACATCTTGAGGTCTGAAACTTCTTTTCCGGTTAGCGTCCATCTGATGACTGAAACTTCTCTTTTGGTTGCTTTGACTCTGAGGACCGAAAAACTTCTCTTTGTTGTCTTGACTCTGAGGACCGAAACTCTTCTTTCGGTTGTCTTGACTCTGAGGACCGAACTCTTTTGTCAGTTGTCTTGACCCTGAGGACCAAAACTCTTCTTTCGGTTGTATTGTCTTTGAGGAATATGAGGAGCTGAGTTTGTTTTTGTTTCTTCTTTTGACTTAGAAGCCTTTTCATAGCGAACATAATTAGGATTTTGAGATCGCCAAAACTGCTTCCTTTCAGTGAGATTCTTCTTGTATCTCAAATTTAGTTGATGCTTTCTCTCTAACACTTGTTTTGGAGTTTTATGGATGTAGGCCTTTCGCTTTGGTACTTGAGCATGAATTTTGCTCTTTAGAGAAGAGGTTTCGCTTGACATCTTGACTGGTTCATCTGAGTCAATTTTAGTACCACTTGTACTTGGCACATCAAATCGTGTAGGATCATTAAGTGGTTCTGCCACATACCTACCTTTCAGTCTCCATGATGTTTTATGAGATAGAACCACTGTTTCATCGGCATTATCTATCGGTGCTGTACAGAAAAACTCATCGCGGCCATCAGCATTATCTTCTTCTAGTAATGCCGTTAGTTCGGCTGTCTGTTGCTGTGTAACTCCTTGAACTGTGTAAACTTGATTTGGAGTTGTTTGAACCTTTTGATATACAATAGCTTTTTCCTTGAGAACTTTAGTCTTGTGTTTTGATGAGCGAGCGAACTCAATAGAGTTTTCAAAAATAAGATTTTTATTGGTTTCGGGTTCGCTTTTGACAAATTCAGAACATTCCACCTCATCTTCTATAGATATCACACTCATATCATCATCCTCATTGAATTCAGAAGTGTTTTCAATATCACGTTTGTTTTCTGAATTCAACTTGGCATTCAAAGAGTCAAATTTATGTATAGTTTCGGTTTTGATTTTTAATTTGTCATTCTCATCTAACAAATGTTTGAGCATGTCCTTATGGTCTTTTGACTTTTTGAAGGACTCTATTTTGTTAAGGCCAATTTTGTAAGAGAGAGATATATAATCAGAAGAAATAACACTTTCACAGTTGTATGCATCGACATCAATTCCATCCTCGTTGAACTCAAGGAAGGGTAAAATCATACGATGTATCTTCTTTCCTATATCACAATTAAGATGTAGGTGAGTAATGTTGGAACATAATCTTTTAGCAATCAAACAAAAATCATTCCGTTGTTTCAAAAGCTTTAAATTATCTCTTTGTAAATAAATTGTTTCATCCCTAGACCTAATTAACTCCTTCTCCTTTTTCTCTATCCACATACGTCTCTCCTCACTCTTCGATGATTCCCTGCTGATTTGATCAGTTAGGTTAGAGTTGGTGACACGTGTTTGAGTTAAATTACCACTTAAACTAGAAAATTTAGATTTTAGTCCAATTAGTTCTTTTTCATAGTTTGTGATGTGGATATTTAAAGAAACAAGAATAGATTGTACCTTCTTGATCAACTCATCGCATTCATTGATCTGCACACTGACAGGTTTCGCTGCAAAACACCTGTCTTCTCGCTCTATCGCTTTGTCTCGTCCCCCATCAGTGGTATAACCTCTCATTTGTGACACCTCAGAAGTCACCATTAGACACTTTCCAGCAGCATTTTCTTCTTTCACCAACAAAGCCCTGCCATGAGTGGGCTTTCTAACTTCTTCAACTTCAGAATTGGTCGACCAAACTTCAACACCGCCAAATTCATCGTCAACAGTATTTCCCTGCCCAATTAAAGCATTCATTGTGTTATGAGATCCAGCTTTTCTTTTTCTTGATTTCCTCCAATCGACGTAAAAGGTTCGCTTCCTCGTCATCATCGTCATTCTTTTCAGACTTCTTTCTCAACATGCAATCTTTGGCAAAGTGATTTTTGCCTCCACAATAGTGACAGTTAAAGCCTTAGTCACCACCAAGTTTTGTTTCCTTCTTCTTCAGACTGAGGAACACTCTTCGGTTCCTCCTTCACCTTCTAAACACTGTAGCTTCCCTGCCAGTTTTGGTTCTTGTTAGCTAGGAATCTTCTTTTGATGAACTTCTTGGGATTAGACACCATCGAAGCAAAATCTTCACTTGTTAGATCATACTGAGAAAGATCTAAATCTTCTTCTTATTCATCAACATTCTTTCCTTTGGAGATTAGAGCTAATGACCCCATGCAAGAAACCATGTTCGTTTCGTTAGACACTGCCCTCTCTTGTAACTTTAATATTCTCACTACCTTTGCAAGAGAGTAAGCCTTGAATTGTTTGTGTGCCTTCACAGTGGACACCATAACCATCCATTTGGTTCTAAGGCCATTCATAAATGTGACCTTTTGTTTAATGACTTTCCTTTCTATCCCATGCTTTATCATCTTACTAAGGAGATGATTAATGCGAGAAAAAGCTTGAATAAGCTTCTCTTCAGACTTCTGCTTAATGTCACCAAATTCCGAGAGCAATAAAGTTTGGATGGAATGCTCAAGATCTTCATCTGTGCAATATAGTTCCTTCAACCTGTCCCATATCTCCTTCGCTGTTGTGCATGAACTCACCAATCGAAATGTGTCCGATTGTAAAGCAAACCTAATCATCCTTAAGGCTTTGATGTTGCACTAAAACTTCTCTTTCTCATCTTGGGGTATGTCTTTCACATCATTAACGAGTTGATTGTACTGCTTTTGAGTTTTGACAATTCTTGAAGTGCTTGAATGAGTGAATGGACCAACTGTTATCGCCTCCCAGATCGAGTATCCATTGTCTTCTGAACCAATCACGTAGTCTTCAAAGTGATGCATCCATACCTCATAATCTTGAGTGTACAAAATAGGAATCCTTGTCATCGATCCTATGCTGTTGGAGATATTGATTGGGTTTGACTAAGAATCATCCATTGACATGAGGATTTTCGTTCAAAAACCTGCTTAAGATCAAACTTGTAAATAACATTAGGGTAAGATTGAATAATTAAAGAACAATGTCAACAACAAATGATGGCTCTAACAATATCAATCAAAGCGGAACAAACCTAAGATCTTCTTCAACAGAAGAGATGTGTATGAATTACACAGTCTCTTGCTCTGATACCAATTGTTGGGATTAAAAACCTAATTGTGATTTGATGAATAAGATGCGGAAAATAAGAACAAACACAAATAAAGAAGATATGTCGAATGATCACTCGATTTATTCAAACATGAGGAATAAATTACACTTTCAGCATAGACTAAAGAATCTAACACTACATAAGAAACCTCACAATGTGGCGGCTTCATTTTGCCTCACTCTTAACCCTAATTATGAATAATACATGACTATTTATAGGGAAAAGACAAGTCTTGGGATTTTAACCTACACTTCTGATGGGTTTTGAGCATTCTAACACTCCTAAGTGTACATGCAACCCTAATAAACCTTGGATCTATGTCTGTCTAAAATTCATGCAAAATATGATTTCCAAGGTTCATAATCCTATTTGGCATACATGGGGAACTTTTAACATAAAGGATGGCTAGAATAACATACCTTGTTGATGATTTGATTCCTTGAAAACCTTGAGAGCCTAGGACCCCAAGTGTGATGCCTCAAATGCTTCACACAACACCAAATGATTTTGGAGTAAACTTGAGAGAAATAAGAACACTTCTATTTTCGGCCTTGCCCTATTGTATTACTAGTGTAGCCGAAAATTGGGAGTATGATGCTCTTTATATAGTGTGTTACTATTAGGGTTACACCATGTAAACCCTAATGCAACATGGCTCTTCATTTCCATGACCCATGGGTTTAAACTCGATGGAGCATCCATGGAGCATCCTATAGGTGTTAGCCCAACTTGATAATCCATGGAGCCTTTAGCCCACTATACAAGTTATGGATGATTTACATAATCAACCCATATATTTAATTAGTTATCTTTCGATCACTTAATTAATTCTAGATTAATTCAGATCAATACTAATTAAATAATATTATTAACATATTAGAACTTATAATATATTAATAAACCATAAGTGTTATTTCTCTCATTTTAGTCTATCCAAATGCATGATGCCATGCAACCCAAATGGACCATGCCAATCGGGTCAAGTACATACCAGAAATAGTTATGGACTTAGACACCTTATCCTACAACTTCATCAAGGGGCCCATTTCCATCATCCATGGAGTGATTTGAAATCCTACAATAGATCATCAAACCAAGAACCGATAATCTTCACTATATGTGCAGAAAATCATCAAATCAAATCAAGAACCGAAAATCATCAAGTGGAATTTTGCCAAAATACCAATAATCTTCAATATGTGTGCATAAAATCATAAAATCAAGAACCGATACTTCAAAAATCAATAGATCTTCAAAGACCTGCTTTGATACCACTTGTTGAGTTGAAAAAAACTCTTAGATCGATTAGATCTTTAACAGGTTAAACAACAAAAGCAAACAAATAAACACGGAAAACACAATATAGAATCAAGTAATGCTTAATGATTCAAAGTAGTCACGCCTCAGCAGAGCTCGATGAAGAACTTCCACTTTAGAGGCGAGCTAGGGTTTGTAGTACAATAATCTGAATAATAAAAGCGATATTTACTAAGGATGCATGCATGCACCTTATATACTAAACCCTAATAAAAGAATCATGGTTGGACTGGCCCAAACCGGATAACAAAACTGGGCTAAGGACCTAGCTCAATAACACAACAAAATTAGACCCAACAAATTGAATATATGAAACTGTGATGGTTGTAGACAATTTACGAAATGATGTGTTTTGTATTGATTCTTCCAATGGTTTGGACACAACATTCTTGTGGCATTGTCGTCTTAGACATGTCAGCACGAAACACATAACCCAACTCCAAAAGGATTGAGTATTGGAGTCATTCGACATTAGGGACAATGACGTGTGCGAGTCTTGTTTACTTGGAAAAATGACCAAGTCACCCTTCACTGGCACTTGTGAAAGGGGTGAGGGTTTATTGGATCTCATACACCCCGATGTGTGTGGGCCTTTTAGATCCACCACAAGGGATGCGATCCGCTTCTATGTGACTTTCACCGATGATTATAGCATATATGTGTATATCTACTTAATCAAGCACAAGTCAGAAACCTTTGAAAAGTTCAAAGAGTTTAAACAAGAAGTGGGGAATTAGTTAGGCAGGAAAATCAAGATGCTTCGATCCAATCAAGGTGGAGAGTACCTAAGTCTTGAATTCCACGACTACCTCAAGGAATGCGGAATCATTTCGCAAATAAAGCCACCTAGGACACCGCAGTTGAATGGTGTGGCTGAGAGGTGTAATCGAACATTGCTAGACATGGTTCGTTCCATGATGAGTTGTGCTTCGCTACCTATCTCATTCTGGGGGTACGCCTTAGAGACTGCCGCCCATATCCTTAACTTTGTCCCTACGCAGAAGGTTGCCAAAACACCTCATGAGATGTGGACAGGGAAAGCTCCCTTGTTGGCACATATCAAGGTTTGGTGTTGTGAGACTTTTGTAAGACGGGAGACTCACAACAAGCTCGAACCTCGTAGTGAGCGGTGTATTTTCATCGGATACCCGTAAAATTCCTTTGGTTATCTCTTCTATAGACCGAGTGACAATGTTGTCTTGGTTGCAAGGAGAGGGGTTTTACGAGAGAGAGAAATCATAAACCAAGGGGACAGTGGGAGGAAAATCGATCTTGAAGAGCTTCAAGATTCAAGCGATGAAGGAACCTCTAACACTGGCGCTCAACTCGAGGAGGAAACTCCGGTTGAACCGATTGACGAATCCTTACCTCTTAGAGGTTCCAGTAGAGTTAGTGTTCCACTTGTGTTGTATGGTTTTCATATAATAAGTGAGGGTGATACCTTTATTAGTGATAGTACATTAATAAATTTGGATGAACCTAACAGCTACAAGGAAGCCATGGCAGGCCTAAATTCTGCAAAATGGAAAGAGGCTATGGACAATGAGATCCATTCCATGTATGTCAACCAATTTTGGAATTTGGTTAACAACGTGCTAGATCGTAAGACGGTCGGGTGCAAGTGGATCTTCAAGAAGAAGACTGACATGGATTGGAAGGTACACACCTATAAGTCGCGATTGGTTGTGAAGGCTTTCACTCAAACACCCGGAGTTGACTAAGATGAGACCTTCTCACCAATTGCAAAGATAAAGTCTATTCGGGTGATGCTGGCCATTACTGCATTTCATGAGTATGAGATGTGGCAGATGGAAGTTAAAACCACTTTCCTTAACGGAATGTTTGCTGAGGATATTTACATGAATCAAACAGAGGTATTTGTTGATGCAAAGCACCCCAATAGAGTCTATAAGCTTGAAAAATTCCATTTATGGATTGAAACAAGCATCTCGCCGATGGAATCTTTGTTCCGATGAGAAGGTCAAAGAGTTTGGTTTTCTGCGAAGTGAGGATGAATCATGTTTATATGTCAAAGTCAGTGGGAGTATAGTTAGCTTCTTAGTATTGTATGTCGATGACATACTACTCATAGGAAATGACATCCCGACACTGCAAGAAGTCAAGTCTTGGCTTGGGAAGCGTTTCGCTATGAAGGACCTCGGAGAGGCTGTCTATATTATGGGAATAAGGATAGTGAGAAACAGAAGTAAAAGACTAATAGGACTTAGTCAGAATACTTACTTGGACATGGTACTAAAGCGTTTTAGTATGGAGAATTCTAAGAAGGGGGAGTTACCAATCCAAAGTAATGCCAAGTTGAGTAAGACTTAGAGCCCAAGTACCGAAGTCGAGATAACAAAGATGAGCCGAGTACCATACGCTTCTGCAGTTGGCTCAATACTAAGAAGCTTTCAAATAATTATAGAAATGTTATTAGGTCCTTAAAATAACTATTTGGGCTATTATTATGAGTTATATTGAGCGTTATTAACGCCTAATAATAGTCAGACTAATTAATTTATCGCGGTTATCGTTAGACTAAACCCTAGTGGTATTGGTACTAGGTTTTATCGAAGGAATATCGTTTTGAGAGTATCGAACTGCTGTCCGAGTGCTGAGTCACCACCTACTCAGGTGAGTTCATGGTCCCTTTCATCTTACACATAGATATGAAGTATTTTATATAAACTACGTGCTATGCGTGCATATTATCTGAATACTTGCTGTCTATGTTGGATGAACGTTTTATACATGTTTTAAAGGATTTAAACTGTATACGTATTTTATATATACGAATATGTTGCGTATGAGATGGGTAGATGAATGATGAGAGATAGAAGATGACGTGAGTATACATTAGCAGCTATAGGCTTAGTGCCCATGGGACAAACACCGGTAGCTAAGGACTTAGTTCCTGTCAGACGTTTGTAGCTATGGATTTAGTACCTGTTAGAAATTGGTAGCTATGGACTTAGTAACTATTAGTTAGACGATGGTAGCTATGGATTTAGTACCTGTAGGAATTGGTAGCTATGGACTTAGTACCTGTTGAACACTGGTAGCTATGGATTTAGTACCTGATGAGTAGGATATAGCAGCTAAGGAATTAGTGCTTTACGAACGAACATCGGCAGCTATGGATTTAGTTCCAGTCCTATAACCCTGAAAGTAAGGGACTTCGGAATAAACGAATGCAGGATAGATGACTCTTAGGTTAAATCCTTAAGAGTAAAGAAGATAACGAGGATGGGTAATTGGGTTAATTGTTTGATGATTGAACATAAAAATTATATTATTGTAGGTTGAAAACCCTATGTACTCACCAGGTTTCCCAACCTGACCCACTCAGTTTATGTATATCACAGGTGACGAAGTGAAGTGACATTACACTGAGAGATTTAAAGAGATGTAGATCACTAGTGTAAATCATTGTAAGTTCTGTTTATGCTTATGTTTCGGTATTAACGATGACATCCCAAACGTTTTAAAATGAAATAAATACGTTTCTCCGAAAATGTTTTAATAACGTATTTACCATGTTTTTCTGGGAACAAATTCCGCAACCTTTTTATAAAATGAAGTACTCTGATTTTTATAAAGCATAAACAAAATCGGTCTTTTCTGGCCGTGATTTTGGGGATGTCACAGTTGGTATCAGAGCATTAGTTTAAGCGAACTAGGAATATGGATTTATTTCTAGACTTAAACTAAGAATGGTAAGCGATGATTGTGAGGTGTGAGCACTAGCTTATTTTAGGAATTGTGCCTAAAATGCTTTTATGTGCTAAATGATTTGTGCATGATATGTTGTTAATTGTTCGGATCTATGGTCTGTTGCCGACCGGATCTGGAAACCTTATGTGTTTAGGATTCTAAACGTACGACTACGATATTAGAACTAGCATATAAACGTTTCGGGTGATAAGGATGATTTAAGACGTCAATCCTAAATTAAGATCTAGATTCACCTTATTCGGTGTATAGATCAAGATGGCAAGAACCCGTAGCGGAAACGTAAATGCAAATGGGAACAGAAACCAACCCCCAGTGGTTCAGCAAATACCTGTTGTAGAAGAAGTTGTGCCTGAGCTAGTCACCATGGCTGGAGTTCAAGCGATGATCCGGGCTATGTTGGCTGAACAAAGGGAAGAAATGAGATGGATGTTAAATAGGGACGAACCTACCGTATATGTTGAACCGACGGAGCCAGTTCCTGAGCAATCTGAGGAAGGGAACTATAGTCGCCAAGTGAGTCAAGTAGGGACTCAAGTTGAGCAAAGGGATGGCCCAGAAGGGAGAAACAACAAGGATGGGCAGATGTACAAGAATTTCTTGGGTGCGAAACCACCAAGTCTGTCAGGAAGCCCAAAGCCTGTTGAGATTATGGATTGGGTCTCCGAGATGGAATTGGTGTTTGAGAGCTGCGACTGTAGTGAGAAACAGAAGACCGTCTTTTCCGTAAGACAACTGAAAACTGGAGTCTTGAGCTTGTGGATGCTATTGGCGGATACGATGCCACGAGGAGAAGCCATAAGGATGTCATGGGAGGAGTTCTTGGAATAGTTGAAAATGCAGTACTGCTCGGAGATAGATCTGATAGACCTAAACAACAAGTTTCAGAACCTGAAGAAAGGGAAGATGAGTGTTCATGAGTATGCCACCGCATTCACCGAGAGGATGAAGCTATTCCCCTACTTGGTGCCTACTGAACTCTCGAAGATTGATAGGTTTGCTAACGGACTGCCCACTGACTTTGGCCCAATTGTCAAAATGGCAACTACCTTGCAAGCAGCTGTTAGAGCAGTTAAGAACGTAGAGGCACAGATAAAAGAAAAGGGTCTAGAAAAAGATAAGGCAGGAGAGAAGAGGAAGTTTGAAGGATCTTCGAGGTCGAACAAGGAAAGCAAGTTCTCAAAGCTTGGAGGAGCAGATGGAGGTGAAGCAAGATGGTGTGATAAATGCAAGAAGAAGCATGGTGGAAAGTGCAACGAAAAAGTGACTTGTTACAAGTGTGGAAGGACTGGTCACTATTCCAAAGACTGCACACATGATGATAAAGTATGTTATGGATGTGGAGGCAAGGGGCACATGTCCAGAGACTGCCCAAGGAAAAATAAAGCAGCAAGACCAGAAACGCCGCCAAGGCCTAGGGCATTTCACATGATCCTTGACGAAGCAGAGAACCATGCGAGAATCAAGAATGAGGACTTCTTACCCGAAGATCGGATTATGCAGTAGTCATAGTTTCATATGATGTAGCCTAGTAGAGGCATAGTCTAGGGTGAACTTGAACACCTATGTAATCGTTTCAAGAATTAATATAAAACCTTCGTTTTGTTGAATGATTGTGTGATTTGCTGCATGGTGACTTGGGAAACTGCGAGACAATACTTGGGACGAGTATGAGTAGGTGTAAATGGTAGTAGAGGCCTATACTACCGGAAGCACAGGACTCACACTTGGATCAGGGAAAGTCACAAGGTTACCAAGAAACTAGTAATTGATTTCGTTTTATTCAAGTGTGTTGTTACCATCGTTTCGGTAATGACTAAGAAGATTGTTGATATTCCGACCCTAGTGGTCATATCGAATTGAGTCCGACTACGCTAAGTGTGCTATGTGGTTTAGAAAATGAAGGTCGATGTAGCGTCCGACTTAAACCAAACGATTGAAATCAAAACGATCAAAAGAAATATTGTTCTCGTTGTTAAAGAAGTTGGTAGCTGGAAATACCAAATGTTAAAGTGTGATTATATCACATTAGAACATGAAGGAAGGCATAGCTTGTTTTAGAAATTAACTTTTAGAGACCTAAGTCTAAGTGTTGCAACATACGATGATAGATCATTAGAATATGACACGTCGATCCATAGTAGTAATAAAAGAAATCATATCAAGTTCGTGTCCAGTAAGGATTGAGATTGTGACTTGAAGGTCATAATTGGGAGTCTAGACTGAGGTAGAGAGCAGGTGCACGATCGAGCATTGCTTACAGTCAATGAGTCTAAGAGATAGACTTGAAGGAATGTAGAAGTTATAATTATTACCTAGGATGAAGAAATGACGTATGGAGTCATTATACGACCCTGTTTCGTTGATGATTCCGGGACGTAATCATCCTAAGGGGGAGATAATTGTAACGCCCGCAAATCCGGGCTAGTCAAATTAGAGGCAATAGGGGTCGAAAACGACTTTTCGACAAAAGATTATTTAGCATAAATAATCTTAACCAAGTTGTAGAGTATGTCACAAGGTTTCCGTACATATAAAGAACGCCGAAATCCGAGTTATAATGAAGAAGTTATGACCCGTCGAAGTTTCGCGACGGAACCGGCACGGCACCGAGAAGCGTAAATAGTGAACTTACGATAAAATGTGATTTAGCCTTAGCAATCTAAACGAAAGTCGTAGAATATGTTAAACTAAGAGCATCGATAAAAAGAACGCCCAAATCTGACTTCGTATGAAGAAGTTATGATTTTTCGAAGTTTCGGATTAGCAGTGTACAGCCCGAAATTCGAATAGTAGATCGAGTGATTTTTAGCCAACACGACCTAAACAAGAATCGAAGGTCTCGTTAAAAGTAGCATAACGAGAAAAAGATGGGCGAAAACGGATGTCGGATGAAGAAGTTATGAGGATTTAACGGACCAATCCTGTCCCGGCCCGTTAATAATATAAAGTTTAAAATCGATCCAAAATTAGCCGACGGAGTCTAAATGAAAGTTGTAGAGTACGTTCCCACCTTCGTGTGGATATAAAGAACGTTGAAAACGGAGCTCGTACGCGATAGTTACGAATTTTTAAAGTTTGTACTCGATTTTGCGAGATCTGATACGAATTCGCTGACGTGGCGCTTTCCCAGCCGTCCGATGATGATCGCTGAAGTCGCCTCGGATGAGTGACGCATCGCCCCTCGCTACGCCCAGCGTTTGGTCTCGTATGCGCCGCGTTCGCTTAGCCGTTCTCGGTCCAGAAGAAGCCACGTCGCACCACCAAGCCTTCGCCACCTGGAGGTCTGATCCGAAGCTACGCCCCGCGTAAGGTCCTCGGTACGCCCAGCGTACTCCGAGGCTGCGGTCTATAAAAGGGAGGTGAAGCCTCTCGGATTTATTACACCTTCCACCATAAGTTTCTCTCTCTACTTTCTCTCACTAACCCCCAAACCCCCCTAAACCTTAGGAAAACCACCCTAGCTCCCGAGGGAAGCCCCGCGGCTCCCGCAGTCCCGAGAAAAAGCAGTTTTTCGGTTTCGAAACGATGCTCCAATTAAGTTCCGGTTTTCAATAAAATTCGCTGTAAGTGTGCTACGCTTACGCAATTTTTAATATAGCTTTCAAATAATTATAGAAATGTTATTAGGTCCTTAAAATAATTATTTGGGCTATTATTATGAGTTATATTGAGCGTTATTAACGCCTAATAATAGTCAGGCTAATTAATTTGTTGCGGTTATCGTTAGACTAAACCCTAGTGGTATTGGTACTAGGTTTTATCGAAGGAATATCGTTTTGAGAGTATCGAAGTGCTGTCCGGGTGCTGAGTCACCACCTACTCAGGTGAGTTCATGGTCCCTTTCATCTTACACATAGATATGAAGTATTTTATATAAACTACGTGCTATGCGTGCATATTATCTGAATACTTGCTGTCTATGTTGGATGAACGTTTTATACATGTTTTAAAGGATTTAAACTGTATACGTATTTTATATATACGAATATGTTGCGTATGAGATGGGTAGATGAATGATGAGAGATAGAAGATGACGTGAGTATACATTAGCAGCTATAGGCTTAGTGCCCATGGGACAAACACCGGTAGCTAAGGACTTAGTACCTATTAGACGTTGGTTGCTATGGATTTAGTACCTGTTAGAAATTTGTAGCTATGGACTTAGTACCTATTAGTTAGACGCTGGTAGCTATGGATTTAGTACCTGTAGGAATTGGTAGCTATGGACTTAGTAGTTGTTGAACACTGGTAGCTATGGATTTAGTACCTGATGAATAGGATATAGCAGCTAAGGAATTAGTGCTTTACGAACGAACATCGGCAGCTATGGATTTAGTGCCAGTCCTATAACCCTGAAAGTAAGGGACTTCGGAATAAACGAATGCAGGATAGATGACTCTTAGGTTAAATCCTTAAGAGTAAAGAAGATAACGGGGATGGGTAATTGGGTTAATTGTTTGATGATTGAACATAAAAATTATATTATTGTAGGTTGAAAACCCTATGTACTCACCAGGTTTCCCAACCTGACCCACTCAGTTTATGTATATCACAGGTGACGAAGTGAAGTGACATTACACTGAGAGATTTAAAGAGATGTAGATCACTAGTGTAAATCATTGTAAGTTCTGTTTATGCTTATGTTTCGGTATTAACGATGACATCCCAAACGTTTTAAAATGAAATAAATACGTTTCTCCGAAAATGTTTTAATAACGTATTTACCATGTTTTTCTGGGAACAAATTCCGCAACCTTTTTATAAAATGAAGTACTCTGATTTTTATAAAGCATAAACAAAATCGGTCTTTTATGGCCATGATTTTGGGGATGTCACAGAAACCTAGATCCAAGCTTTTGGGTTTGAATGAGCACATAGGATGTTGTTTTGTATAAAACCCATCGCTTTTATGGGAATGTTTTGGTTAACTAAAACAAAAATTCTATTTGAGAATTTGAGTCGTTACTAGCTGGTATTAGAGCCTTGGTTTGAGGGATTCGGGCACACTCTTGGGTGTGTCAGGACTCAAACTAAGGAAATGGTGAAATTGTTTTCCAAAATCAAAAGTTTAAACAATTCTTAAAATGGAAAAGAGGAGAGTGCAATACGCGTGATCAGCCGAGCTCAAGTAAGTAGTTCCCCAATTTGTTAGCCATGCTATACTGATATTTGGAGTATGATAATCGGATGACTTTTGCTATGTGTATGCTTTAGAAATTGTATACGGTTTGGGTCTTATAGCCTCAGAATGATTGATTTGGCCTTATTTCTTGTTCCTTGTCTGGTTGTGGTCTTAGGGTAGAATATGTTATTTGAAAGTCTATTTGATCCTGTTCTGTGTATAATTTGCATGTATAAGGCAACCTACTATGATTGATTTGAGATCTGATTTGATGGAATTGAGCTAATCTTAGGATAGCCTAGGATTTAAGCTATGTAGTAGCTATGAGATATTTTTTGTTATGGAAAGAATTGGAGTTATTAGTTAGAGCCTTAGGGAAGGTACAGGTAGGTGTGGAAGTTAGTATTGGGCCCATACTACTAAAAGCACATGACCTGTACCCGAGCTAATGTTAGACATTGAAGCTCTAAGGAGAACCGGTGTGGGAAGAGCCCCTTTTTGGACATCCTGATCATTATGTTTTATGATATTGCATTTTAGTATAGTGGTGACACGATTTGGAGTAAGGGGATCAGGATCAGGATCCGGATCATGGTCGGACGACGGTACCTAGCCCAATGATGAGAGGCTGTGTGAGTTCATTGCAGCCGAGGTTACGAGGGGTATACTTGCCGCTACCCCAATGATTTTTGGAATATTCAAGGAAGGTATGATGGAGATTACAGATGAGAGGCTCAGGTCATTCAAAGCCGAGATTGTTGCAGGACAGGTTAGGGCCTGAACTCCCTTGTTCTGGGAGTTCAAGGCATGCGGGGCGCCAGTGTTCTTCAGAATCAGGGACCCCATAGTTAGCTGGCGTTGGGTGGCGGACATGGAGAATGCCTAGTGCACGAGTTTTTGACCAGATGCAGAAAATGTGGGTTTTGCTTGACATATGATGAGGGATCGAGCCTAGGATTAGTGGGGATAGGTGACTAGCTAGGTGGGAGAAGCCGGTGTGGCTGAGATGACAAGGGCAGAGTTTGTCAGGCATTTTGATTTGGAGTTTGCATGACCTATTGAGGTGCAACGGCTAATGAGGGAGTTTCATGACCTATTCAGGTATGTCTATTTAACACTTCCTTCTTTCCAAGCTGTCTTGTTTAGCGTTTAAAGGTTGTTTATGGCAAATGAGTACGTTGGGCGTACTTAAGAGTACGTTGCGCGTACTCATGGGCGTGTTTTGGACGCAGACTCCTCCCGGTACACTGGGCGTACCTTAGGCTACGCTAGGCGTAGCGGGTCCAGACTCAAAACCCTAATTAAGACTTGAACCCTATATAAAGAAAGCTATGGCCTTATCCTCAACCACCCTTTGAGAGAGTGAAACCCTAAGAGAGAGCCAACCTTCGTTCTAAGCTTGCGTGTGAGTGTTCTTGAGCTAAAAGTGCTTTTGTGTGTTAGTGAAGAAGAAGAGGAGGTTCTTGTGAAGGCTAGAAGTTGAAGTGCAAGCTTAGATCTGAGTTATACAGAGGGAGGAGCTTCACTTTGAGGTAAAAAGCTCATAGATTTCCTTGTTATTGTTGATTTGTGCTTTATGGACCAACTTTTAGGGTTTTTGGTCCCAAGGTGGAGACTTTATGATCAAAAGGTCTCCATAAGCTTAGATCTACTATATTTCAGAGTATTATGAGTTGAGGGTTCATAAAAATCCAATCTTGGATGTGAATATTAAGCCATGCATGAGATCTAGGCTTTATGAGGGAAAAGGAGAGGTGTTAGAGTGCTTGGTGACCTTTACAGCCATGCAAAGGCTTAAAGGTTTCAACTTTATGGATTAAGTGACCTTAGAAAAGTCAAATCTAAAGTTTGAGTATTTGTCTTAACCGTTCAAGACCCTAAATCAAAAGAGCATGAAACTGAGAGTTACGCGGGCCGTAATCCCAGTAGGCGCAGCTTAGGGGGCCGTGTACCTCGATTCTGTGAGTCTCCGGGTACGCCCAGCGTACAATTTTGGTATTCGCAGCATAAGCCGGAGGGTTGACTTTTGGTTGACTTTTAGGGTTTAGTCAATGGTTCGATATTTGAGCCATAAGTGAGGTAAAATGGTCTTTTACCCTTCTGAGAGAAACTTATAGAGGGTTTAGTCTAGCCTTTGAGAGTTGTATTGATTAGAGTGATTGTTCCATGTGATTAGGCGGAGGCTAGACTAGTATTACCGAGTTCGAGACTCACCGAGTTACCCGAGGTGAGTCTTCTCACTATACTTTACCTAGAGTGGTAATTAGAGTTATGTGACAGAGTATGTTGTATGCTATTATATGACGTGATATTTGTGTGATTCTGTGCTATGCGTGATTCAAAGTTTATAGAGTTAGGACTGAAAGGTCCACAGAGTTAGGACCAGAGGGTTTACAGAGTTATGCGACTGGAGGGTCCCACTAAGACACCTTAACCAGAAGGTCATATAGAGTTATAGCCTCGAGTGGCTAATATGTGTTGTATGTAGTATTTTGGGGAACTCACTAAGCATTTATGCTTACGGTGTTATGTGTTATGTGTTTCAGTTACTAGTGACGATCGCGGGAAGGCCCCGACACGATCCGTACACACAGACAGAGGATTTTATTTGTGATCTTGGGAAATGTTTTATTTGATGACATTTTTTGAACAAGAGATTTTAGAATGTTAAATGATATTTATGTTAATAAAAAAAATGAAAAATTGTTTTGAAAATTTTATGCTGTTACAAGTTGGTATCAAAGTCATGGTTTGAGGGATTCGGATGCACCTTCGAGCGTATCTGAACTCAAACTGAGGATTCGAAGAAAATTTTCACAATAAAACAATTTTTCTAAAAAGAGTAAATGGTTTCGAAATGAGCAGAGCAGAGCAGTGTGTACGGTCAACCAGCGGCCGAACGGTGATTTCCCAAAATACCCTTACATTATGTGTTATGAGATAGAATATGATATGTTATGCATACTAGAGTAGGATAGGTACTCATATTAGGACTAGAGTGGCCTGATTTGTGAGATGCCTGAGAGTGAGTAGGTAGCAGCGAGGAGCTTATGAGAGGTCTACTGGAGAGTAGCCAATGTATAGTGAGATTAAAGTACCTGTGATCTGGGATCCTAGGAGGAGGACTTGGGGTGAATGCTGATGCGATGTGGAAGGTAGTATTGGGCCCGTACTATGGAAGACACCAGATCAGTGCACAACCCATGTAAGAATCCTTAGGGTACTAAAGAGCAAGTAGACACTGAGGGGTGCTTCTACACATGTTCATGTCCGGAGCATCTGGGGGTACGGTTCGCTCTGAACCAGCTTCACTTGGGAGTGAAGGACTGGTGGAAGTTCATGACAACGCACTTCACTTCTGCAGAGCTTGTCGCGGTGACCTGGGAGAGGTTCACCACTATGTTCCGAGATGACTACATTCCCCTAGTGGAAAGGGAACGGTTGGCCCAGGAGTTCATGAACCTCAAGCAGGGTACTGAGTCTGTTACTACGATTACCAGGATGTTTCATGAGAGGGCGATTTTTTTCCCTGACCATGTGTCTACGGAGTAGGCACACATGAGTCGATATCTGAGTATTCTGAGGAGAGGCATTTGTGAGTTCATGGCGAACTCGACGTACCAGACATTTGTTGAGTCTGAGGAAAATGCTCGGAAGAGGGAGATTACGCTCGAGACTTAGGCTAGGGAGGAGGGGATCAGCGACCGACACTGTCCCAATCTGTAGGCAAGCTGGCAAAGCCCGCCGATTCGAGATCAGGGAACCAGAAGGGCCGCACTTGTGGCAAGTACGGCAAGAGCCACGAGGGGATTTGTCGAGCAGGGTCTTGCTACAAGTGTGGCAAGGCGGGGCACATGGCTAACGATTTCCCCAAGGGATTTGTAGTGTATTCCTTTGCAACCAGATAGGCCATCGGAAGGCCGAGTGTCCACAGCTGCGGGGGGCGGCACAAGGAGCACCGCATGGAGCTGCGGGGGGCGGCACTCGGAGTCGAACAGCAAAGGCCTTTGCGCCAAAGGCTCACGGGAGAGCCTTCCAGTTGACAACGGAGAAGGTGCGCGCAGCGCCCGATGTTCTGGCTGGTGTGTATTCTTTCATCTATTTATTTTGAATTTGTGATATTTTGCTTATATTATGATATGTGTAGGTACTTTTCTTGTGAGTTTTATACCTACTTTGGTTTTAATGGACTTGGGTGCGAGTCAATCTTTTGTGTCGTTATCCTTTAGTCAGCACATCGATATCTGTCGAGAGGCGTTGAGTCGACCTCTACGAGTTTCCATAGCTAACGAGTGAGCGTTTTATGCTTCTGAGGTGATTCGGGGATGTGTACTCGAGATCTTCGGTGTTGAGTTCCCGATAGATCTGGTCCCGATTGCGATGGGGGATGTCTGTGTCATCGTGGGCATGGACTGGTTTAGTAGATTCGGAGCGGTCATCGATTGCGAGCGACAACTGGTGACCATACGAGACCCTAGTGGGGGAGTGCTTACGGTGTACGGTGAGGGTACCCGTTCTGAGTCAGCGTTTTGTTTGGCTACGAGAGCGAGGCAGAGTCTACAACAGGGTTGTAGTGGGTTTGTGGCCTATGTGATGGACAGACGAGTGGCCATAGGGAGGCCGAGTTCGGTTGGTGATTTACCGATAGTGAGAGAGTTCCTAGACGTTTTACTCGAGGAATTGCTAGGTGTGCCTCCCGTGAGGCAGGTGGAGTGTCGTATCGATTTAATTCCGGGAGCGGGACCTATTTCCAAGTCACCCTATCGCCTTGCGCCGCCAGAGATGCAAGAGTTATCCTCACAACTTCAGGAGCTGCTGGGGAAGGGGTTTATTCGACCGAGTAGCTCGCCGTGGGGAGCGTCGATCCTTTTTGTCAAGAAAAAGGGTGGTTCACACCGGATGTGCCTCGATTACCGGGAATTGAACAAGTTGACGGTCAAGAACTGTTACCCCTTACCGAGGATCGATGATCTATTCGATCAGTTGCAGGGAGCAGCTTGGTTCTCCAAGATTGATTTTAGGTATGGATATCATCAGATGAGGGTGCAGGATGAGGATATCCAGAAGACGACGTTTAGGACTTGTTATGGTCATTACGAGTTTGTGGTGATGCCTTTTAGGCTCACCAATGCACCGGCAGCGTTCATGGATCTCATGAATCGGGTGTGCAGGCCGATGTTGGATCGATCAGTGATCGTGTTCATCGACGATATATTGGTGTACTCGAGATCCATAGAGCAGCATGAAGAGCATTTGAGAGAGATCCTCAGAGTTTTGAGGTCGGAGAGGCTTTACGCAAAATTCTCCAAGTGTGATTTCTGGTTACGAGAGGTCCAGTTCTTGGGGCATCTCGTTAATCAGAATGGGATATTGGTCGACCTGGCCAAGATTGAGGTAGTGATGAATTGGGAGGAGCCGAGATCCCCCACCGAGATCAGGAGTTTTCTGGGGTTGGCTAGCTATTATCGGAGATTTATCATGGATTTATCTAAGATTCTCGTTCCCCTCACCAGTTTGACCCGAAAGGGTGTGACTTTCAGATGGGGTCCAGAGCAGCAGGCCTCATTTGAGACTCTTCGCCAGAGATTATGTAAGGCCCCAGTGTTAGCTCTTCCGGAGGGGATGGAGGATTTTGTGGTGTATTGTAACGCATCGATATCGAGTTTGGTTGCGGTGCTTATGTAGAGAGGGCATATGATAGCATACGCATTGAGGCAGCTAAAGCCTCACAAGGTGAGATATCCCACCCACGATTTGGAGTTGGGGTCCGTGGTGTTCTCCCTCAAGATCTGGCGTCACTATCTGTATGGGGCTCAATGTACTATATACACGGACCACAAGAGCTTGAAGTATTTGATGGATAAGCCCAACCTAAATATGCGCCAGAGGAGATGGTTGGATGTGGTAAAGAATTATGATTGTGAGATCCTGTACCACCTGGGCAAGGCTAACGTGGTAGCCGATGCCCTAAGCCGTAGGGCGGAGAGTGCCCCGATATGAGACGTTTGTATGAGGTTAACGGTGATGACTTCATTGTTGGATACCATTCGAGGGGCCTAGGCAGAGGCTGTGAGACCGGAGAACCGCAAGAGAGAGCGGGTGATCGGGAAAATATTTGAGTTTGTTACCGATAGCCGAGGGCTTATGAACTTTTAGGTTCGGATTTGGGTTCCGTTCGTTGGCGGGGCACACACCATATTGATGGAGGAGGCGCATAGATCGAGTTTCTCGATCCATCCCGGGGCCACTAAGATGTATTTGGATCTGAAGAGAGAGTATTGGTGGCCATGTATGAAGAGAGATGTAGCGTGGTTCGTTGAGAGGTGCTTGACCTGTCGCAGGGTTAAGGCCGAGCACTAGCGTGCGCATGGCAAGCTGCAGCCACTTGAGAGTCCCCAGTGGAAGTAGGAACACATTTCCATGGATTTTATCACCAAATTGTCGAGGACCGCGAGGGGTGTCGACGCAATTTGGGTGATCGTCAACCGGATGACGAAGAGCACTCATTTTCTTGCTATCTATAAGAGCTCTTCCGCTGAGAGGCTTGCAGATTTGTATGTGAGAGAGGTGGTGTCGCGGCATGGAGTGCCGATCTTGATTGTGTCAGATCAAGACATGCGTTTCACTTCCAGGTTCTGGAAGAAGTTCCATGAGGAGTTGGGCACGAGGCTGCATTTTAGTATTGCCTACCACCCACAGACGGACGGACAGAGTGAGCGGATGATCCAGACGCTCCAGGACATGCTCCAAGCATTTGTGTTCGACTTCGAAGGATGTTGGGACACCTACTTGCTGTTGGTTGAGTTTTCCTATAACAAAAACCACCATTCAAGCATTGGTATGCCTCCCTTCGAGTTGTTGTATGGGAGGAGGTGTCGGACTCCCATCTGTTGGGGAGAGGTAGGGTAGCGAGTGATGGGCAACACTATGATAGTGCTTTAAACGACAGAGCAGATACAACATGTCAGACAGAGGTTGTTGACAACTCAGAGTCGCTAGAAGAGTTATGCGGATAGGCGATGGTCCGAGCTCGAGTTCCAGGTGGGAGACTTCGTACTCCTGAAGGTGTCTCCTTGGAAAAGAGTGATCCGATTCCGGAAGAGGGGAAAGCTGGGGCCCCGGTACATTGGTCCATTCAAAGTGATTACGAGGGTAGGCAGGGTAGCATACCATTTGGAGCTACATGCGGAGCTGAGCCAGATTCATGATACCTTCCACGTGTCTCAATTGAGGAAGTGTATTGCCGACGAGACGATAGTTGTACCACTATAGGACATTCAGGTGGATGCAAGCCTGAATTATGGTGAGAGGCCAATCCCGATTGTGGATCGAAAGGTCAAGGTTCTGAGGAACAAGGAGGTACCACTGGTTCAGGTCCAGTGGAAACATCGGAAAGGGTTCGAGCTGACTTAGGAGCCGGAGTCAGAGATGTGGAAGCAGCATCCGGAGTTGTTTGCAGCATGAGACTTCGAGGGCGAAGTCTGGTTCTAATGGGGGAGAATTGTAACATCCCAAAATTCAGGTATGTCTATTTAACCCTTCCTTCTTTCTAATTTGTCTTGTTTAGCCCTTAAAGGTTGTTGATGGCAAATGAGTATGTTGGGCGTACTTGAGAGTACGCTGCGCGTACTCATGGGCGTATTTTGGATGCGGACTCCACCCGCTACGCTGGGCGTACCTTAGGCTATGCTGGGCGTAGCGGGTCTAGACTCAAAACCCTAATTAAGACTTGAACCCTATATAATGAAAGCTATGGCCTTATCCTCAGCCACCATTTGAGAGAGTGAAACCCTAAGAGAGAGCCAACCTTCGTTCTAAGCTTTTGTGTGAGTGTTCTTGAGCTAAAAGTGTTATTTTGTGTTAGTGAAGAAGAAGAGGAGGTTCTTGTGAAGGCTAGAAGTTGAAGTGCAAGCTCGGATCTGAGTTCTACAGAGGGAGGAGCTTCACTTGGAGGTAAAAAGTTCAGAGCATTCCTTGTTAGGGTTTTTGGTCCCAAGGTGGAGACTTTATGAGCAAAAGGTCTCCATAAGCTTAGATCTACTATATTTCAGAGTATTATGAGTTGAGGGTTCATAAAAATCCAATCTTGGACGTGAATATTAATCCATGCATGAGATATAGGCTTTATGAGAGGAAATGAAAGGTGTTAGAGTGTTTGGTTACCTTTACGGCCATGCAAAGGCTTAAAGGATTCAACTTTATGGATTATGTGACCTTAGAAAAGTAAGATCTGAAGTTTGAGTATTTGTCTTAACTGTTTAAGACCCGAAATCAAAAGAGCCTGAAACTGGGAGTTACGTGGGCCGTAATCCCTGTACGCGCAATGTAGGGGGCCGCGTACTCCGATTCTATGAGTCGCCGGGTACGCCCAGCGTACAGTTTTGGTACGTCCAGCGTAACCCAGAGGGTTGACTTTCTGTTGACTTTCAGGGTTTAGTCAATGGTAGGATCTATGAGCCATAAGAGAGGTAAAATGGTCTTTTACCCTTCTGAGAGAAACTTAGAGAGGATTTAGTCTAGCCTTTGAGAGTGGTATTGATTAGAGTAATTTTACTGAGTTCGATATTCACCGAGTTACCCGAGGTTAGTCTTCTCACTATACTTTACCTAGAGTGGTAATTAGAGTTATGTGACAGAGTATGTTGTATGCTATTATATGACGTGATATTTATGTGATTCTATGCTATGCATGATTTAGAGTTTACAGAGTTAGGACCGAAAGCTCCACAGAGTTAGGACCAGAGGGTCCTAAGAGTTATGGGACTGGAGGGTCCCACTGAGACACCTTGACCAGAAGGTCATACAGCGTTATAGCCTCGAGTGGCTAATATGTGTTGTATGTAGTATTTTGGTGAACTCACTAAGCATTTATGCTTACGGTGTTATGTGTTATGTGTTTTAGGTACTAGTGACGATCGCGGGAAGGCGCCGACATGATCCGTACACACAGACTGAGGATTTTATTTGTGATCTTGGGAAATGTTTTATTTGATGACAATTGTTGAAAAAGAGATTTTAGAATGTTAAATGATATTTATGTTATTAAAAAAATGAAAAATTGTTTTGAAAACTTTATGTTGTTACATTAAGACCTCAGATTCTTCCAGTAAGGGCCAGCTGGGCCGTGGACGGTGTGCCAAGTGTGGTAAACCACATAGTAGGGCTTGTCGAGTGGTAGGCTCGGGATGCTACACATGTTGCCAGTCGGGCCACGTGATCAGGGACTGCCCCAAGAAGTGCTTGATTTGTTTTCATTGCAACTAGACCGGCCGTATGCGGGCTGATTGTCTGAGGTTGTAAGGAGGATGTGTGGTGGCAGCACCTGCACCCACCACAATGAGGATCACCGATGGCCGCCCTGCTAAGGCGGATGCTCCTGTTGTTAAGAGCTGTGCATTTTAGTTGACCACCGAGGAGGCTTGGGTAGCGTCAAAGATTGTGGCTGGTATGTATTTTTATTTTCCTGCTCTATATTTATTTACATTGCTTATGTTAATACTTGTGCTCATGTATAGGGACCTTTTTGGTCAATGGTATGTCGGCTCATGTTCTATTCGACTCATGTTCTACACGATCGTTTGTATCTCTTGAGCTTAGCAAGAAGTTATGGGGTGCTCTGGGGACCTTGGATTCCCCGTTTGAGGTCGAGATTGCAGATGACTGCACCTTGAGTGTTGCGAGGGTGTATCAGGACTGTGTCCTGAATGTGCTGGGGGAGAGGTTCCATGTTGATTTAGTCCTGATACCGTTGCGATGGTTAAAGGTGATCATTGGGATGGACTGGTTGGGGGCCAATGGGGCCATGATAGATTGCGAGCGCCAATTGGTGAGGCTTCGAACCCCAAGTAGGGCAGAAATGGTTATTCATGGAGAGAGGGCCTCGTAAGGGCCAACCCTCTATTCAGCTGCGAGGGCTAGGAGATTTTTTCATCAGCGTTGTTTGAGATTTTTGGCTTATATCTCAAATACAAGGGTTGAGACCACGATGGATTTGGAACTGTACCGGTTGTACAGGAGTTCCGGGATGTCTTTCCCGAGGAGTTATCTGGAGTGCCTACAGAGAGGCAGGTGGAGTCACACTGATTTGCTGTCGGGTATCGCTCGGATAGCCAAGACACCATACCGACTAGCTCCACCTAAGATGTACTAGCTACCTACGCAGCTTCTAGAGCTGTTAGACCGAGGGTTTATCTGTCCGAGCAGTCCCTGTGGGGAGCACTGATCTTGTTCGTGATAAATAAGTACGGGTCACACAAGATGTTTATTTATTATCACGAACTGAACAAGATAATGATGAAAAATCGTTATCTGCTTCCAAGGATCGATGATTTGTTCGATCAACTGCAGGGTGCATCTTGGTTTTCCAAGATTGATCTTCGGTCAAGGTACCATCATATGAGGATTCGGGAGGAGGATATACCCAATACGGGAACTATGAGTTTGTGGTGATGCCATTCGGGCTCATCAATGCCCCAACCGCATTCATGGATCTCATGAACAGGGTGTGTAGACCGATGCTAAATTGGTCGGTGATTGTTTTTATTGATGATATCCTGGTCTATTCTAAGACCAAGGTGCATCATGAGCAACATCTGAGGGAAGTATTAGAGACACTGAGAATGGAAAGGCTTTATGCCAAGTTCTCAAAGTGTGATTTCTGGTTGCGAGAGTTGTAGTTTCTAGGGCACATCATAAACCAGGAGGGTATTTCGGTTGATCCAACAAAGGTTGAGGCAGTGATGCAGTGGGAAGTATCGAAGAACGTATATGGGATTCGTAGCTTCTTGGGTCTAGCAGGGTATTATCGGAGATTCATCCAGGATTTCTCCAAGATCATCGTGCCATTGACTCATTTGACAAAGAAGAATATGACTTTTCGATGGGGCCCAGACTAGCAGTCAGCTTTTGAGACGTTGAGGTAGAGGTTATGTGAGGCTCCGATTCTCATACTACCTGAGGGACTGGATGATTTGGTAGTGCACTGTGATGCATCGATCTAGGGGTTAGGTGTTGTACTGATGTAGAGGGCGCATGTGATCGTGTACGCCTTAAGGTAGTTGAAGCCTCACGAGGCGATCTACCCCACTCACGACCTAGATTTGAGGGCAGTGGTGTTTTCCCTCAAGATTTGGAGGCACTATTTTTATGGAGTTCGGTGCACCATTTTCACTGGTCACAAAAGTTTGAAGTATTTGATGGATCAGCAGAACCTAAACATGCGTCAGAGGAGGTCGTTGGATGTACTGAAAGATATTGATTTGCAAGATCTTGTTCCATCCAGGGAAGGAGAACATGGTGGCCGATGCTTTGAGCCGCAAGACGGTGGTCTCCCCACTGCTAGATATGATCAAGAAAGCTCAAGTGGATGATTTGAAGAAAGAGAACTTGAAGATAAAGCGGATTCGGGGGCAGTTTCCCTTATTTGTATGGGATTGTCGGGGACTCTTGACACAGAGTGGTCGGGTGTGCATACCGGTGACTGGGGGAGTAAAACAGTAGATATTAGAGGAGGCACATAAGTCCAAGTTCTCTATACATTCAGGAGCTACAAAAATGTATATAGGTCTAATGTTAAGCTACTGGTGGCCCTGTATGAAGCGAGAGATCGCTTGGTTCGTGGAGCGGTGCTTGGCCTGCAGGAAGGTCAAGGCCGAACATCAGCAGCCGCATGGCAAGGTTCAACCGCTACCCATTCCTATGTGGAAGTGGGAAGAGATCACCATGGACTTCATCACAAAGTTACTAAGGACAGCAAGGGGTGAGGATGCCATATCGGTGACTATGGATAGGTTGATGAAGAGTGCCCACTTTATTCCGATCTTTGAGAGCATCTCCGCTGAGAAATTAGCGGATATTTATGTGCTAGAGGCGGTGGCTAGGCACGGGGTACCGATGTCAATAGTCTCTGAGAGAGATGTTCGATTTTCATCTAGATTTTGGAAGAAGTTCGACGAATAACTAGGCACTCAGTTACATTTCAGCATAGCGTACCAAACCCAGACAGATGGCCAAGGTGATAGGACGATTTAGACACTCGAGGATATGCTTCGGGCTTCCGTGTTGGATTTTGGAGGGAGTTGGGATACATACTTCCCACTAGCAGAGTTTTCATATAACAATAGTTATCTTGCTAGTATCGATCGACCACCATTCGAGATATTGTATGGTCGGAGGTGCAGGACCCCGGTTTGTTGGGGTGAGGTTGGACACCGATTCATGGGGAGCACCGAGGTAGTGCTCAAGACTACCGAGTTGATTCAACAGGTGCACGACCAGCTACACGTCGCACAAAGCCGTCAGAAAAGCTATCCTGACCAGCGTTGATCGTACCTTGAGTTCCAGGTGGGGGACTTTGTTTTACTGAAAGTGTCGTCATGGAAGGGAGGCATCAGGTTCCAGAAGAGGGGAAAGTTAGGGCCCCGATATATTGGCTCGTTCAGGATTTCGGCCCGGGTGGGCAAGGTGGCTTACCGTTAGGATCTACTGGATGGGCTCAACCAGATACACAACACTTTTCATGTGTCTCAACTATGGAAGTGTGTTACGGACTAGTCCACAATTATTTCCTTGGATGACATTCAGGTGGATGAGAGCCTGAACAACATTGAGAGGCCCATTACGATTTTGGATAGGAACACGAAGGTCCTTCGGAAAAAGGAGGTGAAGTTGGTGAAGGTGCAATGACAACACTGAAGAGGCTCTGAATGGACATGGGAGTCGGAAGAGGAGATGCGAGATCACTACCCGGATTTGTTTGCATCAGCGGACTTTGAGTACGAAGTCTAGTTCAGGTGGGGGATGTTTGTAACGCTTGTTCCATGTATCAAGCTTTTTTTTCAAGGTTTTGCAATGGGACTCAAACTTGACGAGTAAGGATTGATATTGGACGCTGGACTCAGGGTCTACTTGACGAGTTGGAAGGCGCTACTCGACGAGTCGGCTCTGTAAAGGAAAACCCTAATTTTCAGGGTTTAGTACCGTATTTAAAGAAGTTAACCATTAAGGCTGGCCTCCTTACTCAGAAAAACCCTAGAACCGCCTCCTTCTCTTGCTCTTTGAAGTTTTGAGTTTTGTGGTGTGATTTTTGAAGGAATTCTTGAGGAGAGAAGTAGAAATCCTGGAGGACTGATCTTGGATCTAGAACCTCTACATTAAGGGAAACATTTTGAAGGTATAAAGCCATAACCTTACCATGTAGTGTTTTAGATCTCATCTTTTGGTAGATTAGGGCTTGTTTTTTTAACTTTTGGTTGGATGTCCCAAGATAAGAGGCTTCTAGAGGTTAGAAGTGCAAATCTGGTCTCTATAAGACCTCTAGAGGATTAAAGTTGCAAACTTTAATATCGTCCACGTCCCATCATGCATTATGTCCACAATGAAGGCTAAAATGGATCTTGGAGAGTGTTTCACGCATGCATGGACGTAAAGTTGGAAACTTTATGTGATTTGTCAACCCTTGGACATTAGATCTGTGTTCGCGTGGTTCACTGGTTCCACCGATTAGACCCTTAGAGTGATTCAGTCGATATAGAGGTACGCTTGAAGTGGGGGGTGTGTTTTCCCTATTGGGATGGGCCCTTCCCCATAAGGCCCCACCGTCGGGGCATAAGCACCCTCTTTCTACCCATATGCGAGACGACGTCTTAGCCTTCCCTGACCAGGATCGCTCCCACACAGCGTACCTAGAAGGAGCTGACACTCGTTTAGAGGATAAAGGGTTTTTGATCTTGTCAGATGCTTACAGGATATAGAATCACGTTTCCGGATGGGTTAAGTTCTTGCTCATTTCTCTTTCTAAAAAGGAGTCTCAATGAGACCTAAGGGTCGATGGGATGAGAGGTTAAAGGCTTTATGGGTCAAGACTTTCCTTAAAGGAGCTAGGGTTTGAGTCTAAGGCCTATTAGAGGGTCTTTGGGGGTAAAGTTGGAAACTTTAACCTTCGAGACGTCTCTATGTTTATTAATTTGTGGTATGGATATTCGGATTCGAACGAAAGGACCAATTAGGTTAAGACAAGGGCAAACTCGACGAGTTTCCCTAACAACTCGACGAGTTGGATCGAGTTTCCCGTGTTTGGTCTAACTAGTAACTCGGCGAGTTGACTAGACAAATCGACGAGTTGGTTAGGTTTTTCCCTGGTTTTCTGAACTTGAAAGGGACTCAACGAGCTATTAGATGCACTCGACTAGTTGGTTCAATATTGATTGTTGAGCTTGAATTTGACCATGTTTGACCAAGTTTGACTTTGAGGGTATTTTTGGTATTTCAGGATTTTAACGAAAGTAGTCACATGTTGATTATAGGCAGTTGAGTTGGAGCTGTACATGATACTTACCTTATCTTATTAGTTCAACGTTCTTGAGAGGTGAGTCTCCACACTATACCAATGGGTTTAAGGCACCAAGGCTGGCCTATTTTATGATATGTGGTACACTAGTTGATGTAGTGTTAAATGGCATGTTAGATGGTTATGTGCTAGGAGGTATGTTAGTTATATATGTGGTATACTTGTATGGATGACAATGGGAGTGCCCATGAGACTTGGATGTAAGACTATGTAACGCCCACAAATCGGGGCTAGTCAAATTAGAGGCAATAGGGGTCGAAAATGACTTTTCTACAAAAGATTATTTAGAATAAATAATCTTAAACAAGTTGTAGAGTATGTTACAAGGTTTTCATACATATAAAGAACGCCGAAATCCGAGTTATAACGAAGAAGTTATGACCCGTTGAAGTTTCGCGACGGAACCGGCACGATACCGGGAAGCGTAAATAGTGAATTTCCGATAGAGCGAGATTTAGCCTTAGTGATCTAAATGAAAGTCGTAGAATATGTTAAACTAAGAACATCGATAAAAAGAACGCCCAAATCTGACTTCGTATGAGGAAGTTATGATTTTTCTAAGATTTAGCATAGCAGTGCACAGCCCGAAATCTGAATTTTAGATCCGTCGATTTTTAGCCGACGAGATCTAAATGAAAGTTGTAGTACTCGTAAATACCAACGCGTGGATATAAAGAACGTCGATAATAGCTCGTATGCGAAAGTTATGGACGAAGCTTAGTCCCTACTTTTCGAGCGCGGCGAATTCGATACAGTTTTGTAAATCCGAGATAGAATGAAAATTAGGCAATGAGGTCTAAATGAGAGTTGAAGATCTCATTAATAGGAACTCAACGGTAAAAAGACAGACAAAAACGGAACTCGTATGTGAATGTTATGGACCATGCTTAGTCTCTACTTTTCGAGCGCGGGGAATTCGATACAGTTTTGTAAATCCGAGATAGAATGAGAATTAGCTAACGAGGTCTAAATGAAAGTTGAAGATCTCATTAATAGGAACTCAACAGTAAAAACACAGACAAAAACAGAGCTCGTATGCAAAAGTTACGGACGAAGCTTGGAGACTACTTTACTATACACTTCCTATAAATACAAGAGTGAACTCCTCATATTTTCTTCACACCATAAGCCTTTCTTTCTCTCTCTAACTTCTCTCTAACCTCCCTAAACCCCTCCCAAGTCTAGGGAACCTCCCTATCACGAGAAGAAAGCCCCGGAGCGCACGACGGCTCCGAGAAGAAAAGCTTTCGGCTCGGAAACGCTGCTCCAGTGAAGCCCGATTTTTAATAAAAATCCGCTGTAAGTGAGCTACGCCTATAGTATATTTAATATAGATTTTATTTAATTATAGTAACATTGTTAGGACCTTAAAATAATTATTTGGGCTATTATTATGAGTTATATTGAGTTTTATTTAACGCTTATATAATAGTAATAATAGCTAGACTATTAAATTAGTCTCGTCAAGCGTTAGACTAAACTCTAGTGGTAATGATACTAGGTCTCGTCAAAGGATAATTGTTTTAAGAGTAACGAAGTGCTGTCCGAGTGCCGAATCACCACCTTTCAGGTGAGTGCATAGTCCCTTTCATCTTACACATAGATACGAAGTATTTTATATAAACTACGTGCTATGTGTGCATATTCTCTGAATACTTGCTGTCTATGCTGGTTGAACGTTTTATACATGTTTTAAAGGACTTTAACTGTATACGTATCTTATATATATGAAAATGTTGGGTATGAGATGGGTAGATGAATGATGAGAGATAGAAGATGACGTGAGTATACATTGGCAGCTATAGACTTAGTGCCTATGGGACAAACACCAGTAGCTATGGACTTAGTACCTTTTAGACGTTGGTAGCTATGGATTTAGTACCTGTTGGGAATTGCTAGCTATGGACTTAGTACCTATTAGTTAGACGCTGGTAGCTAAGGATTTAGTACCTGTAGGAATTGGTAGCTATGGACTTAGTACCTATTAGTTAGACGCTGGTAGCGAAGGATTTAGTACCTGTAGGAATTGGTAGCTATGGACTTAGTACCTGTTGAACATTGGTAGCTATGGACTTAGTACCTATTAGATAAAGACTGGTAGCTATGGATTTAGTACCCGATGAATAGACTATAGCAGCTATGGAATTAGTGCTTTATGAACGAACATTGGCAGCTATAGATTTAGTGCCAGTCCTCTAACCCTGGAAGTAAGGGACTTCGGAATAAACGAATGCAGGATAGATGACTCTTAGGTTAAATCCTTAAAGAGTAAAGAAGATAATGGGGATGGGTAATTGGGTTGATCGTTTGATTGAACATAATAATTATATTATTGTGGGTTGAAAACCGTATGTACTCACCAGGTTTCCCAACCTGACCCACTCAGTTTATGTATATCACAGGTGACGAAGTGAAGTGACATTACACTGAGAGATTTAAAGAGATGTAGATCACTAGTGTAAATCATTATAAGTTCTGTTTATGCTTATGTTTTGGTATTAACGATGACATCCCAACCATTTTAAAATGAAATAAATGCGTTTCTTCGAAAATGTTTTAATAACGTATTTACCATGTTTTTCTGGGAACAAATTCCCCAACCTTTTTATAAAATGAAGTACTCTGATTTTTATAAAGCATAAACAAAATCGGTCTTTTCTGGCCGTGATTTTGAGGATGTCACAGTTGGTATCAGAGCACTAGTTTAAGCGAACTAGGAATATGGATTTATTTCTAGACTTAAACTTAGAATGCTAAGCGATGATTGTGAGGTGTGAGCACTAGCTTATTTTAGGAATTGTGCCTAAAATGCTTTTATGTGCTAAATGCTTTGTGCATGATATGTTGTTAATTGTTCGGATCTATGGTCTGTTGCCGACCGGATCTCGAAACCTTATGTGTTTTGGATTCTAAACGTACGACTACGGTATTAGAACTAGCATGTAAACGTTTCGGAGTGATAAGGATGATCTAAACGTCAAGTAAAGGTCTAAATTCACCTTATTCGGTGTATAGATCGAGATGGTAAGGACCTGTAGCTGAAACGTAAACGCAAATGGGAACAGGAACCAACCCCCAGTGGCTCAGCAAATACCTGTTGTAGAAGAAGTTGCGCCTGAGCCAGTCACCATGGCTGGAGTTCAAGCCATGATTCGGGCTATGTTGGTTGAACAAAGGGAAGAAATGAGACGGATGTTGAATAGGGACGAACCTACTATGCCCATTAAGCAACCCGAACTGATTCCCGAGCAATCTGAGGAAGGGAACTACAGCCGCCAAGTGAGTCAAGTTGGGACTCAAGGTGAGCAAAGGGATGGCCCAGAAGGGATAAACAACAAGGATGGGCGGATGTACAAGAACTTCTTGGGTGCGAAACCACCAAGCCTCTCAGGAAGCCCAAAGCCGGTTGAGATTATGGATTGGATCTCTGAGATGGAGATGGTGTTTGAGAGCTACAGCTATAATGAGAAACAGAAGACTGTCTTTGCAGTAAGACAGCTGAAAACTAGAGTCTTGAGCTGGTGGAAGCTATTGGCAGATACGATGCCATGAGGAGAAGCCTTAAGGATGTCGTGGGAAGAGTTTTTGGAACAGTTGAAAATGCAGTACTGCTCGGAGGTAGATCGGATTGACCTAAACAACGAGTTTCAGAACCTGAAGAAAGGGAAGATGAGTGTTGATGAGTATGCCGCCGCATTTACCGAGAGGATGAAGCTATTTCCCTACTTGGTGCCTACTGAACTCTCCAAGATTGATAGGTTTGCTAACGGACTGTCCACTGACTTTGGTTCAATGGTCAAAATGGCAACTACCTTGAAAGCAACTGTTAGGGCAGCTAAGAACGTAGGGGCCCAGATAAGAGAAAAGGTTCTAGAAAAAGATAAGGCAGGAGAGAAGCGAAAGTTTGAGGGATCTTCGAGGTCGAACAAGGAAAGCAAATTCTCAAAACTCGGAGGAGCAGATGGAGGTGAAACAAGATGGTGTGATAAATGCAAGAAGAAGCATGGTGGGAAGTGCAATGAAGAAGTGACTTGTTACAAGTGTGGGAGGACGGGTCACTATTCCAAAGACTGCACACATAATGACAAAGTATGCTACGGATGTGGAGGCAAGGGGCACATGTCCAGAGACTGCCCAAGGAAAAATAAAGTAGCAAGACCAGAAACGCCACCAAGGCCAAGGGCATTTCACATGATCCTCGACGAAGCAGTGAACCATGCGAGGAATCAAGAATGAGGACTTCTTACCCGAAGATCGGATTATGCAGTAGCCATAGTTTCGTATGATGTAGCCTAGTAGAGGCATAGTCTAGGGTGAACTTGAACACCTATGTAATCGTTTCAAGAATTAATATAAAACCTTCGTTTTGTTATCTGATGTGTTGAATGATTGTATGATTTGCTGCATGGTGACTTGGGAAACTGCGAGACAATACTTGGGACGAGTATGAGTAGGTGTGAATGGTAGTAGAGGCCTATACTATCGGAAGCACAGGACTCACACTTGGATCAGGGAAAGTCACAAGGTTACCAAGAAGCTAGTAATTGATTTCGTTTTATTCAAGTGTGTTGTTACCATCGTTTCGGTAATGACTAAGAAGATTGTTGATATTCCGACCCTAGTGGTCATATCGAATCGAGTCCGACTACGATGAGTATGTTGTGTGGTTCAGAGAACCAAGTTTGATGTAGCGTCCGACTTAAACCAAACGGTTGAAATCAAAGTGATCAATAGAAGTATCGCACTCGTTGTTAAAGAAGTTGGTAGCTGGAAATGCCAAATGTTAAAATGTGATTATATCACATTAGAACATGAAGGAAGGCATAGCTTGTTTTAGAATTTAACTCTAAGAGACCTAAGTCTAAGTGTTGCAACATACGATGATAGGTCATTAGAATATGACACATCGATCCATAGTAGTAATAAAAGAAGTCATCTCAAGTTCGTATCCAGTAAGGATCAATATTGTGACTTGAAGGTCATAATTTGGAGTCTAACCTAAGGTAGAGAGCAGGTGCACGATCGAGTACTCTTATAGTCAATGAGTTTAAGAGATAGAATTGAAGGAATGTAGAAGTTATAATTATTACCTAGGATGAAGAGATGACGTATGGAGTCATTATACGACCCTGTTTCGTTGATGATTCCAGGACGTAATCATCCTAAGGGGGAGATAATTGTAACGCCCGCAAATCCGGGCTAGTCAAATTAGAGGCAACAGAGGTCGTAAACAACTTTTCTACAAAAGATTATTTAGAATAAATAATCTTAACCAAATTTTAGAGTATGTTACAAGGTTTTCGTACATATAAAGAACGCCGAAATCCGAGTTATAACGAAGAAGTTATGACCCGTTGAAGTTTCGCGACGGAACCGGCACGATACCGGGAAGCGTAAATAGTGAATTTACGATAGAGCGAGATTTAGCCTTAGCGATCTAAATGAAAGTCGTAGAATATGTTAAACTAAGAACATCGATAAAAAGAACGCCCAAATCTGACTTCGTATGAGGAAGTTATGATTTTTCTAAGATTTAGCATAGCAGTGCACAGTCCGAAATCTGAATTTTAGATCGGTCGATTTTTAGCCGACGGGATCTAAATGAAAGTTGTAGTACTCGTAAATACCAACACGTGGATATAAAGAACGTCGATAATAGAGCTCGTTCGCGAATGTTATGGACGAAGCTTAGTCCCTACTTTTCGAGCGCGGCGAATTCGATACAGTTTTGTAAATTCGAGATAGAATGAGAATTAGCCAACGAGGTCTAAATGAGAGTTGAAGATCTCATTAATAGGAACTCAACGGTAAAAAGACAGACAAAAACGGAACTCGTATGCGAAAGTTATGGACGAAGCTTAGTCTCTACTTTTCGAGCGCGACGAATTCGATACAGTTTTGTAAATCCGAGATAGAATGAGAATTAGCTAACGAGGTCTAAATGAAAGTTGAAGATCTCATTAATAGGAACTCAAAAGTAAAAACACAAACAAAAACAGAGCTCGTATGCAAAAGTTACGGACGAAGCTTGGAGACTACTTTACTATACACTTCCTATAAATACAAGAGTGAACTCCTCATATTTTCTTCACACCATAAGCCTTTCTTTCTCTCTCTAACTTCTCTCTAACCTCCCTAAACCCCTCCCAAGTCTAGGGAACCTCCCTATCACGAGAAGAAAGCCCCGGAGCGCCCGACGGCTCCGAGAAGAAAAGTTTTCGGCTCGGAAACGCTGCTCCAGCGAAGCCCGATTTTTAATAAAAACCCGTTGTAAGTGAGCTACGCCTATAGTATATTTGATATAGATTTTATTTAATTATAGTAACATTGTTAGGACCTTAAAATAATTATTTGGGCTATTATTATGAGTTATATTGAGTGTTATTTAACGCTTATATAATAGTAATGATAGCTAGACTATTAAATTAGTCTCGTCAAGCGTTAGACTAAACTCTAGTGGTAATGATACTAGGTCTCGTCAAGGGATAATTGTTTTAAGAGTAACGAAGTGCTGTTCGAGTGCCGAATCACCACCTTTCAGGTGAGTGCATAGTCCCTTTCATCTTACACATAGATATGAAGTATTTTATATAAACTACGTGCTATGTGTGCATATTCTCTGAATACTTGCTGTCTATGCTGGTTGAACGTTTTATACATGTTTTAAAGGACTTTAACTGTATACGTATCTTATATATATGAAAATGTTGGGTATGAGATGGGTAGATGAATGATGAGAGATAGAAGATGACGTGAGTATACATTGGCAGCTATAGACTTAGTGCCTATGGGACAAACACCAGTAGCTATGGACTTAGTACCTTTTAGACGTTGGTAGCTATGGATTTAGTACCTGTTGGGAATTGCTAGCTATGGACTTAGTACCTATTAGTTAGACGCTGGTAGTTAAGGATTTAGTACCTGTAGGAATTGGTAGCTATGGACTTAGTACCTGTTGAACATTGGTAGCTATGGACTTAGTACCTATTAGATAAAGACTGGTAGCTATGGATTTAGTACTCGATGAATAGACTATAGCAGCTATGGAATTAGTGCTTTATGAACGAACATTGGCAGCTATAGATTTAGTGCCAGTCCTATAACCCTGGAAGTAAGGGACTTCGGAATAAACGAATGCAGGATAGATGACTCTTAGGTTAAATCCTTAAAGAGTAAAGAAGATAATGGGGATGGGTAATTGGGTTGATCGTTTGATTGAACATAATAATTATATTATTGTGGGTTGAAAACCGTATGTACTCACCAGGTTTCCCAACCTGACCCACTCAGTTTATGTATATCACAGGTGACGAAGTGAAGTGACATTACACTGAGAGATTTAAAAAAGACGTAGATCACTAGTGTAAATTATTGTAAGTTCTGTTTATGCTTATGTTTCGGTATTAACGATGACATCCCAAACATTTTAAAATGAAATAAATACGTTTCTTCGAAAATGTTTTAATAACGTATTTACCATGTTTTTCTGGGAACAAATTCCGCAACCTTTTTATAAAATGAAGTACTCTGATTTTTAAAAATCATAAACAAAATCGGTCTTTTCTGGCCGTGATTTTGAGGATGTCACAGACTATGTGCAGAGCCCAAGGCTTACTCATTAAAGACCATGGGGGGAGCCCATGGCACTTGGCTGTAAGACCATGTAGGGAGCCCATGGCTTTCACATAAAAGACCATGGGGGAGCCCATGGCACTTAGGTGTAAGACCATGTGGGGAGTGCATGACATCCTGGAGTAAGACCCTGGGAGGAGCCCATGACATCCCTATATGTTGTATGCATGGCTATGTGGTGTGTGTAACTTTTATAACTAATATGGTATATGTGATTTTGTGAACTGTGTGGGGTATGCTCTGGGTAACTCACTAAGCATTATCTTATAGTTTTTTGATTGTTTCAGGTAAATCCGAGCCTAAGGGTAAGGGCAAGGCTTGATGGTGTGGCATACACTCTTCGACAGTTGTTTTGATGGGACACTCTGATATTTGAAATAAAATGTTGATGTTATGTATTTTGGAAACAATTGTCATTGATACTTCATATTTTATGGGAATGTTTTGGTTAATTAAAAATAAAAAAATTTATTTGAAAATTCGGGTCGTTACAAAAAATGATGTAAAAGTGTTAATCATTAAGTTTGATATTAGTCACATTAAGTGTTATTGTTTGTTAATCAAGAGACATTATATTTATAATTTTTTTGATTTATATAGTCACATGTTATTTCAATGTGACTGTATTGATTTTGAATAACCACACCATATCACAAAAGTTTTTCCAAATGTTTTTTATCAGTCACATCACGAAATATTCATGTAGCTATTATTCAGAACAAAATGGGCAAAACGGTTAATCATTAAATTTGATATTAGTCACATTGAGTGTTATTGTTTGTAAATTATGAGACAAAATATTTGTAATTGTTTATGCTTGTAAATCATAAAGTCTAGTTTGTTACACATGATGTAAGTGTATCAAAAATAAATATGCTATTGCTATTTAAATTTAATTGATATATTATCCTAATAATTGAACATTATCTACATATAAGTTCCATAAAAAGCTAATGTTTCTTATTATTAAATCATTTTTGGTAGAGTGATAACCTTTCTAGTCTAATATATCTTTGTCATAGTAATTTGTTTTACTTAGATACAATATTAATTGACCACTTTTTAAATGGTATGTGTCACAAGTATATCTTGTAATGACATTCTTCTTTAAACAAATGGTTCGTGAGTAAAAAAACAAATCCAAAATGGTGTTTGTGTAAAAACAACAATCGAATAGCCACACCATATCACAAATGGTCCATGAGTAAAAATATTAATCAAATAGCCAAACCATATCACAAATGTGAATCCATATTTGAATAATACTAAAGAAAAAGGACTTAATTTGTAATTATATGCAGTCAACTTTCACAGAAATGGTAGGGTTAAACATATGATCAAACGCTTGTTACTAAACCGTAGTGTAAAAGCGATGTTATGACATGCAATGTAATTACATATGTGTTAATTTGAATGGTTAATGTACTACAATTATTGACATTGTTCTATAAAATATAGGAGACATACAAAGATACAAATTATTAATCTATACAATTGTTGAAACTTATGCATCAATAATAAGTAACCAAAAATGGATCACTTGGATTTTTTTTCTTTGATACAACAGTTCCAGTTAATCATTTTGATGATTTCATAATGGTGTACAATATTTGTAGAATGTATATTATGTCAAAGAAAGAGTGTACGAGGGAACTTCGACAACCCTTGGTCATGATTATAGATCATAACAAACATATAAACTTTATTATAGTTATTAACAAAATAACAAACTAAACAAAATAAAATTGAATATAAAATACACCTATTGTCAATAAAGTAACCTACACTAAATTAACATATATGACTGAATTAATAATTATAACACCCCAATTAAATTTAACTAACATAATATAAACAATATTGAAAGTCATTAATAATTAATAATTAAAACCATTTCTATTTTTGTCTTCCAAAAGATATATATGCACCCATTTACATATATATATATATATATATATATATATATATATATATATATATATATATGTACAGTCCTAAGAGTATTCACAACATTTACAAAATATTAATATCCATTATCAACCAATTTTCTAACAAACATACAAACATTACCATAATCTACGTACCAATGACACACCTTGCAATATCTATGTGGGTCCTCATCCTCATATTTTCCATCCATAAATGCCTTTGCAATGGAATGATCTTCCACTCCACATTGGAATGTGATGTTATTCTTTGTAATTTTATGACCAATATATAAATTCCTTAAAAATTCCAAGGCACCATCAACATAAATTGTATACTCTCCAACGTCCGGATCACACTAACCGAAGTACCTATCAAGTAGTTGTTTTCCTACAAGTACACATTCAAAAACTATCAATCCGATGTATTAGTTTCGATAAGTATTGCAAATTATACAACATACCACTAAATATTCTAATATCTAGTCTTTGACATTAATACTAAAATTAAAGATTTATGTGGCCAATTCATTCCACAACCTATAAACATGTATTAATAAACTATATAGAAAATATGATGTACATACTATAAATACCTTCAGCACGCCCAAATCGCCCTCTTGATATGTGAATCATCCCAAGCAAATAAATTGCCTCGAGATGATCCTTATCTCCTACATCATGAAACAAACTCATTCCCAAATCAAAATGTTCGTTACAGAAGCACTCCTCCAGTTAACAGATAAAATCAATACCAATATTAAGACCAATGACACCAAAAGTAAATGAAATCAAATTACAAATAATTACAAATTACGCATACAACTCCCTGTCTATACATAAAATCAATGTTTTTATGTGCTGCACATTTATATATAAATAGATCAACCTTAAGCTCTTTGGGACAAATCCCTTCAATAATGTGGAGGGATGCTTCTTTGAACACTTCACTTTCTTCCCCCGCTGCATACATCTTTTTCGAACTTCAGAAATTGAAATATAAAGTTAATAACTAATAAATCAAGTTATATTTCATCAAATATACATTCATAACTTAATGTATATTGAGAATCACCAAATTCTTGTAGATATGATGGCTTTTGCAGATTCTCACCCTAACATTACAATAATTCGAGTCAAAATCTCTACTCGTAGATCATCCAATGAACTACAACATCTTGTATTCGACATTCTAGTAACAAAATAGACATTGCATAAGTTGACATGAATTTAAAAAAAAACAAGCGAAATGTGAAATATGGAGTAATGGGGTAATAAAAAACCCTACTTTCATGCACTGATTGTGGACTAAGTATTGGTTTTAGTAACGTTGGAATTTTTTTAGAGCAATTCTCTACCGACTATTTTGGGGTTTTCTTTGATAGTTGGTAGTTTGATAATCGAGAAGATAGTAGACATTTGGAAGGGTCTGAAGAATTCAAACGACATGATGGAGTCAGAAACATCATGGCACCTAAAAGATGTAGAGTACAAAAAGACCAAGTTTCCCTTGAAATAATTCCAAATATATGATTACTAAGGGTATTTTTTTCAAAACACATTATTAAAAAAACTACCTTTATGGAGTAAACAACCAGTGCTATTATCTATGTCGTATCAAGAACACATTAATTAATGACATAATGACCTAATTGCCCTTGCAAATACAATCATTAATGTTTGATTGCAAAGGGTTTTTGATGTCAAAACCAATCAACTCAAACTATATTTGTATTTATATTTATCTTTATCAATTTCATGTATGCTTTTTAAATTGTTAATCACTATACGGTTGTAATATGAATCATAATAACAAATTATACAAGATTGGCATAAAAATGTTAGAACAAGTTAGAATAAAAAATTGAAATAGATTTTAACAACATCAAAGTAACTAATATAATGTTAGAAGAACATATATAGAATAAAAACAACTAGTTTATTTTAAAACTACATAAGCAGATAACAAAGTCTAAATATTAAACTGAAAAAATATTCAAATAAAAATTAAGATCTAATCTATTTACTAAGTTTATCACATTTCTTATTTATCATTTTAATCATGCCAAGAAGGTCTTCAAGATATTTTACTTCTTGTTTTTCCTCCTTGATCTCGTCATCAAGATATTTTTATACAACATCTTTGTGAATCAACTTAGTTCCCTCAATATGTCCTTTCTCCTACTCATGATTCTGTATGGAAGTATCAATCCTTGCTTTGATAGCATTCACATGAATACATGTATGCATCATCGATACTTTTGGTGAGAGCAAGCTTCTTTACTTCAGACAAAATATCCGAAGAATTGTTAGCGTTGGATGAAGAAGCCACTCCTTTGGAATGAAGTAAGATGTATAAGATGTGGTGGTAGATAATATGTGTATGTGGAGTATTTTATTGGAGTAAAGGGTAGATATTAAAAGGTCTCTAGTAATTAATATATATGGGTATTAGTTGGAATAGTGAATATACATAAATAACACTAACATAATGCCATCCACTAGTTTTCTACCCACATCAATACACGGTTTACCCATTTATAAAATAATAACAGTTCCTTTTTGTAAACCATCTTCTCTAAATTCAATAGTAATTAAAAAGCTAACTCTATAAATGAAATTAATGGCTTATCTTGCATCAAACGCAAACTTGAATGGAGGTTTCACCGACACCATTCGAAAATATTTGAATGACGAGACAAATATGAACGAAGTTCTAGATACTTTGTCGAAGGAGGAAGTCTCTGACGATAAAATGTTTGCAAAATACGAGATATGTGTGGTGAAGTCAAACACAAGAGATTAGAATCAACATTTAATAGAGTATATGATAATCTTGGCTAAAAACATCAAGATGAAGAAGGAGTTCCTAAACACGGTTCTTCAATGATGTTGATTTAGGGTTGGAAATAATGTTATTTAATTTTAATCTACTTTTGATATGATCTTATTATGTGTGTAACTGCATATATAAATTTTTCGTCATGTAATAGACGATAAATCATATATGAAATGTTCATTATATATGTATTAGGGGTGAGCAAAAACTGAACCGCAAACCGAAAAACCGCAAAACCGAGACCGAAAAACCGAAACCGAAACAAAACCGATGGTGCGGTTTCTACCTTTGCAAAAACCGAAAGTTTTCTGTGCGGTGCGGTTTCTAGTTTTGAAAAAACCACAAAAAAACCGAACCTCACCGATATATATATATATATATATATATATATATATATATATATATATATATATATATATATGTGTGTGTGTGTGTGTGTGTGTATGTGTGTGTGTAAAAGAATTAATTATGTGAAACCATATGTGTGAAAACTAAGAAATCATATATCTTGTTGTATGTAAAAGAATACAATAAAATAATTATATATAGTGGATTTAAAATAATATATATGTGTTGTGTGTGCAAAATAATAAAAGAAAATTTGTAATAAAAATGCAACAAACAAATTGCTTATATGTTGGTTGTGGCTATCCCACATCGCTTGAGAAAGAAAAAAATGAGGAATATAATTTATAAATGGACATAGCTAAAGATACTATATATAAGAGATATGGTTCTGCCGACCGGTTGGTTCCTTTGAACCAAGTGGTTCCATTCCACAAAGTTAAACTGTTATGGACCGAGTTGGCTCTATTTTAGTCCGAGTTGTTCTCATTTCAACTTTTGTTTCCATTTTTGACCGAGTTGGTTTTATTTTTGAACATGAAAACCGTATCATTTTAGCCACAAAACCAAACCAATTTATTTTTCGGTTAAAAAAACCGAAACCGCACTGAAATAACCGCAAAACTTCAAGAAAAACCGCAAAACCGCACCAAAACAAAACCACAAAGTTCGGTTTTTCATTATGAATAACCGCAACTTGCGGTTTGCAGTTCGGATTGGTCAAAAACCGCACCGAGCCGCACCATGCTCACCCCCTAATATGTATGGTTCAAATTACCAAAACAAGTTAAATTATATTGTTTTTTATTTAATATACGTATGTATATTGTTTTTAAATTAACTAATTTAAAAAAATGTTTCCTTTAGTTTGATTAAATTTCCATGATGGATTTAAAGTTTTTAATTCATTATGAAGTGGTTTGTTTTTATGCCCTTTTCAATTATATTGTTCAATATTTTGAACATTCCAAGTTAAATAGCCATTACCACCCAATGAACATGACCAATGACCCATATGTCATCCATAGGTCATAACATGACACTATAAGCAACTACCACATGACCAATGACCTATATATCATCCATGGGTCTTACCATGACACTATAAGAAACTTCCACCCAAAGAACATGAATATGACATCTATGGGTCATACCATGACAATATAAGCAACTACCACATGACCAATGACCCATATGTCATCCATGGGTCACACCATGACACTATAAGCAACTACCATCCAATGAAAACGACTAGTGATCCATATGTAATCAGTACGTCATACCATGATACTATAAGCATCTACCACATGACCAATGATCCGTATGTCATCCGTGGGTCGTAGCATGACACTATAAGCAACTACCACCCAAAGAACATGACCAATGACCCATATGTCATCCACGGGTCATACCATGACACCATAAGCAACCACCACATGACCAATGACCCATATGTCATCCATGGGTTATACCATGACACTATAAGCAACTACCACCAATAAACATGAACAACGACCCATATGTCATCCATGGGTCATACCATGACACTATAAGCAACTACCACATAACCAATGACCTATATGTCATCCATTGGTCTTACCATGACACTATAAGCAACTAGCACCCAAAGAACATGACCAATGACCCGTATGTCATACATGGGTCACACCATGACACTATAAGCAACTACCACCCAATTAACAAGACCAATGACCCATATGTTTGTTGGATTAGTGTCTAAGTCCATAACTATATTTGGTATATACTTGACCTGGTTGTAGCGTGGTCCTTTTGGGTTGCCTTCACCAAAGCAACTTGACTGGATGAATAATAGAGAAAGAGGTTATTATGGTTTATTAATATATTATATGAATAATATATTAAAGGAGGAATGATATTATCTAATTAACATTGGTCAAGAATTAATTTAGAATTAATTTTGTGGTCAAGAGAGGTTAATCGAATTAAGGGGACCGATATTGTAATTATAGGATAATTGCAAAGTGGGATAAGGAACCCTAAAGATAGGGTGGAAGAAATCCTTATGGATAGCCCATAAGATTTCGTCCAAGGGCTTGATTTAGGAAAGTTCTTGTGGGATGCTTAGAGCCTACGCAACCGGATGAGGCATTTGAATGAAACCCTAATTCCTCACCTATATAAAGTGTAACAACCCGAAATTCGTATCACTGCTGGTAACCCTTTTCATAACTCATTTCGATAATCCAATCGCCACTTTCAATTTCATTTCCAATTCTGTCATTTAATTAAGTCATTAACGTGTATTTTATATTATGACTTAATGAGTGTCATAATACCTTTAGAACTCATTCTAACACCTCATATTAGTGATTGGAACATTTCTAGAATCAACCATATCGAGTTACGGCAACTTGATCGGGTGCGGCCAAAAGCCCCGTTTAATGCCGGTATCAGGTAGAATTCCACCGTGTCCAAGTTTTGGGACCTATTTAAACGTGTTCAAGCTTTCATTTGAAGCTTTTGCTTCATCTCTCTACTCTCTCTAACCTCTCTCCTCATCCAAGATTAAGGTCCAAAAACATAGAATTAAGGCTCCAAATCATATAGGTAACTTCCCTAACTTGTTATTCAACCTCTTAGGCCTTCAAATCTGTGTTAAAAATGTGATTTTGGACCTAGAACATGTGTTTACGGCCAAGGAGCATGCTTGGGCCGTAAACACTTAATAAATGGGTTTTTGAGCAATTTAACCCCTCCAAATCAACATTGGGACTTAGATACGACCTTATGGCTTACAAATCCGGACTTAGAACACCCTAAACATGAATTTTGAGGAGCAAATAAGAGTTTACAGCCAAGGAATATGCTTGGGCCGTAAACTCCTCATACATCGGGAGTAAACTCATTTTCTAGTGTTAAAAAGCCATATAACTTCACCAATAGCCTTGAAATAAATCCTAGAATCATCTAAAAATAGTTTGGGGACCTTAAACATGTCAAACACCCTCCAATTAGGTGTTTACGGCCATGACACCCCAAGAATATGTTCCAGGGCCGTAAACTCCTAAAGATGAGTCATTGGGCGCCCTAAATTCATACCAAGGCTTGTAAAAATTATAGGAATCACATATGATTAAGCTACGACCATTAAATCGTCAATCTAAGGGGGATAGGAGTTTACGGCCTTAAACTCCTTGTTTAGGGCCGTAAACTCCCTTTTGTAGTGTTATTGGTGATTTAATTGGCTGTAAACTCCTTGTTTAGGGCCGTAAACTCCCTTTTGTAGTGTTATTGGTGATTTAATTCCTTCCAAAGCCTTAGATAAATTCATCCCAATTATCCCTTAAGTGTTATTGACCATTTTAGCACCATAAAACACCCAAACATGAGTTCACGGCCGTGAACTCATGTGTGTATGGTATAAGAGGCCGAAAACTCCATAAGGAGTTTACTCTTGAAGAGTAAACTCAATTCCCAAGTCCCACGCATCAATACACGTCCGTAGATGTCACCCGGCTCACTCCAAACACTCGTTTTGAAGTGTTTTCGCTCATTAGTGTGTAATATCATATCTAATTAGAGTTTATAAGTCTAATTAGATATATTTGTATACCATTTCATATTACATAGGAACCTCGCTCGTATTCAAGCCTCGATTCGACGTTTAGCATCCTAGTCGTCACATTCCGCGTCCGGTGAGTTCATACCCCTACCCTTTTTCAATGGTTTTTCAATGTTTTGAAGGGGGAATACAAGCAAAAGTACAAGAATATCTTGTACTTAAATTCATTATTTCATTCAAATGGTTTCATAATTTGCACACTTTTAAGAATTGGAATCCTATTAACAAACTGTTTTTAACTCGCAGAAATGTTTGTTTAAATGATTTCAATTCTTATTATATACTGTTTATGTTTCACAAATGATTGTTCACACTTATATTGATAGAAATCATAAAACATTTGTAATGTCTATAATAAAACACCCTAGGCTCGAGTGTAAAGGATAGACATCATTAGAAAAACATAAAACATTGTAATGTCCTTAATAAAACACCTAGGCTGGAGTGTAAAGGACAGGCACCATTAGAACTTAGTCAGTCATAGATACTACTTCCCTTAGGCACGAGAAGTAATGAGTAATCTTAAAGATTGGAGACACATCCTCTGTAACACTTCCTTGGCACGAGAGAGTGGAGGACTAACCCTGTAACCATAATCTCAGAGGAGGGAGAACGTGACTTGAGTGTATAGATCTATACGGGACTGACAATCCCGCACCTGGCTGCTAGCTACAGCCGAACCGAAAGGTTCAAGGGTGACGAAAGTCATAAAAAGGATACTGGCCCTGGCCCAAGTCATATCTAGTCTGAAGTATGGTTAAGGACTCGCAATCAAGATTATGAACACTTCACACTTAATTATTAGTTTTATGTTCGTAATAAAACTAATGTACATTTAAGGATAGTCAAACTTTCAGGAGACTTTGCACACACACACATAGTCAGGAAAGTATGGGATTTTCCTGGGAATAACATTGAACATAATCAAAATTGGTATCAGTTCACACACACACATGTAGGAAAATATAGGATTTTCCTGGGTAACAGTAACACATAACCAGAAAAGTGTAACAAGTTTGATAACTAAACTTTTCAATTCACAAGAACAATCATGTTTTTAGTGTACATCTTTTCCAATTACATTTTGGATTTGGTAACCAACTTTTAAGAAAATATGAGATTTTCTTGGATAACCACGTTTTCAGGAAACTAAAGGAGCTCGTACATTTTCAGAAAACTAACCACTTATGAACTCACCAGCTTTATGCTGATTTTCAAACGGCTTGTATTCTCAGGTTCGCATTAGACAGGTACTCGACGATTTTTTCTGGCGAAGACGGAGTGCGTAGAGACTCGTCTCATTTTGTTCTTATATACTATGTATCACACTTGTACAATTGTCTTTTGAAACAAATGTAAACTTTTCTATATGTAATGTAATGGTTGTTTTACTTTACTTACTATGTGCATTGGATTTGATACTCAACGTGGAGTCAACCCCAGAAATGTTTGTGCCTTCGGTTTTCGGGGTGTGACATAAAGGGTCCCTAGGCTTCAAGATTTTGGCTACCACAACTCTAAGAAGAGTTTCAAGAACAGAAATTACCTTCCCCTCTCTATCTAAGATTCTCCAATTTGCTTTGGTGTTTGTGATCTATTAGAGGCACAACATTCGAGGTGCTAAGGTTCTCAAAAGCTCAAGATCTTCAAGCTACAATCAAAGGTATGTTTCTAACTTTGTTTTAGTTATTGAAATCGGTTTTTGTTATATGTTAGATTAGGGTTTGCAAGCCTTGGATAATTATAGCATGTACAACCAGACAAACTAGATCAAACCATTGAGGTTTGCATGTACACCATAGGATTGATGTATTGCTCATAACCCAACAGTGGTATCAGAGGCTAAATCGTTTTTCTTTTGTATTTGATGCATTGTTTACTTGTTCAAAGTCTGAAAATCAAAAAATCTAGCTTCTGCCTGATGAACATGTCGAGGCACCTGATGAACTCGACGAGTCAGGGCAACTCGGCGAGTCTATTCTCTTACTCAGTGAGTCGGGTGGTCTGGTTGCTGATTTTCGGGATTTTGACAGAAATTGAATTAGGATAATTACGAAAAACATTTTTGGATATTAAAATTAGATTTTCACAATTTGGTATGGATTATCCTAATGCAATTCAAAGATAATTGTCGTAAATAAGATAATTACTTGTTTTATATGATAAATATTAATTATTTGTATTTTTATTTGAATTATCTTGTCAAGTAAATAGATTAGGTCAAATTATGTGATAAAGATTAATAATATGATTAATTAATTATTTTTCAAATTTGATTTAAAAGATGTTTTAAAAAGTTTCAAAACTTGCCCTCAAGTTTTGGGATTTAAATTTTACTTAAAACGTTTTAATTGTGAAATATTTAACTTCCAAACCCTAGAATTTTACAAGTTTTAAATTCAACCCTTATACTATTATAATATTATAAGATTAATAATTATATATATATATATATATATATATATATATATATATATGTATATATATATATATATATATATATATATATATATATATATATGTATGTATAAGATTAAGCTAGTCTTACCGTTAGTAGGCTTCATTCATGAAGTTGATCTATTAGGGGGGTATAAGGATGCTGGCTGTAAAATGGCAATTTAATGGGTGTCTACTCTCATCCACCACTTCCTTGATTAGTGGAAGGTCGTTAACCGAATAGGTAAGATAGGGCAACTAATTCCTCATTAAAAGTATAATGATTAATAAAGTAACTAAATGTTTTTATCAATAATTCCCAATCTTAGTTACTTCAGGAAAAATGTGAAATGATGTTATTCCATGAAATTACACTTTGTACCCTGCCAAGTCGTTAGTAGAGCGTGTGTCGATAATTGACACATTAATTTGGGACTAGCAATGGTGGCAAAGGGTGGATCGATGTTTATCATAGATAAATGGAGCGTGTATAGTTAACTGGCACATTGATTAGGTGGTAAATGACATCGAGAGCACCAAGTACATTTGCATGTTTTTCACACCTTGTTTGTGATCCTTGGTATCCCAGTCACAAACTTGAAGGGCATATCGAGATTTAAACACGCCATTGAAAAGTTCAATGAATCTTAAAAGATCTAGGAGTTTCAATACATTTAAAACTCAATTGTCCTTTTCGTTTTTCATGGTGGAAATCGGTAAATCGTCATTTACCTATCTTCAAATTATTTGCAATTAGATTACGACATTCCTCTTCTGAATTGTAAATAATTGTGTTGGGTCCTCTCCGTAATTTCTCATTTGCGTGTTTAATTGGGGATTCTTATCTAATCTAAACTTTGTTCATTTTCTATTTCAGATGTGTACTTCAAACAACAACAACGCTTCTGGCTCGACCCCTTCCGGCTCATTCTTACTCATGAACTTGTGTGGAGGGTGATATTCGATGGGCCCAACTTCAAGGATTGGATCTATAACATTCACATGGTCACCCATTATGAGGACAAAGAGTATGTTCTCGACAAGGAGTTGAAAGAGTTCAATGTGGACACTACCACTTTCGAAGAAATCGCTGCTTACAAAACTCATGAGCGAGATGCTACAAAGGTTCTTTGCATCATGCTCGCAACGATGACTGTAGAACTCCAAAAGACCTATGAGAATTACTATCCCTACGAGCTGCACCAATATTTGATGGAAAGGTACCGTCAAAGTGCTAGGCAGGAATGATATGAGATCATCGCTACGATGATCACTACCAAAATGAAGGATGGTGAGTCCATCACGGCCCAACTACAGAAAATGTAGAGATATGTAGACCGCTTGTTGAAGTTAAATGTTAACTTCGATGAGGTGTCTGCCATAGATATTATTCTACACTCCTTACCTCCTTGCTACGACCAGTTTCGTATAACCTACCACATGAACAAGGAGGAGGTCACTCTGAGCAAGCTTCAAGGCCTGCTAAGGATTATGGAGAGTAGTAGTCTGAAAGGCAATTCTATTGCATCTACTCCTAGTACTGCTGCCCATGTCTTGGCTATTGGGCAAGGAAAAGAAAAGAAGATGAAGGCTCCTTCTAAGGGATACAAGGGAAAGTATAACGGTGGTACCTCTTCTAATGGAACCAAAGCTGGTCCTGCTATTCCCACTTTCAAACCAAAGGAAGCAGAGTGATACTACTTCCATGAGAAAGGGCATTGGAAATGAAGCTGCCCGAAGTACCTGCATGACATCTATGATGCGAAGATAAAGCCCTCCTTCGTAGGTATTTATACTATTCAATCTAATATCTCATCACATGCTATGTCTTGGGTCCTCGATACAACATGTGGTTTTCATATTTGTTCTGATTTGCAGGGTCTAAGAAAAAGTATGGATGTGTAGCATGGAAAGATAAACTTGATCATCAGTAATAGGAAAGCGTCGCCTGTCACCAAGATTAGAGTTTACTCTAGAGTGCATAGTAGTGGGTTAGGTCTAGATTTGAATAATTGTTGCTATTCGTCAGAAGTGACACGAAACACTATTTCTTTTCATGGTTTGTATAAACAAGGTTTTATATTTTCGTTTAATAATGAAAATGGTTCTATTAATGCTTTCTTTAGTGGTACTTTCTATTTTGAAGCATTGCCTTGTAATGGAATATATGAAACTACGATCGTTGTAGACAACTTAGGAAATGATGTGGTGCATATCAATTCTTTCAATGGTTTGGATAAAGCATGCTTGTGGCATTTTCTTCTTGGACATGTCAACAAGAAGCACATAGCCAAAATCCAAAAGGATAGAGTGTTGGATTCATTCGACCTTAGGGACGATAACACGTGCAAGTCTTGTTTACTTGGACAGATGACCAAGTCACCCTTCACTGGCACTTGTGAAAGGGGTGAGGGTTTATTGGATCTCATACATACCAATGTATGTGGGCTCTTTAGATCCACCACAAGGGATGCAAACCGCTTCTATGTGACTTTCATCGACAATTATAGCAGATATGGGTATATCTACTTAATCAAGCACAAGTCAGAAACCTTTGAAAAGTTCAAAGAGTTTAAGCAATAAGTGGAGAATCAGCTGGGCTGAAAATTAAGATGCTCCTATCCGATCGAGGAGGTGAGTACCTTAGTATGGAATTCAACGACTACCTGAAGGAATGAGAAATTGTTTCGCAATTGACGCTACCTAGGACACAACAGTTGAATAGTACAGCTTAGCGGCGCAATCGAACATTTTTGAAAATTGTTCATTCCATGATGAGTCGGGCTTTGTTACCTATCTCATTTTGGGGGTATGCCTTAGAGAATACCCCCTATATCCTTAATCTATTACCGACTAAGAAGGTTGCCAAAACACCTCATGAGATGTGGACAGGGAAAGCTCCCTCATTGGCACATATCAAGGGTTGGGGTTGCAAGGCTTTCGTAAGACAAGAGACTCGCAACAAGCTCAACCCTCGTAGTGAGTGGTGTATTTTCATCGGCTATCCATAGAAGTCCTTTAGATATCTCTTCAATGGACCGAGTGACAATGTTGTCTTCATTGCAAGGAGAGGGTTTTTTCCGAGAGTGAAAACTCATATGCCAAGAGGACAGTGGGAGGCAAATTGATCTGGAAGAGCTTCAGGAATCAGGCTATGAAGGAACATCTAACATTGACGCTCAACCTGAGGAGGAAACTCCTATTGAACCAATTGACGAGTCCTTACCTCTTAGACATTCTATTAGAGTTAGTGTTCCACCCGTATTATATGGATTCCATATAACTGCTGAGGGTGATACATTTATCAGTGATAGTACACTGATAAATTTGGATGAACCTAACAACTACAAGGAAGCCATGGCAGGCTCAGAGTCTACAAAATGGAAAGAGTCTATAACAGCGAGATTTAGTCCATGTATGACAATCAAGTATGGAACTTGGTTGACAATGTGCCAGGTCGTAAGACAGTCGTGTGCAAGTGGATCTTCAAGAAGAAGAACAACATGGATGGGAAAGTACACATGTATAAGGCACGATTGGCTGCAAAGGGCTTTACTTCAACTCCTGGAGTTGACTATGATTAGACCTTCTCACCAGTTGTGAAGATTAAATGTATAAGGGTTATGCTAGCCATAGCTGCGTTTCATGATTATGAAATATCACATATGGATGTCAAAATCGCTTTCCTAAATTGCAAGTTGGTTGACGATGTTTACATGAGTCAGCCAGAGGGTTTTGTCAATGCAGAGCACCCTAATAGAGTTTGTAAGCTTGAGAAATCCATTTATGTATTATAACAAGCATCTCGTAGATGGAATCTTTGTTTTGATGAGAAAGTCGAAGAGTTTGGTTTTTCGAGAAGCGAGGATGAATCTTGTGTATATGTCAAATCCAGCGGGAGTATAGTTATCTTTCTCGTATTGTATGTGGATAAGATACTGCTCATAGGAAACAACGTCCTAACTTTGCAGTAGGTTAAGTCCTGGCTTGGGAAATGATTCACTATGAAGGACCTCGGAGAAGCTGTTTATATTCTTGGTATAAAGATTTTGAGAAATAAGAGTAAAAGACTAGTAGGACTTAGTCAAAGTACTTACTTGGCTAAAGTATTTAAACGTTTTAGTATGGAAAATTCCATGAAAAGGGAGTTACCAATCCACAGCAATACCAAGTTGAGTAAGACCCAAAGCCTGAGTACCGATGCTGAGATAACAGAGATGAGCAGACTTCCTTATGCTTCCGCTGTTGGCTCAATCATGTATGCTATGACAGGTACTCACCCTGATGTGGCCTTCGCCTTGAGCATGGTCAGCAGATATCAAGGGAACCTTGGTAGAGCACATTGGACCGCATTAAAGAATATTCACAAGTAACTTCGGAGGACTAATGAATGGTTTCTTATCCTCACTGGGAGTGATGACTTGAGAGTACAAGGGTATAGTGACGCAAGTTTTCAGACTGACCGGGATAATTTCCTCTCGCAGTCGGGCTGGGTCTTTATCCTAAATGGTGGAACAGTGACTTGGAAAAGTTCCAAGTAGGAGACCGTACCTTATTCAACGTGCGAATTAGAGTACATATTAGCGAGCGAAGCATCAAAGGAGGCAATATGGATGAAGAACTTCATCATAGACCTTGGAGTTGTACATGCCATAAAGGAGCCTATGGAGATTTTCTGCGATAATGAAGGTGTGGTAGCCTTAACTAAGGAACCAATGGATCATGGAAAATCCAGACATGTCGACAGGAAATATCATTTCATTAGACATCGGGTAGAAGAGGGAATCGTCGTAGTAAAGAGGGTATCGTCAGAAGAGAACCCAAAAAATCCCCTTACGAAGGGATTGGATAGGGTTAAGCACTTGCAGCACGCTAGGAGCATTGGGCTGAAGGACGATATTAGTTTTAATGATTAGATAGCCTTAGAAACTTGTAATAGATAAACTATAATTGAGATTTTGATGATTAAATAAAGGTGTATTATTTATAAGTAATGTTACTGTCTTATGTCAATTATTTACTATTGTTTCACTTTGCATGTTTTGACTTCCTAAATAATAAGATTATTTAAACCATCCACAGTCGATCATATGTTGGAAGTAGGTATGAAACAAGACTGTCATGAATTGGCTTGTAGATTGTCTAAGTGTTTAGACATAGCAAAAGTTTGCTGCAACGTTCATGAGTACTTATGAAATATGATTTGAGTATTAAATTAAACCCACACTCACATGTATCACTTCATGGAATTTAATCACGAGTGATTGTGAGATGAGAATATCATATAGTCTTTAAACCTAAATATATGAGTTGTTGTGTACAAGTCAGTTGTGCATTGATAATGCGTAAACGCATCAATAACTTGATGTTATAAAACACATTATTGTGTACAATTTGATAAGAGAATAGTACAAGAATATAAGTCGAAGTTTATCTGTTCCTTTTATCCTACGAGGCTAAAAGCGATATCTTGGGCCCCTCGATGATTTGGTTTGACTTATGTGTCGGGCCCGGTCAGGACTAAATTGATGTGTTCAATTAAGTTCTATGTCAGATGAATCAGAGATCGAGAAACAAACTGCTGGAAAATAAGTATGACTATAATCCATGTAATTTTCCACACAATATCTTGAGAACAGAGGACTATACGATCCCTTATCTAAAGGACATGTCAGAGTTCGACAGTAGCTTTTTAGAGCTACGATTGTTAATATGATCTTGAAGTTGTAATTGCATTTATAGTTATTAGACTTATCCAAGTGGGAGACTGTTGGATTAGTGTCTAAGTCGATAACTATATTTGGTATGTACTTGACCCGGTTGTAGCATGGTCCTTTTGGGTTGCCTTCACCAAAGCAACTTGACTGGATGAATAATAGAGAAATAGGTTATTATGGTTTATTAATATATTATATACATAATATATTAAAGGAGAAATCATATTATTTAATTAACATTGGTCAATAATTAATTTAGAATTACTTTTGTGGTCAAGAGAGGTTAATTGAATTATAGGGATTGATATTGTAATTATAGGATAATTGCAAAGTGGGATAAGGAACCCTAAAGACAGCGTGGATGAAATCCTTATGGATAGCCCGTAAGATTTCGTCCAAGGGCTTGATTCTCGAAGGTTCTTGTGGGCTGCTTAGAGCCAAAATTACCTTCCCCTCTCTCTCTAAGATTTTCCAATTTGCTTTGGTGTTTGTGATCTATTAGAGGCACACATTTGAGGTGCTAAGGTTCTCAAAAGCTTAAGATCTTCAAGCTACAATCAAAGGTATGTTTCTAACTTTGTTTTAGTTATTGAAATCGGTTTTTGTTGTATGTTAGATTAGGGTTTGCAAGCCTTGGATAATTATTGCATGTAGAACTAGAAAAACTAGATCCAAGCATTAAGGTTTGCATGTACACCATAGGATTGATGTATTGCTCATAACCCAACAATGGTATCATAGTTTAAATCGTTGCCATAATATTGATGTATTGCTCAAAATGGTATATGTAGTCACTCAACAGAGGCATAACCATGCTACATTAGTTTTGTAATCAGCATGGTAAAGGAGTAAAGATCATTCTCACAATCGTTTACATGGGTAAGATATCAAGGACTAACCGAGTAGTGTTTGCTAGTTTTTTTTGGGAGAGCCAGTTTGTGAGTGTGTAGGTTTAAAAGTTCTATCTTGGAAGAATGTGGATTTAGTAGTTAGAGATGGCCCATGGAGTGAAATCACGATATTGAACACATTATTTAACATTGTCGTTAATTATTCTTATAGGCATTTACATTATGTCGAACTATTAACAACGTGGTGTTACATTTTTCAGCGATACTTTGATCTTGAGAACACATTTAGAAATTCAATAATGCATCATCTTGGTTAACTTCAAAAGAATTACAAAAGGAAATTTCAAGAAAGATACATATTGTCCGACAAAAAAACACCTACAACACCTAAGCCAACGAATGAAGTCTTGCGAAGTATACAACAATTATTGAGGACTCTCATTATGCCTCTTTTTTAACACGTACAAACTCTAAGGTATACAAGGTTTAAGTCATTTTAATAGATTTGATTATTTTTAGTCCATATATATTTCATAATATTGTGTTGGCATGTAAACGTTGTATTTTTTATTTTCCATTGTGGCTAGGTGAAGTTAGAAGCAACAAAAAAGCACATGGGAAGTCTGTTTATAACCATAGGATGAGAAGAGGTGGATACATACGTGTGAAAGAGAAGATGGTAACATAAATGGTTCTTTCTGTTAATAACAAGATACTTTCATTTATGTTGGTTTAACTTTATTTAATGTCTATTTAATGATTATAAGATCGAAGAAAAAGAAATTGAACCAGATGAAGAACCCTTCCGTTTTATGATGTGGTTAAAGGGGAGGTTAAACAAAGATGGAAAATTTGAAAATGATGAGCTTAGATATAAACTAGCAAGTTTGACTACAAATTATGTTTTGATTTCATCTATATTTAATTTATACATAATTATTTTAATATTTCCTTACTTGGTGCAGAAAACAACTGAGGACTAGATCAAAGATGGGACCTTATAAGTTAACCATGGAACTGATGCCATGACAGTTGTGTTTAGAAAGGACAAGGGAGGTTATTCAAGAGGAATGGGAAGTCGAGTGACATACAACATGTATTCTGATCTTCCTCAGATCAAATCAACAGACACAAGAGTTGCATTACTTAAACATCAACTTGAAATTAAGAGACGGGAGCTTGAAAACGAGAGACGTAAACATGAAGAGAAAGATAGATGGGAGCGTGAAATAAAAGACAAATAATTCAAGGAATTGAATGCCAAGATGGCATAAACACATGGAATGGATTCTATTTTGGTGAGTCAATTAGTTGCCCAAGGGGTGAACTTATATCCAAATAAACATGTAAGATCATTGGTTTGTATTAAAACTTTTTAATTACATGCTTTTAACTAATTATTTTTGTCTGTCATACGAAGTTTAAATATATACGTAAATTGTTTCACATGCTTCATATATACATAGGAAATTCAAAAATTTGTGATGGGTATAAATATGCTGGAACAACAACAAAACATGTCTCGAAGTTCAGAGTCCCAATAGCAATAGAATGTGTCTCCAAAAGTAACACCAACTATATCCATCAACATGTTCGTATAATATTTACTTTGATTCCTCTCTGATGCATATATGCCAATATTGGTAATTTAATAGGAAATGAGGTGTAAACTGTGGCACAATAGTAGAATGCAAATGATTGCTATTTGTAAAGTATACATCATAGATGGAAAGCAAATGCTTCATCACAAACCACTCCAAAAACCTACTATAAAGTGTCAATTCAAGAATCATTGGTGCATGCAACATGCATACTGGACATAGGAAATAACTGTTTCAACACTATTAAGGATGCAGTAGGTTGTTTTGTGGCATGGCCAAAGTATCAGGTCATTTTAATTGATCAGGAAAAGGTACATATATGTATATGTTTTATCAACCTACATCTATATTAAAATCCTTCATGATTTATTTAATGTTTGATATGCTAGTCTTTCATTTCTTACAGGTAACACCACCATCTAACATACCAAAGGATGGTGAGAAAACAACTACACCTAAATTAACAGTTAGGCGCAAATTTGTCAATTTTGCGTCGGTGCTAAAACAAGCCATGCCCAATAAGAAGATTCAAAAGAATTTACAGTTGTGATTATTAAATTTTATATAGATCCTTTTGATATTTTACTTTAGGATTTTATTTAATTTGTACCATATTACAATTTTACTTTGAATTAATTAATTACATAAATTATTCCAATTTTGTTGGGTTTGTGTTTTTCCTTTTGATTCGTTTTATATAAATAAATAAATAAATAAACATATATATATATATATATATATATATATATATATATATATATATATATATAATCATATTTGTCACAAAAATAATGGATTATTTTTTAGTGACTACATATACCAAACGCCACACAATCATTGTGTCACCAAATATTCAAAAGGCTACACATTTACTTGACTCTAATAACCATTTAGTCACTCTTTTTAACACATGAGGGCTCTCATTGCTTAATTGTAAGTGACGAAATCTCTAAAAAAAACAATGGTTTTGTCACTAAATATACAAAAGGCTACACAAACATCATATTCATGTGGCAATTAGATGGACTAATGTCTCTCAAAATACACTTTTTCAAGAGTATTAATACATTTGGCCACACTTTTTAACACCGAAAGCCACTCATTGCTTAATTGTAAGTGATGTAATCCCCTAAAAAACCAATGATGTGTCACCAAATATACAAAAGGCTACACAAACATTATATTCATGTGGCAGTTATACGGACTAGCATCACTCAAAATACCCTTTTTCAAGATTATTAATACATCTGGCTACTTTTTTAACACTTGAGACCACTCATTGCTTAATTGTAAGTGATGAAATCCCACCAAAAAACTAATGGTTGTGTTACCAAATATACAAAAGGCTACATAAACATCATATTCATGTGGAAATTAGATGGACTAACGTCACTCAAAATACACTATTTCATGATTATTAATACATTTGGCCACTCTTTTTAACACTTGAGGACACTCATTGCTTAATTATAAGTGACAAAATACCCAATAAAAAACCAATGGTTGTGTCACCATATATACAAAAGGCTACACAAACATCATCTTCATGTGGCATTTAGATGGACTAACGTCATTCAAAATACACTTTTTCAAGATTATTAATACATTTGGCCACTCTTTTTGACACCTTAGGCCACTTATTGCTTAATTGTAAGTGACGAATTCCCCCGAAAAAACCAATGGTTATGTCACAAAATATGCAAAAGGCTACACAAACATCATATTAATGTGTCAATTAGATGGACCAACGTCACTTAAAACACTTTTTCATGGCTTTTAAAACCATTTGGTTTCTCATTTTATGCCTTTCATACAACCACTAACTCACTAATAGGACCGTATGAACTTTATTTCACTCGAATTTTTGGGCATACATGTAGTGAAAACGAATATGTGGTTGTATGCATACAGTCACTCATTTTTCGTGTGACGGAAGCCCATTTTTGTACTAGTGGATAAACCAACTTATACAATTACTGTAACACCCGCATATTAGGGCTACTCAATTTGAATATTTTAAGCATTAAAAGTTAACTTTTTATAAATGGTTATTTAGGATAAATAACCATAACCAAAGTTATAGTATATGTGACAAAGATTCCATGCATATACAGAACGTCTAAATCTGAATTTGTAAAAGGAAGTTATCATTTTTCTAATATTTCAGCGTAGCAGTATACGACTCAGAAACCCAAATTAAAATCGATCGATTGTTAGTAAAAACAATCCAGACGACAGATGAAGATCTCATCATTATCTATCAGTCGATATCAAGACAGTCGAGAATAGATAACACGTGAGAGAGTTATGAATCTTTAACGAAATTTAACAGTCGAGGTCTATTTAATATATAAATTTAAAAATAAATTCAAAATTATCTAAGAAAGTCTAAATGAAAGTTGTAGGTCTTGTCAATAGATATGTGTGAATATAAAACCCATCGAAAACAAAGCTCGTATGAATTAGTTATGAGTTTTATAAGAATTCAATTTTTTTGCATACACCTGGGTGCATAGATAGCTTGCATGGCGTGCAATGTCGCTCCACCCAGAATGTGACATGTGGGACCACATTTAAAACGACATGTCATATCTTCTGACTAGATGTGTGGTGCATAAGGGACATGGTGCACGATGTGCACCTTTTTCTAGCATATATAAACCCTCGAGTTTCAGCTCATTTATCATTCCAACTCCACATGAATCCTTTAGAGCTCTTTCCACACCTTAGTCCTGATACTCTTGAGTTCCCTACCCATTTAGTGAAGCGTTGCAGTGTCTGATTGCCGGCAATTAGATGCTCTTAAGTCAGAGTTCTACCCACTTAATCCCCATTTTAATCAGTGTACTCTATAAGTTAAGCTACACTTATTTTATTCAAGTGTAACTTTTAATTATAGTCATTGTCATTACTATGAACTTATAATTAAGATTTATCAGTAATTCGAATTCATTATAATAATTGGTGTATTTACAGGGATGACGTTTATGCTGGATTTAGTTAGGTGTTTAAAGTGATATTTCTAAATAGTGTACTTTGTGTACCAAACAGACCTTACCTTTGATATCATCTTACCTGGTTATTCCTTATTGATAGATCTTGATGCAGACATTGGGATCAGTGAGGAATCTAGACTATCATTAATCTCAAGGAATATAAGACTAAGACTTAGTGACATTCGTATCTAGGTCATGTCAGAAGAAAAGTCGAGGTGTTTGGTGGAGCACTGCCTAACTCTCCAATAACCCGCCTAATTCTCCAATCACCCACCTAAGTCAGGTGAGTGCATAGGTACTTTCATGTTACACATTGGTAAAAAAGTATTTAGATAATTAAGTGCTATGTGTGCCTATTATTTGTGATTGGAACCTTCTATGTTAGAAGAAATTATGTGAGCCAATTTTATTATTTAACCATATATATATATATATATATATATACACACACACACACACACACACACACATATATATATATATATATATATATATATATATATATATATATGTATATAATTCTTTTAATGTATGGGGTATTGAAGGGTAAAGAGAAATGAAAATAATGAAGAGACGCTGACACTTTTATAGTACTACTGGATTAGTAATGTAGTTACCTAATAGGGTATTGATAATTAACACATTCTAAGTCAGGTCAGGTCAAACATGGGCAGGTACACAACTTGTAGATGTTTATAAGTTAGACACGGGCAAGTTTAACACCTATATGTGTCGGTTAATCATAAATGGGTAGGCTTACAACCTATAGGTGTTAATAAATCATTCTGAGAGAAGGTCTACAAGTTGTAGGCATTGGCGAGTTGTACACAGACATGTCTACAAACTTTAGGTGTTACTGAACTATACGTGGGCAGGTCCTGGACCTGTAGATGTTATGGAACTCCATATAGTCTATGAACTGTAGTTATGAATGACTTATTCATGTGGGTGCTTTGTTCAACCTATGATCATTTTATTAGCACATTTTGCTAAGGAATCCTCTATGTAATATCGTTCACTTAGAGATCCTCTAGGATAAATCCTTTGAGATTATCAGTTAGCACAATGAAGTAAGAATAACGGAAATGAGTAATCGGGTTATTTGTTTGATGCGATTTATAACAAATTAATTATAATATTGTGGGTTGAAAACCCTATGTACTCACCAGGGTTTCCAAGCTGACCCACGCAATTTACTTGAATCGCAGGTAATTAAATAAAGATACGTGGGTAATGATATATATATATATATATATATATACATATATATATATATACATATATATATATATATATGTATATATATATATATATATATATATTTGCTGATAGATTTGAGGAAATACTTATCATCATATATATAGACTTCGTAAGTCTCCGTTTCTGCTTATGATTCTTGTACCGGTTATGGCATCCGCAGCCTTAATAAATCAACAGAAACATTTCTTTAGAAATACTTTTATGGGACCAAATTCTCCATTATTGAATAACCTATGTATTAAATAAGCATAAATAAAAAGTTTTAAAATAACCATGAAATTGGGGATGTGACAGTTACCCCATACGATGCGTTACAAATAATGATATATTAATCCTGATCGGATTCATAAAGAATTGCACTAACTCATGCGTTTAAAATACTCATCATTATTTGCATTTGTATAACTAACCAAATGTTTCAAACGACTAACACTCGTTTCTAATAGGACTGAATCATACCTTTGAGACATGTAACCAGATGTAACCATGGGACACCAAACCTACACCCAACACCAATGGAGTTAGCGTCCATTGAGGCACTAATCTCTCAACACATTATGGACGCTCTGGCCAACTACGAAGCCAATAGGAACACCGGATCTGAAAGCGGTGACGGAGGCGGAAGTAGCTCTAAAGTCAACAATGGAGGAGGCCCAAGAGAAAATACTTATAAATACTTCATGAAGACTGCAGGTCAAATTTGCCACTTGTATCATAGCTGATGCAACATTAACATGGTGGAACTGCCATCACAACACCATGGGAATCATTATCGCCAATACCATGTGATGGGATAATCTAAAACAACTCCTGATCGATTAATATTGTCCCGGAGATGAAATGTAAGAGCTAGATCAAGAACTCTAGAACCTTACCATAAAAGATGTAGATATTTTAACCTACACGATCTTTCCACTCTCTACCTTAGTCTTTTCATCCTAGAAACACAAGAAGGTTGAAAAGTCCATTTAGGGACTAGTTTGGCTTATTCAAGGGTTGGTCACTAAATCCAGGCCAACTACATACAATAGTACCAAGAGGTTAGCTTTTAATTCAACCAATCAAGAAATTCGACAGGGGATTATGGTTCAGAAGGATGACCTTCAAAAGTCTAGAAACAAGAAGATAAAGCTTGATAGTAATTTAGGGCAAACAACATGGAGGGAATGAGACTCAAGGAAATCTTACATAGAAACTATCCCATTACCCACTCTGCTAAGAGAGTATGGAGGGAATCACCCATTATGCAATAAGTGTAAGTACCACCACATAAGTGCATGTAGAAAAATGGTCTGCAACAACTATGGTAAAAAGGGCCACACAACTAATTTATGAAGGAGCTCGAAACCAACTGGTAATGGTGGAAAACGCAACTATTATGAGCATGGAGAAGTTGTCCACTTCAAGAGGGACTGTGAAAAATTGAAGAATGACGGATGTAATGCTCGAGGAAAGCATTTTTTATTGGCGCAAGAGACACTACGCATGATTCACCCGTGGAAACTGGTATGTCCTTGTTAATAACTTGCGTGCAATCAAACTAATGATAGAGTTCTATAACCACTAGGTTTAGAAACTTTCTAAAACATAAATCTGGTAAAAAAATAAGAAATAATGTTTATTAATTATTGGATGGATACGTAAGTTGCATGATTTTAGAACTAAATGGTTTTAGAAAGTTTGATTTAGCTCTATTACACAACTCTTGTTTGAGTCCAACCATTGTAGAGTAAAGTCTTTCAATCGAAGAACTGTTTAATTTTAGCGACATGTAATAGTATTTGTTAGATAGTTAGTTAACATTAATAGAATTTTCTTCCTCTACAAATAGCAACTAAAGGTAAAATGAATTTTCATTAGATCTCTCATCAAGACACTTAAGACCTTTTGAAATTCTGAAAAGGATTAGCATAGTCATCTATCAATTCAAATCGCCTTAGGGACTTAATAATGTACATAATGCTTGTCAAGTATATAAATTCAACAAGTTTTTGACTAATAACACTATTTCTTTCCCTCTCAACAAAATCCAAATCAACCCTAAATGTCATTTAGAAGAAGAACCCCGGGGAATCACTTCATAATCTCTTAAACTAAACATTACAAGTATATGCTTTAAAGTTGTATATAACTATGACTCTACAACGTTAGAAAACTTGTTTCCGCCTTATTCGATGTTCCTTGTTTAGTTGTAGGCTTAGGGTATAATCTTTAATGAATGTACAGTTCATTAACACCTACAGATTACAAGTCTGCTAGCATTCCACAAGACTGTCTAGAATAGCCAGTGGTCATCATCTAAACTCTGCTAGATGACTAGTCCTAGTAATACAATAGTGTAGTGTTGGTCGTGGACTTACACCACTATCTTATCTTTAACACCCCTTTATTACCCAATTTAAATTAAGTATGATAGTAAATAGACAATTATTACAACATTTCCTGTTACTCAAGCTTAATCATGTCATGCTACTTTATCTAACACAATTATTTATAACTATAAATAATAAATATATATAACATTTAAGCATTTAAATACTTTTGTATCTATATATAAGACAAAAGTAACTATGCACTCACCTTGTTAAAGGTGCATGATTTTCAAGAAGATTAGTTCTTCGCTTAACGGTTTAGCTTTCCTTTTCAAATGACCTACATACATAATTGTTTAAACCATCGTTGGATATTATTTACAATAACACGTTTTTTCTAAATTATGTGGCTATTTGTTACCCTTTAGTGACATTCATTTATGGTAAAGCATGACATGTGAAATCATTTAGTCACATAAACAAAACACATAAAGAACAACATGTGACCTTTGTTCATCTTTCGGTGATACATAATTGTTAAAACCATCATTGTATATTACATATAACAACACATTTTTTCTAATTATTGTGGCTATTTGTTACCATTTAATGACATTCATTTACGGTAAAACGTGACATATGATATCATTTCGTTACATAAAAAACTCATAAAGAAAAAAATGTGACCATTCTTTGCATTTGGTGATACATAATTATTAAAATCATTACATTTTTTCGAATTGGTGTGACTATTTATTAACCTTTAGCCACATTTAATTTTGTAATCATGGTCCTATTTAATGGTCGGTCATATTTATGATTGGATGACGAAAATATTAAAATTTTACAAATAGATATTATAAAAGTAAATAATAAACTAAGAAAGTAATGTTAATCATTAATCCAAGTTAAATAGTATACAAAAATATTGTAACTAAAATATATCTCCCAAGAAACAAAACATTTAAGTGCTTCTCTATCTAATTCATGTTCAGTACTTTCATTTGGTAAATTTTCATTCTCCTTCGCCACTTCTTGTAGCTTTATGGTTAATGTACCATAACCACATACATCAAAGCATCAAGAAACTATAAATCTCAAAGTTTCTTTGAAAACGTACCAAATCCAATTATAAGAAAAGAGGTATAAGAAAAACAATAAAAAGGAAAGTTCCAAAAGTGAGTTTTATAGAAACAAGGATTTTCTTTTGTAAACCGGAATCACAAAATTATGAATTGGTTTTTCGCTTAAAACATTAAACAATTGGTTGTCTTTAATGCATATTTTGGCTAGGAATAATCTACACCTACGTTGGCTAAAGGAACTTGAAACAAATGTAGAACAATATTGTCACTAACACATAAGATAATGCCAGAAGAATCATGAATTTATATACAATTACTTGTAAGTTTAAAATATTAAGCATTGTCTTTTATAGTTGGCATCCTACCCGCACATTAACATATTGGCTCAAAAAGTAATCATTGTTATCCCTATCTAAATAATGAGGCATATTGCATTTCACTCACCTGATGAGCTGCAATGAAGAAAAAAATATAATTTCTAATATTTTTAATGTTATCTTTCTGAAAAAATAAGAATAATGTATTGGTGAACTATAAATCAGTGAGTTTCACTTTTTTTTAATAAATACCCTTAAAAGGGTAATTACTTTAATTCAGTTTACAATAAGCCATAAAGCCTAACTTTTTTCAAAAAAAATTCAAAGCACACATATTACCTTGTGTTGTGATATGTCGTCTGGACTTAACTACGTATCTAGGTGTCTTAATGGGGATAAGCCTGCAAATCATAGCACAAAAGGAACGACCGTTAGATGTCGTTTGGGGAAGAATCCCGAAACGAAGTTTCGACGGTCTAGTCAGTAACAAGATGAGAAAATATGAGTTATATTGGAATGTAGAGAGAAAGGCGATCCCTTCTCTTGGGGGAGAAGGGTTCTACTTATACATGTTGTCGGGGGGACAGAGACCCCAAAAATACCTTTTTGTCTCTTCAGAGCTGACAGGACATGGGGGCATCCTATTGGCGGGTTGTGCTCCTCTAGTGGTTATCTTCTATTGGTGCAGAGTCCCCAGAGGACCATGTTCTGAGCATTTCATCCATCACTCTGGGAAGCAGCGGGTATTGTTTTGTCCAAGACTTGGCTTTGTTACTTGGGTACCAAGGGATGAGTCCAGGGCAGCGAGGGCAAGGGCCCACCTCGGTGTTAAGTAGGTGATGGCCATTGACCGAGTCGTCTTTAATGGTTATTTTATATTTGGCATATTCCTAAAAGGATATGTTAACAAGTCCCCTAGGCTAGTACAACTTTGCGTTGGGACGATGTAGTTAGGTTGTTCTAGCCTTGATCAAAAAATGTATCAGGTGGAGGCGGTTTTCATAACTGCTGACGTGACAGGTTTGTTCTTCGTGGATAGTTTTTATTGAAAAAACCGCTCGGTTTTCCTGCTTCACATTTTGAAGCTCCCTTATTTAGGAGCGGTTGGAGTCTTCTATCCCTTTTACACTTATCTGCATTGTTGGCTTTTCTCTCTTTTTTGTTTTCCTATATTGTGTTCTTGTTCTTTGTTAGTGATGTCGTTGGAATGACGCAATGTCAGAAGTGTTTGAGCCCCTGCAGTTCCGCTTTGGGTTTACGCCTGATCCTGGGGTGCAGTTTTTGAAGGAAGGGACTATCCTTTACTAACCGTTGGCGGGGAAGGTTGGGTTTCCTGTGTCAATATTCGAGGCGGGACTTCTGTCTTCCGGTCTCGAATTTCTTTGATGAAGTTATGAGAAAGTATGGTTTCTCCATCCACGATCTTACACCCAATGTTGTCAATAAGATCGTTTGGTTCGAGTTGCCATGCCGAAACTTAGGTGTGCTTCCCCACTTCTGGGCCTTCCAAGATTTCTTCAATTCGTCCACACAATCTAGCGTCCATACTTTTTCTCATCTTTGCAACATGCACGCATTCATTGTTAACCAAAAGGATCCTGAAAAGAATTAAGAGGACCGGTGGTTATGGTTCATTAGTGACCTGTTCGGTCCTAGCTATCCTTGCATGTCTATCTTTTTGGATCGAGCCCCTGAACTGTCGGACACTAGTTTGTCCCTTGCTCAAGCGTTGAAGGGGATTAGCTTCAACGGGGAGGAGTGTTCGGATGATATTTTGGCGGCGGCATGAATGAGTGCTGCTTGGCGTGCTCGAAGAGTGATGCCCTAATTTTACGTTCAGAAAGATGGTAAGTACCGCTTCCCTGCCCCTCCCCACTGTTTTCCTGGAAAATTGAATAATTCCTTTGATGGGAACAACAATTGATTTATATTGTTCCTCTGATTGCAGGTTCTGAGAAGGTCTTGTCCCTTAAGAGGGTGTTTTATGGTCAATTCAAGGGTGAGGTGCAATATCACGAAGTGCCCTTGATGGAATCTTTTCTGCCTATTGTCTGTGGTTCTCGGGTGGCAGTATCCGTTGTTCTATCTGGCACCGGAGAAGAGGAGTCTGCTCCTCACTTCAGCATTGATATATTGCCTCCTTCTGGTGGGTTACCTATGGTTGGGGAGCCATTCATTTAGCTTCTGGGGTTGTTGTTTTAATAAATGTTTAAACTTCTCGCTTACGAAACTTCGCTCCGCTCCGGTATCAAATAAGATGCATGCATAAGTGTGGTTTAGGAGAAACGTACCGGTCACAACTGCGGGGTCCTGAACTGCATCACTCTGACCCATAGTCAGCATTCTTCCTGCTCCTCTGTTTCCTGAGTTGTTGTTGTTAGGGCAATCTCGACGGAAATGCCCCGTCCTTCCACACCCAAAACAGGTGTGGCTAGGCCCTGCGTTGTTGCCGCCGGTATTGGTGTTGATGTTATTGCGGGGGTTGTTGTTGTTCTGGTTGTTTCCCTGACTCTGGTTCTGAGAAGGATAAGTCCTGCAGAACCTTGCAGTGTGTCCCCTTCAGTTGCAACTGGTGCAATGGAACTCCTTGCATTCTCCATGGTGATGGAACCTGCACTTATTGCACTTGGGAGAATTACCGGAATAGGGTCTTGAAGCGTTTGAAGCAGCTGAGGCTGGAGCATGTGATGTGACCGGAACCGGCGCAGTGACAGCGTTAACTGCCACCGTTTGCTGCTTTTTAGAGGTCTCGGGGCCTTGACGCCCCTTTCTCTTGTTGTTCCATCCTTTCTTACCATCACTCTCCTTCTTCTTCTCAGTCTCTACCAGTTTCTCGCCCTTTTTGTGGTTATGATCATATAGTCTTTTTGCCAATCTCTTTGCACTGTCAAACGTTTCAGGGTTCGCAGCTATCACATTTCCTTGAATAGGGGATGTCAGTCCCCAGATGAATCGTTCGATCTTCTTTCCCTCTGATGTGATCATACCCGGGCACAACAGAGATAGTTCACTGAATCTCGATATGTAAGCATCGATGTTCCCATTCTGCACCGTGAGATTCCATAGTTCCTGCTCCATCTTCTGTATTTCGCCTCGAGGGCAGTACTCCGCCATTAACATTTCTTTCATTTCTGCCCAGGGAATAGAGTTGGCTACAGGGAGTGTCATAGCTTCTACGTGACCATTCCACCAAGTGACTGCTTGGTCCACGAAAGTGCAGGCCGCGAACTTCACCTTCATCTGCTCGGGGCACTCGCATATCTCGAATACCGACTCTACCTTCTCGATCCATCGCTTTAGAGCGATCACTCCTCCAGTGTCGTTGAAAGTTCGGGGTTTAGCGTTCGCAAAATCCTTGTAGGTGCACGTTTTAGTGAGTCCTTGGTTCGCCCCGTTGTTCGAACTTCCGGATCCTTGCCCGTTACCTCCTCCGTTGTTCCCTCGGTGAAGTTGTGCCATAGCTGCTGTGACCGCAGCAGACACGGCTGCCTGGAAAGCAGTGGAGTCAACTTCGGGCGGGGTTGGTTCGGGATTTCCGCGAGTAGCTGGGCGAGGCATCTTTCTGTCATGAAACGGAAAGATGTTGAGTGTACGTGGTTTCTGTGAGGTTGCGACCCTACTAACTAGGTGTATGATACGAACCTAAACATTACTACCATCGAGCATACAATCATAACGTCTCAACACATAACAACTGATAAACACGCAAAAGTTCATTAATATTATCCGCATTTAATACAAGAAAATTTGCTCGTAGGAGCATACATAAGTAACACTAATCCGACAGCATAACGGCTCCATGAGTAGTGTAGTCACTTAAACATAGAGCCGGAGTACATAACATAGTTCCTAATAACCTACTATGATAAGTCTATCCCTAACCGCGATGAGCTGCGTCAGGAGGTGGTGCCGAAGATGTGGATGCTCCCTGAAGACGAGCCACTAGGCGTTCTGCGTCCTGAAGTCGAGACTCCCACCTCACCTGCCTCATGTGAAACTCCCGGAGGACGTCACGCGTCTCCTGTTCCGCACGCTCGACCCTAGTCCACAATTGGCGTACTTGATCAGCGGTGCCCTGAGCAAGGTCGCCGGTGTCCCGTAATCGCCTCACCATGACCGGTAGGGCTCGGTCGGCCGGTCCTCCGTCCCTCAAGTCAAAGAACTCACGTGACATGCCAAACGGGGGTCGCTGTCCCTGATGTCTGCTCCATCTCCAAAGATCAATGCCCCAAGGAGGGGTAGGTCCAGTGGGGCCCACACGGTAAGCAGGCACCCTGATCGGGTAAGGGGGGTCGATGACCTCGGACTCTGCGTCCGAATCACCCCCTTTGCTGTCATCGAGCTCCTCTCCGAAAGGTTCTTCGTCTTCTTCGGGTTCGGCAGGCTCGCCCTCGACTTCTGCCTCCGGTTCCCCGTCAGATTCTTCTTCGGGGTCCTCCTCAGGTTTCTCTTCAGGCTCTTCCTCAGGCTCCTCCTCCTCTAGCCACCCGTTGTTTCCCTGATTAGGGAAGTAGGGGTCTCCAGGGTGATGAAAACCAGCCATGCTGTCTGCGCGAGTACGTGAATATGCTAACATTATTCCTAGGTGCTACGACTATTATACAGGCTAAGCGAACGTTCTCTTTTTGGTGATAAAGGGTATAATTTTAGGTTCCCTAGCTATCCCGATCTCATCAAGACGTGTGTTAGTTTTACCTTGGAGAGAATGTAGTTGATCAGGCTACATTCACTCCTTGGTATCACTAAGAACAGTCCCGAATTAACCGAGATACCAGTGTTATTGTGTTTGATTCAGCGTTAGGTCCTTATTCCTAATGCAAGCAAGTGTGTTTTATTTACTTGTTTTGTTCAGAGTTATGTTAGTCCCTCTTTTTGGTTTATAGTTGCATATCAATGTACGGCTCGACATGCTAGTTCACTATAAACAAAGCTCTGATACCAACCTGTCACACCCCCGAACCAGACGGCGGAAACGTCCAGGGGCTGTCGTGACTCAATTGAATACCATAACATTGAATATATATGAAACATAACAACATTCGTCACCATTCATCAATACAGTACAACCAATAGCGTTTACATGAAATTCATTGGTTAAACATTACATTTCCAAAAATTAAATTGTTCAATTCATACATAGATAAACTGCAACCGTCACTGAATATGATTTCCCTTGATTCACTGGTTCCCTGAGAATACAAGTATTTTGAAAAACGTCAACATATGAAATGTTGGTGAGTTCATAAGTAATGTTTGAAATCCAATGTTTGTATTGTTGAAAACCACCAGAAAATCCGATATTTTCTGAAATGAAAAAACTTTCGAAAATGTTTGTGAAGATCTATAGGTATGCCTGTTTGTTTCTGTACTTGTGAAAATTGTTTATTAAAAATTATATGCGTTTCGAATCCGATATGTTTGAAAAAAAACTAGGAAAACCCGATGTTTTCCTAATCCTTTAAAATTCGTTAAGTTGCGTTGAAACCATTACAAAGATAGGAGTGTCATTCCCAGGCGACGTTGGATTATTTTTGAGCATGATTATTTACTACAAACCCGCATTACACAAACGCCCAGTTCATAGTAATACTAACGATCCCGAAGGCGTCGTTCGTACAAATCACGTTATCCAGCCGCCCTGACTATGTGTCGTCCCACATCCGAAGAGTAAGAGGACACGAAGGCCTCGATGACTCTATTAATCGGTTGGGGATAATATGCGTACGAGGGGTCCCCGACCCGCCTCGCAAAATATGCAGACTTTTCTAGCAATACCAAGGACCCTTGGGGACCAGTGGTATACAAGCCATTGAAAGTCCCTCTACGTTGTGCCAAGTCGGTGAAACTCAACACTTCGTAGAAAATATGCGTCTTTGGGCCTTAAGATCAGGTCATTGGGCTAGCTAGGCCCAACAAGCAAGATTTTACACTTTTGGGGCCCGAAGATGGTGCGTAGACGTCTGTGCACACTCGTATGTAAGCTAAGTTCCCAAACGTTATTTGTATGAACCGTAGTGTAGTAGTGTCGTAGTGTTAGTAGTTGTAGATTTCTATTGGTTCGAGACCGAGCCAATTCGTTTAACAACGACTTTTGGTATTGTAATGTATTGTATTTCGTCGAAAGCCGCGGTGCCATTATTTGATCAAATTGTGTATATTGAATTAGTCTTGAAATTTTTCTGTTTTCAGCCCCTCATTGTTTGTAAAATTTACATTTTCAACCCTTTTATTAAATACTTCCCGGTTTGGTCCTTAAACAAATTTTCTTGACATTTTAACACCAAAAATTATTGAAATTAATATTTTTCAGCATATTTTTCATAGAAAACAGTTTAAGTCCCTAAAAATGCAGTTTTCTCGGTTTTAACCCTTCTTTTTCGCAACTTTGGCAATTTTGGCCCAAATTGGAAAATTTTTGCAACTTTGGTCCTTTTAAATTTAAAAGCATTTTAAACCTTTGAAAAGGATTTGGAACACTTATAGTCCACTGTTTTACAGAAAATCACAGTTTTGGCCCTCCAAAACAGAAAAATTCGCATAATGGGCCTCATTGGGCCAAAAATGTCATTTTTAGCCCATTAAGCTTGGAATTTATGTTTTTAATCCCCTAAATGAGTATATTTCCAGAAATTGATTTATGGAAACTGTTTTGGCACACTTCATCCAGCAGAATTCGTGATATGCCAATTTGGACCCTTAATTTTGTATTTTTCACATTTTAGGCCCAAAATTTGTGTTTTTAATCCAAAGAAAATTGTTACTAAACCACTTAGCCATTTTTCTTGAAACACTTTGTATGTAGAAATATATTTGAAGCTAAAATCATTTCACACAAGATATATCTCGGTTTTGAGGGGTTTTAGGGCTAGATCCAACATTATAACACACAAAAGCATACATATAAGCATGGAAATCATACAAGGCATACAAAACACATATAGATCTACACCTTCACTTGTATTCCCCCCCCCCCCCCAAAAAAAAACTCATAAAAACAGAAAATAGGGGGTATGAAGCTCACCTTGGGTGTGGGGGCTCGGTTTTGCAAAGAAAATGGAAGGAAAATGAAGTGTTTTTGGCCTTAGCTCCCTTTGATGAAGATCTCGAGTTTTGAGATGGTTCTAGGATGCAAGATCACGATTTTTGCATAGATTAGGAAAGGATTTTGATAAAACAAAGAATTTAGTTCATAGATTCAAGCAACTCTTACCTTAGATGAAGAATTTTGTGGAGATTTCTTCTTGAATGCCTCCTAATTTTCGAGATTTTTGGAGAGGGGAGAAGGGAGTGTTCTTGAGTAATCTAGAGAGAATTTGAGAGATTTGTGAGTGTGTGTGTGTGTGTGTGTTTCGGCCGAGAGTGAGAGAGAGGAAGGAGTGAGGTGATTTTGAAGTGATACTTGCATGGGAAAAGGGAATATCTTGCATGGAAATCCTATGGACAATAATGAGGTGGCATGGGAAAGTCAAACCCTCCTCTTGGGCTTGATGTGGGCCGAAAACATGGAAGGAAAAGGAAATTTTTGGGCTTTTTGCTCCCAAGCCCAATATTAGTGTTAATTAGGGTGTGTTTTAAGTCTAAAGGAGTGTGGTATGATTTTTTCCATTTTTATTGGACTAGTTTAGGTTATTCATGTATCAAGGCTTTTAATTCATTTCCTTCTAGGCCCAACATGGCCCAAAATGTTGAAATAAGTTAGTGTGGGTCCAATTAGAGCCCAATTAGGGTTCTAAGCCCATGATAGTCTATTTGGAAGCTTATTGGTCTATTTGGATCCAAGAAGGAAGTTCTAGTCCAAGGTGTACCTAAACAAGAACTTTTAGGGTTTCCAATTGTTTGATGACTGTTTGTAGTACTTGTATGATGTATTTGATTGAAGTTTTTGATTCACATTAACTTGAATGTATAGATTACATGGCTCAAAATTTCCAATTGTGACATCATCCCCCCGTTAGAGGGAATTTCGTCCCGAAATTCTGTTTGAAAGCTAGATTTGAGAATGCTAGAATAGGTGAGGGTACTTCTGCTTCATTTGATCTTCGCGTTCCCACGTGAATTCTGGCCCACGCTTCGCGTTCCACCGTACCTTCACGATCGGGATGCGGCTCTGTTTAGTACGCTTCACCTCCTTGTCCATGATTTCGACTGGTTCTTCGACGAACAGGAGATTCTCATTGATTTCGATCTCGTCAAGAGGAATGACAAGGGTTTCATCTGATAGGCACTTTTTCAGATTAGAGACATGAAACTCGGGGTGTACACCGTTTAGCTCCGCGGGTAGTTGTAGTCTGTAGGCTACCGGACCTATTCGGGCGACGATTTCGAAAGGTCCAATGTATCGCGGGTTCAGCTTTCCCCGTTTTCCGAAACGTATAACCCCTTTCCAGGGTGAGACTTTCAACAATACTCGATCACCGACCTAGAATTCTAAGGGTTTTCGCCGTTTATCGGCGTAGCTCTTTTGTCTGTCACGCGACGCTTGCAATCGAGCTCTGATCTGGACGATCTTCTCTGTGATTTCGCAAATAATCTACGGTCCTGTTAGTGCCCTGTCCGACGTATGCGTTCTTGCTAGCTGGGTGTCACCTACTTCAGCCCAACATAACGGTGATCTACATTTACGCCCGTACAGTGCTTCAAAAGGGGCCACCTTGATGCTCGAATGATAACTATTGTTATATGAGAATTCGATCAACGGCAGGTGGGTATCCCAAGACTTTCCGAAGTCTATTACACATGCACGAAGCATGTCTTCAAGCGTCTGAATGGTTCGTTCGCTTTGACCGTCCGTTTGTGGGTGATATGCGGTGCTCATATCGAGATGAGTTCCCATTGCCTTGTGGAGTGATTGCCAAAACCGCGACGTGAACCTACTGTCCCTATCCGAGATGATAGATTTTGGCACTCCATGGAGTCTTACGATATCTCTTAGGTACAACCGCGTCAGTCTCTCCATCTTGTAGGGCTCTTTGATTGGTAGGAAATGGGCAGATTTCGTCAGTCGGTCGATTATTACCCATATGGTGTCCAGTCCGTCCGACGTCTTGGGCAGCTTGGTCACGAAGTCGGTTGCTGTAACAATCCGGAAGGCTTCTGGTACTCCACTTTTACTTTGGCGCACGTAAGGCACTTACCAACATAAGTCGCGATTTCCGCCTTCATGTTAGGCCACCAATAGTGTTGCTTGATGTCCAAATACATCTTGTCCGAACCGGGATGAATGGAGTATCGTGTCTTGTGGGCTTCCTTCATAACGGTCTCCCTAAATCCTCCGATTTTTGGGACCCAAATACGGTTCATGAAGTAGTATACCCCATTCTCTTTGACTTCCAGGTTCTTCTCCATTCCGCGTAATGCCTCGCTAGTTCTATTTTCCGCTTTCATAGCCTCTGCCTGGACTGATGCAATTTGAGTGGCCAGATGAGACTGAATGGTTATCGAGTGCGTTTTCGTACGGCGATTAGAGTACTCCTTCCGACTTAAGGCATCGGCTACTACGTTGGCCTTGCCTGGATGGTACTTGATCTCGCATTCGCAGTCGTTTAACAATTCCACCCATCTTCGTTGTCTCATGTTCAGCTCCTTCTGATTCAAGATGTGCTGGAGGCTCTTGTGGTCCGTGAAGATGGTGCACTTTGTGCCGTACAGGTAGTGCCTCCAAATTTTCAGAGCGAAGACCACGGCTCCCAGTTCTAGGTCATGGGTCGTGTAATTTACTTCGTGCGTCTTTAGTTGGCGGGACGCATATGCTATCACTCTTCCACGTTCCATGAGAACGCAACCTAGGCCTTGATTCGACGCGTCACAGTAGACTACAAAATCTTCCGTTCCTTCGGGTAGAGATAGCACAGGAGCGCTACAAAGAGCTTGCTTCTAGGTTCGAAACGCAATCTCTTGTCGGTCTGTCCACTTGAATGGCACGCTCTTTTGCGTAAGCAAGGTAAGCGGCTTGGCGATCTTAGAGAAGTTTTGGATGAATCTCCTATAGTAGCCTGCTAGGCCTAAGAACTGACGAATTTCTGTGGGCGTAGTCGGAGTTGCCCATCCTTCCACAGCTTTGACCTTAGAGGGATCCACATGAATTCCGTCTTGGCTAACTACGTGACCTAGAAAATTCACGCTCCGTAGCCAAAACTCACACTTAGAGAGTTTGGCGTAAACTTTTCCGATCGCAGCGTCTCTAGGACTTGTCGGAGATGTTGGCCATGCTCCTCTTTGCTTCGAGAATAGACGAGGATGTCATCGATAAACACAATGACGAAGTTGTCCAGAAACGGTCGACAGATTCGATTCATTAGGTCCATAAATGCGGCAGGTGCATTTGTTAGACCGAAGGGCATTACAACGAATTCATAATGTCCGTAGCGGGTTCGAAAAGCGGTTTTAGGAATATCCTCTTCTCGGACTTTGAGTTGGTGGTATCCGGACCGTAAATCTATTTTTGAAAAATAGCTAGCTCCTTGGAGCTGGTCGAATAGATCGTCGATTCGTGGGAGTGGGTAGCGGTTTTTGACAGTGAGTTTATTTAACTCTCTGTAATCGATGCACATTCTGAAAGATCCGTCCTTCTTTTTGACAAAGAGCACTGGAGCTCCCCATGGCGAGTAGCTAGGTCGGATAAATCCCTTGTCCAGAAGCTCACTGAGTTGGCTGGACAATTCCTGCATTTCAGCAGGTGCCAACCGATATGGTGATTTAGCGAGAGGAGTTGCTCCTGGAACGAGGTCGATTCGGAACTCAACCTGTCTCTCTGGGGGTACTCCTGGAAGATCTTCGGGAAACACGTCCGGAAATTCACACGCTACTGGAATGTCTTGGATGTTAGGTTCTTCTTTGGTCTTGTACACTATGTGAGCCAAGAACGCCAAATTGTTCTTTCGCAAGTGTTTTTGTGCTTGGATGCACGAGATGAGACGAAGATTCGTACTGGGTTTATCTCCGTAAATTACTAGGGTTTCGTGATTTGGGAGACGAAGGCGAATGGCCTTCTCATGGCACATAATCTCAGCATGGTGGGGGCTTAACCAATCCATGCCGATAATCACATCGAAACTCCTAATTGATACTGGCATCAGATCTATTCGTAAGACGTGTTGGTTGAGGGTTAGGGTACATCCGATGTAGATCTCCCTAGTGGATTCGGTTTTCCCATTGGCCATTTCCACCGTATAAGTTTCATTTAGCTTCTGGGGTTGTTGTTTTAATAAATGTTTAAACTTCTCGCTTACGAAACTTCGCTCCGCTCCGGTATCAAATAAGATGCATGCATAAGTGTGGTTTAGGAGAAACGTACCGGTCACAACTGCGGGGTCCTGAACTGCATCACTCTGACCCATAGTCAGCATTCTTCCTGCTCCTCTGTTTCCTGAGTTGTTGTTGTTAGGGCAATCTCGACGGAAATGCCCCGTCCTTCCACACCCAAAACAGGTGTGGCTAGGCCCTGCGTTGTTGCCGCCGGTATTGGTGTTGATGTTATTGCGGGGGTTGTTGTTGTTCTGGTTGTTTCCCTGACTCTGGTTCTGAGAAGGATAAGTCCTGCAGAACCTTGCAGTGTGTCCCCTTCGGTTGCAACTGGTGCAATGGAACTCCTTGCATTCTCCATGGTGATGGAACCCGCACTTATTGCACTTGGGAGAATTACCGGAATAGGGTCTTGAAGCGTTTGAAGCAGCTGAGGCTGGAGCATGTGATGTGACTGGAACCGGCGCAGTGACAGCGTTAACTGCCACCGTTTGCTGCTTTTTAGAGGTCTCGGGGCCTTGACGCCCCTTTCTCTTGTTGTTCCATCCTTTCTTACCATCACTCTCCTTCTTCTTCTCAGTCTCTACCGGTTTCTCGCCCTTTTTGTGGTTATGATCATATAGTCTTTTTGCCAATCTCTTTGCACTGTCAAACGTTTCAGGGTTCGCAGCTATCACATTCCCTTGAATAGGGGATGTCAGTCCCCAGATGAATCGTTCGATCTTCTTTCCCTCTGATGTGATCATACCCGGGCACAACAGAGATAGTTCACTGAATCTCGATATGTAAGCATCGATGTTCCCATTCTGCACCGTGAGATTCCATAGTTCCTGCTCCATCTTCTGTATTTCGCCTCGGGGGCAGTACTCCGCCATTAACATTTCTTTCATTTCTGCCCAGGGAACAGAGTTGGCTACAGGGAGTGTCATAGCTTCTACGTGACCATTCCACCAAGTGAGTGCTTGGTCCACGAAAGTGCAGGCCGCGAACTTCACCTTCATCTGCTCGGGGCACTCGCATATCTCGAATACCGACTCTACCTTCTCGATCCATCGCTTTAGAGCGATCACTCCTCCAGTGTCGTTGAAAGTTCGGGGTTTAGCGTTCGCAAAATCCTTGTAGGTGCACGTTTTAGTGAGTCCTTGGTTCGCCCCGTTGTTCGAACTTCCGGATCATTGCCCGTTACCTCCTCCGTTGTTCCCTCGGTGAAGTTGTGCCATAGCTGCTGTGACCGCAACAGACACGGCTGCCTGGAAAGCAGTGGAGTCAACTTCGGGCGGGGTTGGTTCGGGATTTCCGCGAGTAGCTGGGCGAGGCATCTTTCTGTCATGAAACGGAAAGATGTTGAGTGTACGTGGTTTCTGTGAGGTTGCGACCCTACTAACTAGGTGTATGATACGAACCTAAACATTACTACCATCGAGCATACAATCATAACGTCTCAACACATAACAACTGATAAACACGCAAAAGTTCATTAATATTATCCGCATTTAATACAAGAAAATTTGCTCGTAGGAGCATACATAAGTAACACTAATCCGACAGCATAACGGCTCCATGAGTAGTGTAGTCACTTAAACATAGAGCCAGAGTACATAACATAGTTCCTAATAACCTACTATGATAAGTCTATCCCTAACCGCGATGAGCTGCGTCAGGAGGTGGTGCCGAAGATGTGGATGCTCCCTGAAGACGAGCCACTAGGCGTTCTGCGTCCTGAAGTCGAGACTCCCACCTCACCTGCCTCATGTGAAACTCCCGGAGGACGTCACGCGTCTCCTGTTCCGCACGCTCGACCCTAGTCCACAATTGGCGTACTTGATCAGCGGTGCCCTGAGCAAGGTCGCCGGTGTCCCGTAATCGCCTCACCATGACCGGTAGGGCTCGGTCGGCCGGTCCTCTGTCCCTCAAGTCAAAGAACTCACGTGACATGCCAAACGGGGGTCGCTGTCCCTGATGTCTGCTCCATCTCCAAAGATCAATGCCCCAAGGAGGGGTAGGTCCAGTGGGGCCCAAACGGTAAGCAGGCACCCTGATCGGGTAAGGGGGGTCGATGACCTCGGACTCTGCGTCCGAATCACCCCCTTTGCTGTCATCGAGCTCCTCTCCGAAAGGTTCTTCGTCTTCTTCGGGTTCGGCAGGCTCGCCCTCGACTTCTGCCTCCGGTTCCCCGTCAGATTCTTCTTCGGGGTCCTCCTCAGGTTCCTCTTCAGGCTCTTCCTCAGGCTCCTCCTCCTCTAGCCACCCGTTGTTTCCCTGATTAGGGAAGTAGGGGTCTCCAGGGTGATGAAAACCAGCCATGCTGTCTGCGCGAGTACGTGAATATGCTAACATTATTCCTAGGTGCTACGACTATTATACAGGCTAAGCGAACGTTCTCTTTTTGGTGATAAAGGGTATAATTTTAGGTTCCCTAGCTATCCCGATCTCATCAAGACGTGTGTTAGTTTTACCTTGGAGAGAATGTAGTTGATCAGGCTACATTCACTCCTTGGTATCACTAAGAACAGTCCCGAATTAACCGAGATACCAGTGTTATTGTGTTTGATTCAGCGTTAGGTCCTTATTCCTAATGCAAGCAAGTGTGTTTTATTTACTTGTTTTGTTCAGAGTTATGTTAGTCCCTCTTTTTGGTTTATAGTTGCATATCAATGTACGGCTCGACATGCTAGTTCACTATAAACAAAGCTCTGATACCAACCTGTCACACCCCCGAACCAGACGGCGGAAACGTCCAGGGGCTGTCGTGACTCAATTGAATACCATAACATTGAATATATATGAAACATAACAACATTCGTCACCATTCATCAATACAGTACAACCAATAGCGTTTACATGAAATTCATTGGTTAAACATTACATTTCCAAAAATTAAATTGTTCAATTCATACATAGATAAACTGCAACCGTCACTGAATATGATTTCCCTTGATTCACTGGTTCCCTGAGAATACAAGTATTTTGAAAAACGTCAACATATGAAATGTTGGTGAGTTCATAAGTAATGTTTGAAATCCAATGTTTGTATTGTTGAAAACCACCAGAAAATCCGATATTTTCTGAAATGAAAAAACTTTCGAAAATGTTTGTGAAGATCTATAGGTATGCCTGTTTGTTTCTGTACTTGTGAAAATTGTTTATTAAAAATTATATGCGTTTCGAATCCGATATGTTTGAAAAAAAACTAGGAAAACCCGATGTTTTCCTAATCCTTTAAAATTCGTTAAGTTGCGTTGAAACCATTACAAAGATAGGAGTGTCATTCCCAGGCGACGTTGGATTATTTTTGAGCATGATTATTTACTACAAACCCGCATTACACAAACGCCCAGTTCATAGTAATACTAACGATCCCGAAGGCGTCGTTCGTACAAATCACGTTATCCAGCCGCCCTGACTATGTGTCGTCCCACATCCGAAGAGTAAGAGGACACGAAGGCCTCGATGACTCTATTAATCGGTTGGGGATAATATGCGTACGAGGGGTCCCCGACCCGCCTCGCAAAATATGCAGACTTTTCTAGCAATACCAAGGACCCTTGGGGACCAGTGGTATACAAGCCATTGAAAGTCCCTCTACGTTGTGCCAAGTCGGTGAAACTCAACACTTCGTAGAAAATATGCGTCTTTGGGCCTTAAGATCAGGTCATTGGGCTAGCTAGGCCCAACAAGCAAGATTTTACACTTTTGGGGCCCGAAGATGGTGCGTAGACGTCTGTGCACACTCGTATGTAAGCTAAGTTCCCAAACGTTATTTGTATGAACCGTAGTGTAGTAGTGTCGTAGTGTTAGTAGTTGTAGATTTCTATTGGTTCGAGACCGAGCCAATTCGTTTAACAACGACTTTTGGTATTGTAATGTATTGTATTTCGTCGAAAGCCGCGGTGCCATTATTTGATCAAATTGTGTATATTGAATTAGTCTTGAAATTTTTCTGTTTTCAGCCCCTCATTGTTTGTAAAATTTACATTTTCAACCCTTTTATTAAATACTTCCCGGTTTGGTCCTTAAACAAATTTTCTTGACATTTTAACACCAAAAATTATTGAAATTAATATTTTTCAGCATACTTTTCATAGAAAACAGTTTAAGTCCCTAAAAATGCAGTTTTCTCGGTTTTAACCCTTCTTTTTCGCAACTTTGGCAATTTTGGCCCAAATTGGAAAATTTTTGCAACTTTGGTCCTTTTAAATTTAAAAGCATTTTAAACCTTTGAAAAGGATTTGGAACACTTATAGTCCACTGTTTTACAGAAAATCACAGTTTTGGCCCTCCAAAACAGAAAAATTCGCATAATGGGCCTCATTGGGCCAAAAATGTCATTTTTAGCCCATTAAGCTTGGAATTTATGTTTTTAATCCCCTAAATGAGTATATTTCCAGAAATTGATTTATGGAAACTGTTTTGGCACACTTCATCCAGCAGAATTCGTGATATGCCAATTTGGACCCTTAATTTTGTATTTTTCACATTTTAGGCCCAAAATTTGTGTTTTTAATCCAAAGAAAATTGTTACTAAACCACTTAGCCATTTTTCTTGAAACACTTTGTATGTAGAAATATATTTGAAGCTAAAATCATTTCACACAAGATATATCTCGGTTTTGAGGGGTTTTAGGGCTAGATCCAACATTATAACACACAAAAGCATACATATAAGCATGGAAATCATACAAGGCATACAAAACACATATAGATCTACACTTTCACTTGTATTCCCCCCCCCCCCCAAAAAAAAAAAAACTCATAAAAACAGAAAATAGGGGGTATGAAGCTCACCTTGGGTGTGGGGGCTCGGTTTTGCAAAGAAAATGGAAGGAAAATGAAGTGTTTTTGGCCTTAGCTCCCTTTGATGAAGATCTCGAGTTTTGAGATGGTTCTAGGATGCAAGATCACGATTTTTGCATAGATTAGGAAAGGATTTTGATAAAACAAAGAATTTAGTTCATAGATTCAAGCAACTCTTACCTTAGATGAAGAATTTTGTGGAGATTTCTTCTTGAATGCCTCCTAATTTTCGAGATTTTTGGAGAGGGGAGAAGGGAGTGTTCTTGAGTAATCTAGAGAGAATTTGAGAGATTTGTGAGTGTGTGTGTGTGTGTGTTTCGGCCGAGAGTGAGAGAGAGGAAGGAGTGAGCTGATTTTGAAGTGATACTTGCATGGGAAAAGGGAATATCTTGCATGGAAATCCTATGGACAATAATGAGGTGGCATGGGAAAGTCAAACCCTCCTCTTGGGCTTGATGTGGGCCGAAAACATGGAAGGAAAAGGAAATTTTTGGGCTTTTTGCTCCCAAGCCCAATATTAGTGTTAATTAGGGTGTGTTTTAAGTCCAAAGGAGTGTGGTATGATTTTTTCCATTTTTATTGGACTAGTTTAGGTTATTCATGTATCAAGGCTTTTAATTCATTTCCTTCTAGGCCCAACATGGCCCAAAATGTTGAAATAAGTTAGTGTGGGTCCAATTAGAGCCCAATTAGGGTTCTAAGCCCATGATAGTCTATTTGGAAGCTTATTGGTCTATTTGGATCCAAGAAGGAAGTTCTAGTCCAAGGTGTACCTAAACAAGAACTTTTAGGGTTTCCAATTGTTTGATGACTGTTTGTAGTACTTGTATGATGTATTTGATTGAAGTTTTTGATTCACATTAACTTGAATGTATAGATTACATGGCTCAAAATTTCCAGTTGTGACACATTACATTTGGGCCAATTTGGCGGAGTCGGTTGCTATCAAGGCTTAGCACGATGAAATTTGGTAGAAGTCCATCATCAAGCACCAGGTGAAAACCCTGGACGGGGAGGTGTGTCGCTTGTCTCAGCAGGTATAGAGCCTGGAAGTGGAAAAGGAAGCTTCAGAGCAGCGTATGAATTGGCAGGTCGGGGAGGTAGAGGCTACGGTGTTGAAGGAGAAGATTTTGGGGGAGGACCTGACTTGGGTCCTTTAGAAGGTTGTGGTCCATGTGGTGGACAGTGTTGTTAATACCGGTTACTTTGCACTCGGGATTTGGCATTGTAAGGCCATGTGTGTGGCCACCGGTGTGGAGAGTGGCAAGGAGATGGTGCGGATGTAGGTGTCGGTCAACAAGTTTAATTCGTCAGAGCTGAGTTTTGTAGCGCGTTCTACCGATGTTATGTATGCTTCCTTGAAGGCCTTTATCAAGACATATTTTGCCTCTTACCTTCGTTTGGGCAAACTGGATCTTGTCGGACTTCATCAATTATGTTGCGAATCCGACTCCGATGAACATGGCCTATCTTATGCAGCTCGTGATAATTGAACTCTCTCATTTTAGGGCTAGCATTGCTTTTTTTCTATTGGTTTTTTTAAAGCCCTAAGTCGCCTTGAAATTTGGGGATGTCCGGTGGACAATTTACCAATTTTAACTTTAAAATCAGCGGTGGCTCCCGGTTTAATGTGCTTTTCCCTGTTTTCCTGAGCGGTTTGTGATGGTTATATGGGGTTGGATTCGCACCAAAGGTTAATGTTGTCCTTTGTGGTGTATGTGTTGTTGTTTTTTTTTTTGCTTTGTATTGGGAGGACTTTGAGTGTGAATCCCATTTTCTTGCCAAAAATTTTTGGGAACCAAGGCAAGCACCCTACCGAGGTTGGACCCCAACCCTTTTTTAGATTCCAGGGCTCACTTTTGTAAGGACGAGGCGTTGGCCTACCTCTAAATACGAACCTTAGGGGGTCAGCTTTATGGGGATTTGCTTTAGGTCTTGGGCATAAGAGGGTTGCAATCCGGCCTTATTCGTCTAAGCCCGACCGAGATCGTCACCTCGAGGCCCGGGGGATTAGATATTATGTATTTCGAGGGAAAGGTTATGATCCTTTAAGATCTCTACTTGCCATGGTCAGGAGTTGTTGCTCTTTCTGTTTTGCTGAAATGGTTTTAGGGAAAGGTTATAAGCCTTTGACACCTATGGTTGTGTTCTTGCAATGGTTTCGCTCAAACGACATGGATGATCAGTCCTTCTTGTCATTCGATACACGTACATGACCTTTTTTATGAGTATCAAGCTTGGGAAAGAGAAATTCTAACGTGTTTTTCTCTTATATATATATATATATATATATATATATATATATATATATATATATATATATGCGTGTGTTTATTTGAGAGTAGCCGGCTTTCGCTTCCTGGTTAATAGCATCCTTTGGGGAAGGTAATGCTGACTAGTGAGAGCTAAGGGATGACTATGCTATGGCATCTATTCGCCTCTCCACTGGGATGTAACTATCCGCTTAGAGCCTTGTCGCTCCGACTTGTGTTCCTTGTTTAAGAATAGAAATGGTGAAGGTTGTGTACGTTCCGGGTTTGGGGGATTGATCTTTTGTCTTAGTCTTCCAAGGACTAGACTCCATTCCAGTGTATGTCTGTGACCTTATATGGTCCTTCCTAGACAACACTTAACTTGCCTACGATTCTGAGATGCTAGATTCATTCTTCCTTAGTATCCATTGTCCGATTTTGAAAAATTTTAGTGCTGCTTGACGAAGTTAGGTAGCTTTCCGTCTCTCGTGGAGCATGTCTAAGTCTTGGCATCATTGGTGTTTGTCTTGAAGCTCATCACCATCAGTGACTCACTTAAGATGTCGAGCGGGAGTACTACCCCAATTTTATATGTTAGACTAAAGGGTGTTTCCCCTATGCTGGAGCTCGAGGTGGTATGATACGACCAGAGTACCATTGGTAGCTTCTCGACCCAAGCCCCTTTTGATCTCATCAGGCATTTTTTTGAGGTCATTGACAATGATGTTATTTGATATCTCAGGTTGGTCGTTGGCCTATGGGTGTGCCATAGAGGTAAAACGGCGGTGTATCCATTTGTCTTCAAACCACTCTATGAAGGGGTTGCCCTCGAGTTAGGTACTGTTGTTGCTTATCAAGACTTCAGGAGTGTCGAATCTCGTTAGGATGCTCTTCCACATAAAATTTATCATCTGTTTACCTATAACTGGGACCAATGGCTCAGCTTCACTCCATTTGGTAAAGTAATCAATTGCGACTATCAAGAATTGTAGTCCCCCTGGGACTGGAGGGAATGGGACCATAATATCTATTCCCCACTTGTGGAATGGCTAGGGGTCGCTGATGCTAGTCAAGGCCGTGGAGGCATGATTCTGGAAAGGGGTATAGGCCTGGCACTCTGGGCACTTCTTTGTGATGGCAGCGACATCTTCATATACGTTGGGCAAGTATACCCCTAGGCAGAGTATCTTCCTGGTGAGCGATCGCGCACCCTCTTGCGCTTCGGTCTCGTTTGCATAACATTCTCCCAAGAGATCTTGTCCTTCTGTGTGGGCGACACATCTGAGACATAGCACCAAGTATCCTATTTTGTATAGTTGTCTCTCATTTACTACAAACTATGGGGCTATGGTCTTTACAATTCTTGCTTCATTGGGTTCATCGGGTAGGACTCTATGCTGGAGGTAATCCAAGTATGGTTTGGTCCTATTCAGGGATTCCGTTATGGTATCGAGCTGCTTTCTTATTGATGCTTCTTTCTTCAAGAACCTCTACTAACACCATTTTTATTCAGGTCGTCGAAGGACTTCGACACTAATTTGATGAGGTTTCCACCCGGGGAATCTATTTGATTTTTAAGCTTTTGAATGAATGTGTTAATTTTCGTGTTGCGTCTAGGTATATTTTCATTCTCTGGTCTTTTGCCTAGCATGTGTCACTGACCTAGTTGGTAATGAGCATAGAGTCGTTGAGGGCCAAAAGGTGTTTCACTCTGACCTCTTGCATCAGGCAATGGCCTACGAGCAGTGCTTAGTATTCGACTTCGTTTTTAAAGACTTGGAAGTTGAATCTCAGGGTATACGTGATTTCATCCCCGTTGGGTATTAGATGTTACGTCATTGGGCTTATTCTATTTATTCCATAATCTACATGGTTTTGGGCCTGTCCAGCCGTCTTATTCATTAGGGTTTATGTATTTATAGTGCATGCATGCACCGTAGGAGGTTAACGCTTTTATCTTTGGAAATCATTTCTAAACCCTAATGACGCCTCTACAGTAGCAGTTCTTTATCGAGCTCTTCTAAGGTTGTGAAGCTTGAATCATTAAGCACATTTTGATTCATTGTCGTGCTCTTTTTTGCTTTCTGTTTTTGAATCTTATCGATCACTAAGGATTTCATCCTAACAATCAGTATCAGAGTAGGAGACTATGTAATCTATATGCATCTCTTCTATTAAAAGAAGCTACTGGGGTTCCGTTAATATTGGATCTTGTTCGGTCAACATCTCTGTGTTCTTGATGTTGTCTTTGTGATCTTGATATTACCCTAAATTTTTACAAGTCTGATTCTTAAATAGGTTACGAAGATCTTGTTAAAATTTCGCACAATGATTCTCAAATCAATTCCATCAGCAGTATTGGATCAACAACAAGTATTCCCATTCTCTTTCCCAACGAATATGAAGTCTAGGCAGTTGACTTTGAAGATTATGTTCTAGGGTTAGAAGATAATGGTTATTTTATCTGGCAAGCTATCACTATTGGAGCTTTTGTTCACTCTGGAACAAGAAGGGCGATTAAAACTCAAAATAATCTCAATCGACTTCTTCTTGATGTCAAGGAAGTTCGTCAGGATGAAAGAGACAAACTGTAAAGCAATATCAAAGCAATGAGAATCATCAGATTTGCATTGCAGGCTGATACCTTTCGTCTTGATAGTTCTTGCGACACAACCAAAGCTATATGGGACAGGCTTAAAGAGCTTTACTCAACAGATGCATATTTGGAGTATTCTACTCAAACGCTATTGCTTTCAGAATTCAGTGCTTTTGTGACATCCCCATTTTCACGGCCAGAAAAGACCGATTTTGTTTATGCTTTATAAAAATCAGGGTACTTCTTTTAATAAAAATGTTGCGGAATTTGTTCCCAGAAAAACATGATAAATACATTATTAAAACATTTTTGAAGAAACGTATTTTATTCATTTTAAAACGTTTGGGATGTCATCGTTAATACAGAAACATAAGCATAAACAGAACTTACATTTATTTACACTAGTGATCTACATCTCTTTAAATCTCTCAGTGTAATGTGACTTCATATCAACACCTGTGATATAAATAAACTGAGTGGGTCAGGTTGGGAAACCTGATGAGTACATAGGGTTTTCAACCCACAATAATATAATTATTATGTTCAAACAATCAAACAATCAACCCAATTACCCATCCCCATCATCTTCTTTATTCTTAAGGATCTACCCTAAGAATCAACCATTCCTCGTTCATACATTCCTAAGGATCATCCTAAGGAATCGGCACGAAGTCCATCGTCACCGGGGTTTAGGCACTAACTCTGCATAGTCGCCAGAATTTATACAATAGCCACTAAGTCTGCATAGTCGCCAGGGTTTTGGCACCAAGTCTACATGATCACCAGGGTCTAAGCATCAAGTATGCTTGATCACCAAGGTTTAGAGTACACCGAGTGAACACATCGTTCACAACACCTACAGGTTGCGAGCCTGCTAGTGTTCCACTGGACTGTCTAGAATAGTCCGTGGTTGTCATCCATACTCTGCTGAATGACGGGGACATCGTTTGGGAAAAAAGCTTCTCACATCATACACCTCTCACCCATACCTCATAATCTATATCACCTCTCAACTCATCGTCCAACTCATATTTCATCTATTATATCTATCCATGTTTTACCCCAACATTTTCGTAGATATAAAATACATTAGTTTAAATCATTTAAAACATGTATAAAATCTTTCACCGAGCATAGACAGCAAGTAAATAGACAATATGCACACATAGCATGTATTAAATACTTCATATCTATGTGTAAGTTGAAGGGGACCATGCACTCACCTGAAAGGTGGTGACTCAGCACTTGGACAGCGCTTCGATACTCTCAAAAGAATTTCCTTCGATAAAACCTAGTATCAATACCACTAGGGTTTAGTCTAACGATAACCGCGACAAATTAATAGTCTGACTATTATTATTATTATATAAGTGTTAAATAACACTCAATATAACTAATAATAGCCCAGATAATTATTTTAAGGACCTAATAACATTACTATAATTATTTGGAAGCTATATTAAAAATTGCGTAAGCGTAGCTCACTTACAGCGAATTTTATCGAAAACTGGAACTTTATTTGGAGCAGCGTTTTGAAACCGAAAGACACTTTTTCTCGGGACTCCGGGAGCCTCGGGACTTCCTTAGGGTGCTAGGTATTTTTCCTAGGGCTTATGGGTGGTTTGGGAAGCTAGAGAGAGAAAGAAGTTAGAGAGAGAGTGGGATTTGGTGTGTTTTGCTCAGCAACCCTCGCAACCTATTTATAGACGCGAGCCTTCGGAGGTACGCTGGGCGTACAACAGCATTATGTTGCGCGTAGCTTCCGATAAGAGGGCCAGTTCGCATCCAGCTGTCTCGCACGTGGCTCACATCGGAACCGGATAAGATCGGAGTACGCGGGGCGTACTTGTCCTCGGATGCGGGGCGTAGCGAAGGGCAACGTGTCCTTCATCCGAAGAGAGGCGTGATCAGCAAGCAACGGCCAGGATCTTGCCGCGTCATCAATAGAGCAACAGGCTTCGTAAATTTGATTACTAAATTTAAAAATTTGTAACTTTCGCATACGAGCTCCGTTTTTGACGTTCTTTATATCCACGCGAAGGCGGGAAGGTACTCTACAACTTTCGTTTAGACTTCGTCGGCTAATTGTGACTCGATTTTAAATTTTATATTATTAACAGGCTGGGACAGGATTGGTCCGTTAAATTCTCATAACTTCTTCATCCGACGTCCGTTTTCGCCAATCTTTTTCTCGTCACGCTACTCTTATCGAGATCTTCAATTCTCGTTTAGGTCGTGTCGGCTAAAAGTCATTCGATCTAATATTCGAATTTCGGGTTGTACACCGCTAATCCGAAACTTCGAAAAATCATAACTTCTTCATACGAAGTCAGATTTGGGTGTTCTTTTTATCGATGTTCTTAGTTTAACATACTCTATGATCTTCGTTTATATTGCTAAGGCTAAAACTCGCTCTACCATAAATTCACTATTCACGCTTCCCGATGCCGTGCTGGTTCTGTCGCGAAATTTCGACGGGTCATAACTTCTTCGTTATAACTCGGATTTCGACGTTCTTTATGTGTAAGGAAACCTTGTGACATATACTATAACTTGTTTCAAATTGTTTATTTTAAATAATCTTTTGTCGAAAATTTGTTTTCGACCTCTATTGTCTCTAAATTGACTAGCCCGGATCTACGGTCGTTACAGCTTTTGCGCAAAAGGCTGAAGAAAATCTTAGTCAAACTTTCAATCGCTACAAGCATCTTTTGAACACGATGAAGAAACATGACATTGGACGTGAAATCATCGAGCAGAAGGTAACGTTCATGAATAGCTTAAGGTTTGAATGGATGGTTGTGGTATCAATGGTGAAAGCTCACGAGCAGTTCCAAAATTACACCTTAGCAAAGCTGGTAGGTATTTTGAAGTCACACAAAAGTGAGGTGACTAAAGAAGTGAAAGTTGTGTCAAGCATGGGCATGTTGGCACTGATTGCAAAGGGGAAGCAAGTTGCTGAGGATTAAGATGAGACGAATCTTTCTAACTGTGAGCTCACAAATGAAGAGTTTGCTCTGATGGTGTTGAATCCCAGGAGATTCAAAAAGAAGAAGCTTCCCTCCAACGAAAACCGAAACTGGCAAGGAAGCTACAGTTCAGTAAAAGCGAAGGAGGAAAAAGTGAATAGCTTCCAGAAGAAAGAAGAAAAGAAAGAGAAAAAGCTTGCAGGTGATTCAGGCTATGATTGCAACTATTGTCATGGCAAGAATCATTTGGCTAAAGAGTGCATGTTGAGGTGATTGAATGAGAAAAAGAGGGAGAAGAGATGATGCCTACCATCTTCGCAAGCTTGAGGAAATCAAGCAGAAAAAGAAAGCTGATAAATCGATGCCTACTTTAATTGTGCAGGGTAATAATGATGATGATGAGTTCGCTGGAGTGGAGGTATGGTCCACTGATTCAGAGGATGAAGAGGTTAAAAGGCCCACTCACTGAAAGAGCTTTATAGGGAATGAAGGGGATTTGCATGTTGGTGGAAAGTGTTTTATGGTGAAAAATGACGTGTCACAAATGTGAGGGTATGCAACAGATGGAGGACAAGGAGAAGAGAATGGAAGAAAGGTCGACGGCTGCTTCGCTGCAAAGCCAACTCTTCCACAAATCAGCTAATGTGATCAGCTGATTAATAAGGTACATTCCATTCTTGAATCTCTTCATGTTCCTGTATCTAATTATGAAACTGAATTAAACGATTTAAAATTCACCTTTTCAAGTATAATTGAAAGTTTGAAACAAACTAGCCTATCAAACGCTAACATAACCGATCAAATCAGCAGGGTGTCGTCAAAGAGTGAGGAACGAAGGATGGGATAGAGAAGATAGAGTCTGAGCTTTCTAGGTCTAGAGATGAGTCTATTTATTTACAACAAGACAATTTAAAGCTTTTAAAACAACGTAACATTTTTTGCTTGATTGGTAAGAGGCTTTATTTTAATATCACTCAATTGCATTTGGATTGTGAAATTGGTAAGAAAATTCATAAAATGATCTAGTCATTTTTGGAATTAATGGAAGGTGAAATTGATGATGATTGTTTTTAATGTGAATCTATCGTCTCATCAGATAAAACTTCATATGCATATAGAATTGGACTTGACAAAATTGAATTGTTCATTTAGTCCAAATACAACAAGGACATGCTAAGACAGTTACTTAAAGAAAATGACAGGTTAAAGATTAAAACCGAAACTATACAAAAATTTGACTCATGGAGTTCAAAGAGTTTAGACAATAAATTAAATGTCGAAATTATTTTTGAATTCGATGAGGACAGTGAAATGAGTGAAATATCTGTAGAATATGAGGTTAACTATATGCAGTTCTTTAAAAATGAACTTGAAAAGCGAAACCTCTTATTTCAAAATATTCAGTTGGATTCGCACATCCTTCTCAAAATAATCCAATAGTTCTAAAGGAAATTAAAATTATCTTTCCAAAGGTCCAAACATCACCTAGCCAAGTCTTCGCAGTTAATGACGTATGTAAAAGTAAAATTGTTGAACTAACATTCTTAGTTGAAGCTGCTAATGTTGATGGGTGTGATGAGTACTTTTGGTCTGTCCCGATTGATAATGCAGATGAAATAGTAGGCCTTTCTAAAAAGACAACTTGGAGAGTAAAAGGAAGGTATGTAGCTGAACCTTTAAATAAGGTTAATACTACCTATGAAAAGGGAAGCTCTAGTGGAACAAAGAATATTTCAAGTGATACCTCCTCAGTTCAAGAAAACACTCCTGTGTGAAAGACAAGGGCAAAGGCGAATTTTCACAAATTTGTTGAACAGTTCGCAACACAAAAATGTCAACGAAACGCAAGGTACAACAAAATTTTGTAGGACTGAAAGCAGTTTTGGAAGTCAAGAAATCCAAACTATGCTCACCATGAAAAGCGTTTCAATCCTCAAAAAAACGTTGGATCAACTATTAATTCTAAAAGCCAAAAATCCTCTTCAAATGCGAATCCAAAAGGCTTCTCATCTCATAAGTCTCACAGCCCTCAGGATCGAAGACACACAATTCATCATAGATCCTCTGTCTCCAAACACACTTATCCTTCAAATCATAAGTCATCTCCCAAAACCACCTTCATTTCCAAATCAGGAGTTTCGCACTCTTCCACCTCCCCGCGATACGATAAAGGGACGGTGAAGATTGTTTCAGAGTCCCACACTCCTTTTAGATCTAAGGAGGAAGAGTGAAAGTTTGTTAAAAGTCAAATTAGAAACAAACAAAAACAAAAACCAACTAAATTGAAAGAAGCAAACCAAAGGGATAATCGTATTAAGGTTTTTACAATAAAGAAGAAAGATCAAACAACCCTAATAAAACGAACATATATGATTGATCCTTCTATTGCTTATCCAGTTACTGTAAAAGACTCGCGTGGACCAATGCACTTGGGGAAATCAAAGGATATGGCATGATAACGAATGGCGAATTCTCAATTTGCAAAGTGGCATATGTTGAAGGATTACAACACAACTTAATAAGTGTTTCGCAGTTGGTGGTTGGTACTGGGATAAAAGTCTCGTTTGACGATGAAGGATCTGAAATTATAGAAAAGAAGTCGAAAACAGTGCTGCTTAAATCAAAACGCAAAGGAGAAATGTATCCATTGAATATCAATCTGATACAAGGGAAGCCTTCTATTTGTTTACTCACTAAAGCTGCTTTAGACGATAGTTGGTTGTGGCATAGGAGACTTTTGCACCTCAACTTCAAAGATATCAACAAGCTAGTTCTTGGTGATCATGTGTGAGGTATTCCTCTCTTGAAATATGACAAGGATCATCTATGCGCTGCCTGTGAAATGGGAAAGAAAATCAGGAAAAGTCATCCAACTATAGTGAACACGAAGGTTCTTGAGCCACTCGAACTGCTTCACATTAATCTTTATGGCCCATCTGCAATTGAAAGTATTGACAGTAACAAATATATTCTCGTTATTGTAGATGATTTTTCTGGTTTCACTTGGGTGTTCTTTCTTAAGAAGAAATTTGAAGCAACTCCTAAGCTCAAATACTTTATCAAGCAGATTGAGTTACAACTGCGAAAGGTGGTTCGCAATGTTTGAATAGACAATGTTCTAGAATTTAAGAACCACGTGTTCGATACTTTTGTCACTGACAATGGAGTATCTCATAGTTTTTCTGCTAACTATTCTCCATCGCAAAACGGGGTTGTTGAAAGACAAAACTGTTCATTTTGTGAAGCAGCCAGGACCATGCTTTCATTTGCATCACTGCCTCTTTACTTCTGGGCTGATGTTGTTGCCACCGCTTGCTTTACTCAAAATGGATTGCTTCTTAATAAAAGATTCGCTGTCACTCCCTATAAATGATCAATAAATGAAAATCTAATGTCAAGTTCTTCCATGTTTTTGGTTCCAGGTGTTTCATTTTCAATTCAAAGGAACAACAGAATAAATTTGATGCGAAGGCTGATGAAGGCATTTTTCTGGGATATTCGCTAACGTCGAAAGTATATAGGGTTCTAAACAAATGATCCAAAAAGATTGAAGAAACCTATTATGTCACGTTTGATGACAATTACTTAAAGAAGACACAAGTGAATGATAGTCAAACTAAAGAGATCATTCCTCAATCGAACCAAGTGATCATTTCATCAGCCAATATCTATGAAGAATTCATGCTTCTATTTGAAAAACCGTAGAAGGCCATCACATCTGAAGCAAAGACAGCTGATAATAAGGTAGACGAATTGGAGAAGATAATTGATGATGTTGCGAAAGACATGCACAATCACCTATCAATGGTGAATAAGCCTCAAAACACGAGTTCTACACTCGAGGGGGAGAATTCTAACTCCACTGCAAGTCCTCAGGAGGAACTTTTTACTCCACAGAAATCAAATGATCCATTCCAGGGGGAGGGTTCATCATTACCATCAAGGTCACCTCTTCAAGGGAAGGATTCGCTTCCAGTTGTAAAACACGAAAGTCCATTTGAGGGGGAGAATATAAATGCGAATGATGATACAAACTTTCAATAAGAATTCGAAGACGTGAATGCTGAACTGTATCCATCTTATGATCCAAATTACCCTCCACTAACGAAATGGACCAAAGATCATCCAAAAACACAAGTGATTGGTGAATCATCTGCAGGAGTTCTTACAAGATCTCAACTAAAAGCGAAACAAATTACTTTATTCTCTCAAGTGGAATATTGCATGTTGAATTTGTTTGTATCTAAGATAGAACCTAAATCTATCAATACTACTCTCGATCACTCTAATTAGGTACAAGAAATGCAAGACAAGCTCAATGAGTTCGAAAGAAATAAGGTTTGGAGATTGATTCCCACTCCACAGGATGCATCTGTGGTTGGTCTAAAATGGATGTTTCGCAACAAAATGGAAAAAGAAGGTGGTGTTATAAGGAACAAAGTGAGCCTCGTGGTTAAGGGATATTGTCAGGAAGAAGGCGTCGTCCACAAAGAAACATTCGCACCTGTTGCAAGGTTGGAATTTGTTCGCATCTTCTTGGCATATGCAGTGCACATGAACTTCGAAGTATTTCAAATGGATGTTAAGTGTGCTTTATTAAATGGAGAATTAGAAAAGACCGTATACATGGAACAATGATCAGGTTTTGTGAATGAGATGTATCCCAATCACTGCTACATTTTGAACGAGGAAGTTTATGGTCTGAAGCAAGCTCCAAGAGCCTGGTATGAAACTCTCACTCGCTTCCTTAAAATGTCTAAATTTAAACAAGGTTCGATTGACCCAACCTTCTTTCGCAAGAAAGAGGGTGACCACTTAATGATAATCCAAATTTATGTTGATGACATCATCTTTGGCTCTATGAATCCTAGCTTAACAACTAAATTCAAAAAGTTGATGGAAACTAAATTTGAGATGAGATTTATGGGTCTGCTTAACTTTTTCCTTGGCTTGAATATAAGACAGGGACCAGAAGGCATTTTCATAAATCAAGAAGCATACACGAAGACTTTACTGTCTAAGTTCGGCATGACGGGAAACTCCAATGTGAAGGTTCCAATGGCATTCGGAACGAAACTAACACCATCTCTGGAAAAATAGGCTGTTGATATGACTCTTTATCGCCAAATGATAGGATCTCTAATGTTTATAATAGCTAGCAGACTAGATATTATGTTTTCCGTTTGTTATTGTGTTAGGTTTCAACCTAATCCACGCAAACCTCATATGGTGGCAGTTAAGAATATCTTTAGATATCTGAAATGAACCACTTAACTAGGTATATGGTATCCTGCGAAATCAGGTTTCTTCGTATAAGCGTTTTTAGATGCTGATCTTGGAGGATGCGGGTTAGATAGAAAAAGCACAACTGGAGGATGCTAATTTCTTGATGGCAAACTTGTCAGCTGGTAGTCCAAAAAGCAAACATGTGTCTCGTTGTCAACAGCCGAAGCTGAGTACATTGTTGTTGTATCTTGTACTTCTTAGGTCATATGGATTCAGATTCAATTAAGAGACTATGCCTTGAACATGAAGTGAATCCCACTCTATTGCGACTCCGAAAGCACAATTCGCATCTGTCACAACCTAGTGCCACACTCAAAGACGAAACACATAACACCGAGGTATCATTTCATCAAGGATCATGTAGAAGACGACAACGTTGAGATTCATTTCGTTCGATCCGCAGACTAATTGGCTGACATATTCATCAAAGCCTTGCAGAAAGCATCCTTTAATAGAATACTCCAAGCCCTGGGAATGATGGAAGCAGAGTCAGTTCCAAAACCACTTTCACTTTCAAAGTAGGGATTTCGCTTTTGGGTTTCCTGTTCGCTTTCGTTTTTATTTTTTCACATGCGAAATAGAACGAACGCTCACTTTATTTCGTTTCCGATTTTTCCGGGACATGAATTGAGACGAACGTTCGCCCTAACTTGCGCCTCCATTTTTTTAAAGCGAACGCTCGTGGTCTGATCTTTTTGTATATTTTGTATATTAGGCTTTCTCATTTTGTTTTATTTTTTATTAAAGCTTTCAAAAGTACATAAATATTTAATTGTTTTATGGTTTTCTCTTTTAAATTTAAAATCCAAAAGTTTTTTTATTTTTGTTTTGTTTCTTTCTTTTTCAGAAATTATCAAATTACAATAATATTTTCATTTCTTATTTATTATATTTGTTTCTTTGAGTAACATTGCAAGTTAGATTGCAAAAACGAATAATGTCGTCCGAAGCCTCAATAGACTCAATGTGAAGCCTTAATGAATCGAATCTACCATTCGTTTCTTCCAAACTAGGTTGTTAAATTCACATTAGTCACGAGCTACCTTACTCTTCTCCACATGAGTTAAGAGTTATCTGCTTGGTCGTCGCATAGCAGAGGTACATTTACTTCTTGGGAGCCACCTTCACATTTCTCCATTTGCCTTCATACTCATAAATGTAACCCTTGACACTCTCAGCCATACCACTGAGGTTTATGGTTATGAAACATCGGAGTTAATGATCTTAGCTTCGTTCACCATGAACTGAGTAAAACCCAACATTCAACACCCTTACATGAATTGACAGTGAACCATTAAAATTTCAAGATTTTCACCATGGAAATGACGTAACTCCTCCTTTTGTCGATTGTACCATGAAATCTCTTTTTCTTTTTATGTGATCTTTATGAATTGTTCTAAAACCAATACTTTTCTACCCATAAGATCCAATTTTTATTTATTTATTTATTTGAGATGTTTAAATCACCCAGTCACTGAAATAATATCAAACCAAGTTGCGGTTATGGCTATAATGGTCACACAAGTACTTCATCCAAGTTTCGTACTTATGTTAAGTTTCGTAGTTTGGATTGAAGATGAAACCACCTTTTCTAGCCTAACTTTAAAAGATTTCTTTCATTGTTTCTTAACAAACAAAGGATTGTACTTCAATAGGAAACAACATAGACACTTCTTCGTCTCTCTTGACATAAAAGGAAGAGACTCGTGCCCGGGATCCACAGTTTCATGTCTCTATTGGCATCACTTAAATTCCACAGCTATAATTTGCTTTATTTCCTTATCTTTGGCACACTCTTGCATGAAGATCTTTATGAATTTCCAAAATTCTAGTTCGTGACAGTTATCGCATTTTTCAGTTTCACAGATTCGCTGTTATATGCCCTTATGAAGTTTATTTCTCAAAAGCGAAAGGTAATTATACATCTAAAAGAACACAAGGACTTTGCAACGTTAGGGATAAAAGTTGTTGACGCGGCAATTGAAGATAAGGTTTTCGAAATAAAGGCGCATGGAATTTGAAACGGTTTCATTTCTCATGCCGTATGATGTCACCTGACACCCTGTCAGGCACTACAGTTGTCACATCCCACTTTTCCAGGCATCAAATCAAGGATTGTCACGCAATCATCGTTTGGTTTTTCTCTTTCTCACATCAATCATATAAAAGGAGTGTACAATCAATGATTAAATCTTTACCACTCTCAAAGATTTTACAAACCCTAAAAGGCGATTTTTCTCTCAACAGTTCATCTTCTTCCCCGACCTGCAACAATGGATGACTCTTCTTCAGTTCAAGAGCAGTTTGCTCTGCCATCTCTCCTCACTATCAAACAGAATCTAAACTTCATTCTCGATTTGGCTCCATTAAAATACGATCCATTCATGTTGTTGATCGTCGAATGTCTGAAGTACTCACCTCTGGTGATTTCTCTAACCAAGTTCGATTGTGTTTCGATGTTGCTACTATTAAAACTTATTCTTTAGCAGCCTACATTAAAGAGGAGGAACGGATTACCTTTGAGGTATTTGAGAAGAAGACTTCCATCAAGAAGGCTAGGTTTTGCTCTCGTCTAGGGCTTGCCTTTGACGATTCAAAGGTAAGCCCATATTAAATCTCCATTGTTTAAATCATCGACATGTTCTATTAGATGGGGTACATAGATCTCATAATCTCCATCACCAAGTTCAAGAAATCTAACCTTCCTCTCCAATGGAATGGCCTATTTACCCTTCTCTTCAAGGCATTTTATAAATGGGTAACTAGTTCGGATTGCGCAAGCAAGTCCTTCATGATGATCCTTTATGGCCTCTACCATGGGATCAACCTAGACTATGATTCCATTTTATGGGCTCAACTGGTACAAAGTACAAACTCCACTACTCGACACAACGAGATTTCCTGTGGTCGATTTTCGACCATCCTAGTACAGCGCGCAATCGCAAAGCTCAACATACCACTCATGGCAGATTCTCTGATGTCATCGATTGCTACATTTCACACTACCAAGATAGTAGTTGCTGACAACTCCAAGTTTTCCTTTGTGGGATCAATTCCTGAATCCATGTATAGGTGTGTGTCTGGGGCAAGCAAAATCATTGGGGAATACAACAAGCTTCAATGTTCAGGACCCAGAGTCATCGCTCCTGAGATGCAGCATACTCTTAATGAAGTTGATAAGGTCAAGAAAGGGTGAAAACCGAAGCAACCAAAAGAGGGTCAATCTACCCTAATTCAGACTACTAAAAAGCGAAAGACAAAAGGAGATTCTTCCAAGCCTGCTCCATCTTCTCCAAAACAAAAGCGAGTCAAGAAACCAGTATGTAAAGTTCGCATCCCTTCCTCAACTTCATTGGTAAGCGAATCTGATGATGCAAATCACAGCGAATCTGAGGAGGATGTCAACCAAAATGAGAAAGAGGTAATTTTCTCTATTCCGCCATCACCTAATTCCACCTCTATTCCTATAACAATTGCTCCTTGCCCACCTCCTGTTTCTACTCAACCACCTTCTTCTGTTCCTATACCCCAACCTGTTTTTTTACTGAAACAACCACTACCACCACAAGCGAACCTCATGTCCATGTCAATGCATCTGATCCGGGGCAAAGACTTCAGGTTTTTCAACTACTACCACATCTCCCATTTCTCCTCAACCTCAACATGATTCCGAAGACCTTCTCGGTGTTGATGGACTAGATTTTGACACTTTTCATTATAGTCCATTCTCGATCCAAAGAGATAGTGATGATGATGCCCCTGTCTCTCAGAGGCATCTCAAAGATCTAAACGCCATGTTGGATTCTCTTCTTGCATCCTCTACAACCTCCTCAAGCCAAGCATATTCTAAAGCAGCTATTAAGGGTATGCTCGACACTCTTGTGCAAGAATGTGCAACTAATCTGGCCAAAGAAAAGAACACAGTTGAGGACTCCACTATTTCATGCCAATAGGCTACCGAAAAAGTCGATAAACTAATCTCAGAAACCAAGACTATTATGACAAATCTCCACACTGCAGCTGAATCAAATGCTTCCAAAGCAAATGATGTGGTTACGAAACTGAGCACTTCACTTCGCACTGAACGGGAGTATCTGGAACAACTGCATACAGATATCACCGTTGCCAACACGGCTTTTCAAACTTCCATTTCTTCCTGTCTTAATAAGTTCCAAAAAGACCTGCGATTGAAAGTAATATATGTTGGAATAGTGTCTAAGGCTGCAACTATATTAGGCAAGTATTTGACCCGGTTGTGCATAGTCCTTTTGGGTTGCCTTCACCATTGCTTCCTAATAGGATGATTTATTAAGAGAGAATAAATATTATTAATATATTATGAGAATAATATAAAGAATGATAATATTGTTATTTGATTAATATAAGTCATAGAATTAATTAGAATTAATTTGGTGACTTAAAGAGATTAATTAAATAAGAGGGTATAAACTGTCAATTGTTTGATAGTTAAACTTTAGACTGTAAATCCATATTGGATAGTGGTTGGACGAATTCTAGAAGCTAAGGATAGCTTAAAATCGTCCAAGGCTATCTAAGGAATGGATTTGGATTGCTTCAAGAGAAGATTATCCAATTAGGGTTTAAGTTGTAACCCTTAAGGAGTCTACAAGTATAAATAGACCCTATGGCAAACGGAAATCGGCACTTGATCTAAAGTAGAGAACCCCTGGCCGAATTCCTCCCCTTTCCTCTCTCTCAAATCATCCTCCTTGCTATTTGGTGTTTGTAAGCCATTAGAGGAGTTACAATTGTGACTCTAGAGCTCCAAGACAACAAGATCAAACAAGAGATTCAAAGGTATGATTCTAGATCTGGTTTAGTATTGTTCTTATACCTAATTAGTCATTAGAAGTCTTGGATTCAAAGCATGTTTAATTAGAAAGCCTAATTTCAATGCATTAGGGTTTTGCATGCACACATAGGAAAGTTATTATGGCTAAAACCCATCAGTGGTATCAGAGCCTAGCTTGGTTTTCATTAAATTGCTGCTTATTTGTTTGAAACTTAACTACAAAATTCGATTTTTGTGTTTCTGAGTCATGGACTCGGCGAGTCCCTTGGTGCACTCGGCGAGTCCAAGCGTCAGGAATGGCTAGATTCGGGATTTCTTCATGATTATCTTATGGAAACTTACCTTAATCATATTAGATCAACCGTAATCCGATTTTTTTATATATATGACTATAATCTTCATCTAATTAAAGATATTTATCAACTAATAAAATATTTAATTTCCTTATATGATAGTTAATCAATTATTTTGATTAAATTGGTAATTATCTTGCAAGAAATCTTGAATAAATCAAATATAGATAATTAGGAAATTAATTGTTAATTAGAATTATTTGTTATTTAATCCTCCATGTTTTAAATGTTTAAAACTTGTCCTTAAGTTTTGAAATTTGTATTTTGTGATTAAAAGTTTTAATTTAGACAATTTAAATTTCAAACCCTAGATTTTAAAATGTTTAAAATACAACCCTATACTAATATAATATTACAAGAATAATATATATATGTATAACTAAAATGCTAGTCTTACCGTTAGTAAGCCTTATTCACAAAGCCGATCTATAAGGTGGGTATAAGGTTGCGACCTATAAAATGGCGCTTAATGGGTGTACACTCCCACCCACCGCTTGCTTGATCTGTGGAGGGTCGTTAGCCGAACGGGTAGGATAGGGCAACCTCATCCTCTCATTAAAAGTATAATCGGAAATACAAAGTAACTACACATATTTTAAATTTCCCAATCTTAGTTACTTTAGGAAAAGTGAATTGATGCAATCCCATGAAATTACACTTTGCACCCTTGCTAAGAAGTTAGTGGAGCGTGTGTGGTTTACCGGCACACTAATTGGTTCTAAGCAAAGGTGGCAAAGGGTGATTCATTGTTTATCATAGTTCGATGGAGCGTGTGTGGTTTACCGGCACATCGAATAGGTGATCGTTGCAATAAAGGCACCATGTGAATTTGCATGGTAATTCACACCCGCTTTGTGATCCTCGGTATCCCAGTCACAAACAAGAGGGGCATATCGAGATTTAAACATGCCATTAAATAGTTTCAATGAATCTCATCCGAACCTTGGAATTCTCAATACATTTAGGACTTAAAGTTATGTTTATATGGTGGAGAATTAGTGAATCGTCATTCACTTACCTTCATATTATCTGCATGTTAGATTACGGCATCCCTTTTCTAATATGTAAATATTGTTGTTGGATCCTAGCCCTAATTTTTCTTATTGGGTGATAATTAGGGATTCATAATCTAATCTATCTTTGTCCTTTCTGTTTGTAGATGTTGAACGCAAACAACGCTGCTGCTAGTTCTTTCACATTGATGAGCCTTTGTCAAAAGGTCACTTTCGATGGAACGAACTTTAGCGAATGGATAAGATACATTCACACCATTGCTCGCTATGAGGATAAGGAGTATGTCCTCGATGAGAAGCTCGAGAAGATCAACCCTGAAATTGCTACTCCGGCTGAATTTACCGCTTTTGAAACTCATGAGCGCGATGCAACGAAGGTACATTGCATCATGATAGCCACCATGAACTCCGAATTCCAAAAGTCCTATGAGGACATGTACCCGTACGAGATGCATCGAGACTTATTGGAGAGATACCACCAAAACGCGAGACAAGAGCATTATGAGATTTTCACTAACATGATTTCCGCTAAGATGGGTCATGGAGAGTCTCTTACTGTGCACTTGCAAAAGATGCAAAGGTATGTCTACCGCCTTCGCAAGTTAAATGTTGACTTTGGGGAAGACTTGGTGATCGAAATGGTGCTTCACTCTTTGCCTCCGATGTACAATCAATTTAGGATGACCTACCACATGAACAAAGAGGAGGTCACCCTAAGAAAACTCCAAGGTCTCTTGAGGGTCGCTGAGAGCAACTTCAAAGACAAGTCTGTTGCACCAACTCCCAATCCACCCGCTGCTCCTGTCTTGGCTATTGGTCAAGGAAAGGGAAAGAAGAGGAAGGCTTCGTCTAAGAACTATCGCAAGGTTAAAGCCCGAGATGGTGCCTCTTCTAGTGGGACCAAAGTTGATCCCGCTAAGCCCTGCCCTAACCCTAAGGAGGCAGAGTGCCACCATTGCCACAAGATAGGACATTGGAAGAGAAGCTGCCCAGAGCACCTGCAAGCCATCAAGGAAGGAAAGATCAAGCCATCTTTCGCAGGTATATATACAATTAAATCTAACGATTCTAATCATGCTATTTCTTGGGTTCTTGATACCGGTTGTGGTTACCACATTTATTCTAATGTGCAGGGACTAAGAAGAAGTAGGGATGTGGAGCAAGGAAGGATCAATCTAATCATGGGGAGCAGAAGATCGTCGCCTGTGACCAAGATTGGAGTGTATTCTTTAGTGCAAAGGAAGAATTTATGTTTAGATTTGAACAATTGTTGTTATTCGCCAGAAATAGCTAGAAACATCATTTCATTTCATGGTTTGTTTAGACAAGGTTTTAGATTTTCTTTTAATAATGAGAATGTTTCTATTTTGGCTTATGTAAATGGTGTCTTTTACTTTGAAGCTATACCATGTAATGGAATTTATGAAACCGTTATGATTGTTGATAACTCAGGAAATGATGTTTTGAACATAGATTCTTCCACTAGTATGGATAAAGCATCCTTGTGGCATTGTCGTCTTGGACATGTTAACAAGAAACGCATAGCCCAACTCCAAAAGGATGGAGTGTTGGAGTCATTCGACCTTAGGGAAGATGAAACGTGCGAGTCTTGTTTTCTTGGAAAGATGACTAAATCACCCTTCACAAGCACGTGTGAAAGGGGTGAGGGTCTATTGGACCTAATACATACCGATGTATGTCGACCGTTTAGATCAACCACGAAGGATGGGAACCGCTTCTACGTGACTTTTACCGATGATTATAGTAGATATGGGTATATCTATTTAATCAAGCAAAAGTCAGAAACCTTTGAAAAGTTCAATGAATTCAAGAATGAAGTGGAGAATCAATTTGGCAGGAAAATTAAGATGCTTCGATCCGATCGAGGAGGAGAGTACCTAAGTCTTGAATTCCACGATTATCTCAAGGAGTGTGGAATAGTTTCACAATTGACGCCTCCTAGGACACCGCAGTTGAATGGTGTGGCAGAAAGGCGTAACCGAACCTTATTGGATATGGTTCCCTCTATGATGAGTCGTGCTTCACTATCAATCTCTTTTTGGGGGTATGCCTTAGAGACTGCCGCTCATATCCTTAACCGAGTCTCTACTAAGAAGGTTGCCAAAACACCTCAGGAGACGTGGACAGGGAAAGCTCCCTCTTTGGCACATATCAAGGTTTGGGGTTGCGAGGCTTTCGTAAGACGAGATACTCACGACAAGCTCGAACCTCGAAGTGAGCGATGTATTTTCATCGACTACCCGCAAAAATCCTTTGGGTATCTCTTCTATAGACCGAAGGACAATGTTGTCTTTGTTGCGACGAGAGGAGTTTTCCGAGAGCGAGAACTCACAGGCCAAGGAGACAGTGGGAGGCAAATCGAGCTTGAGGAGATTCAAGAGTCGATGGATGAAGGAACCTCTACCGCTGGCACTCAACCCGAGGAGGAAACTCCGGTTGAACCGATTGATGAGTCCTTACCTCTTAGACGTTCCGATAGAGTTAGAGTTCTACCCCAGTTTTATGGTTTTCATATTACTACCGAAAGGGACACGTATATTAGTGACTGTACACTAATAAACCTTGATGAACCTAATAGCTATAAGGAAGCCATGGCAGGCCCGGAGTCTGCAAAATGGAAAGAGGCAATGGATAGCGAGATCCAATCCATGTATGATAACCAAGTTTGGAATTTGGTTGATAATGTGCCCGGACGTAAGACCGTTGGGTGCAAATGGATCTTCAAGAAGAAGACCGACGTGGATGGGAACGTACACACATATAAAGCGCGATTGGTCGCGAAGGGCTTTACTCAAACTCCCGGAGTTGACTATGATGAGACCTTCTCACCAGTTGCGAAGATAAAATCTATTAGAGTGATGCTAGCGATTGCCGTATTTCATGATAATGAGATTTGGAAAATGGATGTCAAGACCGCTTTCATTAACGGAATGTTGGCTGAGGATGTTTACATGGCTCAACCTGAGGGGTTTGTGGATCCGAAGCATCCAAATAGAGTGTGTAAGCTTGAGAAGTCCATTTATGAAATTAAGCAAGCGTCTCGCAGATGGAATCTTTGCTTCGATGAGAAAGTCAAAGAGTTTGGATTTGTACGAAGTGAAGATGAATCATGTGTATATGTCAAAGCCAGTGGGAGTATAGTTAGCTTCCTCGTTCTATATGTCGATGACATATTACTCATAGGAAACGACATCCCGACTCTGCTGGAGGTTATGTCCTAGCTCGGGAAGTGCTTCGCTATGAAGGACCTCGGAGACGGTTCTTACATTTTGGGAATAAGGATAGCAAGAGAAAGAAGTAAGAGACTAATTAGACTTAATCAGAACACTTACTTAGAGAAGGTACTAAAACGTTTTAGTATGGAAAACTCAAAGAAGGGAGAATTAGTGATACAAACTAATGCCAAGTTGAGTAAGACTCAAAGTCCGAGTACCGAAGCTGAAATAGCAGAAATGAGCCGAGTACCATACGCTTCCGCAGTTAGCTCAATCATGTACGCTATGACTTGTACTCGCCCTAATGTAGCCTTCGCTTTGAGCATGGTTAGCAGATATCAAGGGAATCCTGGCAGAGCCCGTTGGATTGCGGTGAAGAATATCCTTAAGTACCTTCGGAGGACGAAGGAATGGTTCTTAGTTCTCGGAGGGAGTGATGACTTGAAGGTGCGAGGGTATAGTGACGCCAGTTTTCAGACCGACAGGGACAACTACCATTCGCAGTCGGGCTGGGTCTTTACCCTGAATGGAGGAGCAGTGACTTGGAAAAGTTCCAAGCAAGAAACCGTAGTTGATTCAATGTGCGAATCAGAGTACATTGCAGCGAGCGAAGCGTCGAAGGAGGCAATATGGTTAAAGAACTTCATCGGTGATCTTGGAGTTGTACCTGCCATAAAGGAGCCTATAGAGATTTTCTGTGATAATGAAGGAGCAGTTGCCTTGACCAAGGAACCGAGAGATCATGGTAGATCAAGACATATCGACAGAAAATATCACTTTATTAGACATCATGTAGAAGAATGACAACTCATAGTGAAGAGGATATCCTCAGAAGATTTCAGTTCGTTAGACAACTCATAGTGAAGAGGATATCCTCAGAAGATAACCCAGCAGATCCGCTTACGAAGGGACTGAGCAGGGTTAAGCACTTGCATCATGCTAGGAGTATTGGGCTGAAGGATGATATTAGCATAGATTAGATAGTAGTAGAAACGTGTAATAGGTAAATGTAATTAACATTTGATTATTAAATAAAGGAGTTTTATTTATGAGTAATGTTACTGTCTTATGTTAATTGTTTAACTATTGTTTCATTTTGCATGTTTTGACTTCCAGAATAATTGAGTTTATTAAGAATAATCGAATTATTCAAATTGTCCACAATCGTTCATGTGTTGGAAGTAGATATGAATGAAGATTGTCGTGAATTGGTGCGTAGATTGTCTAAATGGTATTAGACATAGAAAAAGATTGTTGCGACGTTCATGAGTGCTTATGAACTGGTTTTGAGCATTGGAACAAACCCGTGCTTGCTGGAATCACCTTATGGAATATGATATAAAAGGGTGATCGCAAGACGATAATATCATATAGTCTTAAAAACTAGATATATGGTTTGTTATTTGTTAATTGATTGTAAATTGATCATGCGAAAACGCATCAGTAACTCGGTGTTATAAAACGCATTGTTGTGTATAGTTGGTTAATGAATAACTAAATGCATATAAGTCGAAGTTTATCTGTAACTTTTATCCGAAGAAGGTAAAAGTGATATCTCGGCCGCTCGATGATTTGAATTTGACTTATGTGCCGGGCCCGGTCAGAACTAAATTGATGTGTTCGATTAAGTTCTATGTCAAATAAATCAGAGATCGAGAAACCTAAATGCTTGACTAATCATTCCATAGAATTGTCAGCATGATATCTAACAGAGGACTGTACGATCCCTTATCTAAAGGACAAAATTGATTAGATCAGAGTTTGACAGCGTCTTTGAGAGCTACGATTGCAAATCGAATTGTACTTGTGCATATAGTTACTAGACTTATCCAAGTGGGAGACTGTTGGAATAGTGTCTAAGGCTGCAACTATATTAGGCAAGTATTTGACCCGGTTCTGCATAGTCCTTTTGGGTTGCCTTCACCATAGCTTCCTGATAGGATGATTTGTTAAGAGAGAATAAATATTATTAATATATTATGAGAATAATATAAAGAATGATAATATTGTTATTTGATTAATATAAGTCATAGAATTAATTAGAATTAATTTGGTGCCTTAAAGAGATTAATTAAATAAGAGGGTATAAACTGTTAATTGTTTGATAGTTAAACTTTAGACTGTAAATCCATATTGGATAGTGGTTGGACGAATTCTATAAGCTAAGGATAGCTTAAAATCGTCCAAGGCTATCTAAGGAATGGATTTGGATTGCTTTAAGAGAAGATTATCCAATTAGGGTTTAAGTTGTAACCCTTAAGGAGTCTACAAGTATAAATAGACCCTATGGCAAAGGGAAATTGGCACTTGATCTAAAGTAGAGAACCCCTGGCCGAATTCCTCCCCTCTCCTCTCTCTCAAATCATCCTCCTTGCTATTTGGTGTTTGTAAGCCATTAGAGGAGTTACAATTGTGACTCTAGAGCTCCAAGACAACAAGATCAAACAAGAGATTCAAAGGTATGATTCTAGATCTGATTTAGTATTGTTCTTATACCTAATTAGTCATTAGAAGTCTTGGATTCAAAGCATGTTTAATTAGAAAGCCTAGATCCAAGCATTAGGGTTTTGCATGCGCACATAGGAAAGTTCTTATGGCTAAAACCCATCAAGATAATGGACGAAATTGCTCTTCGAACAACTCAACTCAAAACTCAATCTGTCAAGCTCAAATAAGCAAACAAAGAAATAGAGGAGCTCAAGTTTGAACATGCAATTCTAAAAAGATGCGTAGGAGATGTCAGTTCGCTAATCTCCAATCTCCTTGAAGCACATGACTCCATTCTGACCATTAGTGTTCGCAGACACTTGGCCGATAAGCTCTGTCCTGCTTTCGCTCTTCTTAACATAATAGAAGGTATTTCTAAGGCACTCATCCCTTCGAAACAATGGGGAGAGGCTAAGAAAGTCCAAACTACAAAGGTAAGGGAAACACCAAAGCAAAATGAACCAAAGGTTAATGTAGCTTCATGTTCAAAAGGGAAAGAACCGATGGTTGATGTTGATGAAGAAGAAGAAAACGAAGAAGATCAGCTGAAGCGAAAGCGGCGCGATGAAGAGTTGAATGAAAATGCTCAAATTGCGAAAGACGCAGAAGAAAGAGAACGAAAAGAGAAAGAGTCTCACGACACTTTGTAGAGCAGAAAAATGCTCTTTCCATTATGGACGTTAGAGTGAATGTTGCATGAGGGAGTTGAATTCCCAAGTGTTCATTAGTTGGAGCCAGTAATTTATTTTGACCTAGAAAACACGAAGGATTCGCAGTTCGACATGCCAATAACACGAAAAGCCTTCCTCTTCCACTGCTTCAATTCAATTGCAACAGTTCCCTCTCCTGATGCGAAAGTGGATAAAGCCTTAACTGAATTTTATCTTGCTTTTGCCAAACCTCAATATCTGACCTGGAGTGCTCAGAAGTTAACAACAGTCAAGGTCACAGGGCCAATCGATACAGGAAGCTTTTTGAATGTGAAGTTCAAGGCAACAAGAGGCTCAGAAAATGTTGTGCACGAAATCACACTTGCTGATCTGCCCAATCTTAATCCTCATGACTGTATTCTATTGCGCAACCTCCTGTTGACTGAAGAGCAAAAATACGAACCCATTCTGGCTCACCTAAATCGAATGTTGGTTTTGTACATTTATGAAGTGGCAAAGCTAGATACCGAAATCGCCTCTGCTTTGAAACGAAAGCCCACTGTCAATCCAATTGCATGAGCAAGCAACTTCAATAAAATGCGTATGAGCAAGATTGATACAGACCACTAGACAGTGATGCTTCAGCGTGACAAACACTTGTTCTCCACGTCCTGCTTAGAACACATTTTTGGAATCATTAACAAGTATAGCGTAAATGATGTTGCTACGAAGAAGAACTACAATGATATGATTCGGTGGTATATCACCTTTGGCAGTACTTTACTCGCTGTGATACCCAAACTCTTGAAGGCAGTTAAAAAGACTCAGCAGTGAAGCATCTCTCGCCTCAATTGACACAAAGGGGGAGATTGTTGGGTGTTAGATGTTGCGTCATTGGGATTATTGTATTTAGTCAATTTTGTACACGGTTTTGGGCCTGTCCAACCATCTTATTTATTAGGGTTTATGTATTTATAGTGCATGCATGAACCGTAGGAGGTTAACGCTTTTATCTTTGGAAATCATTTGTAAACCCTAATCAGACCTCTACAGTAGCAGTTCTTTATCGAGCTCTTCTGAGGCTGTGAAGCTTAATCATTAATCACATTTTGACTCATTGTCGTGTTTTTCTTTGCTTTCTATTTTTGAATCTTATCGATCATTAAGGATTTCATCCTAACACTTTCCGCACCATTGGTGTGTAGTTCCCATACATCTTTACTTGCCTTCGGTTCTATTGGGTCTATGGGTACAACTATTGGTGCGCTTCTGAGTTTGTACAGGATTTCTACAAGAAAGTCCACCTAGGCCTGGGTATTGATGCTGACCCGAGGTCGGTATTCTATGTCATGCTCCCCTAGTTCAATGACCTATTTTCGCCAGTCTTCCTGACTTTTCTAGTCTTAGCAAGATTTGTTTTACTCGGAAACTAGTCAGGACCTCGATTTTGTGGGCTTTAAAGTAACGTCTGAGACGTCTGGCTGTATAAATTAACATGCGGACCAATTGGGTAGTTGACCTCAGGGCTTTGCAGTGCTCTGCATACGAAATGGATCAGAAGCCGTTTTTTATTTCTTTCAACCATTAACACCGACAATATCGCTTCATCGGATGCTGCAAGGTACAGTTGCAGGGTTTCTCCTGGCAGTGGGCTTACCATGACCAATAGTCGATGAAGGGCTTCCTTCAAACTTTGTAGAGTTTGTTCGGCCTCCGCCATCCATTTGTACTAGTTTTTATCGATACACCCATTTAAGGTGTGGAAAAGTGGAAGGGTTTTTTTCAGCTGACCTAGCGATGAACCTGTCGAACGCTGTTAGTCTTTCGTTTATCTCTTAGACCCCCTTTATGCTATGAGGAGTCCTAGAGTCGAGGAAATGCGGAACCTTGGCTTGGTTCGGGGAGATCCCCTCTTTTGTTATCTGGTAACCCATGAATTGACCATCTTCCACTTCGAAGGTGCACTTTCCTGGGTTGAGTTTCATTTGCGCGTGCACTAGGGTGCGGAAGGTCTCTTCGATATTACGGAGCAGTGCTGCTTCGTCGCAGTTCTTGATGACCATATATTTGACGTACACCTCGACGTTCCTACCGATTTGTTATGTGAAGACTTTGTCCATCATACGTTGGCATGTCACTCCAACATTCTTAAGCTTGGATGACATGTTTTGGTAACAGAATGTGTCGTAGTCGGTGTGGAAAGCCATTTTTTCTTGTTCTTCCCTACACATCTGGACTTGGTGGTATCCTTTATAGGCGTCGAGGAAGCATATGAGTTACAATCCTTCCAAGGATTTGACCTTTTGGTTAATCTCTGTTAAGGGACAATGGTCTTTCGGGCACGCATTGTTTAGGTCGGAGTAGTCGATGCACATCCGCCATGATCCTTCATGTTTCTTTACCATCACCGGGGTTTGCTATCCATGTTGGGCAAATCATCTCCTTTAGAGTTCCAGCTCCTACTAGCTTTGCTACTTCTTCCTTCATTGCCTTGCTTCTGTCGCTCGCCTTCCCCCTCTTTTTCTGTTCTATTGGGACACTTCCTGGCACAATATTCAGGCTATGCCCAATTATCTCGCGGTCCACCCCGTTCATATCTGACGAGTGGCAGGAAAAGACATTGGAGAATTGTCTTAGGAACGTAACTAATTTCACTTAAATTTCTTTTGATAGATCGGCACCGATTTGTATTTCTTTCTATGGGTGATCTAGGTGTATGGTGTGGCTTTCCGTTGGGTGTTCCTCGTTATATATTTTTTTGGTGGTTCAAACCAACTCTGGGGTTGTGAGGATTTGGTGTCAAATTTGCTAACGTAGGGTGATAGCGACAATTGTGGCTGAGCCCATGCGTGTGCTCAACTTGACTGTTCTGTGGATAGTCAATGGTATTGTTTTGTTTTGTCGGTTAGCGTATTATGTAGAAGTCGATTACTCATGTTACAATTTCTCTCCCATCATGCCTAACTAGTGTGAGAGGGAGGTGTTTGGCACCTACTGGCCATAGGATGTACCCTGTGAAGCCTACCAGTGGACCCCTGGTTGGTGGTTTTAGGTCTTCTTTCCAGGAGGCTGGTAATTGCCTGAAGCAGTGTTCATACAAGATGTCAATGCTGCTACCATTGTCTATATAGACGCGGTGGATATGCTTTTGGCGTATCCATGCTGTAATAAGGAGAGGATTCCTAGGGTCCCATTTGTGAGGATGTGGGTCTGCTGACGAGAAGTTGATGCTTCAAATGCTTCTTGATAGCTTGTCTACGTCGCTCATTTGACGGCATGCGTGCTCGTTGAGCGGCCTCTCGATTGTGAGGAGTTTTTGCTTTTGTTGGTGTTTGTCGGTGTCCCGTGGAGGTTTGGCTTTCACCATGCTATTGTTGGATTTGGTCAATTAGCCGACTCTGTTAACTGTTATCGTTATAAAGTTCGTTTTAGCGGATAATGGAGGTCACGAGTCAGTTGTAAGGCCCGCTGCTCGACTGTGAGCCAACACCGCTTGTGTGCTAGGACAAGGTTGCGCTTTGGTGTAGGAGAACCTAGTGTCGTCAAGGGGTGGCTTTGATTTGTTCACACTAGGTTCACCAACGTTCCAATAGCGTGACACCTTTATCCACTATTGCCGATGTTTAGCGTCTGGTTGTGTAACTCTGAGTACATGCCCGGATGGCGCCAAATATTGTGATATGTTGTCCAGACTTAACTGTGTCTCTAGGTGTCTTGATGGAGCTAAGCTTGAGAATCACAGCACAGAAGGAAAGACCGTCAGACATCGTCCGAGGAAGAATCCCAGAACGAAGCTCCAACAGTGTAGTTAGTAATCAGATGAGAGAATCTGAGTTCTATTGGAAAAAGTAGAGAGAAAGGCGATCCTTTCTCTTGGAAAAGAAAGGTTCTACTTATACCTACTGTCGGGGGGACAGAACCCAGCAATACCTTTTTGTCTCTTCAGAGCCGACAGGGCATGGGGGCATCCTATTCGTGGGTTGTGCTCCTCTAGTGGTTATCTTCTATTGGTGTAAAGTCCCTAGAGGACCATGTCCTCAGCATTACACCCGTCGCTATGGGAAGCGGCTTGTACTATTTTCTCTTGGAGCTGACTTTGTTGTTGTTGCTTAAGCACCAAGGGATGACTCTGGGGCCGCGAGGGCGAGTGCCCGACCTCAGTGTTAAACAGGTGATGGCCCATTACCATGTCATCTTTAATGGTTCCGTTATATTTGGCATATTCCTAAAGGGATACGTTAACACCTTCTCTTGTGCATTTTTACAAAACCATTATGTGCATTTTCATTGAGCATAATGAAAATCCTCCCTTAGAAACAACTATAATTCAATTAAAATTAACCCATTTTGAAACGAAATTGATATAACATAGAAAATGGTAAAAAAAATAATATAGTATCATATACCTATTCATGATTTTGATTATGCACAATAAAATTTCCAGATCTAAAGATAAAAATCACATACAAATCAACTAACTGAATTTGGAAACTTGGATTGCTCATAAACAAAGTTTTTGTATCCCATAGCTTTAGCAATAGCCGGTGTTAGAGGATGTAACCTTACAATGTATATTACTAGGATACAATCATATACCCTATGAACACACTATGTATGAATATATTGGAACACTCACTGCCTTCTTCCCTGATGGATTATCAACCATTTCTATGTCACCACCCTACAAAAACAAATTTGTTAGTAAGAATTTAAAATATAAATACATCAATGTTGTAAAAATCCCGATTAATCCCTAGGCGCTACTTGACCAATTAGAGAGCGCCTAGCGATTAATCCATGCATACAAAATGACTGAAACAGTAGAACCTGATGAAATTTTAATACTTTGAAGAAGTTATATCTCAATAGATACTATTTGAGGTATGATTAGTGTTGTATTTATCATATTAACTTATTTTGTTATCATATTAGTGGTATTTATGAGCTTTTATATGATATTAGTCATATTTAATTTTTTAAAATCTAACAAATTAGCAATTAATGGTCACCGATTAATCCCCCGATTAATCTCCGCCTAGCTAATTAATCTCTTGACCCAGTCCACCGACTAGCTAACGTCGAGCGATTTTTACAACCTTGAAATACATGAGTACTAACAACTAATACTTCTTAATTCTTAAATTTTTCTTTGTGGGTTTGGTAGGTTTTTCTTCTTCCTCCTTAAAACTATCATCAAATTCCTCTTCATAGCTACAGTCCTTATTTGCAGTTTGTGCAAGCTGAAAGCCAAACTGATCAACTAGTTAAACAATCTTGATTAATAAGAACAACATAAGAAAATATCCAAATCCACCTACCTTTTGTTCAAATTGTGGATTTGTTGGCTCTTCATCATTATATGAAATCTCTTTTACTTTTTCCTTTGGTTTTCATCAACTTTTCTCTCAAATGGCTTACTCTTTTTTTTAGGCTCCTCATCATCATATGACCTCTTCTTTTGAGCTGTCATAAGAAGATTCCTTTAGTACACAAAAGAAATGTCAAAAAAGTTACTATCTTTAAAAAACATACAAAAATATTAAATATAACCATTAAACCTAGTATTGTATACACAACTTAGTTGTAGTGGTTGGTGGAAAGTTTTTAGCAATGGTAACTTTAACTTGCATAATCATAATAACAAAACAAAGACAATCATCCAGTAATATCAAAAGAATTACATGAATATGATAAAGAGATCACCAAACCTCTTCTTCAAATCACTTTCTAGTGGTTCTAAAAATTAGAAGATATATTAAATAAGATAAAACATAAAGAGATCACCAACCACCAAACCTCTTCTTCAAAAGAATTACATGAATATCATAAAGATATCACCAACCACCAACATCAGTAACATCTTCCTATACATAAAAAATTTAACAAAATCATGATTTTGAAACAAAAATTCAAGTCAAGGAGAAAATATTACCTTTTCAACTAGAAAAACTAATTGATTGAGTGAATAAACAAAGCAAATTCCATCAATAATCAACTCTAATTTGGCAAAATCCATGAGGCCTTCCAAATATGTGAGAGATAGAGGAGAAACATGTTAAAACTTGAATAAAAGGAGACCTCGTGAACACTCAAAATTTATAGAATGCATCTATGGTGACCCAATTCCCCAACTTTTCGAAAATCTGCACCAAGAAAAAGCGAGGACAAAGTCTCAAGAATATTTGGATTACATGTGTGGAAATTTTGAATGTGGGAATATACACATAGAAGAAATACCCAATGCCCAATGATATTCACCTAGCATATTTGAAACTTGCTAGTGTTAAGAAAGCAAATTTCTTGTTTGACCATAAACTTCTGGCCTAAGACCACGTTCAAGAGCTTCATTTTCAATAAATCGTTGAAGCAAAACCTGGAACTGCTGAAATTATTGTGCACCATGGTTATAACATTTGGAAGTTTTAGATTGAATCTGGCTTATTTGAGTGTACTGGCAGTAAAGTTCCTCCATGTTAAGCAAATTTGAGATAGGTATGTCGTTTCATCTTCAAGAGGTTTGAATTTTTGTTGCAGGTGCTCTGTTTCATCTTCAGGAGGTTTGGATTTTTTTCAAAGATAGACATTGAAGAGGGGATGTTAGCTTCTTGGACATAGACCTTGATGACAAAGTCCAAGGATTATGCGAAGACGAACGATGCATAGGGTGTGTTCGGCAAAACTAGATGGTAGCGGGTAGCTTGTAGCGTTTTGTTAAACACTACATGAAGTAGCATTTGGATTTGGAGTGTTTTGTTGAACCTAAACGCTAGAAGCTTGTAGTGCCAAACGAGGTTTTCTGTTCAAAACGGAGCGTTTTGTCAAACACTAGAAGCTAGAAGCTCTCAAACTCTCCAAAACGCTCCGTGCCGAACACGCCCTTAGTGGTTGTCGGTAGATAGGGTTACAGAGTTTGGAGTAAAATGAGATAAAATGTGAGTTAATTAAGGGTTAAGATAGATAGGTTCATTATGTGTATGAAATTCAAAATATTTTAACAATATAAGAAGGAATAACGAAATCTTATAAAAATTTATCTATCTTAAATTTAGAAAAATAAATATTTATTTTTTTAATTAATAATTTTGTTAATTATATTAGTCCATTTTACAAGACTTGTTATTATTATTATTTTCGTAAAAATAATAAATTTTTAATGTAATCCTAATTTTAAAACCTATATATCTATTAATATTTAAATTTTTTTAATGACAATATAAATATTTTTATTTTGCTACTAGTGGCTTGAGTTGTGAAAATACATCTAGTTACTGGGGGTGAGGTAGGTGTTAGTGTGGGCTTATGGGAATACGCTTATAGGTACGTGTGTGTAGGGGTGGGGGGTATTTGTATATGTATAGTGTTGTGGGTGGGGATGGGGTGGGGTTGGTAGCTATAGGGTATATGTTGGTATGAACGTGTGGGTACGGGTGTGAAGGAAGGGTTGTGGGTGGGTATCAGGTATGTGTGTCTATATATATATATATATATATATATATATATATATATATATATATATATATATATATATATATAGGAATTCATGTTGTAGGTTATATAGGGTGAGGGTTGATAGGCATGGGAGTGTAGGTGTGGATATGGGATGATGTGCGTTTGGATGGATGGTATAGTTAGGTGGATAGGTGGGTTGGTTGGTACGGGTGTGGAGGTGTGGGAGCGGTGGAGGTAGGGTGGATGATGAGGTAGTGTAGGGGTAAGTGTATGGGATGGTCACAAATTTTAAATATACCTTAAACAATCAACATCTTTAAAATATAACAATAATTAAATAAAATCTAATTAAATAAACTTAATGTAGGAATAAATTGAGTATATATATATATATATATATATATATATATATATATATATATATATATATAAAACTCAACTTGAGGAATCAAATATGACTACGAATGTTAAAACTATATTTACAGAATAATGCATGTATTTATGGGTGTGAGTGTAAGGGTGGTTTAGGTAGGTGTAAGGGGTATGGTGGGCATGTAAGTGTGGGTATCAACATGGGTATGTGGTGGGTGGTAAGGATGGTGTACGGTGGGTATGTGGTGTAGAATTATGGAAATGTGAGGTAAGTTATATGTGGGGTGGGTGGGTGGGTGGTGTATCGGCCAGGTAGGTTGGTGGGTGGTATAGGTTACATAGGGTGAGGGAGGGTGGGCATAGGATTCTGGTTGTGTGGAGAGATAGGTGGAATGGGTATGGCTGGGGGTAAAGTTTGGTGGACAGTTTGGTGGGTGTGGGGTGTAGAGTTGGGGTGGATAGGCGAAACGTGTGGGCTTGTAGGAATATGTTTTAAGCCCTATGTTATAACCCTTAATCATTAAGTGATAATTTATAAGCCATATGGCCTAAGCCATAATCCATAAGTCTTAAGCATTACGACATAAGGCATAACCCATAAGCTATAAGCCTTAACCCCAACCATAAGCTGGAAGCCTTGATTTTTATGCCCTAAATGAAAACCCTAAAGTCCTAAATGAATGTCACTATTTAAATCATCCATTCATAAATATGACTGAACATTAAATAGGACCATGATTACAAAATTAAATGCAGCTAACGGGTAACAAGCAGTCACACGAATTCGAAAAAGTGTTATGATTTTAACAATTATGTATTACCAAATGAAAACAATGGTCACATTTTTTTTCTCTGTGAGTTTTCTTTATGTGAGTAAATGATATCATGTCATGTTTTACTGTAAATGAATGTCACTAAATAGTAACAAATAGCCACAATAATTAGAAAAATGTGTTGCTATATAATTGAAACAAATGAAATTAAAATAAATGTATTACATGAATCACAATTAAAAATCATACTTAAATGAAGAATTACTACAGATTACAATCACAAAAGTTTAGAGCTTGGTGCCTGCTATAAGTCTCCTAAGACAAAACAAAATATCCTGGTATTGGTCTGCCTTGAGGATATAACAATCAATCATGATGAAATCTTGATTTTCAATAATCAATACAATGTCTCCACGAGTACGTAAAAAAAAGGAATGAGATAGTGGTAAGTTCTATATCAGTAGTCCCTCAAAAACTATAACTTATGTGTTGTTTATAGTTTTCCAGATTAGTAGTCGGTAACTATAAGCCGAATTTAATTATCAAAAACTGTCAACTGGAATAACTGCTACATACCTATTCATAAACATGCAATTATGAATATGAAGTAAAATTAAAAAATAATTTTCGGATGTGTATATATTAATTAATTAAACAAAAGAGCCCAAGAGCCCTAAGTGTGACATTCCCCATTTTTCAAAACCAATTAAAACATTTCTTTACGTTTTAAAATAATGAGTTGTCTTTGTTATGAGAATCCCAGTTTAATAAAACCTTTTGAGATAAAAAAAATTGTTTCATACTATTAAAACATGAAGGATGTCATAATTAATATCCAACATAGATTACATCATAAACACTTAAAGACCCTGAAAACTAATGCATACTAATGAAATATCATGGTTGTTCTAGTAAGATTGTTACAGTGAAATTAGATCAACCATCAAGTAAATTTGAAAAAAATGTTGTTATCGATTAAATGATAGTAATAATATAAAGACCAATGCAAGAACATAGAGATGTATGAGGAAAACTCATAATCCTTTTAGATCTATGGCTTAAAACCTCGGGAGGTGATGAAATCACATACATTAGAACTTAATATTAATAAAATGTGTTTACAGGTGCTAGTTTATTGTGTTGTAAATGTAAAGGAGTTTAAGTGTCGAGAGAAATAGGGCAGGAATAGAAGAGAAAATGTGTTCGTGAGTGATGGACTAGCTATCATTTCATACAAACGCATATTAACAAACATTTCTATGTTCTCAAGATCTCTCTTAATCCATGTTTGACTCAACTTTTTCGAAGGATTTCAACATTCATTAGGCTTTGGCCATGTGCTTTTGACCCGGCCTATTCCTTTTAGTTAATCCTATGATGTATGGATGCTAGTATAAGTGCAAGATATTAAAAGTGGTAACATAAAAAGTCTACCCATAACTCTCTCTCTCTCTCTCTTTCTCTCTCTCTCTCTCTCTCTCTCTCTCTCTATATATATATATATATATATATATATATATATATATATATATATATATATATATATATATATAGGGTCCGGATCCGGTAGGAACTCAAAAATTGGTAGCAACTACGAGTACTATTCTCCACCAATCATTTCGTCAAGGGCACAAACGTCAAACCCGTTTACTTGGTCATGAAGCGTTCACATGAGGCGCACATGTATAGAACCTAATACGGACTCGAGGGAATAATCACGCGCGACGAACGTCCATGGAACGTCATTTAAATAGGTTTTCCTTTTCTTTTTCATTTATTTTGGTTTTTTTTTGGTTTTTTTATTATTTTTTTTCATCTTTTATTAAAAAAATTCAATTTTTTTTCTTAAATAGATACAGGCTCGGTTTTAATGTTTTTATATCTTTCATTAAAAAAATTCAAAATTTTTTTTATCGTTTTTTTAATTATTTTTTTATCGTTTTTTGTTTTTTTTAATTTCCTTACTACATACCCGAAGATAGTAGGGATTTTTTTTTTGTTTTTTTTATCGTTTTGAATTTTTACACTAAATAACGGTTTCAGTTTTTAATGTTTAACAATTATAAAATTTAAACTAAGAAGAATATTAAGGATCATAATATTTTCCATACATACTTTTTTTTAATCATATTATTTTTGGATCAAAAAATTTTGAATCATGGTATTTTTGAATCATAACGATACTATGCATCATGCATTTTTTGATCATTTTAATTTGGATCATCATATATTAAATTAAATAAAGTTTTTGTTCAATACAACATTTGGATCATTATAAGTTTTGAATCATTTAATTTTGAATCATACAAAATATAATAATTAAGAATCATTAAATATTTGAATCAAAATATTTTTAGATCATAACAAGTTAAGGATCATAAACATATTGAATCATAAATATTTTGAATCATCTTATGTTCTAATTTTTTTTAAAAAGCTTTTAATCTTTTAAAATCAAGTTTAGTATCTAAAATATCTTTCTTTTTAATTCTTTTTACAAAGTCATTAGAATAATTGGTAGAAATATTCCTTAAATTTTTATAATTTTTGGAGAACTTTTTTTCTTGGTTTTTTAGTAAATATAAAAGATAAAAACAATTCAGGATTGTGCTCATTTTGTAGAGAAATAAATTTTGAAAACATTGGTTTTTGCAGATTTTGTTTTGAAAGAAAATCAAATAATGGTTGAAAAACTAAGTGGGTGGAACAAAAAAAACACACCAGCCAATAAGGGCTGCATGCTTATCATGCTAGGGGTGGGGGCACGTGTTAGCTCCTGGAGAGGCCACATGACCAAATTTTCCTTTCCTTTTTTCTTTTAATCTTTTTGTTTTTGTTAATTGTACCCTCCACACAATTACACTTCCCCGGAAATTATTAAAATCTCGCAATTAATTACAAAAATGTCATATAATCTTGCGAGATTTTGACGATTAATAAAATCAAAATCATTTCCATTTATTTTTTCAATCTTAAGGCCAAAAATACTCCTCACGGACAGAAGAGTTTCAATATTCTCATCGACATCGTCATCCATGCTTATCTGTGAGTTATTTTTGTCCACCGTCGCGTTGGTGTTTTCGATGTGAACCCCAACGGACATAAGCCCTTTTAGTTTCTCTGTGTTGCTCCATTTTCATATCCAACCGCCATCTTGCAGATTTACTTAAGATCATGGGAGTTAATACATTTGTCTTCAAGGTTTATTGTACATTATTGGAGATGTTGAGATTTAATGCTTTTGTTGTATAGACGTATTTCAAAACTACATTTTATGCCTTGTATTTGGTATTTTTTGGCTTAAATATAATGCCCGAAGACTTCGGCCCTAGACGACGGAGTGAGAGAGTGAGAGATTAGATGGGAGTGGGTTGGCCCCATCTAATATTTTTAAATCAGTTAGGGACAAAAATCAAAACAATAACATAAAATAAGGATGGTAGGAATTAAAAGAAATAAAATAAAAAGGTTAAGAACCAAATGAGTCGATGACCACAAACTATAAGGACTATTTGTGTAATTTTTTTATATCAATCACAAAAAAAAAAAAAATACATATATAACCTTTGTATATTATCATGCCCACTTCTTCACCTTCGAATACAACCATACAAGTCAACCTCACTTCCTACAAGTCATTTACACTCCATAGGAGTAGAAAAGTACCATGGGAGAACTATAGCCACCGGATGACTTGTCCTTTCAACTTCGTAAGGGTTTACTGGATTTTCCGGTGTATTATTAGCGTGATTATTCAATTACATTCAAAATCTAGCCTTGCAACTTTCCATTTTTATTGTATTTTATTAAACCATTGGAGAAAGGTGACTGATCTTTTAGAACTTGACAAAATCTATTGTGGTTTTCCTTTTTATATTTTAAATCTTTTCAAAAGTAACCACTAATCACAAACAGGCATTAATGTCAACATTGTCAACTTAAGTATTATATAATTTAATATTTCGGAGATGATCTCAAATCCAATCAATGCATATTAACAAAATACACACGGGTTAAAACACAGTTTTTTTTTTTTTTTTTTGTTTATTTATCAGGTTACTCCCGAATCAAGCTATAAATAGATATTATAATTTTTGGCGCAAGGTTTGCAAACCCAAAATCGAGAACTAAACATAAATTTAGCAAAGTAATTCCTTTCAATAAACATGATTGGCTGACGTTTAAGATTAGAGGCGATCTACAGAATAAAATAAAATTATAATAAAAAATCTTGAAGTTCATGAAGAACGTGGATTTAGAACACAGATGAAAGGTTTGCCCCAATGATTAGGTCAAATCACCAATTTTCATAAGCATTCAGCCTGAGTTTTGTATGAGCTACTTCTTTCTGTAGTAATGGCATTTGTATAGAGAGTTATAATCGTTTAAAGTTTACTCGTTTGGCATATATTTCTTGCACATCAGTTCGATGTAGGAGTTGCGAATTAAGTTATTTCATTCTCACTAAATCTTCTTAGCCACAAGAACTTTCCACGTTAGAGTTATTTCCTAAAATGATCGCCCCTTAATTAATTTGTCAAATTTGTCAAAGCAAGGGGTCATTGTTCTTTGGTTATTGCTTGTATAGAACGATTAAGAAAAATGTCTACATTTGTCAAATTAAGCGGTTGGTTAACCATTGATGCGCACAAAACTTAATTAATGTGTATTTATGAGTGTTGAAGAAACTAGGCACCTAACTCAATGTAAAATTGTCCTTTCTATTTCGCAAAGGCTGAATGAATATTCGTAGTTGTATAATTATCAAGACTACTTGCTTGACATACACTATGGCTTTTCTTTTGCTATTTTTGAATTTGTTTTTTCCGCCAAAAGCAAGGACTAATGGGATTTAATTAGTGTCAACACTCAACATTCCCAAAACATATAATATTTTCGAAAGGATCTTGAATCCCAAGTTAATTAACTATCCACTAAGATCCAATCCTAAACGATTTTAATGGTTAAGTCATGTATATTGCCATGTATAATGACTTTTGAGTAGTATCCACTACTCCACATCCTTATATAAAACACCATCTTCTTAACCACTCAAACAACATTCTTGTAAAACATAAAACGAGATACAATGGATGCAATCAAAGCTCTATCCTCTTTTCAAGTTGATGTGAAGATTATGAGTGCTAAAAACATCCAAGTTTCCAACTCCAAAGACTACTTGTTTGTTAGATGCTACCTTTCGGTTGGAAATAACAAAAGGGTGCGTTTAGAGAGTCATGCAATCTCTCCAAATGAGAAAATCAGTTGGAATGAGTCATTCTCTTTGGATTGCATAGCGACACAATCCATAGACGCGATCATTCAGGGAACTGTGGTTTTTGAACTCCGTTCCAGGAGTAGTAAAACTCCTTTGTTACACAAGTTCATTGGAGGTAATGCAAACGTTCGTGGGTCACAACTCGTTGGAAGAGGTGAAGTCTCATGGAGAAGTGTATTCGAGTCCCAAAACATGGAAGGTGAGAGGTGGCTACTGATGAGATCAAAGAAAGCTGACATTAAAGCGCCTTCTATTTGTGTAAGTATGAAGATTCAAAACCCACTGGTGAAAAATGAAACAAAGTCGACGAAAACTTTTGGAAAGTTGAAGAATAAGCGGGATGAAAGCTGTGGTTGCTCACATGGTCACTGTTGTGAAACTTCGTGCATTGATAGTGAGCTTTTTGCCATAGGATTTGCCTTGGATGCTTTTTAGGTAAAAATAAAATTTGGAAAATACATAGATTAGAAAATAGATAGAACGAAATCACTTGCCTAATACAATGACATGTATGAAGGTTATAATTATGTAAAAGGTAAATGTTTGTTGTTTGGTTGACAAGGGACACAATCATTGTTCATATAAAAAATTTGGTGTACATGTAATGTAAAAAGACACCTATATATGGCTATATTACCCTAATTAAATAATTGATTTGTGCTAGAGTATGCATAGCTGATATTATAAAGCCTCATGATGATCACTTGAAATGGATGAGGTTTTTAACACTTGGTATGGGTAGATCATGTTGAATTCAATCCTTAGATCAACACCAATGAACACCTAGGTGTTGGATATAGTAAATTCGAGTTTTGTTGAAATCGAGTATGCTTCGAAGTTTGAATATTCACAGGAGCTGTGTGAGTTTTCGGCAGAAATGGACCTGTATGAAAAACAGCAAAATATTTCACGGGTTATGATAATACACTAATCAAAGTACAAAAAATACAAAATTTAAAAATAATAAAAAAAAATGTGCATTATGTTAAGTAGCAATGAACTTGTTGTCAATACATGTATAACGTCAAAAATACAAAAGCTTTTGTCCATTCCAGCCAAATTGATTTTTTAGGGAAAAAAAGCTAAGTAAGTTGCTAAAAATTTGAGTACTTGGTCAAAAAACTTAAAGTAAATACCCATGAGACTGAAACTAATATCTTATTTCCCTTTTTATCCTTATAGGAGTAGTTAACTTTTATATGTTACAAAAAGGTTAATTTTCAAAATCTTTATTTAAGTTGCCACACCAAAAATCGTAGACATTTTTTATTTAGTAGTAAGTGATATTATCTGGTTTCATTCAACGACACTCCAGTTGTCACCAGGCTGAAAACAATTTAGAGATTTGCTTGGGCAACTGAAAACAAAGAAAAGTTTATTGTTCAGAAAAAAAAAAAAAAAGATTTGGACATGATTGCATAATTGAAAAAAAAAATGGGACTAAAGCCAAGCAATTGAAACTATTTTACGCATGAATTGCTACCTGCAGTTAGAAATTTATGTACTTTATTAAGAGCCTTTTTGAGAGCCAGCACCAAACATTAGTTTCTTCTCCCCTAATAAACCAAAAGGTTTAGACCTCACTACCAAGATCTGGAAATGGAATATATATATCAAGGTGAATAAATAACATTCGATACCCAGTAAAACATAAAATAAAAAGTGGTTATAGATTACCAAAGATCTAAGATCTTGAATATCTTGGTTGGCTTGTATAGGAATTGTTTCCACTTTCCAACAACACAACGTTCATCACCTTTGTTATATATCCCCCTATTTCCTCCATCTTGTAATGACAATAATTTGGATAATGAGATGTGGCATACTAAAACAAGAACACCTACAAAAAAAAAAAAAAAACAAAACAAAAAAAAAAACAAAACAAAACAAAACAAAAATTTTAAAGAAAACAAATAAAAACTATAGGGATAATGACTTAAAAGAGTATTATACTTTTTGATTCGTACACATTTGATCACTAAGTTTTTTGTCAACATTTGACAATTTAACTTGTTTTTTTGTCCACATTCAATCTTTATAACCAGCTATTATAGGTTAAGCCGAAAATTGACTTATTAGGTAATATATTTTTCAGTTTACATACATTTACCCATTAACATTTTTGTACACATTTATTCCTTATGACCGACATCCTCATTTTTTGTTCACGACATTCTACGTGGGACAATCATTAATGATGTATTCTCATATGTGACTCGTCCTTTAGTTATATCAGTAACCTGATTCGTAACCTAATTTACGAATCGGTTAAATATTAATGGTGCCTTAGTTTTCTCTCAGTAGAGTATGTCTTTGGCTTCGATTTCATCTATTTCCATAGCAGACAACTAGATTCTTTGTAAATGATTTCTTCCGATTCAAATTTGCACTTGCAAGAAAAAAGAATTAACGGAGATACTAAAAAGAATTTGCACTTCCAAGACAATAACACCCTTGCAAAAAGTTTTATTTATCTCCATAGGAGACAGTGAGACTCTTTGTGATTGTTTCCTCCCAACTTGAATTTGCACTTCCATGACCAATAATCTCGTTGTCTATGGAGATAGATGAAACTAAAGCCGAAGACATCTTATACTTAGAGAAACTAGTTCACCGACATTATTTAAACGATTCGTGAATTAGGTTACATATATAAGTGAATGACGAGCCACGTATAAAAACACCTAATTAATGATTGTATCACGTAAGACCTCATGAGCGAGATCTGAAGAAACTGTCATAATGACAATATTTGTAAAAAAAACATTGTGGACTGAATGTGTACCAACTGAATAATATATATAATCCTATTAAGTCATTTTTTCGGCTTAACCAGGAGTAGTTGGTTATAAGGATTGAATGTAGAGCTAGAAACAAGTTAAATGGTCAAATATAAACTAGAAGATCAGTGAACAAATGTGATCAAAAAGTATATATTACCCTTTTAAGTCATTATCTCGTTACTATAAAGAGAAATACGCAAAACTTACCAAGTACATAACGTACAAACCCTTGTAAGAAGGGGACCAACAACATGTACCTTACAATAAAGTTAAAGAAGAATTATTATCAATTTCTTCATTTTTTTAAATAAAAGAACAATAACAACAATATTTACAATAGGTGTAGCAGTTTTACTTTTAAGAGGGATGAATTGTGTTCTTGAACCACTAACTAATTATCCTCAATTTTAAAAAATTTCACAAATCAACAAAATTAGATATTACATTTGATTAGAAAGCCAGAATTGAAGAGAATAATGTAAGGAAACACATTTTGAAAGAGTTCAAAAAACCTAGATTATCAATAAGGACTTTAGTTTACAAACGGATATGGAGGTTGTTTGAGACGTAGTACTCCACAAATTCTGATTTGAATGAATTTTCAATTGTGCCCTTTTCATCAAGAAAGCACGAAAAGGCATTAATGAAGTTTGAAAGTTTTGTGATTTTGGTATAGAATGGACTCCCAATATTCAAAATCGCAACTTGATATATAGCAACTGGGCAAAACCATCTGCAGTATCCTTTTTATCAAACACGTTAGGGTACTGCAACCTATTCTTTATAGTGAAATTCAAAAAAAGAAAATGAAAAGAATGTTAAGAATAATCAAATCCAATAAGAACAATAAACCAACTAAACCTAAACCTAAATCCCATTAATTGTTTATTATATGGATAATTAAAACCAAGGCGGATCAAGAGATCAAGAGGGGGATCAATGTTATAGATCAAGGATGGAATTGAAGCCATTCAATAGATCAATTTCTTAACTTTAGACCATCGTTGGTGTAGAAGGATTCTGATATACTGCCATTAATCAACAAAGAAACCTATCAATCAGGTGAGAGAAGAAGGGGTGATAAGAATCAATGTAGATATATTTCACAATTATCGATTACATTTGAGTATAAATTCACACTGTTAAGCAAGGAAATGCAACTATAAATTAGCAATAACCAGAATAAACAATTTTGCCTTATTGAAATTGAAGGAAAACGGATAACAACTACACCATCACCACTAGTAGAGTCAAAACCAGTTTCTAGAGATTGATTATAGAAGCTGCATGTATGAGATATGTAATGTAAGAAGTAGCACAATATTCCTATGAGCCTTGATTATCATGACAACACAATCCAACGGTATGAGAAAGTAGGAGATGTACGGAAGAAGTGGAGCATTAAAGTTTAATTGAGAATACCTCTTCTTTGATGCTTACAAATTTTGAGTTTGAAATGGATGAGACAAAATGAGAGACAAATTATGAATGGAGAAAAGGTATGTTGAATAAAGAGAAAGATGGTGAAATCTATGGAAAATTCCACCTCAAAATGAAGAAGAAATGTGGCAAGGAAAACAACACATTTGCTTACATTTGTAGGAAGGAAATATTGATGACACCTCCATCTGAAACGATACCTACGATGATGAAATTGATGAGGCAAGATTATAATCGTGTCCCGATATAAACCCAAATTGTTGATAACCAGCTCAACAACCCAAATAAATAAATAAATAAAAATAGAAGGCATCTAGCATAACCTTTGGACACTTGTGATTTTTTTTAAAGAAAACCAAGGGTTTCTTTATATATATATATATATATATATATATATATATATATATATATATAAAGAGAAAGTTAGGTTCATATATAAACTCTAACTATTGTGTGAATATCTGACCAACTCTTAAGCAATCATTTGAATATGGTATAATAGTAACTTTCTATATTTAAATATGATAATATAATTAAATCCGTAAACATTTCCCTATTATCTTGTAGTTCTCTTATTTATCAAATTTGGTTATTCACGCCCAATGCGCTTTCACCGAGATTTTTACAATCCATCCACCTTCTCTCCGGAAACAAAGCCACTGAACCTCCTGTCCGACGACATAAGTCCATCCGCGCGTCCCCTTTAACAATAGCACCCCTCAATTGCCTACTTCCCATTGAGGCATGAACTTCTTAACCATCCCAACCCTACCCCTTTATCTTCCATTCTTCTTGCCTTCTACTAGTCTAGACTAATAGTCTATTTACCGATGAGCTTCTTATCTTCACCGTCACAGCAACACAACGACGCAGACCTAACCCCAATCTTTTTATTTTGTATAAGAAAAAGTGCAACCCGCCCTTTCTATGTTGCATCGTATCTCTCTTACCCATCTAAGGTTTACAACTCTCTTTACTTCACCAATAAGTTGGAAGAATAACACAATTTATTTTTATTTGCACACAAGTTGTTAAATTTTAATATGAAAATTGTGAATTACCAATATTAAGTGTTTGTTGTGATTTGAGTTAATCGTGATCTATTATTCATTTCTAATGGATCTTGTTATTGTGTTTATTCTTATTTCATGTGTGCTACTCATTGACTGATAAATATGCCCCAGTGAGTCCTTGTTTCCACCTGTACTCAATTTTCTTTATATTAATTAATTCACTGGCATTATTTTACATTAATTAATGATTCTAATTCTTTAAAGTAAAGATGGAGGAGTGTCAGGAAACTACTAATACTAAGATCACAAAGTGACAGTGATAGATAACAAGATAGGGTGGGTAACTCATTTCCTGGATTAAGTGGGAAAGCACTTCAAGGTTGATACCTTTATGCAACATAGAAAGACGTGTATTTGGGCAATATATGCCAAGTGGAAGAGAACGAGAACCACACCAGTTTATAGCAGTTTTGGATGATTATGTTGAGGTGTTGAAAGTATGACACCACATTTGGTCTATATCCTAAGAAAAGTAACAGGTGCCTGCTTTCCATGAAAATTTTTAACTAAATTAATTTATGGAATAATTAGATCAAATTCATATCAATGTGTAACTGTAAGAGATACATATGGTTGTTTACTATCAAGCCAAAATTTGACAGCTAGAGTAACCTTTTTAATTTGTGTATCTGAAGCAATTATGTCTAAGAAATGGAGAGAGTTATGAAAAATTTTGTTAATATTTACCGATAAAGGAGTGGAGGTGGGATGGGTGTGGTAACCCATGACACCTCCTATCACACCCCCAAACCAGAACGACGGAAACATTCGGGGGCGGATGACTTCTTGGTGAGTATCATAAAAATGAATATAATAGCCAAGGAAGCAAACACAACCATCATAAATATAATTTAAAAGGTTACATTGTTGTACGAGTTACACGTTTCCAAATAAATTACATCATGATGACAAAATGAGTTTTAAACTTAACGCCTTAGCATCCCTTCCTCAAAAGTAGTTGATTACATGTTCACTAATTTCCTGAGAATACAAATAGTTTTGAAAAGTGTCAACAATTAAGTTGGTGAGTTCATAAGAGTTTTATTTGAGGAAGAAGCCGTTTTCTTTGTAAAAGCGATAGAGTATGGTTCCAGAAAATCCAATATTTTCTTAAAAAAAAATATGATATGAAAGTTCTTGTGAAATAATGTACCTTATAAAGACCTATAGTTTCCTTCTATAACTCCAAGTGTATATAAGTTATATAAAATTAAAGTTAAATAAACCGTCAGATGTAATGGGTCTGCCCTAGGCCCTCAACCAAATAAGGAACAGGAAATAAGGCAGGCCCATCAATTCTAAGTTGATCACGACTGAATTTTATATAACTCTAGCGTATACACTTAGTAATTATAGCTGAAAACTAACAATTCTAGATGGAATGTAGTCTTAAAACCAAAGACCAAAAATATACTAGTGTTTTCCATACTAATAATAGTATAAGTAAGTTTAAATGAATGAAATCCCCGTAAATCCTATGTTTTGTTAATACTTCATGTGAGTTATTATAACCATGCTATGACCTAGATGGCCTGTGCCGATGTTCTTCAGGCACCAGAAATGTTATGACATTTGTCACCCGTAGACCTTGAGGTCCTACTGTAGCTAACAGTAAGGTGTGGGGTGTCAATCCCAGTATAGATCTATACACAACTATCACGCTCTCCCTACACGAGACTCTGGTTACAATACATGACTTAAATGTGTTACATGAAAAGTACCGTGAAGCGATGTCTCACAAATTAGTCATTAACGGATTTACGTGTAGTGAAATGAAAACCCTTTCTTGTATTGAATTCAAACATAAACTATACCTATTATAGTTTATCAAAATGTTTGTTGTGATGAAAACCCTTTTTGTGTAAATGAAACCTTTAGTACTAAGTTTGTATCATAAATGAATCATAAACTATACCTATTATAGTTTATCAAATAGTGGTAGTGGTAGTTGAATATATAATATACCTATTATAGTTTATCAAAACGTTTATATGCAATGGATATAACTTTGTTTATTATAGTTAACTACTATATTTGTAATGGTAAATACCCTTTTGTTTTCTGATATATACCTTTTACTAAGGTGTAATAACATGTAATATAACAATGTATATTTTCATAAAAGTACACACCTTGCTCAACAAGTTACAAGGTGTACATGAATTTGTTAACTATTTTTCTAGTTTTAGCTTTTCTATTCCTATTCTTAGAAAAATTATAGAAAAATCATGAAAAGTCGAAATTAGAATCCGAAAATTCTGTGAGTTTATAAAATGTGTCTAGTTTTTTCATAAAATTCATTATGATTTTTAGTGACCTCTAACGTGTGTGAAAATGTCCATATTCACAGACTGGTCCGGATTTGTTCATAAAATGATAGGCAGTTTTGTAAAAATCACCATAAATTGAAGAAAAATCGTATGGAGATGTGCAAGTAGCATTTTAAAGCTATGAACCTTAAATACTTGAATATTAAATAGTTTTGAAAGATAAAATGTTTCAGAAGGCCAAAACAGTTCGTGAATGGGACTCGACTTTTCTGCTAAAAGCTGTTGGTTGAGTTTAGTTGTGTTCTTGGTATTTTAACTTGTATTCCCCCCCCCCCCCCCATAAAAACCTAATAAAAAATAAAAAGATAGGGTTATAAACTCACCTTGAGTGATTTTAATAGATGGATGATGAAGAAAAAAAGTGTTCAACTCAAGAACACTTAGAAGATGCTTGAAGATTCGAAGATCTAATAACAAATATGATGATATATGTGTAACGAACTCTCGATTGAGTGAATAAGTGTATGATAATCAAGTGTAGGATGAAGATACTTACCAAAAGTGGAGAAAGAACTCAAGAAGTGCCCTTGAATCTAGAGTTTTAGAGAGAGGAAGTGAGAGAGAGAAATGGGTTTACTTTTTGGTGAGAAATGAAGTCTTAGTGGAGAAGGAAAAGTTTCCTAGCCTTTGATTAATGATAGAAGATGGGAAACTTGTTGAAGAAGAGTGGAAAGGTACAATTAATAGGCGAGGGTTGATATGAATAGTGACATAAAGCATGAATAGTGGGCTGGTGGTGTCATAGCTTTATGGGAAAGTCAACACTCCACCTTAATATCTTGACCACTAGATTTTATTCTTGAATAAGGATTTCCCTAAAAATCTGCTTAATTTATGAATATATGAGGTCCTATTTGTCAAAATATAAGTTTGGGTGAAAGTCCCACGTTAAAATAATGAAAAACGGGCTTAAAATGGAGTCGGGGTCGAAAACGAGTGAAAAGTGTATTTCTGCGAAGTTGCTCGGATTGGGCTGACGTTTGGTCCTGAGGTGGTGAGAACCGAAGGCGAAATGGCCTGAAAGCGAAATGGGCCGAAAGGAGGTTCGGTCCGAATTCACTTCACCCAAAGGCGAAATGGAGTGAAAGGGAGGCTTCGGTTTCGATCCCTGCTTTGGTTCTTAGCAGAGTTCGCTTCCTTAAGGGACCTTTGGGTTCGGTCCTTGGAACTTCGTCTCTAAGAGGGTTAGGTTCTAATAGAGAGGTTTCGGTCCTTTAAGGCTATTTTTCATATAAACTTTCCGTTTTGAGCAGTTTTTCACAAAGTTAAGTGTCGGGATTCCCCAAATGATTATAAAAAGTTAGAAGAGATTTTGAGAGAGATTTGGGAGAGATTTAGGAGAGATTAAGATTGATAAGGAGAGATTGAAAGAGAATTTGTTTGTGACCTTTTTGAGTGTTTAGCTTCGTAATGTGAGGTTCGTAAACCCTGTTAAGCCATGTTTAAGAGTCTTACACACCCCGATGGGTATACAACAGAGTTTTATCATTTTGCTACCACACTTACTGTGACAACCCGATATTTCGACTCTATGTAATGACCTAAAAAGTCAAATATTGTAACCATGTTTGTTATAATGAAATTAACTTCGAAAAAATAAGATGTGAGAAAGTCTCTATAGGGATATCTATTATGCTAGATAATGTGTCAAGGTTTATAGAAATACTAAGAACACAAAAATCTGAGTTATAACGAAGAAGTTATGACCATTCTAAGATTTCTGCCAAAAAAACCGGCGACACCGATTAAACGAAAAACGCAAAGTTTCAACACAATAGTTTTTAGCCTTAAGTATCTAAATGAAAGTTGTAGATAACATTAAACCGTTAACATACGTAAAAAGAACGTCCAAATCTGACATCATATGAGGAAGTTATGATTTTTCCAAGATCCGGATACAGCAGTAGACAGCTAAAAACTCGAAATAGAGATTGAGAGACTTTTTGCCGAAACAACCTAAATGAGAATTGAAGGTCTCAATAATATTAGCACAACGGTAAAAAGTCTGATGAAAACGGACATCGGATGAACAAGTTATGGATTTTTAACGGATATTTCATGTCCCGGCCCGTTAAAAATAAATAATTAAAAATAAAATCAAAACTAGCTGATGAAGTATAAATGAGAGTTGTAGATTATATTCTCACCTACGCGTGCATGTAAAGAACGTCGAAAACAAAGCTCGTACGCGAAAGTTACAAATTTTACAAGTTCGAGGCCCAAAATCCAAGGCTGTCAGGTCTGCCACGACGTGGTACAGTTCACCGCGACCCGGCCAGTGACTGAGAGGGTCCAATCAACATAAGAGGATAAGGATGAATCACCACGACGTGGCACACCCTCTTCCACGACGTGGCACTCAAAAAATGGACTTATAAATAGATTTCAAGGGCTCCGAGTTCCATTGCTCAGTTCTCTTCTTTCTCGCGCCGAAACTCTGCATTTAAGCCCCCGAAGCCCTCCCAAAGCCCCGGTTTTCACCTTCAAGTTCCGAAGGAAGGTTTTGTATTCCCGAGATTCCCGAGATTCCCGAGGTTCCCGAGATTCCTGAGATTCCCAAGAAAATCAACTTTTCTAACTCGAAGTTCTGCTCGATTATCATCTCGCTTTCTCCCAATCAATCAAGTGAGTTCATACCCCCTTGAATTAACCTTTTAAATGTTGTTAAATGTTTATAAATGGTTAATAGGGGGGATACAAGTTGAATCATGTTTAGTTATTATATCAATCACATGTGATTAATAACTAACATGTAAATGGCGTTACTTTACGTAACTGTTTTACCGATCAGATTTCTTCAAATGTTTTTCTTAAACATTTTTAGGTGTTTAAAACACTTTATTAAACTGGTTATTAAACACTGTATGTCACACCCCCAAACCAGAACGGCGGAAACGTTCGGGGGCGGAGGACGTCATATTCAGTATCATAACAGTTCATAGAAAGGAAAGCACACACCACCATACATATATAAAGGTTTTAAAAATGTTTACATCATTGTATTCATTACATGCTCAAAAGATAAATGCATAAACATCTTTCAAAAGAAATAATTAACGCCAACGCGTTAATCCCTAAAAGTTGATTTCCAACCTGCTTAACGGTGCCCTGAGAATACAAGTTATTTCAAAAGAAAAAGTGTCAACAATTAAGTTGGTGAGTTCATAAGTGGTTTAGAAACATTGAATGCCATTCCAAAATGAGTGTATATTTTCCAAGAAAATCCCTTATTTTCTTATAAAAGTATGAAATGCATGAGAGTATTTGTGTTGAAAAATGTAGCTAGTTGAACCAAGAAAATCCCTTATTTTCCTAATAGTTGTTTAGTTTGTATACAGGAAAATCCCATATTTTCCTAAAGTAATAGTTTGTTTAATGTCCAAGACTAAAAATTGGAAGCAATCCACATGCTTTAGAAGATTTTAAACATAGATTTATATAATAAACCTATCAGAAGATTTCAGTTCGTTAGATAAAGAATAGTTTTAATAGCTACTCGTTCATCAATCAGAAGTACTATAATAGTGGTGTATCCGATGAGTTTTATAACCATACTAAACATAATATGCCTGTAGCGACGTTCTTCAGGCGTCGTAGCGTTATGACAAACTGTCACCCCAAAGGACGGACTGTAGCTAACAGTCAGGGCGCGGGATCTTGACTTCCCGTATAGATCTATACACATTTGACACGTTCTCCGAACGGGAGACTCTGGTTATAGACAGGACTTGTAGCAATACCTTCTAATAAAAAGGCAGTATTTAAAGATGTACACGTCTCATGGATTCTCAACTAAGTCTGTATTAAAGTAATAGTTTGTGTGCAAAGTTTATCCTTTTCACAATGTTTGACAAAGTATAAATCATAAGTTATTAGAATGTATAAAACGGTTTAGCAACAAAGGATACTTTGGAATTACTAAATACTTTGTATAAATCTAGTGCAATGCAAAGTAGGACAAGAGTTTTCACATAGTAGTACTAAATCACAAGTGATTCATTTGATAAAAACGAGTAAGTGAAATATTATGAAATACACGATAATAACCGTATGTTTACTTGTATTCCCCCCCCCCCCCTAAAAGAGTATAAAAGCATTTAAAATATATTTAAAGTGTGTTTGAAAGGGGTATTAACTCACTTGGAAGTTTGAAGATAGCGAGATGGAAAACCGGGCAGAGTTTCGTCTTGGGGAATGGATTTTTCTCGGGATTCTCGGGAATCTCGGGAGTAAAATCGACTCTTGGGACTTGAGTAAAAATGACCAGGGCTTCAAGTTTGAACGGGCACGGAAAACGAGGCAAAACACAAGGGAAATGAGAAGAAATTAGCAAGTTTTTCGGAAACCCTCGCACCCCTTTTATAGGGGCTGAGAGGCCTCGGTACGTGGGGCGTACGGGCGTACGCAGCGCATACCCGTGCGTCACCCGTGACCGAGTCCTCGACTGCCTCGGCTTCGGATGGGACAGAAAGGTGGGTAGCTCCCATTGGGGCGACATGGACGGACCGAGACCAAGGCCCTCGGGTACGCGGGGCGTACTGGGTTACGCGGCGCGTACCTCGGATGAGGACGCTGACTCCTCTTCGGATATTACTAGCATTTTTGAATTTAATTTATATATAATAAATTTAATAAACTTCAAAAAATCATATCTTCTTCATACAAACTCCGTTTTCGATGGTCTTTATATCCACGCGTAGGTGAGACTAAGATCTACAACTTTCATTTAGACTCCGTTGGCAAATTATGAAATTATTTTTATTATTTATTTATTAAAATGATGTGATTAAGTAATTTCTTTAAAAATTTATAACTTCTTTATATGACGTCGGTTTTTGCCAGACTTTTTACCGCTGAAATACCATTGTCGAGGCCTTCGATTCTCGTTTAGGTCATTCGGGCCAAAAGTCGCTCGATCTCCGATTCGAGTTTTTAGCTGTCTGCTGCTAAGCCGAACTTGGAAAAAATTTAATTTCAATAACCGAAGCCGGATTTGGGCATCCATTTTACGTACGATCCCGGTTTATTGATATTAAACATAGTAGGAATTTAAATAGATACTTTTTGGGCATTTTATTTTCAAAGTTAATTTTATAAACTCCAAGGTGGTTACAATACGTGACTTTTTAGGTCATTACAAAGAGTTGAAATATCGGGTTGTTACATCATCCCCCCGTTAGAGGGAATTTCGTCCCGAAATTTTAATACAAAAGAGAGGTCTTAGGGGCTGGGGAAGAGATGCGGATACTTCTGTTGCATTTGGTCTTCCCGTTCCCATGTGAACTCGGGTCCTCTCTTAGCATTCGATCGAACCTTAACTATTGGAATGCGACTCTGTTTAGTTCGTTTAACTTCTCTATCCATGATCTCGACGGGTTCTTCCACAAAGTTAAGATTTTCATTTAGTTCGATTTCATCGAGTGGAATTACAAGTGTTTCGTCGGACAAACACTTTTTCAGGTTCTATACGTGGAATACTGGATGGACTTTGTTAAGCTCGATTGGAAGTCGGAGTTTGTAGGCCACTGGACCAATTCTTGAAATTATTTCGAAGGGTCCAATGTACCTAGGATTTAGCTTTCCACGCTTTCCAAAACGTATCATGCCCTTCCAGGGTGAGACCTTCAATAGAACACGGTCGCCAATCTGGAATTCCAAGGGCTTACGTCTTTTGTCGGCAAGCTCTTTTGCCTATCTCTTGAGGACTTCAGTCGTTCTCGTATTTTCACGATCTTTGCAGTCGTTTCCCTGATGATCTCCGGACCAGTGAGGGTGCTGTTAGGGACTAGCCCTTTTGCCAATTACGTGTCGCCCACTTCCGTCCAGCACAGGGGTGATCTGCACTTACGGCCGTAAAGGGCTTCAAATGGAGCAGTCTTGATACTAGTATGATAACTATTGTTATAAGAGAACTCGACCAAAGGTAAGTGAACATCCCATGCCTTACCAAAGTCGATTACACATGCTCGCAACATGTCTTCCAAGGTTTGGATCGTCCTCTCACTCTGTCCGTCAGTTTGTGGGTGGTATGTTGTACTCATATCCAACCTTGTTCCCATGGTTTTTTTGCAGTGATTGCTAGAATCTGGAAGTGAATCTGCTGTCTCTATCTGAGATGATGGACATTGGTACTCCATGAAGTCGTACGATCTCCCGGATGTAGGTTCTTGATAGTTTTTCCATCCTATCAGTTTCCTTGATTGGTAAGAAATGGGCTGACTTGGTTAATCTGTCGACGATTACCCAAATAGTATCTTGGCCACTCTGAGTTTTGGGCAGTTTGGTTATGAAGTCCATGGAAATTTGCTCCCATTTCCACTCAGGTATTTCAGGTTGTTGGAGTAGACCTAAAGGTTTCTGGTGTTCTATTTTTATTTTGGCGCAAATCAAACACTTTCTCACATAAGTAGCAATCTCCGCTTTAATGTTTGGCCACCAGTAGAGTTGCTTGAGATCTAGATACATCTTGTCTGACCCTGGGTGTACGGAGTATGGAGTCCTGTGTGCCTCGCTCATAACTACCTCTCTGAATCCACCAAACTTGGGTGTCCAGATCCGGTTCATGAGGTAGCGTGCTCCGTCACTCTTGATTTCTAAGTTCTTGTCCATTCCCCTAAGGGCCCCACCTGTCACGTTTTCGAGTTTCAAGGCCTCTATTTGAGCTTCCTTGACTTGCGCTGACAGGTGCGAATGGATCGACATGGCTAATGACTTCACTCTTCGGCCAGAGTACTCCTTTCGACTAAGGGCATCGGCCACGACATTCGCCTTTCCCGGATGATAGCGAATCTCACATTCGTAGTCGTTGAGCAATTCGACCCAACGTCGTTGTCTCATGTTTAAGTCCTTCTGGTCGAAGATGTGTTGGAGGCTCTTGTGGTCTGTAAAGATAGTGCACTTAGTATCGTATAGGTAGTGCCTCCAGATTTTAAGAGCGAAGACCACCGCTCCAAGTTCTAAGTCATGAGTGGTGTAATTGACCTCATGCGTTTTCAATTGTCGTGAGGCATATGCAATAACCTTTCCCCTCCGCATTAGCACACAGCCAAGCCCTTGCTTCGAAGCGTCGCAATACACCACAAAATCTTTGGTCCCTTCCGGAAGAGAAAGGATAGGTGCACTGCAAAGGGCTTGTTTCAAAGTTTGAAATGCAGCATCTTGCTTTTCTCCCCAGTTGTAGGTCACACCTTTCTGGGTTAAAGTGGTAAGAGGCTTTGCGATGCTGGAGAAATTCTGGATGAACCTTCAATAATAACCAGCAAGACCTACAAACTGGCGAATTTCGGTTGGTGTAGTTGGTGCAGACCAGTTTTCGATAGCCTTGATTTTTGAGGGGTCCACGTGGATTCCTTCTTTGCTGACCACGTGACCGAGGAAATCCACCTTTCTAATCCAAAATTCACATTTTGAGAATTTTGCATAAGGTCTCTCAGTCCGTAACATCTCTAAGACTTGTCTCAGGTGTTGACTATGTTCTTCTTCATTCTTTGAATAAATGAGTACGTCGTCTATGGATACTATCACAAATTTATCCAAGAATGGACGACATACCCGATTCATTAGATCCATGAATACGGCTGGGGCATTGGTTAGTCCGAACGGCATCACTACGAACTCATAATGTCCGTATCTCGTTCGGAAGGCCGTCTTGGGAACATCACTCTCCAGGACTCGCAGCTGGTGATATCCCGACCTCAGATCGATCTTGGAGAAGTAGTTGGCTCCTTGGAGTTGATCGAATAAGTCGTCGATTCGGGGTAGGGGGTATCGGTTCTTGATGGTAAGTTTGTTGAGTTCTCGGTAGTCGATGCACATCCTGAACGATCCATCCTTCTTTTTCATGAACAACACGGGTGCTCCCCATGGCGAGAAGCTCGGCCTGATGAATCCTTTTCCAAGTAGTTCATTCAGTTGGCTCGATAGTTCCTGCATCTCTGCCGGGGCTAATCGATAAGGTGCTTTGGCTACTGGGGTAGCTCCGGGAACCAGATCGATTCTGAACTCGACTTGTCTTGCGGGTGGTATTCCTAGAAGGTCCTCGGGAAAAACATCGGGAAAATCGCATACGTCGGGCACATCCTTGACGTCCTGGACTTCGCGTTTCACATCTACAACATGTGCCAATTACGCGTGACACTCCTTGCGTAGGCACTTCTGTGCTTGGATACTTAAGATGATACGAAGAGTGGTACTGGGTTTGTTGCCCAAGACAATGAAAGTTTCGCCAGTTGGCAGATTAAGGCGAACGGCCTTATCGTAACATAAAATGTCCGCATGATGAGAACTCAGCCAATCCATGCCAATGATGACATCGAAACTCTTAATCAAGACTGGCATGAGGATGATTGAAAAGGGATTATCGTTTAGAGTTAGGGTGCAGTTTAAGTATATTTCCTTAGTGCCTTCGGTTTTCCCATTGGCCATTTCTACTATGAATGGTTCACTTAATGATTGTGGTATTGGTTTTAGCATGCCTTTAAAGTCGTGACTCACAAAACTCCTTTCCGCTCCACTATCAAACAAAATGCATGCATACGAGTTATCGAGAAGGAACGTACCCGTAACAACAGTAGGGTCCGCAACAGCTTCATTTTGCCCTATTGCAAAAACTCGCCCCCCTGCCGCCGGTATTCCTGTTGTTTGCCTTCGGGCAGTCCCTGGGGTAGTGCCCCGTGTCTCCGCACTCAAAGCAGGCGCGGCTTACTCCGGTATTAGCAGTGGGGGCGGATTGTTCGGTTGGCTCTTTGCAATAGCGGGCTGTATGACCCTTCTTATTGCACCTGGTGCATTGAAGGTCACGGCAGAGACCGTGGTGGTGGAAGTTGCATTGGTTGCACTTTGGAAGTTTCCCATTGTATGAGCTTATGGGGGCAGTGGTGGTAGGTACAGTAATAGCGTGGGTCGCTACCACTTGTTGTTTCTTGGGGTTCACCTGGATGGTTTGACCCCTCCTCTTGTTCCAAGGTCTACTCTGGCCCTGAGCCTCCTTAGGTGGCTTTACGGTTGTTGCAATGGTACCCTGTTTTACTCCGTGGTCAATAAGTCGCTGAGCCAAGCGTTTAGCGTTGTTGTAGGTAATAGGGTTGGAAGCTAGGACATGCCCTTGAATCTGGGGTGACAACCCCCAAATGTACCTTTCGACCTTCTTTGATTCTGGGTTGACCATGGTAGGGCACAAAGCAGCGAGGTCGTTGAACCTAGCTGTGTAGGCGACTAGATCAGACCCAGTCATTTTCAGATTCCAGAGCTCCTGCTCAAGCTTTTGCACTTTGCCTCTTGGGCAGTATTCTTCCAGTAGTAGAACCTTCAGATCTTCCCAACTCATGGCGTTGGCGACAGTGAGAGTCACAGAATTGACATGGCTTTTCCACCAGGTGAGGGCTCGGTCAATGAAGGTGCAAGCAGCAAACTTGACCTTGTTTGTTTCTTGGCATGAGCAGATCTCGAAGACCGTTTCGGTCTTTTTAAACCATTGCATTAGTGAAATGACTCCTCCAATTCCATTAAAAGTTTTTGGCTTAGCATTAGAGAACTCCTTGTAAGTACATTCTCTTACTTGACCACGACCAGTTCCATGATTGGAATGATTCGTGCTGCTTCCTGCCCCTCTATTTCCGTTGGAGATTATTTGCAAGAGGGCTGCAGTTACTGCTGCTGTGATAGTAGCCTGGACCATGGCAGGATCATAAGTTGGTGGTGGAGGTGGTGTCGTGCCCGGTCTGGGCCTTAGGTTTGGGCGAGGAGGCATCGCGCTGCCAAAAAGAAAATGAAAGATTTATAAGTTTTGGTAGTTCAGAGTTGAATTTTAATGATTTAACTCTCCTTAATTGTTTAAGAATTGGGTTTGGCCAACACAGGGCTTTGAGCTTGATTCACAAATATCGTTTGAATAGATGTACTTATGGATTGAACGGACTACACATAATTAAAACAAGAAAGAGATATGCCCTATATATATTAAACATATAGTTGTGTTACATCTGAGTCTTAGGCAAAAGTTTTTGACCTTTCTAAAGGTCTCCGATTACATAAAATTTCAAAGAAAATAATACTTTTATCCGAAGTCCTAATTTATAACAAAATTTGAGAATCAGGCAAGTACTACTTGCGGCGTGGTTTGCGCTTGGAACTTGACTCCGTGTCGGACTGCTTTGACTCCATGAGGCGCCTATCAAACGCGGCTTGTTGTTCCCTTATCTCCGCTATTGTTGCGATTGCTGCATTCATTTGTTCTTGGATGGCATTAGTGCGGTCTAGGCCATACCCTTGCAACTTGTCCAAACGGCGGATGTCGGAAGTATGCACTTGCACTTCCACATTGACTTCGCGGATCCGGTTGGCTTGAACTCCGGATTGGTAGCACTGGTTGGCTAGTTTGCCAACCATGACTGGAAGTGCTCGGTCTGCTGATCCCCCGCCTCTGACATCATAGAAGTCTCGGCACATGCCGTAGGGAGGGCGTAAGCTTTGTTGTCGGCTCCAATGGTGGAGGTGACTTCCCCACATAGGAGTGGGTCCTTGGAAGTTCCTCACATGGACAGGAGGTTGTGGGGCCGGTGGATTGATAACCTCTGGTTCTGAATCTGTGCCAGAGTCATCTCCCCCATCCAATTCTATCGGCTCTTCGTCTTTTTTGGGATCTTCTTCGATCCATCCTCCATTACCTTGGTTGGGGTAGTAGGGGTCATTGGGGTGGTGGAATCCAGCCATTGAGTCTATACGAGAATAGGGTTAAGAATTTACTATAAGCTAGAGTATATGAAATTTACCCTTAAGTTTAATGGTTGACGACAACACAAAAACTCCCTTAGTATTATGTAATGATGTGCCTTTGGTAAGTTTTAAAATTGTTGTGCACTGCAGACACTCCTTGGCACATGTTAGTCGACTCTCGGACAAATATAGTTGATCATGCTATATTCTTCCCAGTTCCGATTACATGTCCCAAGGCATACCTGTACTGCACAACTTATTTATAATACTTCTAAAATTATTCGATATGAAACTGTTATTAGTATGAAATGAGTGCATGCCTACTTTAAAAACTAATTAAATTTAATTTCAAAAGCATGACTCTTCTCAGAGTGTTTTTGCCCAGTTGAGTTTATATTTGTATACCATAAAGAAATGGTTTTGATATACTTAATTCCCTATAAACATAGTTCTGATACCAATCTGTTACACCCCCAAACCAGAACGACGGAAACGTTCGGGGGCGGAGGACGTCATATTCAGTATCATAACAGTTCATAGAAAGGAAAGCACACACCACCATACATATATAAAGGTTTTAAAAATGTTTACATCATTGTATTCATTACATGCTCAAAAGATAAATGCATAAACATCTTTCAAAAGAAATAATTAACGCCAGCGCGTTAATCCCCAAAAGTTGATTTCCAACCTGCTTAACGGTGCCCTGAGAATACAAGTTATTTCAAAAGAAAAAGTGTCAACAATTAAGTTGGTGAGTTCATAAGTGGTTTAGAAACATTGAATGCCATTCCAAAATGAGTGTATATTTTCCAAGAAAATCCCTTATTTTCTTATAAAAGTATGAAATGCATGAGAGTATTTGTGTTGAAAAATGTAGCTAGTTGAACCAAGAAAATCCCTTATTTTCCTAATAGTTGTTTAGTTTGTATACAGGAAAATCCCATATTTTCCTAAAGTAATAGTTTGTTTAATGTCCAAGACTAAAAATTGGAAGCAATCCACATGCTTTAGAAGATTTTAAACATAGATTTATATAATAAACCTATCAGAAGATTTCAGTTCGTTAGATAAAGAATAGTTTTAATAGCTACTCGTTCATCAATCAGAAGTACTATAATAGTGGTGTATCCGATGAGTTTTATAACCATACTAAACATAATATGCCTGTAGCGACGTTCTTCAGGCGTCGTAGCGTTATGACAAACTGTCACCCCAAAGGACGGACTGTAGCTAACAGTCAGGGCGCGGGATCTTGACTTCCCGTATAGATCTATACACATTTGACACGTTCTCCGAACGGGAGACTCTGGTTATAGACAGGACTTGTAGCGATACCTTCTAATAAAATGGCAGTATTTAAAGATGTACACGTCTCATGGATTCTCAACTAAGTCTGTATTAAAGTAATAGTTTGTGTGCAAAATTTATCCTTTTCACAATGTTTGACAAAGTATAAATCATAAGTTTTTAGAATGTATAAAACGGTTTAGCAACAAAGGATACTTTGGAATTACTAAATACTTTGTATAAATCTAGTGCAATGCAAAGTATGACAAGAGTTTTCACATAGTAGTACTAAATCACAAGTGATTCATTTGATAAAAACAAGTAAGTGAAATATTATGAAATACACGATAATAACCGTATGTTTACTTGTATTCCCCCCCCTAAAAGAATATAAAAGCATTTAAAATATATTTAAAGTGTGTTTCAAAGGGGTATGAACTCACTTGGAAGTTTGAAGATAGCGGGATGGAAAACCGGGCAGAGTTTCGTCTTGGGGAACGGATTTTTCTCGGGATTCTCGGGAATCTCGGGAGTAAAATCGACTCTCGGGACTTGAGTAAAAATGACCAGGGCTTCGGGTTTGAACGGGCACGGAAAACGAGGCAAAACGCAAGGGAAATGAGAAGAAATGAGCAAGTTTTTCCGATTCGAGTTTTTAGCTGTCTGCTGCTAAGTCGAACTTGGAAAAATCTTAATTTCAATAAACGAAGCCGGATTTGGGCATCCATTTTACGTACGATCCCGGTTTATTGATATTAAACATAGTAGGAATTTAAATAGATACTTTTTGGGCATTTTATTATCAAAGTTAATTTTATAAACTCCAAGGTGGTTACAATACTTGACTTTTTAGGTCATTACAAAGAGTTGAAATATCGGGTTGTTACACTGTATGTTCATTTCAACCCTGTTACATTGTGATTCAAACAAAGGTTCCTTTATACTTAAACTGTTTTTGTCAAACAAATACTTCCAAACCGTTTTATAAACTGACATCAAGTCAATCTTTTCTTAGGTATTAATATAGTTGATCAGGCTGTATCCATCCCAGAGCTGATCATATTCCAAGGCATACTCACAGTGTTCAACTCATCCTTATACTTTTGTATTGTTCCATATATGATACTATAGTAGCATGTATGCATGTACTCATACTTTTTAACGAGAAACTATTTATTTCTAAAAGTATAGTTATTTGAAAAATGTTTAATCAAAGACTTTCAGTACCAATGTATTTATGGTTTGTATATCTTATATGGTTCGATATACTTAGTTCAGTATAAACAATGCTCTGTTACCAATCCGTCACACCCCCAAACCAGAATGGCGAAAACGTTCGGGGGCGGATGACTTCTTGGGCAATATCATAACAATGAATATAATAGTGAAGGAAACAAACACAACCATCATAAATATAATTTAAAAGGTTACATCGTTGTACGAGTTACATGTTTCCAAATAAATTACATCATGATGACAAAATGAGTTTTACACTTAACGCCTTAGCGTCCCTTCTTCAAAAGCAATTGATTACCTGTTCACTGATTTCCTAAGAATACAAGTAGTTTTGAAAAGTGTCAATAATTAAGTTGGTGAGTTCATAAGAGTTTTATTTGAGAAAGAGCCGTTTTCTTTGTAAAAGCGATAGAGTATGGTTCCAGAAAATCCAATATTTTCTTTAAAACAAAAGTGATATGAAAGTTCCTATGAAATAATGTAGCCTAGAAAGAACTATAGTTTCCTTCTATAAACTTCAAGTGTATATAAATTATATAAAATTAAAGTTAAATAAACTGTCGGATATAATGGGTCTGCCCTAGGCCCACAACTAAATAAGGATCAGGAAATAAGGCGGGCCCATCAGTTTTAAGTTGATAACGACTAAATTTTATCTAAATCTAGCGTATATGCTTAGTAATTATAGCTGAAAACTAACAATTCTAGATGGAATGTAGTCTTATTAGCATAGACCGAAAATGTACTAGTGTTTTCCATACTAATAATAGTATAAGTAAGTTTAAATGAATGAAATCCCCGTAAATCCTATGTTTTGTTAATACTCCATGTAAGTTCTTATAACCATGGTATGACCTAGATGGCCTGTGTCGACGTTCTTTAGGCATCGGAAATGTTATGACATTTGTCACCCGTAGACCTCGAGGTTCTACTGCATCTAACAGTAAGGTGTGGGGTGTCAATCCCATTATAGATCTGTTCACAAATATCACGCTCTCCATACAAGAGACTTTGGTTACAATACAAGACTTAAATACATTACCTTAAAACTATCGTGAAGCGATGTCTCACAAATTAGTCATTAACGGATTTACGTGTAGTGAAATGAAAACCCTTTCTTGTATTTAACTGAAACATAAGCTATACCAATTATAGTTTATCAAAATGTTTGTTGTGATGAAACCCTTTTTTTTGTAAATGAAACCTTTAGTACTGATTTTGTAGCATAAATGAATCATAAACTATACCTATAATAATTTATCAAATAGTGGTAGTGGTAGTTGAACATATACTATACCTATTATAGTTTATCAAAATGTTTATATGGAATGGATATAACTTTGTTTATTATAGTTAACTAGTATATTTGTAAAGGTAAAAACCCTTTTGTTTTCTGATATATACCTTTTACTAAGGTGTAATAACATGTAATATAACAACATATATTTTCACAAAAGTACACACCTTGCAAGCTACAAGATGTAAATGAATTTGTTAACTATTTTTCTAGTTTTAGCTTTTCTGTTCCTGTTTATAGAAAAATCACGAAAAGTCGAAATTAGAATCCGTAAATTCTGAGAGTTTAGAAAATGAGTCTAGTTTGTTCGTAAATTTTATTATGATTTTTAGTGACTTTTAACCTGTGTGAAAATGTCCATATTCACAGATTGGTCAGGATTTGTTCTTGAAATGATAGGCAGTTTTGTAAAAATCACCTTTTCTAATGTCTAAGTAGTCATTTTAAAGGTATGAACTTGAAACACTTGAATATTAAACAGTTTTGAAAGATAAAAAGTTTAAGAAGGCCAAAATAGTTCGTGAATGGGATTAAACTTTTCTAATGAAAGCTATTGGTTGAGTTTAGTTGTGTTCTTGGTATTTTAACTTGTATTCCCCCCATAAAAACTTAAAAAAACATGAAAAGGTATGGATATAAACTCACCTTGAGTGATTTCAGTAGATGGATGATGAAGAAAAGAAGTGTTCAACTCAAGAACACTTAGAAGATGCTTGAAGATTTGGAGATCTAACAACAAATATGATGATATTTGTGTAAGGAACTCTCGATTTGAGTGAAGAAGTGTAAGATAATCAAGTGTAGGATGAAGATATTTACCAAAAGTGGATAAAGAACTCAAGAACTGCCCTTGAATCTCGAGTTTTGGAGAGAGGAAGTGAGAGAGAGAAATGGGTTTACTTTTTGGTGAGAAATGAAGTCTTAGTGGAGAAGGAAAAGTTTCCTAGTCTTTGATTAATGATAGAAGGTGGAAAACTTGTTGAAGAAGAGTGGAAAGGTACAATGAATAGGTGAGGGCTGATGTGAATAATGACATAAAGCATGAATAGTGGCCTGGTGGTGTCATAGCTTTATGGGAAAGTCAACACTCCACCCTAATATCTTACACACTAGATTTTATTCTTGAATAAGGATTTCCCTAAAAATGTGCTTAATTTATGAATATATGGGGTCTTATATGTCAACATATAAATTTGGGTGAAAGTCCCACGTTAAAATAATGAAAAACGGGCTTAAAACGGAGTCGGGGTTGAAAACCGGGTGAAAAGAGCATTTCTGCGAAGTTGCTCGGATTGGGCCAAAGTTCGGTCCTGAGAGAGTGATAACCGAAGGCGAAATGGCCTGAAAGGGAAATGGGCCGAAAGGAGGTTCCGTCTGAAGTGGCTTGACCCGAAGGCGAAACGGACCGAAAGGGAGGCTTTGGTTTCTATCCCTGCAGTTTCGGTCTTGGCAGTTTCGGTCCTATAGCTTTGGTTCTTAGAAGAGTTTGGTTCCTTAAGGGACCTTCGGGTTCGGTCCTTGGAGCTTTGGATCGAAGGTGGTTCGGTTCTAATAGAGAGGTTTCGGTCCTTTAAGGCTGTTTTTCATATAAACTTCCCGTTTTGAGCGGTTTTTCACCAAGTTAAGTGTCGGGATGCCCCAAATAATTATAAAAAGTTAGAAGAGATTTTGAGAGAGATTTGGGAGAGATTTGGGAGAAATTTAGGAGAGATTATGATTGATAAGGAGAGATTGAACGAGACTTTGTTTGTGACCTTTTTGAGTGTTTAGCTTCGCAATGTGAGGTTCGTAAACCCTGTTAAGCCATGTTGAAGAGTCTTACACACCCTCGATGGGTATGCAATAGAGTTTTATCGTTTTGCTACCTTACTTACCCCGATTCGAGTTTAAGAATTTAAATCATACGAACCTTCCAATGATAACTTCTTTTTAAAATAGCGAGTTGTACAGTAATTACATAACGTAATCCCTAGTATACTAAGGTTAGCTGAGTTGACCGGTTTGACTCGTTGACTTTATTTGGCTTTGACTTGACTAGAAATTGACGGTTGTCACACCTCCTCTGACGAACAACTTCGACAACATGTATCTCACCAACCATTCGATGAAATGCTCTAGAGAAATATCTTAAATAATCCCCTTAAACTATCCTTATTTGATAAATGAAAATTTATTTTACCCAAATCAGAATCACGCTTGATGAAATCTAAGTCTTATGCTGAAAAAATGAGGTAATTGTGTTTACTTGCCTCAAGAGCATTTTTGCTCAACTTTTTTTTATTCTTAATTAATTCTTGCCTATATCCATGGCTGGTAGCCCTAGCCCCTTTCATAAAATTGACATCCTTCTGCCAAAATATGTGTAGCTGAATCCTAATGTATTTTCATTAATATATCTATTCGAGATTAGAAATATTGAAGTGTGATTGATACTATGGTTTTGTTTATCGGGAGGTATTATTGAATTAGGAGCTCCCAATGTAGCTTCTTCGTGGAAAAAAAAGTGAACTATACTAGACAAAAATTTCAAGCTTCTCAAAAGGCTCATAAATCAGGGAACCATGAAGGAATATTTTTGTTATTTCTCATTCTAAAAAGATTCTGATAGCGAACAGAGGGAAAATTGCAGTAAGAGTAATTTCAACAACTCATGAGATTGGGATCACATGAATTGTAGGTGGTTTGTCTAAATGTTGGTCCTTCTCAAGAAATAATCAACTTTTCATTTGGTGGATCAGTTGATAATCTTATTTTTGCAGGTTATAAATCTCAGGTAATGATATAATATAGCATTTCATTACCTTTTCATTATTTTTAAAGTTAATACAATGCTTACAGTTACAATGTCTTGGAATTCAGCTTAAGAGTGGAAAATAGTAAAAAAATGATCTAAGTCATTACACTAAGGATACTTTATAAAATAATTTCCGGGTGTTTATGTGGTACTTTGGAAAATCAGTGTAAAGTATCACTAATTATGCTAATAGTTTATTATTCTAAAGAAATTGCAAGTGCTTGTAAAGTGATAGGAGGTACGTTCTCATGTTTTTATGTGTTTTAATTGAATTATTTGTGTATTTAGGTTCAAACATGAAGTAGTAAAGAAAAAGGCATGGGAAAACCATCAAAAAGCAAATGCAAATTCTTCAAGAATTATAATAGATTCTTCAAGAATGATTATAGATTCCTCAGAAATTATGATAGATTCTTAAAGAATATTGTTTGGTTCTTAAAGAATGTATTATATATTATAATTTTTTTTGTATATTCTTCAAAAATGATGAACAATTCTTGAAAAATATAATATAGAAGGTTGTGTATATTCTTTAAAATGTTGTATATGTATTCTTGTTTTATTTTACTTATTCTTATTCTTAACCATTTTTTATTCGTATTCCTTATTCTCGCAAAAATATGATATAATGAATTCAAAGAACGCTCATATTCTCACAACATATTTTGTTCTTTGAAATTTTTTTGATTTTTATTACTTTTTACATTATTCTTAAGAGAATGTCAAACATTAATATAAGAACTATTGTTATTTTGATGAAAACTGATATTATTGAAAAATATGTACAAGATTATTCTTTAAGAATGTTATTATAAAAAAAATCACTATAATATAGTCATATTCTTTAAGAATGAAAGAGCTATACACATGTCCATGGTTATATGATCTACAAATGCTTCAAAAAAAATGGTTAAGTTAGTTGGATTTAAAAAAGAAAAAGAATTTTAACACCCTCAATAATAGCAATTTCCTTATTTTGCTGTAATAAAGTATTATTAATATGTGATGTAAGACACAATAACAATAGTATGCCACATCAATTTAGCCATTAATAATTTTAATCCAATGATCAAAATCTAGTCATACAATCACACAATAATTGTAATTTATATTTAATCCTAACCCTATATATATATATATATATATATATATATATATATATATATATATATATATATATATATATATATATACTAGACGAATTCTCGCGCGTTGTGCGGCGCAGGTTAAAAATATATTGTTAGAATATATTATTATTATATTTAACGTTTTCTTTTTAACTATGTTAGAAAAATATGTGTTGCATTTTTTTAAACATTATTTGATATTTTACTTTAGGTTTTAAATTTTACACTAAATTTTTAAGCTTATTTGATATATTAATGTAGGTTATTTATTTAACTATATATTTAAGTTAACAAATTAAGTATATCATATTGATAATTCCCAAATTCTTCCATTTATGATAATGTTTACAACTAAAAGCATATTTAAGTTAATAAATTAAACATATTGTATGAAAATATGAAAAGTTATGAGTTTCAAATGAATGTGGTGAAAAAAAAAATTGTTTCCTTTATAATATAGTATGATATGATGATGATTATAGTTTTAATTTTAAAGTCATTGTGATATATACAATATTTGAAAATTTTATAAACCGTTTAAAATTATGTAAATTATTTATCAAATGTATGATAATCTATATATAACGGGTAACAAAATGTATGAACAAAAATAACAACTACAACTTTTAGTAACATAAAAAATATAAAAACATCTATTATAACATTTGTATTAAAAAAGATATATATACAACGTCTAATAAAAAATTTGAAAAATAAACACTACAACTTTTAATAACATAAAAACACTAAAACATTTATTATAACATTTATATTAACTTTTCATACTTAAATCACAAATCTCTACAAATACAATAATGTTTTTAAAGAGTCAAACTTTACAACCTTATAGAAGAAAGAAAAATAAAAAGTTATTAGTGATTACTAATTAATAATCATAAGTTAAAAAGTCTTGAGTTGTAACTAATAAATATACATAAATTAGAAAACTCTTGAGTTGTAGTGTGAGTTTCAAATGAATACGGTACTTGAAAATGTGTAATTATTATTATTATTATTATTATTATTATTATTATTATTATTATTATTATTATTATTATATCCGTCTAAATAATTGGTTTTGATGCATAATTTTAATCCCTTCAATTATTAAACATAATGATATTTAATTATAAATTTATAACATGCATAGGTGCATATATATGTTAAAGAAATCACATATAATATATATTTTCGTAAATTTCATATGTAATTCTTGTTGAAGTAATATGCATAAATTACTTTCATATGAAGAACATATCATGATAAGTCATCATAATTACATATAAAATGTTAAAAATTATGTCATCTTTTAAATATTGTACTGTAAATATGTTGTGTAAGATAACCCAACAAAAAAAATAATAGAAAATAAACATAATCAAGATAGAAAACTACAATCAAATAAATAAGAACATGAGGTGGTTGAATATATAAATAAAAATTTCATAAATATATGTTTAAATCAAAAGAAAACCCAACATTCATCTACGTTGCTTAAACAAAAAAAACTTATATCCGTTTTCTGAATCTTTTTTCTTTATTTAACATCATTCAACGATAGAAATTTGATAACAATTCTTCACTAACCTGCAATCAAAATGTTTTTCTTGAAAAAGAAGAATGAGAAAGATATTCCATGAAAAACAGTGATGTTTGGAGAGTCACGTTCAAGATTAAGTAATATATATAAACCACATATAAAGATCAAATGAGAAATTGAATATAAAGAAAAAAAATAGAAAAGCTTCATTTGTTTTCGTTGAAAGAAAAAATCATATTACAATTACCATCGATGCGACATAACCCATTTCTTCATATCATCATATTTGGATCATGAATGCTTCAACTATATGAAAACTTTTGAATCATAATATCTTCAACCAAATGACGACTTTTTGTAAGAAAAATGTACTAATATAACTACATATATAATGAAGGTGAAATGGTGTGGGGGTTAAAAATGCATGAGGTGTTGAACTTATAGAGTGTGTGATTTTCTTGGAATGAGATTATGTGTGATTAATTACTTTGAAGGTGAAAGGGTGTGAGAGTTTCAAATGCATGAGGTGTTGACAAATTTTTATGGGGGTTGCATGAGATTCAAGAAAAAATGCTAGCTTTATAAGTATGCATGATATATATATATATATATATATATATATATATATATATACATATATATATATATATATATATATATATATATATATATATATATATATATATGGAAAAGTGAATCTATGTTACAACCGCAAACAAGCTTAGGTATGCAACATAAGAAACGCTGTCATTTTGAGCTAATTTCAACACTGAATCGCTAAATAATCCAAAATGTATATTGTTTTATTGTCATGATTGTATTTCCTATGTCGTTTTGACTAAAAATTACGTTGGTCTCACCCATTCTTCATTAAGGTTAAACTCCCCATTCTCATCATAATTCTGATTTTCCCACAAAATTACATGTTTCTCGGATAGCCAATTTCTGAAACTTGTGGATTTCTCTCAAAATTTGATTTTTGCAAAAACTATCGGTTTTGAACCACAAATTCACTCTTCGGCAATTACAATATGTGTTTTTACTCCTAGATTCTTCTTATTTGTTGTTGTTAATACCCTGATCGACAACTATAATTTTTGGTATTTTAGTACAAGTTATTTTTTAAGCTTCAAAAGTGGTGTAAAAGCTACTTTTTATTGCAAAATCCTGTTGTTTGATTTGTTTATACGTTAGAAATACTTTATCGACTTTCTTTTATTTGATGGTAAATGTTTGATATGAATGCATATAAGATGTTTGAGAAAATGCCCACTAGGATGGAGCAATTAGATTGATTTTGGAAGGCGATAATTTTCACTCATATATGTGGTAGTTACAAATAGCAGGTGAAATCAACAAGTATTTTTCTTATTTATACACTTTATCTAATTATATATGTATTATGACGATATATATATATATATATATATATATATATATATATATATATATATATATATATTCAACTTATTAAGCTACATTTGTTAACTACATTTTCTGATATGCAACAAAAGGATATAAAAGTTAGTTCATGTGCTACTCCCTTATTGGTTATCATTTTCAGTTGAGGTTACTTTAAATTGTAAATAAACCCTGATGATTTTTGTATCATTAAATGTTTGTTTATTTCTTTTTCTAGACATGTATGTTTGTTCATACAACCCCTGTTGGTTATCAATCCTATCATGTGTAACATCCACAACCTCTAATATTACTCATGTCATTTCAGGTGGCTTCAAACTATGCATCAATAGTTCCACCTGGACAAGTATTTGACAGGTTATATGCTCACTATCAAGCATGAGCTTCAAGGCAATTGATGGTTTATCACCGTGTCCGGAAAAAAAGTTTTTACAGTGTTTATATGTGTTAAGTGTGTTCAAAATTAGAAGTTGTTGATAATCATTTGCACAAAATTGTATATTGACAAACTTGGTTTTATATACAATATCATTAATTATTTTTCCGAACGACCATGTACTTATATTTTATTAATAATATCAATGTATTTGCATTATGATTAGTTTGTCTAATGCCTCTTGTATTTATACCAATGTACTTTTGGTAAACCTTCTTTGAGGTTTACTTATGCATAGAATAAGAAGTAATTGTAGGGGACTGTTTGACTTTTTTTTTGTAAGGGGCATTATAGTCCTTTTAGCTAAGTTGGTGGTGAATAAGGAGCTGTTTGTTTAGCTCTTATTGCCTCTTAATAAGAGGCATGTTTGAATCTATTTGATTAAGAGTGTTTGTTTACCTCTTATTATAAGGTATTAATCTGAAATTTCGCTCTTATTCGCTCAGACTTCTATCGGTGTCTGAAAGAAAAAAAACGCGTATGTTCCTTATTTACCCTTTTCCCTCTTCCTTCCATCAGACACGACCTTGCCTCCTTCAACCTTCCTTCGGCATCTCAGATGTATCAAACCTCGCACAACGCCAACACCGCCCTCGCATTGCACCGCCTCCCCATCTCCGATCATCGTGTCTCCACCATCTTGAAGCCGAACTTGACGTAATTTTTGTCTTTCCCCTCTTGTCGGACTTCACAGACGACACCGTTCTCACACTCCTTCTCCAATCTACTGACACCAACCTTGCTTCCGAACTTCAACCACCGCCGGTCACACCACATGCCACGCTAGACGTGACTCCTTCTAAGGTTCGAATGCATTTGAAGTTTTATTTTCGATTTATTTTTGAGGAATTTGCTATGTTTGGATTCGGATTTTCGAACACAAACACATTTGGATTCGGATTTCACATATCAGCCCTAAATAAAAAGAAGAATCTGATGGTTTGTTTTTACATTTTTTGTCGAATTTTCTATATTTTTGGATTTGTTTTTGGAATTTACTGCTTCAATGGATCGACAATGGATTGTTTTATTGAGTTTTTGAAGTCGATTTCTCCATAACCATGGGTTCCTAACTAGTACATTTGGATTAATTTGGATTTTACAAACTATTACATTTGCATTAATTCGTATTTCTCAAATCATTTACAGGCTCCCCTTTTGACAATACCACCGGAATTGCTTTATGTTGTAATCTTGTTTGTGATCTTTTATTATATAAATTTATTTATGTTGCAGAAAATGTGTTGATGGAGCTCAAATCGTAAGTTCTTGATCCTTTGTTCATGGAAAGAATATGAACATGGACTTGGTGTCATGGGTTAGGTAAACATGGAGTGACACAGAGGAGGTTGAGGTTTTAGATGAAATTGATGGTACCATGATCAAAGAACAAGTTGAAAATGTGTAATTGTTGGCTTTAATATGTACCAAATGGGAAGCAACAAGAAGATCTTGTGAAGAAAGAAGAGCTTGCCACTGTGAACATAATTAAATCATCAGTATCTAGTTCAAAGTTGGGCGATTTCACATCAATATTGGTGTTTTTTTAATGAATTTTGATGTTGTTTTTTTAATGAATTTTGATGTTTTTATTAGTTTTGATGCTCTTTTGGTAAATTAATGGTTATAGTTTTTAAAGTACGAACTTTTAATAAGGAAAAGTTTAAAGTACAATGTTGTAGTTGAAAGAAATGATAGAGAAGGATAAAATGGTCATTTTTATTATTTAGCACAAAAATTCAGAGGTTCCAACCAAACAGATTCTAAACATTCAGATCTTAAAAATTCAGACCCTCTTAGAAATTCAGACCTCTTAAAAATTCAGATCCTGCCAAACAGCCCCTAAAAGTATAAATAAGGTCAGTTAATAAGTGGTTAGGTATTATTTTTCTAGAGTAAGTTTACTTTGAGGAGAAACTGTCCTCTTGAATGACTGCCATAGATTTTAACAATGATTTTACTTTTATCATTGAACCAGATTCATATTTATTGTTCTAAATCATCTCTATCAAACTATACCAACTTTTCATTGTTCACCGAGATACTAACATATTTGGATTTTTATTAGAAATAGCGATCATCCTATAATAACAAACTACTTATCTTTTATCTTGCAATAGCAACCTACTAATATTTTTAACCTGTAATAGCAATATAATTATCTATTTAACTTGTAATAGCAACCTACTTATCTTTCTTTACATTTATTATCAACATACTTATATTTTTAACCTATAAAACAACCACCATAGAGAATTTTTTTTTCCGAAAACAGCAACGTGCATTCTTTCTATCCAAAACAGAATTTCAACAAAATATAGAATCTATATTATTTATAGTCGTTTCTATCCAAAAAAGAATACACCATATAGTTATCCAAATTAGAATTTTAGCAAGCATCTATATTTTCATACACCATACCTATGCATTTAACATTTAATAGTAAATTGCATAACTCAAAATTTTCATTCCAAAGCTAAAGCAAATTCTAAAGTTGTATAAAAAACTGAAACAGGTTCTAAAAATGAAGAAGGATTTGAAACAAGTTCAAAAACTGAAGTAAGTTCTGAAGCAGGTCCTAAAACTGGAAAAATATTCATCCCATCATTCTTTCTCTTTCAACGATTCATGTACCTGATACATGAAAAATTAAATAGATAATCAATATTACTATGAGATTAGGAAAAAACATGAAAATTAATAAGTTTGTAACGACCTTTCTTTTTGAACAATTAGTGGCATAATGGCCCAATCCCTGACAATAAGAGCATGTTCATTTTTTCAGCACTTCTAAACAAGACTTATGTCTGCTTGCAATTTTAGGATTCCCTTTGGTTGTAGTTGGACCAAAAGGATCCCAAACTAAGGCATCATATCGACTTGTGAAATTCCCACGCAAGAAGCTTGAGATACATTCTCAAAAACTTTAGTTTTTTTTCTAATTGCTTGATCATCTAAAAGACTAATGAGTAAAGTATTGAGTTTTTGAATCAATGATGGTGAGTCTCTTGCTTGTTCAAGTAATTTAGTAAAATTTGAACGAACACACCACAAAGTTATGGTACTAACTCCATTTTCATTATCCTTCTCCTCGAGTCTGATGCAACAATTACCAACCTTGTACCTGACATTAATGGTCCACCGAGATAAATTATAGTGAATCAGAAGTGTTTGAACAAGTCTCTCCTTCATCACATATAGGTTATACTTGCATAAAATCCCACATATCTCAAACTTACCACATGAATATGTGACATTTACTTGATTCAAAAAACGAAAGCTAACAATTCCCCAATATCTTTTATCAATGTCCAGTTGCCCCACTTGATATTTGATTTCTTCAGTAGTTTTGCCTAAAGTATCATGATTTAAATTGCTAGTGACTTCGCTCCATTATTTTTTGAAAATCTCGAAAACTTTTCTAGTATGACACTCTCCTGCTTTTGATTCGATTGGATGCACAAACGAAAGCACAGCCCTCGAGTTCATAATCTTGAAGTCTTCATCTACTTTAGCATCCCTACAAGACTCAACCGCTTTGTTATATTGTATTACAAATTCATTTAGCATAGTCCTTGAATTAACATATCCATCAAAAAATGAATGAATAATCTCACTCCATTCACTTGTTGTCATACCAGCAAAGAAAATATCCTTTAAGAAGGCTTTAGCCCAATATTTTTTTTGGTTATACTTTTTATTTACCCAAAAATTAATTTCTAAATTATATTTACCACGTATAACTTCCCACATACTTTCAAATTCTTCAACTCTATCAGTTTTTACCCATTCTTTATATGATTCTTGAAAATCACTATAACGAGCAACATATGGTTGAAGGTGTTCCAATTCGTGCTTCTTAATATGCCATGAACAAAAACGATGTCGCATGTTTGGAAACACTTATCTTATTGCATTACCTATATCTTTGTCTTGATCAGTAATAATTGCCTTCAGATGATTGCCAAACATACATTTTAGTTTGAGATTATAAAATATTGTGTATTTTAAGTTAAAAATATAATGATATAGTTGTTTGTTTAGGTTTAGGATTTTGTTTTTTTTGGACTTTCGTTTTAACGTTAAAACTTTATGTTAAATTAGACATATTTATATAACAAAACTTATGAGAATACCATTAGAAAATTATTTTCTACAAGTTACTCTAAGTGAAAATTGAAGACTTTCGGTTAAGTTTGGGTTAGTTTTGCTGATAAGTATACTACTTCGGTAATAATTTTTTCTATTTTAGTTATTTGAAAACATATCTCATTATTTCATTCTATGAATTTAATGCAAGTGTTAAAGTTGAATGTATATTCAATAATAAATATAAAGTAAATAAGAAAAACATAAAAAATAATAAAACTAAAAGTATTAAATCGATTCTTCTTTCTTATTTCACCTTACTACAAGATAATTTTATACGTAAAATAGAAAGGAGTAGATCGATTTTATTTGAAGTCATTTGTATATGTAAAAAATACAACTCAATATATTTGCACATCCTAAGCCCTTTAAAATCCCAAAAATTTAGAGATTCGTTTAAAATTACATTTGTTTTGCTAATTATGTCTATTCCAATATTCTACTCTTAAACATCTCTAGTTGGATCCTTAAACTGAAGAATGATATCAAATCCAAACAGTTCAACATTGCAAGTGATAACAATTAAACACAACCTTTATAAGCTTAAGAGAAAATATCCAATTGATTTTATTGTGTCCATTGTAATAAATGAAGGCATGATCAAAAGCACAGTAGTATGTAGTTATTTTTGTTACTTTTGTGTACCTAATGCACTAAAATTAAAAAATTATTAATGAAATAGTGTAAAGAATGTCATTAAGTACAAATATAATCCATGTACATATTTTTTGTGTAATACTTTTATACCTCCCTTCTTTTACCGAAAAAAGCAACATACTTTATCTTTTTACAATACAATATTATACATTGAATAATCTACCAATTCTATTGATTACAATTGTTTAAGTTTTTGTTTTTTTTACAAAAAAAAAAGATGATTTATCCCATTAATACTTGATGGTTTATGCTACCAAGCCTAAAGCAAAGAGAAGAAAAACAAATTGAATTGTCTAACAAAAAGAAAGATCATCCAACAATCCTTTCTGGATCATCCAATATGCTAAGATCGTCCAATATGTTATATGTATTTGGATGCAGCAAAATATTGGTGTCAAAGTTCCCACCTTCTTTGTTTCTTACAACATTCACATGAACAAGTAAATGCTATTATTTATGACATGGCATACTTGTATTTTGCAAAAAATAATAAGTTATTATTCATACATACACCAACACTACCAATTTCCTCATCAGAAATAGATTCCACATATCCAAGTTCACCAGGATTTACAGAACCAGGATTCAATTACAATTAAATTATTAGCAAAAGGCTAGCTCAAAAAAATATCCAAAGACAAAAATGTGCTTACAACAACACCAGTAGTTGTTTGACAAAACCGATGAAAATCAAAGTTGTGGTCGACTTTTCAGACCAATTATATCAATATATTTTATTTTATGCGGGAAGTAATCCTTACAATTTTAACTAATATCATTGTTAATAATATAAAATGAGGTCATCACCAACAAATTCTACAAAAGATAAATACAAATATCAAAAGCATTGAATGTGATTCAGTTTATAGTTATGTCAGTTGCCAATCCGATGTACCTTTTGAGAATGTTGTTTTGCTTTATATGAATTGCGACATTTACATCATCTGCAAGAAATAATATGTTAAGACTTGCTAATAGAAATTGGTTGCAAATAATTTTCTCGAACATGAGGGACGTGGTTACTATATGCAATCAGATTGGAAAAAGACAATAATCAATGAAATCTTTTAGCATAAAATTTAATTTCTCTAAATTATGTCATTCAACCATTGTACTTTGGAATTTTTTGGGTCAGGGGTGAAATTAATTAACTCAAAAGTCATAACTCATAATTGTTAAATAAAATTAAATGCCCTTAATAAAAAGTCATGAAAGATGTTTGTTATTTACCTTAAAGTCCTCTACTTTTTTCCATGTCAAAGGACTGGGCCTAATCAATATTATGGGATGAGTTTTTAGCGTTGAAATCCTCTATACCTGCTACATGGATCCTTATGGGTGATTTTAATGTGGTCTGTAGACTGGAAGAACAGATAAACTCAGTTTTTTGTCCGATCAGTGCAAGTGCATTCAATAAATTCATATGCTGGGGAGAACTCACAGACTTAAAGATGGGACGTCAAAGATTCACATACTTTAAAACACATGGTGTGAAACTCAGAAAATTAGATAGATTTTGGTATGTAGTCGTTTCCTAAATATGTTTCGACTTGTCTCCTACTTGGCATTGAGCAGAGACCTCTCTGATCACTCTCTCCTATTATTTTGAGGGCTCGATGTGATGATTTTGGCCCCCCACCATTCAAACTATATAACTCATGGATGCTTAAGGATGGATTTGATGAGATCATTAGGAAAGCGTGTTCTGAGTTTGTGGGGTTCAGAAGTTGAAATACTTAAAAAAAGCAATCAGATGTTGGAGAACTAATACAATGAAGGATGAAAACAAAGATTTGGATTCCCTAAAAAAAGAATGATTGAGATTGAAAAGGTGGTGGAATCTAGACTTTTAACTTCGGTAGAAATCGAAGAAAGATCGATTGGAGGAGTCAAAATTGTGAAGCATGCAAGAAGTATTGATTTGGACTTGAAACAACGAGAAAAAATAAAATGGGAGGTTGAAGGAGATGAAAACGCACATTTTTTTCATCGGTACGTGAACAATAGAAACCGGAAAAATCACATTCATGGGATTATGGCCAACGAAGTCTGGATTACAGTTCCCTCTAAAGGAGGAGGTTGCTAAATTCTTAGAAAAGAAATATAGAGAACGGTGGCAGTACAGGCCTTTGTTTCGGAGCTCTAGCATTCAGTAGCTTTCCGAAATAGATAATCGGTTCTTAGAAAGAGAATTTTCCATGGGTGAAATAAAAAATGCTGTATGGTCGTGTGGTAGTGACAAGTCTCCGGGGCTAGACAGTTTAACTTCTAAATTCCTCAAAAAATACTGGGAATTGCTAAAACACAATATCGCAAGATTGATTAAATACTTTGAAATAGGAGGCAAAATCACTAAAGACTGTACTTCTTCGTTTATAACCTTAGCATCCAAGACTAAAGATCCAATTCACTTTGGGGATTTTAGACCTATAAGCCTGATTGGATCTATATACAAGATCATTGCAAAACTTTTGGCAATTTAGCTAAAAAGGATAATCGACAGTATTATTGATGAGGTCAATTCGCATATGTTGAAGGAAGAAATATCCTCGAGGGCCCTTTGGTGGTCAATAAGTTTGCTCTTAGGCAAAATCAAATGGAAGGAAGATGCTTCTTTTTAAAGCGGACTTTAACAAAGCTTTTAACTCTGTGAATTTGATTTATTTGGACTCAATTAAGGAGCAAATGGGAGTTGGAGATAAATGGAGATATTAGATTCGTAATTGTTTGGAATTAGGTCAAGCATCGGTGATTATTAATGGTAGCCCAACAAAAGAATTCACTATGGAGAAAGGTGTGAGACAAGGCGATCTGCTCTCTCCCTTCCTATTCATCATTATGATTGAACGGTTGAATATCACGATGAAGACAGCGGGTGACAAAGGAGTTTTTGACGGAATAAAAGTCCCAAATTCTAACATTTGTTTGTCTCATCTATTTTATGCAAATGACGCTTTATTCATTGGAGAATTGTCTCACCAACATAGTGAGGATATTGAGATGTTTTTATGTTGCGTCCGGGTTGAAAGTAAACTTTAGCAAATCTAAAGTATTCGGTGTTGGAGCATCCACTAGTGAAGTATCGAACTGGGTTGCTCTTCTTGGTTGTGAACCATCATCTCTCGTATTCACGTACCTGGGCATTCCTGTGGGTGAAAAAATGAACTTGAAGAATGCATGGCGGCCGATTATTGAAAAGTTTCATTCAAAGCTCTTGGTATGGAAAGCGAAAACACTTAGCTTTGGTGGTAGATTAACCCTAGCAAAAGCGGTACTTGGTAATCTGCCTACCTTCTTCATGTTCATATTTGTGGTTCCAAATGGTGTCATTGAGACCATAGAGAAGATCAGAAGGAGATTTATTTGGAGTGATTAATTGGAGAAGAAAAGTATAAATTGGGTTGCTTGGGAAACTCTTATTGCCCCAAAAAAGGTGGGTGGCACAAGGCTTGGATCAATAAAGAATCTGAACATTTCTCTATTAGCTAAGTGGATGTGGCGATTGAAAAATGAAAACTCTGCACTTTGGGCGAAAGTCATTCGATGCATTCATGGATTAGATGGAAGACATTGGTCTATCTTTGCCAACAGATATAGAACAGGTGTTTGGAAGAATATAGTCAAAATCAGGCATGTGTTAAAGAATCTCAACATTGATCCTAATGAAATTGTGTATTGGAAATCAACTGAAGGCTGTTGGGTCTCTGACTTTGGGATGGACGGACAATTCTTTGTGAGACTGTTACGAGAAAGGATCGAAATGGTGAGTCACATGGTTTGTGATGGACTGTTCGAATGGTGTAAAGTGATACCCATTAAGATCTTATGCTTTATCTGGACAGTGAAGTTGTGTAGAATCCCATCATCAGTCACGTTAAAATCCAGGGGAGTGCCTATTCTATCGACTATGTGTGGTTCTTGTAACTTGGATGAGGAGACGAGCGATCACATCATTCTTTTATGACCTTTGGCTAAAGCTGTCATGGATTCGATTCTTTCTTGGTGCGAAATCTCACACGATCGATTTGACTCGGTAAAGGATATGTTACTTTTCCTATCTCGGTGGTCTAAGTGCAAAAAGAAAAGAAGTATGTTGAATGTGATTTTATGTGGGGTTTTTTGGTGTATATGGAAAGATAGAAATCAAAGCATCTTCAAAAGAATTCCCTTTGTACCAGTGAAATACGGTGGAGAAGATAAAAGCAATAACCTTCATATGGTGTAAACATAGAGGTTCCTTTCAAAACATGGAGTGGAGAGCTTGGAACCTTGGTACTTTTCTTTTTTTGTAATTTTCATGTTTTTGTCTTTTGTTTTTTCTTTGTAATTTTCCCTTGCATCCTCTTGATGTGAGGTGTTTTTTATTTTAAAATTTTTTCCGTTTCAAAAAAAAAATTTGGAAGTTCAATTATCAAGAGACCATCACTATAGATCTCAATAATTTTTTCAACATTATGATGATTTTTACCACCCTAAGCATACCTAGGCTCTACAACTGATAGCTTCACGTATACACGATCACCAATCTGTAGGCATTGATAACATATATATAAATAGCAACAATAAATGTGTCTTTATTATATCCCCTGAACAGTTCAACTTCTTTGGATTTTATCCTCAACTTCTGTTTACTTGTATCCAAGAAAGAAACCATAAAATGAAACTAGTTAGAGATCTCAAAAAGATGGAAAACCAAGTAGTAAAAGCGATATGAGGGAGATGGTGATTCAAATTTCAGTATCTCATGCAAGCATCAAGATTTCCAAATACCACTCAGTTTCCTTTCAGTTCTGCAATTATGAATGCAGGAAAAAATGGATGCCAGATTTAGTTTCATCTGAGTTGGCATAGCACATCATGTTGACTTCATGTACATGTGCTGTGATATCATAGCTTCCAAGCCCAAAAACCACAAATATCAGAGTTGTTTATAATTATAAAAAAAATGAAATTGATCATTCAGTTCTAGTATAATCAATCACCATTTACAAAATAATAATAATAATAATAATAATAATAATAATAATAATAGTAATAAAACATACACATATCGTGAGTGATTTCTCGTGGGCTTGGTGGTTTGATTAGTTGGGAGTGTGTTCCTGTTGATGGTTGTCGACTGTTTAGGGGTAGAAAGGAAAAAGGATAGAAGAAAGGGGATTTGGAGAAAAAGAGGTTTACCTGAAACCAATTCGATTGATACTCTAATGAAGAGAATAACAAATCAAAATCACAGTTTCCAGTTAAGGATAGTAAGAGCGTCTAATATAAGGGAAGATGAGCCAAAATTGAAAGATTTTTTTCCTGAATCTAAAGCTTCAAAACGAGTCCATCTGTTTCCTTCTTATCCCCGATTTCAATTTGTTTGACCAGGATTTTAAAGGGGTGTTTGGGATATCTTTTTACCTTCAAAAGTCCTTTTTGCAAAAGGACTTTTAGTAAAAGGACTTTTTAAAAAAGATGTTTTTAAAAATATGTTTGTATTAGCTTTTGAGAAATAAAAGTTAAAAGTTGTTTTTAAAAGGTGTTTGGTTTAACTTTTATATGTAAAATGACTAAAAGTTCGAAAGGCTTATTGATTAGGGTAGTGATAATTGGGGGTATATGAATAATTTAAGTGTCAAGGGCTTCAAAAGTTCCAAAAAGTCACGGATACGTGACTTTTCAAAATGCTCATTTTCCTTCTTTCTGAAAAGTTGGTTTTAAAAGATCTTTTCCCTTTCCCGAACATCTTTTACCTCATTTTTAACTTTGTAGAAAAGATAATGTCTAAAAGTTGGTTGAAAAGATAAAACAAACACCCCCTAAAGTTTTTGAGATGCACCAGCGAGCAATCATTTCTTATGTTTGTATTTATTCTTTTAAACATTAAATAATTGTAATTCATATATATATATATATATATATATATATATATATATATATATATATATATATATATATATAATGAGAACCAAAAAATGTTAGGAACTTGAGAAACCATTTTAATGTTTTTTATTAAGAGCATTTTGGACAAATCAAGCATCTATCATAATATGATAATATACTTATAAAGGAAACACATTTCCTTTCACAACATCAATTTGAAACTCTCAACTTTTCATGTTTCCATAGAATATACTTTCTAACTTAAATATCTTATTAATTTTAAATATTATAATAAATGAAAGACTTCTTGAATTATCAATAACTTCAATACAATATTAAATGCATATCATAAATTAATATATCGAACAAATTTAAAAATATAGTGTAAAATTTAAAACCTAAATTAAAATATCAAATAAAGTTTTAAAAAACTCATTGTATATTTTTTACAAGAGTTAAAAGGAAAATATTAAATACAATAAACGTAAAAGAACATAGTCTAAATGTAAAATTAACTAAAAGATATGTAAAGTAGTTTTTTTAATAACTGAAATTCAGTTAAGTTTTTTTTTTTTTTAAATTTATTTATAATAATAATAATAATAATAATAGTTAAAATGAGATAAAGTTATAAATTAATTTACTTCACAAATAATGATTGATAATTTAAATAATCATCTTAATTAAATTAAAACGTCATCAACCTTTTTAAAGTTAATAAATCATAACATTAGCTAATTAAAATAGATGACAAATATAACTAATTTTATACATACGTATACCATTAAATGATTGATATATGTTTGGAACTAGACAACCCAATTAAAAATGGATTAGTTGCCAAGGAGATGGGCTTTACTAATTTGGGCTTTGGAGTGTGCTTGATTTCGTGGATTTGGGCTTGAAATGGGGTGGGCCGATTTGTTTTGGCTACATGGAAGTGGTGACCACGTTTTTTTGGACTTGTTGGTGATCATGGAACAAATTTGAACCATTTCCTTGTCTTGTGTGTAGCATGGACGGAAATTGTAGAGTTTTGGGAGTTTCTAGTAGTTAATGAACTAGTTAAATAAAAGCTCTTAATGATGATCCTTTTCACTTTTGTAACTCATGGATCCTATCAACTATATATAGGGTCGATTTCTATGAACAAAATATCACTTGAACTTGTTGCAATTTGCTCTATTTCTCACATAACATAGGTCTCTTATCGTGTGTTGTGCTGTGTGTCAATAGGTCTTGGCAATCAACCTAGTTCTTGCTTCAATAGGTCTAAAGGTAAGAACCAACCCTTCCTCTTCTCTACCCTCATAATCTCGTGTTCTACCTCTCTCTCTCTCTCTCTCTCTCTCTCTCCCTCTCTCACTCTCTTCCATCCGAAAATAGCCCCCCATACACGTATCATAAGTGGTATCAGAGCCGAAACAATCTTGTGGTCACCAAGGATTTTAATGATCCCAATTTTCTCTACAATCTTCAAGAAGCACTAAGGAACATCCAAGATGGACAACCTCGAAGACAAGCAAGGCATGAACTTAGTTCAAGTGAAGAATTCAAAGTCAACGAGTTGCCGGAATTTGTAGGTGGTACAGACCTAGGAAAATACTTGGAGTGGGAAAGAAAAATTGAACGCGTGTTCGAGTTCAAAGACGTGGATGACGAAAAGGCATGTAAGTTATCGAAGCAATTGGATGTCCAATTCGGGCCTAGATGACATGACCGATCAATAGAAATACTCCAACACTCCACTTTTATCATATATTCCACCATCCTGAAACTTTGTGGTGGTGCCTCTTTGTGGTTCGAAGGGCTTAAGGCCAAGAGAACACGAGAGGGTAAAGAAAAAATTGCATCGTGGGAATCATTAAAGAGAAAGTTAAGAAAAAGGTATGTAACAATTAATCACCGCATGGAAACCTATAGAAAAATAGCTAAGTTGAAACAAGGCAAAATGAATGTGGCTGAATATATAGACGAATTTGAAAAGTGTCATTTATGGGTGATATTGATGAAGTCGAGGAGCATAAAATGTCTCGGTTTTTACATGGGTTGAACTTGAATATTGCTAACATTATTGATTTGTATCCATATTTTGATTTTGACACTCTTTGTGGCTTGTGCCTAAAGTTGGAAAACCAAGTAAAAATACACGAAAACCGATGTCCCTCAATGTGAGTTCGGGAAATCTAAGTCTTGGGGTAAACCCGAGAATGCAACCGTCAATCCTTTTTCCGCGGGTAGTTCTTCCGGATTTCCCAAAACCGCGACTCCTTCTAAAGATTCCAAGGAAGCTAGTTTGTCTAAGGTGCGATGCTACAAGTGCCAAGGTTTTGGGCATTTCCAAAGTTCGTGCCCAAATAAACGAGTCGTAACGTTACGGGAAGCGATGGAATTCCGGGACGAGTTGCTAGAAGAAGAAAAAAGACAAAGTTCCATCTTTGAGGAAGTGGCCGAACATGAAGAAGAAGAGGAGAATGAAAGCTACGAAGCTCCCGTCTATGACACGTTGTTGGTCCTTCGGGTATTACAAGCAAAGGTGACACACGAAGAGGCCGACCAAAGAACTCAATAGTTTCATACTAAATGTCTGGTAAATGATAAATGGTGCAGTGTAATAGTGGATGGTGGTAGTTGTACTAATGTAGCATCAAGCGAAATGGTGGCAAAACTAGGATTGTTCACAATGAACCATCCTAAACCTTATGCGCTCCATTGGCTAGATGACAATAAAAATATAGAAGTAACAAAACATGTAATGGTAGGTTTGACGCTGGACTCGTACAAAGATGATATCCTTTGTGACGTGGTTCCCATGGATGCTTGCCACGTACTTTTAGGTCATCCTTGGCAATATGATCGAGACGTGACTCATAGAGGGTGGAGCAATGAATATGAATTGAAACATAACAACAAAAAAATCATACTAAAACCCATTTCATTGCACGACATCCACTCGGTAAAGACTAGAGAAAAGAAGTTGAATCTTGAGATTTTCGCCACTAAACGGGAGGTTGAAAAGAAGATTGATGACAGTGGCATGGTGTACCAAATGGTAGCCAAAGATGGTGAGGCGGGCAATCCTCTCTATGATGACATGGCAGAATTCTTACAAGGGTTTAAAGACGTTTTCCCTGACGATTTACCACCGGGCTTGCCGCCTATTCGTGGCATCGAACACCAGACCGATCTCATCCTAGGAGCTCTTTTACCAAGCAAGGCGGCCTATCGGTGCAATCCCGAGGAGACGAAGGAGTTGCAAAGGCAAGTTGATGAGCTTGTGGCCCGGGATATGTTTGAGAAAGCCTTAGTCTATGTGCCGTACCGGTATTGCTCGTACCTAAGAAAGATGGAACGTGGAGGATGTGTATTGACAGTAGGGCGGTCAACAACATCACCATCAAGTATCGTTTCCCAATCCCCTGACTTGACGACATGTTAGATGAACTTCACGGGTCGGTTGTATTTTCAAAAATCGACTTACGAAGTGGGTACCATCAAATCCGAGCACGTGAAGGTGATGAATGAAGACGGTGTTCAAAACAAAGCATGGCCTTTACTAATGGACCGTGATGCTGTTTGGCCTCACGAACGCCTCGAGCACGTTTATGAGACTAATGAATGAAGTTTTTAAATGTTTTCTTGGCAGGTTTGTGGTGGTTTATCTAGACGACATCTTGGTATATAGCAAGAGTCGTTGTGACAACTCGAAGTTTGCATTTGTTTTATCTCCGTAATTAAGCACTTCAAAAATTAGCCAAATTTATCCCAACATATTTTTGGCCGGATTTAAGCCCATTGGAATATTTTAAATACTATTCGTCAAGCGAACCAAAAATAAGGAAGTATAATTTAGAGTTACCATGTTTAACGTAAGTCGCCAAACTCCAAAAATTTGGAATTTACGGACGTAAAATCGGAGTTTTTGACCGCAAACCCCGAGAGTATAAATATGAAACTTAGTCATTTTCTCTCATTTTCCAACTTCCAACCTCACGAACACCCAAGGATTCTCTCTCAACTATCAAAAATTCATCCCGTCAAATCCGCCAAAATCGATCTTCCAAGCGCCTAGAACTTAAGTACACCAACCCTAGCTTCTTGTGTGTTTAATAGGAACTTATTTACACTTGAAATCATCCAAGAAACACCAAGAACAAGGTGTTTACGGTCCAAGGTGTTCTTGGACCGTAAATCCTAAAATGGGTGCCAAAGTGTGCCTTGGTTCATTCTGAGCCTTGACAACTAGCTTAGATCCCTTCCTTGATGAGTTCAACACTCGAAAATCATCATTTTCCCCATGTTCATATGGGTTTATGGTGTGGGGAGACCATCCCAAAACCGTAACCACCTCCAAAAGGTGTTTAGATCCCCCTAATGCCTTCAAAATGATTGTGTAATGGAGTAAAACCTTACTTGCATGAACTAGGGACCCCAAGAACATGAAATGAAGGGACAAAGATGAGTTTACGGTTTGGGAAGGTCTCCCAAGGACCGTAAACTCCAAAAAGTGCCCATTTCAAGCCCTAGTCACTTCCTTAGCCCTTGATTCGAGTCTAGCATAATTCCTTGAGTGATATAAGACCTTTGAACACTCAATGACACCACTTCCATGAGTTTACGACCGTAAACCTATGGGGGATGTGGTCTTGAAACCGTAAACGCCCCTAAGGGCCATCAATTGAAGAGTAAACTCCAATGTGATTCCATACTCCCCTTATATACAACCCTTGGTACTCTTAGCACTTGTAGCAAAGTGTTTTCATGTAGTAGAACATCCTTACTTTCTTAATTAGTTATTAAATGACTAATTAGATACTTAAATGTATCACTACTTGTTAAATAGGATCCGAGTGTGTGTTCAAGTCCTCAATTGACACATAGCATCCTATACCATCCGTTCATCCAAATCACCCACGTCAGGTGAGTTCATACCCCTGAATTAACCTTTTAAATAATTTGAACTGTTTTTATGGGGGGGGGGGGGGGAATACAAGTTGAATTATAGAGTTATTATATCAATCACATGTGATTAATAACTGTATAGCAAAATAGATTTTTGTTTGTTAAGCTTCTCTATTCAGCTAAAGGTTTTTGACTCTCGTTTTCAAATCTCGTTAAGGCATGAATATCTCTTTTCAGATTATTAAAGGTTTTCCAAAGGTTTTCAAAGCTTGTTTTATAAACTGACATCAAGTCATAAGTTCTTATTAATAGATTTCCCAAAGGTTTTACCAAAAGTTCTTTTATACTTGTATATTGTTAAGTGCACGCCTATATATGTATAGTTATATAAGCAATGTTTGAAGGACTTAGGAAGGCTAACTTCGCTTAAATTCCTTTTCCTTGTTTGGATGTGGTTTACAGTATCGGTTATCCGTCCGAAGGTCGTCTAAACATGGGTTATATATCATTTATACATATGTAGTCATAAAAGTACTCTCAGCCAGTTCATCTTCGTTGGGTAGCAAATGCATCCTTCCATCATTCATATGTCTAGAACACCAGTAACTATTATAGAAATAGTTAAGAGATTCTAGTTACTCTTACATCTCTCTCTCTCTCTCTTGCTCTCTCTTTCTCTCTCTCTCTCTCTCACTAGTACGAAGAATTACTAAGGAGTCAATTCAATAGTGAGTCTATACTATTATTGTAATACTTTAAATAGAATGTGACACACTATTCCATGATACAACGCTTCATAGCACCATCGCCGTGTAACCAGAGTCTCCTGAAGGGAGAGCGGACATCATGTGTATAGATCTATACGGGACTGACACTCCCACATCCTGACTGCTAGCTACAGTCCGAGCCGGTAAGGCCCATTGGTGACATATGTCACTATACATCGCATGACCGGGAGGGTCAGCAAGGTTTCGATCGTCAATCAGCATGGTTACATACGAGTTCACATTGGACCCTTTTTAGAGTTTGCTAGATGTATTGTTCATTAGATACTGTCTGGAGTCTATATTCCTTTGTTTTAGACTTTGCTAGACGTATTGCTCATTTGATACTTTCTGGAATCTGTATTCCTTGTTTTAGACTATGCTAGCTGTATTCGTTCATTCGATACTGTCTAGAGTCTGTGCTTCCTTGTTTTAGACTGAGCTGGGCGTATTGTCCATTCAATACCCTCCTGGAGTCTATGATTTACTTTTTTTAGACTTTGCAAGGCGTCCCGCCTGAAGTCTATGATTTATTTACCTTTAAGCTTTGCAAAGCGTTTTGCTTGGAGTGTAGGTTTTATTTACTTTTAACCAGCAATGTTTCTGCTGAGGAAAAATATGATTTCCCTTATTATTTTACTTGAGGATTTTCTTACAACTCATTTAAAGTAAAAACCATATTTTGATAATGATATTACTTTTGGGGAAATTAGTCCTTAAACATAAAACAATTGGGTCTTGATAGAAGACTGCATTTATTTAGAAAATATAGGATTTTCTGGAAAGAATTCTAATACACTGTAGATTCTAAGCCACCATCTTTCATGAGGTTATTTTGAATAAAAAGGGGTATTTATACTAATGTCATTAAATACTTATGAACTCACCAGCATTATAAAAATGCTGATACTCGCTTTCAAAATAACTTATATTCCCAGGTCATCGATAGACAGGTACATCCCGGGAGTGGTGGTTGTCGAGGCCAACACAAATAATAACCCTAAATATTACACACTAAAATAGTGTATAGTGGTAAAGGGATCGAATCCACGGAGATTGGTTCAATTTATAACTCTATGAAAAATCTCTTTGTAAAAATACTTGTAAAATGACAATAAAAATAAAATGGGGGGTTTTGGTGTTTTGTAATACTCGAAACAAACTAGAATTAACTATGATTTAAATAGACAAATGCAACAAAAATAAGAGTTTGATGTAAAATCAATAAGGGAGAGATGGTTGACTTAAAGTTTCCTCACTTTGACTTTTGATGAACATATCATTAGAATCCAATGGTGCAATACTTTGATTTAAATCCTTAATTTGGCTATAGTAATCCAAGGAGCTTGAGATTACCTAGACTTTTCTTAATTGTTGAAATGGCTAGAGAAGCTCATAACAATTTCCTTAGTCAAAGTCACTAATTCCAAATAGCATGTAATTAGTGAAAGTCAACTAGCATTAAGAACCAAAAAGTCACCAAATCCAAGAGGGGTCAAATGCTTTCACCACCATGTTGGAGGAAATGTTTTTATGATTGTGTGAAGCAAAAACAACACAAAAATCATTTGTTGCTTGCTAATTTGAGGATCCTTTACTTAATCAAGAAATTAGCCAACTAATCACCACAAACACATTTAAACTCATGAACTAAAACATACAAGTAGTGATAAGATGTTAAAACACAAAACATTCCCATAAAGATTTAAGAACATGTTCATGGATTCTTCAACATTCAACAAAAGTTCAAAGGATTAACCAAAAGTCAACCAAAATTAGTTTAGCCAAGCATGGCTAAACCCAAAGAAACAAAGTTAGAGAAAATTGTACCAAACATTAAGCAAGAATCAAGAGGTAAAAATATGATGTTCTTCAAGTATTCTTGGCCTTCAAAAGTCTTCAAAACTCCAGAGAGAATCTCCAAAAATCGGATGTCCAAGAGTATGCAAAAGATGGGCACCAACCTTCCTCAAATAGCTCAAAAGAAGGATTTCCGAAATTGCCCCTGCAGGGCCTTGCGCGACCCGCGTGCTGCTGCGCGGGTGGGTTGCGCGGGTGGTACCTGACATGGGCTCCTTTGAGATTTTGGGCCTCTAAAGCATATCCCACTAGCCCAGATCGAATCCAATCACCTCCTAGCCCATTTTCTTCAAGTTTTTCTTCATTTAAAGCCCAATTTGACCTCTCTAAATCCTCCAAAGCTCGTGAACTCGCCCGATTAATAATTTTCATACGCTTGAATGTTCCCCCGCATCTTTCAAATTTAAAGCTCAATTCTTCCAAGCCTTCAAGCAATTGACAAGTCCACCCCATGAATCACCTTCATAGCCATCAAGCATGAAATCTCCAATCCCCTTCAAGCCCAATCGCCTCGCAAGAGTGCCGCCTCGCTAGTTTCCAAGAAAATCTGCAATAATGCTCAAGAAACTAGAAAGTACCCCGAAATGGTCATAAAAATAACAAAAGGGAAAATATGCATGAAAGTTAACTAAAATGCGAATGAAATGTACTAAAATAAACTATAAAAATAAGTAAATAAAATGAAGCTATCAGGGAGCTTTTGCGAAGTCAGCCTAGGACCAAGCTGCATCTATGTTGTATTCTATATTTACTTTGATGTTGCTATGAAATGTAACCTATGTAAAATTATTTATATTAATGCAATGGTTGTTGTACTTTGATTACTATACTACATATGTTGTGATACTTGACATGAAGTCCTCCACCCAAGAACGTTTCCGCTGTTCCGGTTTTGGGGTATGACAGTCATGAGGAGCATGGGAGTCATTTGAAACAAGTGTTCAAGACCCTAAGAGCCCAAAGACTCTAAGGAAAAATGGGGGAATGCTCATTCTTTGTAGACGAGGTGAAGTTCTTGGGGTATGTGGTGTCCAAAGCGGGCGTATCGGTGGATCAAGCCAAGATCGAAGCCATCAAGACGTGGCCGACTCCCAAAACCATTAGCGACGTTCGATCGTTCCATGGCTTGGCATCCTTCTATCGGCATTTCATTTGTGACTTTATTATGGTGACGAGTCCGATTACCAATTGTTTGAAGAAAGCTGCCTTTGTGTGGGGAGCGGATGCCCAAAAGGAATTCGAGGTGATTAAAGAGCGATTGTGTTCTGCTCCTATTTTGGCGCTACCCGATTTTTCCCAACCTTTTGATGTAGAGTGTGATGCAAGCGGGGTGGGAATTGGTGTCGTGCTGATCCAGGCCAAGTGACCCATTGCTTACTTCTCGGAGAAATTGGGGGGAGCTCATTTGAACTATTGCACCTACGACAAGAAGTTTTATGATATTGTGTGGGCTCTGGAACATTGGAGCCATTATTTACATGCTAACCATTTTGTTTTGCATTCAGATCACGAGTCACTGAAGTATATCAATGGTCAGCAGAAGTTGAGCCTGAGACATGCCAAGTCGGTGGAGTTCATACAGTCATTCCACTTTTCCTTAAAGTACAAAAATGGAAAAAGTAACGTGGTGACGGATGCACTGTCTCGACGTTACACTTTACTGGCTATACTCAATGTTTGCTTGCTAGGCTTCGAGGCGTTGAAAGACTATTTTGGAAATGATGTAGATTTTGGTGATGTATTTGTAAAATGTAATAGCGGTTCACAGGGAGAATACTTGGTGCAGGATGGATTCCTATTTAAAGGTAACCGTCTTTGCATCCCGAAACACCCCATCAGGGAGTTATTGATTCGTGAGCCACACGGGGGTGGGTTAGTAGGCCACTTTGGAGTAGTCAAGACTTTGGAGGTATTGCAAGAACACTTCTATTGGCCCAAGATGTTGGGGGATGTAACTCATATCGTGTGCAAGTTTGTGACGTGCCACTTGGCTAAAAGCTTATTCAAACCGGGCTTATATACTCCCTTACCCCTCCCAATTCTCCTCTGGGAGGATGTATGCATGGACATTATTGTGGCCCTGCCCCGAATTCAAAAGGGTAAAGATGCAATTATGGTAGTTGTGGACCAGTTTTCGAAAATGGCCCATTTTATTGCTTGTCACAAAACTGATGATGCAAGTATGGTTGGTGATTTATACCACCGGGAGATCGTCTGGCTGCACAGGATTCCCAAAACAATAGTTTCTGATCGTGAATCCAAATTCTTGAGTTACTTTTAGAACACATTATAGAGGAAAGTCGGGACAAAGCTTTTATTTAGCACATCACACCATTCACAGATGGACGGCCAGACCAAGGTCACGAACCGAACCTTGGGCACTTTACTGCGTGCGTTGGCGAACAAGACACAGAAAGATTGGGATGTGAAATTAGCACACGCAGAGTTTGCTTACAACCGTTCGCCTACCTACGCAACAGATCATTCTCCCGTCCAGGTTGTTTACGGCGTGAGTCCTTACTTACCATTGGATCTAATCCCTTTGCCTAAGGAAGAGTTAGTCCACAAAGACGAAGATGCCAAGCTGAAGTCCATCATGAAGCTACATGCTCAGGTTCGTGATCGTATCGAAGCCATTAATGCCTCGTACAAGCAGAAGTCCAACAATAACAAAAAGGCTCATATATTTTCAGAAGGAAATTTGGTTTGGGTTCATCTAAGGAAAGAACGGTTCCACGAAAAGCGCAAGAAAAAGTTAATTCCCCGAGCAGACGGTCCTCACAAGATCGTCGCACGCGTGAACGACAATGCCTATAAGGTGGAACTCCTAGGAGAATACGGAGTGCACACAACTTTCAACGTCGGAGATCTCTCCCCTTATCTTGATGATGATGGCCTTGTAGAATTGAGGTCAATTCCCTTCAAAGAGGGAGGAGATGGTATATGTTTGGAACTAGATAGCCCAATTAAAAATGGAATACTTGCCAAGGAGATGGGCTTTATTAATTTGGGCTTTGGACTGAGCTTGATTTCGTGGATTTGGGCTTAAAATGGGGTGTGCCGATTTGTTTTGGCTACATGGAAGTTGTGACCACGTTTTTTTTGGACTTGTTGGTGATCATGGAAGAAAAAAACCCCAATCATGTTTTGTCTGTTCAAAAAAACCTAACGAATTTAACTTTTTGTCTAAGAAGTCCAACAAAGTTCCAAACCGTTCAAAAAATCTCAATTTTGTTTTGTTTAATTTCGTTGGTTTTTTTTTTTTTTTTTTTTTTTTTTTTTTTTTTTTTTTTTTTTTTTAACAGTCAAAACATGATTAGAGTTTTTTAAACGTTTTGAAAATTTCGTTGGTCTAATAAGTTATTTTCCCAATACGATAATAAACCACGTCACCAGTTTCTCGTATTTGACTCTCAGGAAAATGTAACTTAGTTGGGCTTTTTATAGACAAAATGTTAAGTTTGTTGGGTTTTTTTTGAACAAACAAAATATGATTGAGGTTTTTTGAACGATTTGAAAATTTTATTAGGCTCATATGTAATTTTCCCTAAGTTTTTGTATTATATGGACCCCATGTATGATGTGAATAAGCTCAAATGGAACCTTAGAACAAATACAACTGTATCACATGGGAGTTTATGCTGTCGCTGTCGAGCTTTGGGACAAATGTAATCTTCCTAGGAAGGGTTGAAGGATCAAATTATTATCATGTTGATGTAATAGACATTATTGCATGTTCCATTGGGCCAGTAAGGCCTTTATATGGAACGATATTATGGACATTCGTCTGGATACAAATCAATTTAGAGATGAGACCGAAAAAGCAAAATCTACACTGAAAAAGATTTACAACAAATTACTCGGCCAACATTTAAAAGGGAGGCTCAGCTCATTTTGCCTTCTTCACTGCCATCCATGACGTAAGCCTTCTTCCTTCTACCCGCCCTATCTAACAGACAAATCAAAATGTTACACGTAGCATATATAGCATGAAACTTCCAGCTAGTCTTTGGTGGTTGATGCAACACTGCTCTATGGAACACCGTCATGTAATAATGAAACCCGACAGCAAACCCTACAAACATCTGCCCGAACGCCAGTAACTTCGTTCCAATTCCTGTCTCCGTCGAAAAAACCAGCACAAAGTACATCAAAAGCACCAAAAGGTACAACACATAAGACAGAGTCTGCAACAGCTGGATGCAGATGTATGTCGACTGTGAAGTAGCATAGAAGAACTTCAATGGCTCCAGACCAGTTACCAACGAAGTGAGGCACAGTATGGAGAAGTAGATTGAGAGGTAAATTTGGATGAAAATCACGAGTTTTTGAAGAGAAAAGTAAGCTTTGATTTGACTGAAGACGACAGAAACAAGAACAAAGGGTATCATAATGAATGCGAAAAAGACCATAGAAGCAACAGTTGGTGCGTACTTCGTGCCCACGATAGGTTTCACGCCATTTGTTATATCTTTATTGGCTTCCTTCAGATAAACTTTTGAAGTCATTGAAAGAACTTCCAAATCTGGTAGCAATGTCTCTTGAAATCTGGAAGGCAGATCTCTGAATCCATCAACAAAATCCACTTCCTCGTCGTCTTGATAACTCCATTCCTGTGATTTTATTGGTTTATTTGATTGTTTGGTAGTGGATTTGGTTTTCTTTGCTGGGTCTATCGACTTTTGGCTCAAAACTGAATTTGGTTTTGTTAAATTTGATGTTTTTGATGTGGGTTTTGTGGAATTTGTTTTCTTTGATGAGGGTTTTGCTTGAAATGACGAATCTATATTGGTTTTCGTTGAGTTCTTGAAGGAGATGACAAGCTTGAAAGGCTTTGCCAGGTTTTTGGCTGAATTTGCAGTTATAAGCTCACTTTTGTTTTTGTTTCTGGTAGTTAAGAGGGTTGTACCTAGACCATTGTGAGAAGTACTTGACTTCTGCTTGACATGTTGAGCAACTTCACGTGACTCTTCAAGAATATGTTTTTCTTCTAACATTCTCCTCCCTAAGAGCTCAATAGTGGTACTAGAACTCATCGGAAGATTAGCAGTAGAGTAGGCAGAAGTATGTACAAGCATTAAAGCATAAAGGACAAGCACACATAGGTGTACCTTTGTAGTACTTGCGCGGAAGGCTTGGACTTGAACTGAAGCCATGTTCTATGCACTGAAGTCCCTGTTATGACTTGCTGACCTACAAGATGCAGAATACGTGTAAATATATAAAGCAAACGGTGAAGAAAGCAATAGCTGTGATGTCGGTGCATAATTGAGAAACCAGAAGTTGATGGAAGGTTCAATGAGAAAAGAAGACTTTTGATGACACTAAAAAGCAAAAGAGGGTAGGCATAGGTATTTGTTCTTCTATTGTTCACCTTCAACGTTGACTATGGGTTGGGTTCTATATTTCAAGTGCAAGTTGCCATATGGTGTATTATTTAGCCTCGAAGGTTGGTGTGTTTCTTGTTTGTTTTGACTTGCCAAATGGTGAAAACCGAGTAGATGTTAATTTAAATACTGATCCTATTTATCAACGACACACTGCAATTTAACTATTGCTTTGGATATTATTTTATACTAAGATAACGTTACAACGATGGTAAGAAAGATATTGAAATAAGTAAGCAAATAGAAAACGATTTGAAGTTGTGATCAAATCAATGTCTTTAAGCTATATTAATCTTACTTCTAAATTATGTTGGGTTTTCGGCTACGGAACGTTGATAAGCATGTTGGTAATTTTGGAGGAAGCACACCATATATTGGAGAAATCTTGTAATTTTATTTTTATAATTTAAAGGAAATGGAGAAATCTTGCAATTTCATGATAATTAAGAAAATATAAATTCTTAAGAGATTACATTGGTTGAAAGGCATTTATATAATTTAAAGGAATGGAAGGTTGTTGCTGGATAATGATGAAAAGTTGCTATAATAAAAATATAAAATGAAGAAAAAGGCATTTGGACTAACCTTAGTCAATATGTTTGTGCGTGTGGTGCAAAAGCACAAGAGAAACTCTTAGTCAACAAGCCTCACATATGTTAAAAATAACTAAAATTTTGGAGCTAAATCGTGAACATTTAATTGGATGACCAAGTACTTGGCATGATTCCGCAATTAATAAATACCAATTTGACTATCGGGTGCAAATCCCAACTTGATCATTGGAATAGTATGAAATCTAGTATCATGATTGTTGTATGCGTAGCGAATAGCCAGAGTCAAAGTAAAGGGGTATTTCAAACCGATGAGTTTGGTTTTTCGGTTTTCTAAACTCGGTTTCGGGTTTAAACCTAAACTCATTCGAAAGTATAACTTGTTGAAATTTGAAAAGTTTGTGTTGCTTATATAATAGTACTAGGCAAATGTATGCGCGTTGCACAGAAACACCTATATAGTTGAAGTCTTTACAAATATATGTTTTCTTTTTAAATATAATAACAACGTTGTTGTTAAATTTGATATAATAATTTTTATATTAAATTGATATAATATATTGATTATTTTTAATTATATGATAATATAGACATCTATTATAACTTCATAATCTCAATCGTTTGAATGACTTCTACCCACGAGTTAGACATGAATAAAATTAAATTTAATATATGATTTAATGTTGTTTATAGTTGTTATTGTTAATTAATTTTTTTTAATTTATTTGCTTAATTTTTTAATTTATATCGTTATAATTATTTAAAACATCAAACATTATTTATTTATTTTTTTTATTTTAAAGATAACAATATAATCATTTATATAGAGTTATTTTTAACTATTGTTATTATAAGTTATTTTAAGCTACTTATTTGGAAACTTTTAATGATTATAAAAATTCATTTAGGAAATATTTTTAGTTAAATTGAGATTACATTTTTTTTTTTTTTTTTTTTTTTGCATTTATCACTTTTAACTATTACAAAATATTTTTTGATTTTTTTAGTGGAACCAAAATTTATATTTAAGTTGACATTATAATGCGCAGAAACACCTATATAGTTAAAGTCTTAACAAATATATGTTCTTTTAATATAAGAATAAAGTTGTTGTTAAATTTGATATAACAATTCGTATACTAAATTGATATAATATATTGATTATTTTGAATTATATGATATTATATATATATATATATATATATATATATATATATATATATATATATATATATATATATATATCTTATAAATTTATAATCTCAATCGTTTTAATGACTTCTACCCGCGAGTTACACATGAATAAAATTAAATATAATTTATGTTAAATATTATTTATAGTTGTTGTTATTGTTAACTAATTTTTTAAAAGTTATTTGATTAATGTTTTAATTTTTATCATTATAATTATTTAAAACATCAAAAATTATTTTTTGATTTTAAAGGTAACAATATAATCATTTAGTACAGTTATTTTTAACTACTGCTATTATAAGTTATTATAAGATACTTATTTGAAAACTTTTAATGATTACAAAAATATCATTAGGAAATATTTTAGTTAAACTGAGACTACAATTTAGTTTTTGCATTTATCACTATAATTTATCACTTTTAACGATTTACAAAATATTCTTTAGTTTTTTAAGTGGAACTGAAATTTATATTTAAGTTGACATTGTAATGTTATATTTATATTCACAATTTAAGTATTTTGTCCAAACTGTTAAAAAATTCTAGCTTTAAACTGATAATGATTTACATTTAACATCATATAAAATGTAATAAATTAAGTAGAATATGTTAAAAGTTAATGACATAACATTATAAGTAGAAGTAAAGATATTATTTTAAAATTGAAATTTAGTTTATTTATGATTACAATTTAAGTTTGATATTTATTTAACCTTATTAACTAACTTATAATTATTATTAGAAAGACACTGCAATTTATCACTTTTAACTATTTATAAAATATTCTTTGGGTTGTTTAAGTTAAAATAAAATTTATATTTAAGTTGACCCTGTAATGTTATATTTAAATTAAAAATTTAAGTATTTTATACAAATTGTTCCAAATTGTATCTTTAAAATGATAATGGTTTACATCCAACAATATATTAAAATTAATAAATTAAGTATAACATGTTATATGTTAAAAAACATAACTTTATTAGTAGAACTAAAAATATTATTTTAATATTGAAATTTAGTTTATATATGATTACATTTTAATTTTGATATTTGTTTAACCTAATCAACCAAATTATAATTATTATTAGAAAGAAATTGAAAAGTAATGAGAGTTTCAAATGAATGTGGTGAAATGAAAAATAGATGGGAGTTTCAAATGAATGTGGTGCAAGAAAAAATGCTAGCTTTATAAGTATATAATGATAATGCAATGATGATAATGATGTAAGAGTTATGTTTCATGATATGGCCAACGTGAGACAATTTTAGAATTTTAAAAAACAAATTGAAAACTAATAAACAAAATAAAGTACACCTATATAAGGGCCAAGATTCGAAATAAGAACCTCAAAGTTAAAAGTTCAATGTTTTACCTCTTGGACAACTCAGTACTTGTGTTTAATTTTCACAACATCATAATCCATATAAAACTATATAAAAAGAGCTGTGAAAATAAAAGAAAATAACTGTTTGAAAGAAGATTTGAACTTCCAACCTCTAAAAACACCCTCTAATGTCTTAACCATCTGAACCAACTACAACTTGTTTTATTATATTGCTAAAAATATTAATATTATGTATATATATACACCACAAAAAATGAAATCTTTCTAAAAAAATCACAATACTGAAACTTTATTGAGGGGCATCCCGGGATACCGTGTGATATATTGTGGATCCGCCCCTATATATATGGACAGTGGCGGTGGCCCTGAGGTGTGCAAACATCAATATGGGGCCTCCGAATTTAAGGATAAATATATAACTACCATGTTGATTTTTAGGGGCCTTCAAAATAATTGATGCTCTACATAAATTCGTTGATTAAGAGACATATATAAAGATTAAAAGTAAAGCTACTTATCCAGGAGAGGATGAACATGACCAATTTGACTTTATAACTGGTATGGGTATATGGTATCATATCTTAGATAGAGTAGAAAACACGAGCAAACAACTTCAATATGAGACTATATGTATTGATGAGGCAATGAGAAGTATGGAAGCACTTATTGAGTTTTTTAAAGACTGCTAAGGTAATTGGTTTGAGAAGGCTTTGAATTATGCGAGAGACGTAGCTTCTGAATTGGGAATTAAACAAGTGTTTGTTGAGAAAAATAATAAAATAATATTTTTTTTAAAAGTCATTTTGATGAGAGTGACATTGGGTCATCAGAACTAGTACATGAACTTTCACCTCTAGAATCATTCAAGATTTAATATTTTGTGTACATAACTGATCAAACTATTAAATTATTGAAACGAAGGTTTGAACAATACAAAAAATATGAAGACATTTTTGGTTTCTTATTTACAAAATAAAAGTTAAAGTGGCTGAATACTAGTGACTTGAAGCCAAGTTGCAAAAATATTGAAAAGATGCTGCAAAATGGTCATATCTTAGACATCGATGCTGATGATTTATTCAACAAACTGGAATTGTACAAAAACATATATATATTAGATGAACATAATACAATTAACAAAATACTAAATTTCTTAAAAATGATAAACACATATCCGGTATCCTGTCTATGACAACTGGCAAATTTTGGATCAAGCAATGTCTAAAATGTATTTTGTGCATAAGTGAATCCACAACGTAACTTTGTTGCAATAAAACTTTGAAAGCCAAAACGGCATTATTCGTATAAGCAAATATATATGCTTTAAAAGTCATACTTGTAATGAGCCCTTGAAAGTCAACAAGTTAGAACCAATCACGAATTAAACTTTGCTTTATAGTTTTCGGACTAAGACCCCAAGATAATGGGATTTCGGTTGACATATGGGCCAAAATCACATGTGATTTTGGTTTGCTTTAAGACCGAAATCATCCTGTGATTTCGGTTGATGCATTGGCCAAAATCATACATGATTTGGTGGTTTCCTAGTGAGATTTCGGTTGGAAAGTAGATAAGGGGGTTGACTTTGTGACTTGATGTTCACCCTTTCCAATACCAAAGTTTACGTAGCAAATATCCAAGCATGTACCCAACAGATAACAGTGCAAATGTGACCTCACTTTACCTCCTTATCTTAGGCCGAGATCACCACATAAACTCCCCACCATTTCCATTACTAACTTCTATTTTTTCATTTCTCTCAAAGAACCAAGTCTAAATCCTTCAAGTTCAAATTCTCCAAGTAGATTCCTAGTATTTTGGTAAGTAGTTCTTGATTAACTAGTGTTTTTATAAACTTTCATGAAAGTTTCATCCTATTTACACACATTATTATGTGTTAAAACTCTTAGGGTAATATCATCTTCAAAGGGTACATCAACCACATTCATGTGTTTAGGCTTGTAAATCTTCACATCATTTCTTCAAACAACCCACCACCACACTCAGGGTGAGTTCATACCCCCATATTTTTTGAGTTTTTCATGTTTAAGGGGGGGGGGGGGGGATACAAGTAAAGTTTAGTTTTTACACAAATAATTGCATTTCATATCTATGATAAATATAAAATATTATTTGCATGGAATATGGTTACCACTAGTTTGTAGACAATTATTTGTGATGTGTTAGTTTTGAAATGCAAAACTAACAATACAAAACATAAATTTTTGTTACATAATCATAAGGGAAGTTATGATTTTGAAAATATAAAGATTTTTGGGACTTTTTACCAACATATAACTTTTCTAACAAAAAGGGTTACAATCTAGATATTTCATCATTTTGTGGGATACAACCCAAAACATGATGTTTTGACATACATTTTGAAACTATACAAGATAACTATTACGTATTTATGTAAATGATTATATAAATAGTTTCAACAAACAAACAAGATAAACTATAATTGGTATAGTTTAAGAGTCACAAACACTGCACTATCATTTCAGAAGAAACGTATAATTATTTAAAGGTATAATTATTTTTACACTATGTAACCATTACAGAAGAGTAATACTCTCATTTAGAAGAAAAAAGGATTTTTTTTGTACGCTACATGTAAATCGGTTGATACTGGGTGTGACACATTTGGCTTCACCGTACCTACTATAGAGTACACACTAAAGTCCTAAACTATAACGAGAGTCTCTTGTTGGGAGAGCATGACACTTGTGTATAGATCTATATGGGATTGACAACCCTGCACTTCAACTGTTACCTACAATTAGACCAGCCAGTCTAGGATGAAAAATGTCGTAACAGTTCTGACGCTTGAAGAACGATGTTCAGGCCACTAGTCGCATTAGTATGGTTATAACGACTCACATAGAGTATTAACAAAACATTTGGTTTACGGGTGAACATACATTCAAGTAGTTTTATATAAAGATAAACCTTCATAACACCATTTGTCAATACAACATTAGTTACATTTTTAGTCTTGGGATTTAAGACTTACAACTCATTTTTAAAGAAAATATTGGATTTTATGGAAGTATACACTATCATTTTACACAAAACAGTTATAGTATCCTTCTCATACAAAATGCTTATAAACTCACCAACTTAATTGTTGACACTTTTCAAAATCACTTGTATTCTCAGGAAATCAGTAAACAGGTAACCAAAAAGTTTTTGGAGGATGAGGCGTCGTCGCATCACGTTATTTATTATTGTCATATGTATATGATATCATGTAAACAATGTTTTGAGCACAATGTAAACTTATTAAATATTCAATACAATGGTTGTAATTCTTTGATCTCTATTATTCAATTGTTATGATATGAGCAATATGGCCTAATCAACTATATTTATACGAGATATGAGCAACATGTGTTTAGGAATGGTCGCGGTGGGAAACGAATCTAAAACTTACCAACCCTATATACTCAGAAACTCTAGAATCAATAGGAGTATTTGAGAATACTATAGAGTCGTACTCTTAAACCCTTCATGTATTTCTCATCTCTATTCTTGTACAGACGTCATGGCAACATTTCACATGCCCAAAGACCCCTATTTCCCTAACTAGGGAAATGGTGGGTGGATCGAAGAGGTTCCCGAAGAGGATCCTGAGGAACTATTGGAAGAAGAACCCGAAGAGGATCTAGAGGAAGAGGAAGAAGAAGACGAGGAAGAGGAAGAGGATGCTAAGTCTGAAGTTATTAATCCACCCTGTGTCACTCGAGTTCGTGCACATCGGCTAGGCTATCATGGACCCACGCCCTACGACATGCAACGAGGTTTCTATAACCTCATCCATGGAGGACCGGTAGATAAAGCCCTCCCTATCATGGTTTAGTGAATCTTGCACCTCAGGGATCAGACTAGGGCGTCGGAAAATTGGATCATGGAGCTGGGGGGCGTTGTTGAGGCCACTAACGCACGAACCCGATGGCTTGAGAGGGACTACCCCCGGACATGTCATGTGATTGACCGTCTACAGGAGGATCTCACCACCACTCGGGCGGAAATGAGGGAAAACCAGGAGATACACTCGGATCTCGAGGATAGAGGGTGATTGCAGTTGAGCGCCGGATAGCAGAGATGCAGGACTCCATGACTTCATCCCATAGCTTGCAGGAGACTCCCTGCCATGATTAGGGCTTATACTTCTCATGTCTTGATTTTATTTACGAGTAAGCGTTAGTACTACTCTGTTATGTAGACCTTCTTAAAGGTCAAATTTCAAAAACTATGTATTAGTACCATATTATCAATGAAATGGGTATGCATTTTATTTCATTGGATGTTTCTATTTGTTATGCAATTGTTTACTTGTTATAGTAAAATTTTATTGTGAATTGCTTGAAAATTTCAATAACAACTAGACATGATACATATACAAAACAAGGAATTCTATTACGGTAATTTCCAATTCATAAACTCTTATCAAAGACTTATCTTCATTCAACCTTTAAACTTTATGGCAGAAGTATGCCACCAAGGATGTCAAACGGCGCAAGAACAACATACCAACAACCTCACCACCTCAAAGATGGACTCTTCCGTGTTCCAGGCTATAATAATAGCCGCTGTGGTTGCTGCCATGGCCCAAATAAGCTGTAACAGCAATGAAAGCGGAAACGGAACTAACAGTTCCAATCAAAGTGAAAACCAAGGGCACCAGCGAATGTGCTCCTACAAAGAATTCATGAAATGCAAGCCCAGGACCTATCATGGCGACGGAGGAGTTTTCACTCTGACAAGATGATTTGGAATGACCGAGTCCATATTCGAAATGTGCGCATGCACGGAAAAGTTCAAAGTCAAATATGTTGCATGTACCTTTGCGAACTCAGCCTTGTCGTGGTGGAACAACCACGTTAAAACTTTAACTCTAATTGTTGCCAAATTTTATGAGTTGGGAGCACCTGAAAGTGATGATGCTCGAGGAATACTGTCCACGGAGCAAGATCCAGAAATTGGCACAAGAGCTACGGGAACACGCCATGAAGGGCTCTGACATTGCCACCTACATTGTTCGATTTAATGAGTTGGCAACTTTGTGCCCTCGAATGGTCACCCTAGAGGCCAAGAAAGTGGAGCGTTACATTTGTGAGCTATCCCCTCAGATCCAGGGAATGGCTATATCCACCAACCCGAGCACCCTCGACAGTGCCAAGCGTTTTGCGCAAACTCTTGCCCACTAGGGAGTTCGTTAAGGCATCATAACCCCCACGTCCAAGCAACCATGTAACATCCCGAATACTAGGTATAATATTTAATTATTTACATTCATAATGTCAGAGCAACTCAATGAGTTGGATGGCCCAACTCACCTAGTAGAGGAGTTAAGGACCACTGATTTCTAGAGTGTACTCGACGAGTTGGAGGACCCCGACTCGACAAGTATGGGTTGGGTGAGAAAACCCTAATTTTCAAGGTTTGTATACTATTTAAAGGACCTTAAGCCCTCATTTTTGCCTCCCTTATCACCCTAACCCTCTGTGAGAAACCCTAATTGTGTGTATCCATTTGTGTGTGTGTGTTTGTGTGTGAGAGAGAGAGAGAGAGGATCTAACTTTGAGTGTTTTAGTGCATATTTGGAAAAAGAGTGAGGAGCATCAAGCCATGGAACGAGAAGAAGCTTGCGGATCAAGTGTTTCTCAGTGCTAGCTTCAGTTTCGAGGTAAAAAGCTACCACCTTGAGCGTTGCTTTTGATGGATCTCTTTCTAGGGATTTTTAGGCCCCCCCCCCTTATCTTGTGGTTCTTGAGTTCTTGGAGCTTCTCATGGAGTTGAGACTCCAGATCTGGACAAAAAGAGGTCCCATGAGCCCAAAGATCCAAGCTTTATCAAGCTTTGGGCAAGTCTCCATGCATGAAAACCTTTATAGAGCTTGTTTTGGCATTTTAAGCCCTACATGCCCTGTATGAACATAAAGCTTGCAACTTTATGTGATAAGTGACAGTTAGAAGGTTAGATCCAGAGTATGGGACATCATTTCTGCCTAAAAACGTCTGAATGAGAAAATGGACCGAAGGGACTCGAAGAGTCAGTGAGCTGACTCGACGGGTCGGTTAGGGTTTTCCCCGAAGAGTTTGGATGCGTTGTAACTCGGCGAGTTGACAGGACAACTCGATGAGTTAAGTTGAATTTTCATGACATTTCTGAGGAAACAAGGGAACTCGCGAGTCACATACATGCACTCGACGAGATGGGTCAACATGGACTGTTGACTTGAGTGTTGACTATTGTTGACTTTTAGGGTTTGGTGAAGACATGGATTATGGAGACCATGGAAGGGTAAAATGGTCTTTTACCCTTTCTAAGGGTTAGAGAAAGAGGTTAGGTTAACTTATGCGGGTTGAGGTGATAAGTACTAATTAGAGATGATTATGACGTGTAGGCGAGGATTAGACCATTGGAGGGTTACGAGGATTACTTGCTTACGTACGAAGTGAGTCTTCTCACTATACTTACCAATAGTGGTGAAATTGTGTGACTGAATGATCTTGTATGCTTATATTGAGAATTATGATATCCTGCATTATGTCTTTGTGATTTATGTTGTGCATTGTTTCGAGCTTTATTGAGTTAGGACCGCAGGGTCCAACCCAAGTTGTGGGACCGGAGGGTCCCCAATGAGACACATTGACTAGAGGGTCTCTATCGAGATATAGCCATGAGAGGCTAATGAGATGTGAGTGGTATTTTGGGGAACTCACTAAGCTTTGTTCTTACCGTGTTATGTGATATGTGTTTCAGGTACTTCTCAAGATCACGGGAAGGCACCTGCTTGATTGTACACATGAGATAAAGTTTAGGTTTTAGAGGATCCAAGATTATTATCAAACAATTATTGATTTGTGTTTTGTTATAATTTAAACAATTGTGGTTTTTGAAAAGTGATAAATTAAATTATGTGATTTTGAAAATGAAAATTTTAGTTGAAAATATACGGTGTTACAAACCAAAATGGGGAGTCAACAAGCGGAAGTTCGGGAGCAAAAAGAAGGGTCAACCCGCTCAAGACCCATCCAAGAAACAACAAAATGTGGCCATCCACGCCATAACCGCCCCTACCGCCCCAACACCAGCCAAGCAATATGTTGGGACTCTTCCAAAATGAGACAAGTGCAACTACCATCACCATGGAGCCTGTCGGGAGATGCAATGTAATAGTTGCAACAAGAAAGGGCACACAACCCATTTCTGCAAAGCACCGACACAACAAACTGCCTAAGCCGCTAATGATGGGGTGAGTCGCGCTTGCTACGGTTGTGGTGAGAAGGGGCATTTCAAGAAAGATTGCCCGAAGGAACAGAACAGAAATGGCGGGAACATGGGAAGGGTTCTATAGATGGGGCATGAGGAGGCCATGAGGGATCCTATCGTGGTTACTGGTACGTTTCTCCAAAATAACTCATGCACATGCATACTTTTCGATAGTAGTGCGGAGAAAAGTTTCATGAGCCACGAGTTTAAACAATTACTCAAACAGAAACCCCAATCGCTAAATGAAACATTCACCATAGAAATGGCCAATGGGAAAACCGAAAGCACTAAAGATATATACATAAGATGCACTCTAACTCTAAACAACCATTCCTTCCAAATCGACCTAATTTCGGGCATAATAAGTAGCTTTGACATTATCATTGGCATGGATTGGTTATGTCCTCACCATGCCGATATTCTGTTTTTGAAAAGGTCGTCCGCCTTAACCTACCAAATAACAAAACCCTGGTCATCTATGGTGACAAACACAGCATGAAAATGTAAATCATCTCATGCATCAAGGCTCAAAAGAATCTATGCAAGGAATACCACGCCTTATTAGCCCACGTGGTGGATGAGAAACAAGAGGTGAAAGACATCAAGGATATTCCTGAAGTCTGTAACTTTCTCGATGTATTCATAGAAGACCTTCCGAGAATACCCCCTGTACGCCAATTCGAGTTCAGAATTCACTTAATTCCTAGAGCCCACCCCATAGCCAAACCCCATACCGCTTAGCACTTGCTAAAATGCAAGAATTGTCCAGCCAACTGAATGAACTGTTGAGCAAAGGATTTATCACACCGAGCTTCTCACCTTGGGGAGCACCTATCTTGTTCATGGAAAAGAAGGATGGATCTTTCTGCATGTACATAGACTATCAAGAACTGAACAAGCTCACTATCAAGAACCGTTATCCCTACCTCGAATCGACGACTTATTTGATCAAATGCAAGGATCAAACTACTTCTTGAATATTGATCTAAGGTCGAGGTACCATTAGCTGTGAATTCAGGGGGGAAGATATTCCTAAGACGGCATTCAGAACTCACTACGCTTACTACGAGTTTGTGATGATGCCCTTACTAATGCATCTGCGGTGTTAATGGACTTAATGAAGCGTGTATGCCGACCTTACCCGGATAAATTCGTGATAGTATTCATCGATGACATACTAATCTATTCACGAAGTAAGGAAGAACATGGTCAGCACCTACGGTAGGTTTTGGAGACGTTAAGTGCAGAAAAGATATACGCAATGTTCTCGAAATGCGAATTTTGGATTCGAAAGGTAGTCTTCTTGAGACACATAGTCAGCAAGGAAGGAATACACATGGACCCCTCCAAATTCAAGCCGATTGAAAGTTGGGCAACGCCAAGAACACCGAAAGAGATACCCTAGTTTTTGGGCCTTGCTGGCTACTACCGAAGATTCATACAAAACTTCTCTAAGATCGCAAAGCCGCTCACTACATTGACAAAAAGGGAGAGACTTTCAGATGGGAGAATAAACAAGAAACTGCCTTTTAAACGCTTAAACAAGTCCTATGCAGTGCTCCACTCTTGTCTCTCTTAGAAGGAACCGAAGACATCGTGGTCTACTATGATGCATCCAAGCAGGGCCTAGGATGTGTGCTTATTCAAAGAAGAGAGGTCATCGCCTATGCCTCAAGGCAACTCAAGACTCATGAGGTAAACTACACCACACATGACCTCGAACTAAGAGCAGTGGTCCTTGCCCTGAAGATCTGGAGACACTACCTATTAGGTACCAAATGCACCATCTCCACAGATCATAAGAGTCTACATCACATTCTCAGTCAAAAGGAGCTCAACATGAGATAACAATGATGGGTTGAACTGCTAAATGACTACAAATGCAAAATTTTTTATCATCCGGGCAAGGCCAATGTAGTAGCAGACGCCCTAATTCGGAAAGAATACTTATGCCGCCGAGTAAAATCATTGACCATGACCATCCATTCACACCTATCCACACAGATCAAGGAGGCACAACTAGAGGCCTTGAAACTTGAGAATGTCGCAGGTGAGGCCTTGCGAGGAATGGATAAAAACGTTGAAGTCAAGGCTGAAGGAGCACGTTACCTCATGGACCGAATCTGAACATTGATCTTCGGCGGGTACAGAGACGTTGTCATGAAAGAGGCACACAAGACAAAATAATCCATTCATCCTGGTTCAGAAAAGATGTATCTGTACCTCAAGAAACTTTATTGGTGGCCAAACATGAAAGCAGAGATCGCTACGTATGTGGGTAAGTGCCTGACTGCCTGACTTGTGCCAAGACCAAGGTAGAGTTTCAAAAGCCCTCAGGTTTGCTTCAACAACTGGATATACCAAAGTGGAAGTGGGAGCGGATAATCATGGACTTCATAACCAAGTTGCCCAAGACGACGGGTGGACTTGAGACCATCTGGGTGATCGTTGACAGATTAACCAAATCCACACACTTCCTACCAATAAAAGAGACCGACAAGATGGAGAAGGTAACCTAGACGTACATTAAAGAAAATGTGCGACTACATGGGGTTCCAATATCCATCATCCCCGACCGGGATAGTAGATTCACCTCGTGGTTTTGGCAGTCCTTACAGAGGTCCTTGGGGACCAAACTCAACATGAGTACAACTTATCACCCTCAAACTGACGGCCAAAGTGAGAGAATGATACAACCACTAGAAGACATGTTGAGAGCTTGTGTGATAGACTTTGGTAAAGCCTGGGATAACCGTTTACCGCTCATCGAATTCTCCTATAATAACAACTATCACACTAGCATCAAAGTTGGGCCATTCGAAGCCCTCTATGGGGACAAGTGCATATCACCTTTGTGTTGGGCTGAAGAGGGTGACACACAGCTAGCAAGAGGACAAGTGCCCAATAGCACTCTCACCCACCCGGATATCATACGAGAAACTACGGAGAAGATCGTTCAGATTCGTGAACTATTAAAGGCATCCCGAGATCGAAAAAAGAGCTATGCTGATAAGCAACGAAAAACCTTGGAGTTCCAGGTTAGTGACTGCGTTCTGTTGAAGGTATCACCCTGGAAGGGAATGATTCATTTTGGGAAACGTGGGAAATTAAATCCAAGGTATATTTGGCCATTCGAGATCCTTGCCAAAATCGGCCCGGTAGCTTACAAACTTTGACTACCACAGGAACTCAGTAACATACACCCCGACCTTCCACATGTCCAACCTGAAGAAGTGTTAATAATGTTTTAATCTACCTTAGAGATATCATGAATATATCATGTATATAAAAGCATACATGAGCATGGGATCATGTATCTCATGAATTTGGTGTGGTATGCGCCTCTACAACACCTAATGTTCCGAATTTTGTTTCAGGTAACCATCACTTTTAATGTTAGTGCGTGTGTTTCCATGTACCATGGGATACTCGAGCCATTTTCATTTAAAGTAAAATGTTATAATTAGCTTGAACAATATATGTTTATATGAGAGAATGGTCATACTTTGATGGAATTATGAATTATATGTGCATGTTAAAAGATACAGAAAAAGGACCAAACCCACACATTAAACAAAAGGAAGAATGAGTACAAAGATATGCCTAACATCCTTGTAGTCCCATCATTTTAGGAATCATCCTAAGACGTCTCTCTAGGATGATTGCCCTTTTTTTTGGATTTTTGAGTTTTAGGGACGTGTTATAATGCAATATTAATGATAGACGGTTAGCATTTTATGGACGTGCTATAGTGCAATATAAATGATGGAAAAGTGAAAGAAAAAACATTAGGGGGCACTTTAGTCAATGTCCCTAAATGCACTCGAGGACGTCGCCATCATAGTTTACCCTACTTGCCTTATTTGAGAAGCTCTATATGAATGGATGTTTGCCTTATCATTTTATTAATATTTATGTAAAATCCCAATTTTCAAGGACAAAAATTTCATTTTTAAATAAGTTATTACATAAAACCATCAGTGTAAAAACATTCATAATAATATCTCGTGTCAAACCGAAGTGTCAGTAATCAAAACATATTATCATAAAACCATATCAGAGTGTAATCCCAAAGATCTCATGTGGAGAAAACATAGTGTGATGCGTTGCGATCAAGCCGGCTCCTTTCATTTAAACACGAAGTACCTGAAACCAAAACTGAAAATCGTAAGCACGAAGCTTAGTGAGTTCCCCCATCATACCACATACCATACAATCCCAAAGCTTACATACTGCCGGACAATTCTGGGGTGCCCGACCTACCCGTGTCAAGCCATTTTGGGGTGTTGACCTACCCATGTCAAGCCATTCTAGGGTGCTGACCTACCTGTGTCAAGCCATTCTGAGGTGCTGACCTACCTGTCAGTCCTAACAACCGACCCTCGGGGACTATTCCAACCCCTACTACTACTACTATCACATCTATCATAACATAAACATACTATCAGACATATTTGGGGTGTCCGAACTACCCTTCGGTCCTAACAACCGAACTTGGGGACTATTCCCCTCGTACTGCCACTATCACATTTAACATATCATGCCAGCATATAAACATATCATCACATACTGTCAGACATATCTGGGGTGTCTAACCTACCCTTCGGTCCTAACAACTGAACTCTACTACTATCACATATAACATATCATGCCAGCATATAAACATATCAGGTAGTGGAAATCCTAGATGATATCACAAAGACAATCATCTAACATACAACTCCTACTGGTGGGCCGGCATTGTGGTCGTAGACCCACTGCTACTGGAATGTAACTCACCTCACACTGCTAATGTCCCGAAGACACAATCCCACACTTGCTGAAGTCCCGCAGACTCGACCCCAGCTGCTGGCTGACAGATTCCCGAACTATCAACACCAAAATAACACCCAATTAATAATTGGGTCCTAATACATAACCATAAGTACATTCTTTGGGTAATTACTACATTACCCCTAGCCTGGCTTATTCAAGCCCAAGGCCCAATCCATAGGCCCAAAGTCAATTAGGAATCAAAGCCCAAAACATGGCCCAATTTTCCAAATTGGGCCTAGGCCTATACATGGTCTTAATCTAAGGCCCAACATTATACAATCATTAAGTCCCAAACTATGGCCCATTAAAAACCCAACCATCAAGGCCCAACAATAAACCCAAACGAAAATTGGGTTTCTCATAAAATGATGATTAGGGTTAAGTTTTCCTACTTAACCCATTAAGGACTTAATCCATTAAGTCCAATGTCGAATTAGGTTGATTGCAAATGATTATTAATTAATATTATAAGTTCATTAATTAATTCCGATGCGATCCCGATAAATCCCAAATTAGGATTTCATGGCATTAGGGTTTTCCAAACCCTAATTAGAGTTTCCAACCCATCTTAGCCCAATAGGCCCATTAGCTAAGTGCTTGGATCCATTAGGGTCCATTAAGCCCATTAGACATGTGATTGGGCTTTTATGTCCATTAAGGTTCATTGGGCCTATTAGGGTTTCAAGGACCTTTAGGGTGTTAGTCCCTTGACCAAACATCCCCAAACTACTAATCCCAACACAACTAAGCACACCGCAACCCGACATGGCGGCTGGTGGCGGCAAGAGACGACAACCACCACCCTAAGGTGGTGTTTATAGTTTCTTTCCATTATTCAATTTGTAATTTACACTTTACAATGCAGAAACTCAAAATAAACACATACACTAAACAACATAAACATACACACAACCAACTTGTGGTGGCTGGCGGGAGAAGAAACGGTGGCAATCACCATGGTTGGCTGCCATGGTGGTTTCTGGCCATCAAGCACACCCTTCTATGTCCAGCAACACCAAAACACCCACTCTCTTGAGCTGAGCACTAAAAAGAATGCACCCATCAAGATCTTGCGATGGTGGTGGCGGCGTCGGTTCTTTCAATTCCCAGTCAGGAAACACACACCCACACATACATCGGCTGAGATACACACAGAACTCCACAATAGCCTCTTCGGGGTGGTGAACGGCAGCGACAGTGGACTCCAACTGGCTACGATCGGAGAGAAACGGGAGGAGGTGAATGGTGATGAAGGAAAAACATAACAACAGCCTCGTCCTCGGCTGCTCTCCGGTGCACACAACTCCGACAGCAGCGTTGTAGAGGCCGACGTGACTGAGGCAATGGCCGAAGATGAGGAACCGGCAACACCACATGCCCCGACGTGGTCTTCAGCTTCATTGGCTTCACCGGAGGCAACAGATGACGACGTCGGACTTGTAGGATCGGAGAATGGACGAAGAAAGACGGGGGGTGGCAGCTGAGAAGTCTCGCATGACGGCTGGAGGAGAATAATGCTAGATTAGGGTTTCTTTTCTCCGTGCGACGAGGGAAGGAACGGTTATACCCCGTATCCTTTCAAACTTATGCCCAAATTTACACTTCTCGTCTCTCCCCATCAATTCTTTTTCAAATGGAATCCAGTAGTTACCATATAGCCCTACATGACAAATTGCTTTCCATCTAGGTACATAATTTACCATTTATACTCTGCCTTCTGAAACCCCTTTCAAATCAAGTCCAATAATTACCAAACGCACCCTAACTTCTAAAAACTCTTCAAATTAAATCTAGAACTTACATTTTTAACCCCTAACTTTTAAAATTGTAACAATTAACTCCTCGATACCATTCTTTGATATATACTTATTTATTTTAGGGCTACCATTTCATCATTAATTTATTTATTTATCTAATGAATAAACATGGTGTTACAACTCTCCCCACTTAAATTAGATTTTGTCCTCGAAATGATTCCTTACTCACCCAACCACTCTAGCAGCATCGTCACCAACCTGAGCACGCCCTAGCCTTCCCAGGGTAGCCACGACCAATCCTCGTAAAGCCCTAAAATCTACAGGTGCCGAATTCCTTGCAATAAGACCACGTGTACTCTGTTCGAAATCTGCTGTCTCGAGATGGTCTAAATCCCTGACAGACCACTCATACTAAATCATTGTCGTTGAATCTAGAATGCTTATCCCTCAACTGACTACTCAACTTCTAATAGCTCGAGGTTCCCACTATAAAATAGGGTCACATACCCAATTATCCTTGCTGACCACTAATACTTGGCTAAGGCTCAGATACTCCTGCTGTTTGTGACTTGTCACTCCCCAAATCATCTAGCTATTTCGTCTGTATTTGCAACCTGGAACACAAATACTAACACTGCCCAAACGCAGAAACTACCCGAACACTGTACTGCCTGAAGCAGTAAGCTGTTACATAGATGCTTCCCAAAATCTATCGAGACCTTCCTGGACTCAATTCATCAATCAGTCATCTGAAATATCAGCTTTCTGCCCGGCTGTGGAGCCAAAGGACTCCCACTTAGTCATCTTGCACGACTTCTGAACATGATCCTTCTTTGAAAGTAGCTGCAACTAGTTATCATGCCACTGTGGCTCTAACAACCTCCTGATCTACACGATCAGGTCCATGCATCGCATCCTGTCATCATCCAATCCAAGACTAAAAGTGACTGCTACCTAACCAATGGTAGCCTTACATCACAAACTCCCTTAAGCAGTCCATTACTTCCCTGATCTCATAACTGTAATGGCATTCCTACAGTCTTATCACTGGCTCAACCAGATCTAATCCATCTGGGTAATACTGAAATCCAATATGTGGATTTCCATATCCTCACTGCTGCACCTGAACTGGTGGGTACTACTGCTCCTCCCGTGTTCTAACAACACGCTCATGCCATCTACCAACCTAGTGAATGCTACGGCTACACTCGCATACTTACAACACTCTATCACTATAACATCCCGGAATAGCAAGAGTAAAGTTAAAGGGCTAAAAGAGTAAAATGGGAAAGAGCGACTCGGCGAGTCCACGAGTGGACTCGGCGAGTAGCATGGTTGGACTCGGCGAGTTGGTGCTGAGTGGAGAAAACCCTAAATCCGGTGGTTGAGCCCTATATAAGAACATTATGTCTCCTCCCCAGCCTCCTTATCATCCCTTGAGTTCCAGAAGCCCTAATTTCGTGAGGAAACCCCATTCTTGAGTGAATTAGAGCTTGGAGAAGGATATTTGGTGCTTTAAGCTTGAAGATTGGAGGCTTGTATCAGGAAGCTTAGGGGACTCAGCAATCTACAGTTGGATGGGCTCATTTTAAGGGTAAGGAACCATTTCCTTAAGCTATTTTCTTCATGGGTTCATGTGTGGTGGTTGGTATGACATCTAAATTGAGATAGAAGCTTGGATCTGAGGATGCTACTTTAGATCTAAGCTTGTGATGGTCCTATATGTCATCAAGTCCCTGTTGATTAGTGTTTGAAGGAGCTATTTTGTCCCAAACCCTAGCCCTAGAGTGTAGAGTGCCTAGATCTCCTTGGATTCATGTAAAGTTTGCCACTTTACGTGATGGATGGCCTTAGGAAGGGTAGATCTATGGTTTGGATCATTTGCATGGCTTGGAAAGCCTCTGTATGGATTCAGACCCGGTGGTACTCGGCGAGTCACATGGGGGGACTTGGCGAGTTGCTTGAAGATAGGCTGGAACTCGACGAGTTGGAAGAACAACTCGGCGAGTTGGATGAAGATGGCCTGGAACTCGACGAGTTGGAAGAACAACTCGGCGAGTAGGTTGAAGATAGCCTTAGACTCGACGAGTCTGTTCTTGGACTCGGCGAGTCTTATCGAAGAGTCCCAATCTTTTCTAGTTGAGCCGTGAATCGGTGAGTCAGGGGATGACTCGGTGAGTTGTGTGTGAGTGGACTCAGAGTTGTTGAACTCGGTGAGTCTCGGGGTGACTCGGCGAGTTGAGTCGCGGATTGGGGAATTTCTGAGCATGGGGACTCGGCGAGTAGAGTCAGTCAGGGGTTGACTTTGACGAAGGGTTGACTAGTGGTTCCAGGGGAATTTTGGTAATTGTTGGATATTGTTTTGAGTTCAGTGCCTTGGTGGTTGTCCAGTGGTGGAGATCATATAAGTGATCGGAGTAGCTTGGGTTATCTGTTCAGTCGGCAGTTTCGAGGTGAGTTATCCTCACTATATCAACAGGGTCTAAGGCACCAAGGCCGGCCCTTATCGGATTAAGATCCGGGTGTTTGTTGTATGGTATTGCTTTGATATGTTGCATCCTGGTAGCTAGGATGGTATATGTTAGAGAGTTGGTTGAGATCGGTATCCTGAGATGTAGGGTGATGCTATGCTAGTGACCGGTTAGGTCGGTATCCTGGTTAGGATGATGATATGTTATGTGATCTGTTTGATCGGCTTGTTGACTGTGAATTGCTATATGATTGTATGTTTATGTGCACATGGTTGTTTGGACTGGAGTTCGGTTGAGGCGGGTCCTGCTTTGTGCTGTAAGCCAAGATACCCAGGGTGGACCGGTTGTTCCGAAGGCCTAGCGAGCGGTCCGGATAGGTTGTAGGCCCCAAGAGGGCGGACCAGACGTGCCGAGGCTCGGAGAGTGGACCAGGCCGACTGAAGGCCCGGTGCGGGCGGACCAGTCATACTGTAGACTCAGATAGTGGACCAGGTGGATTGAAGGCCCGGTGCGGGCGGACCAATCACACTGCAGACTCGAGGTATATCGCTAGACTCGGAGGGTGGACCAGGTGGACTGTTGGCCGGTGCGACGGACTAGTCACATAGTAGACCCGAAGTGCATGGCTGTTCTGTGATCGCATATGTTATGGCATGTTATGCGTGTATGGTATATGTGGTTGGTATTTTGGGGATATCTCACTAAGCTTTCGGGCTTACAGTTGTGGTTTTATGTTTTTCAGGTTCTTCATGAGACCGTGGCAAGGCGAAGGCGTGATCGTACCGCTCCTCGTGTTTATGTTGTGATGAGATTCTGGGAATACTTAAAATAAATTGTATTGAAAACCTTTTTGTAATAACTTTAATGGAATCGGGTTGTTTTCGAAAATTTTAAATTGGTTGAAATTTTTGGTCGTTACAATCACTATCTACTTGCTAGTGAATGCTACGGTTACACCCGCAGACTTACAACACTCTAATACTATTTGGCTGCTAGTGAATGTTAAGGCTACACCCGCAGACTTACAACACTCTAACACTATCTAGCAACATGGTGAATGATACGGCTACACCCGCAGACTTACAACACCCTAACACTATCTGCCAACCTGGTGAATGCTACGCCTATACCCTCAGACTTACAACACCCTAACACTATCTGCCAACCTGGTGAATGCTACGGCTACACCCGCAGACTTACAACACCCTAACACTATCTGCCAACCTGGTGAATGCTATGGCTACACCCGCAGACTTACAACACCCTAACACAATCTGCCAACCTGGTGAATGCTACGGCTTCACCCGCAGTCTTACAACACTTCCCATGCTAACTAACCACTAGTGAATGCTACGGCTACCCCGTAGTCTTACAACACTTTCCATACTATCTGACTGCTAGTGAATGCTACGGCTACCCCCGTAGTCTTACAACACTTTCCATACTATCTGATCGCTAGTGAATGCTTCGGCTACCCTCGTATTCGTACAACACTTTCCATACCGGTCGAACACGCACTCGACCTAACACACAACCGAGCTTGAGTCCTAACCGGAACTCTAACCTGGTTTCCGAAACCTGCTATCACGTGACCGCACTGTATCAGTACCGCACCCATGACCATGATCAAAGCGTCATAGTAAGCCACGAAATCATCTACACCCTCTGGCATGGTGAGAATCAGTGCCTTGCACAATGACTGTCTGAGAGTCTCGAAGGCTGGCTGCTGCTCATGCCCCCAACGAAAGGCCACCGACTTCTTGGTCAGTCGGGTCAAAGGAACCACAATCTTAGAGAAGTCTCGTATAAATCTCCGGTAATAACCCGCTAGACCTAGAGAAGTCCGAATGTCAGATGGAGTCCTCGGAATCTCCCCCACTTAGATTCAACTAAGTCTTAATGGCCTGCGAGAATTGAGGGATTCCTAATCGCTCTCGCTTTCTAGTATCCCACTGATGACAACCTGTGCTTACTAATTCTAGAGTTTAATCACCGATTAAACCTTAAGATCGTCCTTCCTCTGAGATCTTGTAGAGTACTCTTGAGATCTTGTCCAATCTGACACCTCAATCCATATCCCATGTTGTCAATTGAAGGTCGCAATCTTTACTCTGGCTGACAAATCCTCGTTCCCACTTCCAATCTTGCAGTACCACTGAACTCTAACCGAACACAGCCCATGCGAAAATACAATTCTTTTGAACATGCGATGACCAAACACTTATGCATCTAGCACCCGTGACTGACACTACCCTTTTCATGTCACCAGCTCTGTCCTACCAATAGTAGTGCCTTGGACTCCAAAGTTCATCCATAGACAGTTACCAACCATACTTGAATAATGATAGAACCCCTAAACGTCAGCTTCACTAGAGAACTATTACTCTAACCCTGACCGATGATCTTCCTAAACAATACTCCTTCACAGATCTCGACAAAGATCCGGAATGATAACGGTACACGTAGAACCCGCTCCGCAAGATGCATCCCTCTGTGGGTTCATCAATGACTTTTCGGCTTGCAGGATGGCATATATGATCCTTGATAACCCGAACACTAGCAAAAAACCGACCCGAGATCTTACTTATCCCAACTCCCTCACAATCCCAAAGTGATACGTATCCCCAACATCCATCTAGTAGCAATAGAAGATGACATACTCGCAACACCTGGAGGAATACTGATCACCTTTTGCTGACATGATCAATTCCGCTACCCTGTAGCAGCCTAAACCCTTGGAGTGACAGACTCCGGTGACCATTGTCATGTACGTTCTGCACCGGCTCAGACCTTGCTGGCCTTTCACCTGATGATCAGAAGTCATGGGTCTCTTCCCGAGACCCTTTACCGTATGCATCTAGCACGAACCTCTCCTCTTAAAGTGCTCCAAATTGATATCGCATCTACAACCTCCTGGAAATCTTATCCTTCAGGGTCTGACACCCTGCCATGCTCACTAACTCACTTGCCAATGGCTAAGCTGCACAACTGGAACATTCTTTGTCTCTAAACTGGGTCATAAACTCTTCCCTGAAGCTTCTCATATTCTCCAAGACTCTCACCGATTCGAGTATGGATCTTATGCTTTAACTAGTATGGGCCCAATACTAACTTCCACACCTATCCATACTTTCCTCAGCAATCCTACCGGATCCTCCAAGTCACTTCCTCAACTTGTACACCCAAGTCTCACTGAGCCTCACTACTAACCCACTGAAACATATCCTAGGCATTCCTAGGTTCCCGAATTCACCCAGTCCTCAGCTGCTAAAGCATTCCCAGTAATGTCAACTAACTACCTCATGAATATAGCCACATGCAACAGAGATCAGATAATCCTTCAAGTAACAGACTCATCCCTATAACGGTTTCTATCACTCTGAGATTATCCAGCCTGTGCCACATGTGACTTAGCATATTCACTTAATAGGTAACTCACATTACTAAGAGTGCCACAAAGCACAAAGCAAGCAGCATTCAGACAATGGAAAATCTAACCATCATATTCCAATTAAATCATTCTATCCTCTAATCAAGGATCTGTACATGCAATTCAAAGGTTCATACAATCAGGCATAACCTAAACAGGCTATTCTATTACTGACTGATCAGTACTAACATGCAAATCTACAAGCACATACAATAGGCATATAAGGCATTTTCGCTAGATCCTTAGCCCTATTCTAGCATGCAGTTCTCATAATCATATCATATCATAACATCTCATAACATGTATGGATATCTTGGGGAAGACTTACTTGAGCTCGGCTGATTGCACGCATCACACACATTGTTCTTTTCAAAGTTCTTTTCTCTTTTCAAACTTCTTTTATAAAATGATTTTATTTTTTTGAAAATTTTCATACCAAGTCCTTAGTTTGAGTTCAGACACACCTGAGAGTGTGCCCGAATCCCTCAAACCAAGGCTCTGATACCAACTTCTAACATCCCAATTTTCAAGGCCAAAAATTTCATTTTTAAATAAGTTATTACAAAAAACCATTAGTGTAAAAACATTCATAATAATATCTCGTGTCAAACCGAAGTGTCGGTAATCAAAACATATTATCATAAAACCATATTCGAGTGTAATCCCAAAGATCTCATGTGCGGAAAACATAGTGTGATGCGCTGCGATCAAGTCGGCTCCTTTCATTTAAACACGAAGTACCTGAAACCAAAACTGAAAACCGTAAGCATGAAGCTTAGTGAGTTCCCCCATCATACCACATACCATACAATCCCAAAGAATACATACTGCCGGATAATTCTGGGTACCAGACCTACCCGATACGGCCATTCTAGGGTGCCGACCTACCCGTGTCATGCCATTTTAGGGTGCCGAACTACCCATGTCAAGCCATTTTGGGGTGCTGACCTACCCGTGTCAAGCCATTCTGAGGTGCTGACCTACCTGTCGGTCCTAACAACCGACCCTCGGGGACTATGCCACCCCTTATTGCTACTATCACATATATCATAACATAAACATACTACCAGACATAATTGGGGTGTCCGAACTACCCTTCGGTCCTAACAACTGAACTTGGGGACTATTCCCCTCGTATTACCACTATCACATATAACATATCATGCCAGCGTATAAATATATCATCACATACTGTCAGACATATCTGGGGTGTCTGACCTACCCTTCGGTCCTAACAACTGAACTCTACTACTATCACATATAACATATCATGTCAGCATATAAACATATCAGGTAGTAGCAATCCTAGATGATATCACAAAGACAATCATCTAACATACAACTCCTACTGGTGGGCCGGCGTTGTGGCCGTAGACCCACCGCTACTGGAAGGTAACTCACTTCACACTACTGAAGTCCCGAAGACACGATCCCACACTTGCTGAAGTCCCATAGACTCGACCCCAGCTGCTGGCTGACAGATTCCCAAACTGTCAACACCAAAATAACAACTAATTAATAATTGGGTCCTAATACATAACCATAAGTACATTCTTTGTGTAATTACTACATTACCCCTACTTTGGCTTATTCAAGCCCAAGGCCCAATCCATAGGCCCAAAGTCAATTAGGAATCAAAGCCCAACACATGGCCTAATTTTCCAAATTAGACCTAGGCCTATACATGGTCTCAATCTAAGGCCCAACATCATACAATCATTAAGGCCCAAAATATGGCCCATTAATAACCCAACCATCAAGGCCTAATAGAAAGGCCCAACAATAAACCCAAAGGGAAATAAGGTTTCTCATAAAATGATAATTAGGGTTAAGTGTTCCTACTTAACCCATTAAGGACTTAATCCATTAAGTTCAATGTTGACTTAGGTTGATTGCAAATGATTATTAATTAGTATTCTAAGTTTATTAATTATTTCTGATGTGATCCCGATAAATCCCAAATTAGGGTTTCATGGCATTAGGGTTTCCAACCCTTCTTAGCCCAATAGGCCCATTAGCTAAGTCCTTGGATCCATTAGGGTCCATTAAGCCTATTAGACACATGATTGGACTTTTATGTCCATTTAGCTTCGTTGGGCCCATTAGGATTTCAAGGCCCATTAGGGTTTTAGTTCCTTGACCAAACATCCCCAAACTACCAATCCCAACACAACTAAGCACACCGCCACCCGACACGGCGGCACCCACCACCCTAAGGTGGTAGTTTTTAGTTTCTTTCCATTATTCAATTTGTAATTTACACTTTACAATGCAGAAACTCAAAATAAACACATACACTAAACAACATAAACACACACACAACCACCTTGTGGTGGCCGGCGGTGGCAGAAACGGTGGCAGCCACCATGGTTGGCTACCATGGTGGTTTCCGGCCAACAAGCACACCCTCCTATGTCCAGAAACACCAAAACACCCACTCTCTTGAGCTAAGCACGAAAAAGAACGCACCCATCAAGATCTTACAATGGTGGCGGCGACACCACGATGGCAGTCAACAGTGGTAGCGATTTCTTGCAATAACAGCCACCACCTCATGGTGGTGGCGGCGGTTCTTTCAATTCCCAGCCGGGAAACACACCCCCACACATACATCAGCTGAGATACACACGAAACTCCACAACAACCCCTTCGGGGTGGTGAACGGCGGCGACAGTGGACTCCAACTGGCTGCGATCAGAGAGAAACGGGAGGAGGTTAATGGTGATGAAGGACGAACGTAACAGTAGCCTCGTCCTCTGCTGCTCTCCGGCGCACACAACTCCGACAGAAGCATTGTAGCGGCCGACGTGACTGAGGCAATGGCCGAAGATGAGGAACCGACTACACCACATGCCCCCACGTGGTCTTCAGCTTCCTTGGCTTCACCGGAGGCAACAGATGACGACGTCGGGCTTGTAGGATCGGAGAATGGACGAAGAAAGACGGGGGTGGCAGCTGAGAAGTCTCGCATGACGGCTGGAGGAGAATAATGCTAGATTAGGGTTTCGTTTCTCCATGCGATGAGGGAAGGAACGGTTATACCCCGTATCCCTTTCAAACTTATGCCGAAATTTACACTTCTGGTCCCTCCCCATCCATTTTTTTCAAATGAACTGCAATAGTTACCATATAGCCCCTCATGACAAATTTCTTTCCATCTAGGTACATAATTTACCATTTATACCCTGCCTTCCGAAACCCCTTTCAAATCAAGTCCAATAATTACCAAACGCACCATGACTTCTAAAAACTTTTCAAATTAATTCCAGAACTTACATTATTGACCCCTAACTTCTAAAATTGTAATAATTAACTCCTCGAGACCATCCTTTGATATATACTTATTTATTTTAAGGCTACCATTTCATCATTAATTTATTTATTTGTCTACTGAATAAATAAGGTCTTACACTTTATATGTGTTTCGCTAGTTTTTTGCAACCTCCAAAGATTCCAGAACATCACTAAACATTTCCAATCCAACCGTCTTCATGAGGAATGTCTCTATTCATCGAGATGGAATAATTCAATGAAGATCGTGTCACTATTGGAAACATGTTCATCATCAACATCATGTTATTATCTTCTTCAATCATGAGCATCTAAATTCACCCATGATCACAATTGGGAATCAGTTCTAAGTTATTGCTTATAATTACTTTGAGTTACGAACAATCTTATATTTATTTGCATATTATAATGTAGTTATTTTTATGCATTGTTTGACTCTTTACATTACATATTCTATCCCATTAATTATATTTCTAAGTGTTAATACACTTACAAGTATTCTTCCTTACCATCCAAAATTATTCCAAGCGGTATATAGGACAACAGGTGCAGAAAACTTAGTTCCTACCCAGATTTAGAGAGAATTAATACCTATGATGTCTATATAACTTGAGAAAACGAAAGATTTAATAATTTACCAAATCAATACTTAATTGCATTTAGAATTAAAACAATTGGTGATTTCCTCCTACTAATAGTGTATTTACTCCTTTGTCAATTTTCTAGTTTAACTATAGTTTTATTAAAGTTTAGTGTTTTAATCACTAGAGAACTACTTTGTTAATCGTGAGCTCCTTGCACATTCGATATTTACTTTCCCTTCCTAGTTGTTGTGTTTAAGCTATATTGTAATGTCCCAAAAATTCAGACAAAAAGTTTTCATTTTTAATAGAGAATAATAGCATCCATTCCATTAAATACCAAATCATAAAAACCATAGTTTACAAGCCATGAGTAAATGTATCAAACAATCAGAGTATTAAACATATTCATGTGAAAATCTAAAAAACTAACAAAAACAATGCACATGCGACATTGTCAAGCTGGAGCATGTCCCCGGTCAAGGGAAGTAGCTAAAATTAATCAACAACTATAAGCACAAATTTTAGTGATTTCCAAAAATATTACAAACATCGCAGTAATAACTACACACGTAAGTATTGGGCCTCTTTAGCTTACGGCCAGTTCCGATCTCACTATGATCTCGATCGGGTAGTCTTTGACACACGGCATGTCCCAACCTTGTCATCAAACCAACTAATATTGTTTGACTCATATCCTACCATGATGTTGTCTTCAACCCAACAAGACACATAACATACCAATCAATAATAAAACTAGCAACAAGCCTCAAACCACAATCCCTAATCAAGACCCTATAGGTCTAGATAACATACTAACACTTCGTAGTATTTCACAGGCATTCAATATAAGGGACCCAATCATGACATGACTAATATCGTCTCCTATATGGTCTCTCCGATCGCCCAACAACATTCTATGTGAATCACATATGTGATTTTTACTATTCTTGCATCCTTAACTCAAACTCTCACATCATCACCGGTATGTCACACCCCCTGCTGAGGTGACAGAACTGTTGGATTAGGTGTCTAAGCCAATAACTAAATTGGTATAATCTTCAATTATTAGAAAATTTCTTTTGGGTTTCTGTAACACTTGGTTTCCGGTACGTATTTTTAAATTTAAGCAATTGCATGTTTTACACTGGGACTCAATGAGTTGGAGGCCCAACTCGTTGAGTAGACTGGATTCTGGACGCGGGTTTTATGTAACCTACTCGACGAGTCGGGAGCCCGACTCGACGAGTAGGGCTGCCTGGAGGAAACCTTAATATTTAGGGTTTGCACCCTATTTAAACACCTTAACTTGTCCCATTTCAGCCTCTATCATCTCTCACTGTCCATGAAAGCCTTAAATCAAAACCCTAAAGCATTTGGGAGTGTCCTTGAGCCATTTTTGTGTGTTTTTGGTTGTTTTAAGCTGAAGAAAGAAGTGGAAGATTGGGGGTTCCTGAAGAAGCAAGTATATCCAAATGTTTCTCTTCATTTCTAGCTCATTCAAAGTAAAAAGCTTCAACCTTGACTTCCTATTTGTTAGATCCAATTTAGGGATTGAATCTTGTCATTTTTAGGGCATTTCTAAGTCACCTTCGGGTTTAGAGCATAATATAGAGTGACTACATCAGATCTTGAACCTAGGTGTAGCCCCTTGTTCCTGGTATGTATTTCATTCAAGTACTTTTCACATTTTGGACTGAGACTCGGCGAGTTGATGGCTGAACTCGTCAAGTAGTTGCGACTTGGACCCGGGGGTTAAGTGGCGAACTCGTCGAGTCGGCGGCATGACTCGACGAGTAGACCCTGGTTGGACAAAACCCAAATCCAAGTGTTTGCACCCTATTTAAACGTCTTATTCAGCCTCCCTAGTCCCTTATGCTCTCAGAACCCCCTCACATCAAACCCTAATCGTCCTTGTTGAAGATCTAAGGCCTTTTTGGTGATTCTTGGTGGTTTGTGGTGGAAACAAGGAAGGAAAAGCTTGAGAAACCAAGAGGTTGGCCAAAGGAGTCAAACTTGTGCATCATCTACATTTCTTAGAAGGTATAAAGTCGACACCTTGCTCCTTCTTGTATTAGATCCCTTTTGGGGGAGATTTAGGTCTTTTATGAGCCATTCTTAGTGACCAACCATGACTGCAAGCATGGTGGGGGTTAATATTTCAGATCCAGGCTCATTAAGGGGTTGGAAGGCAGAAATGGACGGCCTTTGCACCCATGGAAAGCCCCATGCAACTCAAGAGCTTCTTTTAGGGTCTTTTTAGCTCATAATCCCATGCATGCACATAAAGTTCGTAACTTCATGTGCTAGATTGATCTTAGGAGCCTAGATCTATCATTTGGATAAGTGTTATACATCAGAAATCAAGAAATAAGACTTCGACAACCTCGACTCGGCGAGTTGTTCTTGGAACTCGGCGAGTCCGCGGCTTGACTCCTTTTTTCCTGTTAGGGTTCAAAGGAACCTAGTGAGTGTTACAATGGTCTTAGAAGGGTCCAAGGGAGTGACCCAATGCATTGGACTTAGCCATAGACCTGGAGTTCATAGGACTTGACGAGTGCATGAGTAGACTCAGCGAGTCCAAGGCAATCTCCCAACTTTTGAAGATGAACTCGACGAGTTGTTCTTGCAACTTGGTGAGTCAAAGACAGGACTTGGTTGTAGGATGAGGGTGAACTCGACGAGTTGTTCATACAACTCGGCGAGTAGGATGAAGGTTCATTCGAAGTTGTTTTAGAAGGGGAACTCGTCGAGTCATTGATAAACTCGACAAGTAGAAGCGTGAACAAGGACATATGAAGGGTAGGGACTCGACGATTTGGAGGCCCAGCTCGGCGAGTCAGGTCAACTGGAGGTTGACTTTGACTTTGACTTGGTAAGGGGTAAAGTAGTCATTTTAGCCTAAGAACAGTTATCAGTGTCTGACTAAGTGTTTTATGGGAATTGTAGTCGGAGGATAACTGAAGCAGCAGTCGGACATCTGTTGATCAGCTTTTCAGCAGTCAGCCTTACGAGGTCAGTTACCTTCCAGTAGGGTGGGTCTACGGCACCAATATCGGCCCACCAGTAGGTGATTATGGTTGAGATGCTTATCTTTGTGATAATTTTTTGGTTGCTATATCTGTGCTGAGTACGTGCTAGTAGTAGTACAGTGTGCTAGCCCTCATTACCGGTTGAAAGATACCAAAGACGATTACCGGTTGAAAGATATCGACGGGGTGGAAAAAACCCAAGCATGTATAGTAGTATGATTATGATATGTCATTATGTGACTCAGTATGCTTATGTATGTTATCATGAAACCAATCTGTTTATGACATGTATTATGTGATAGGGATAGGGGTGAAATAGTCCCTAGATACTGGTTGAAATATACCGAAGGGGAGGTTAGTTCCCGGGTACTGGTTGAAAGATACCGAAGGGGAGAGTTACTCCCGGATACTGGTTGAAAGATACCAAAGGGGAGGGTAGTTCCCGACTACCGTTTGAAAGATACCAAAAATGAGGGTAGCTCCTGGTTACCGGTTGAAAGATACTTAAGGGGAGGGTAGCTCTTGGATACTGGTTGAAAGTTACCGATGATTATGTGCTATGGGTATGATGGGGGAACTCATTAAGCTTCATGCTTATAGTTTCAGTTTTGGTTTCAGGTACCTCTTTGTCTAAGGGGAAGGAGTCGGCGGTGTACTAGTGCATCACACACACACACATGTTTTCCGCATGGAGTTTCCTGGGAATGTACTCTGATTTATTTTACTTTTGACAAAATGGTTTTTATGGTGACATGTTTTGGATTATTGATATATTGGTTGTGACATGAGATATCATCACAAATGTTTTTATACCAATGGTTTTATGTTATAATTTATTTTAAAAAATGAAATTTTTGGCCTTAAATTTTGGGATGTTACACTAGGAGGGTTCTCATGCCATAAAGGTGCCAACTTTATTGCCATAAAAGCCCCATGCATCGTGTAGACTCCATTTTTGGACCTTTTGGGCTTGAAGACCCATGCATGGACATAAAGTTCATGACTTTACATGTTAAATCGACCCTAGGAGGTCAGATCTACACTTTGGATGCAATGAGCTCAACTGAAACCGACTATAAGGACATGGACCTTGGGGGACTCGCGGAGTTGTTCATACGACTCGGCGAGACGGGTATTGGTTCCCCAACCTATTATGTTCCTAAGGAATCTGGTTGAGTCTAGGAGGGGACTCAACAAGATGAAAGTGATTATGGACTTGAAGATCAAAGGACTCGACGAGTTAAGGATAAACTCGACGAGTTCAAGGCAATGTCCCAACCAACATGAAGATGAACTCGACGAGTCCAAGGAAGGACTTGACGAGTTCAATTGGAAAGTCCTGATTCTGCCATAAGGAGAAACTCGGTGAGTTGCAAGGCAACTCGACGAGCCAGATCATGAAGTTGAGAATCTCTGAGTTATGGCACTCGACGAGTTGACGGACTAACTCAGCGAGTCGAGTAAACCAGATGTTGACTTTGACCAAAAGTTGAATTTGACCAAGGTGTGGACTTTGACTCCGTCTTTCACCTGCGTTGACCATGAAATGGTAATTAAGGAAGATTGTTATGTGTAGGAATTCAGAGGAGTTGACCCCGACAGCGAGGACAGTTCAGACACTTCACGAAACTGAGGTGACTTACCTTCCAGTAGAAGTGTGTCTAAGGCCACAATGCTGGTCTACTAGTAGGAGTGATCATGGATGATTGTCTTCGTGATAATTTTCTTCTTTGCCACTATCCGATATGTTTATGTGCTAGTATGATATGATGTTATGTGATAGTGGTAGTCGGGGAAATAGTCCCAATATCTTGTCGAGAGGGCCAATGGGAAGGTAGGGCACCCCAATATGCCTGATAGTATGATTATGTTATGTTTTATGTGGTATTAGTAGGGGTGAAATAGTCCCCGTAACCGGTTGAGATAAACCGGAGGGCTAGGTCGGACACCTCGGTATGTCTGGCAGGGGTATGTTAGGCACACCGGTATGCCTAGGTGGGGTAGTATGCTCAGCAGGGTAGGTCGGGCACCTAGATATGCCTGGAAGTATGTGTTATGTATGGTACGTGGTATGATGTGGGAACTCACTAAGCTTCGTGCTTACAGTTTTGAGTTTTGTTTTTAGGTACCTCTTCATCGAAGGGGAAGGAGCCGACACGATAGCGACACATCACACACACTGGATTTCTGCATTATGAGATTCTTGGGATTATACTCTAACATTATTACTATTTTTATGATATGGTTTGAGACATGTGATTATGGTTTATGAAATGATATGACTTGACAAGGATTTCTTTTAAATGTTTTCTAAGACCTTAAATAAAAAAAAATGAAATTTTTGGTCTTGAAAATTGGGATGTTACAAGTTGGTATCAGAGCCTTGGTTTGAAGGATTCATACACACCTTCAGGAGTATCTGGACTCAAATCGAGGGTTTGAAAGATTTTCACAAGAAAATAGTTTTTCCAAAAGTTAAAGTGAAAAGTTTTGAGAAAGAACAAGGTGTCTGATGTGCGTGACCGACCGAGCTCATGTAAGTTTTCCCCACGATGCCCATACATTTTATGTTATGATATGATATGATGATGAAAACTGCATGTTAGATTAGAGCTAAGGATCTAGAAAGGATGCATTTTATGCCTATTGTATGTGTATGAGAACTGCATACTAGAATAGGGCTAAGGATCTAGGAAGATGCCTAATATGTCTGTTGTATGTGCTTATTGAGTTGCATGATAGTACTGAGTAGTCAGTGATATGATAGCCTTGATAGGATATGCTTGGTTTAGGTTACTCAATGCCCAACTGTTTCTTGCTTTGTGCTATTAGGAGTTCTAGTTATCTTTAATTAGCTAGTAAACAAATATGCTAAGTTACATATTACGAGGACAAAATAATTTCAGAAGGTTAGGTTTAGCCCTATTTCGCAGCTCTCGTTTGAGTCTAACCATTATAGGGAGAGACCTCTCATTCAAAGAATTATCTGGTCTTAGTAATATGTAATGGTATTCGCGAGCTAGTTAGGGAAAGATGACATGGACTTCTTATACAACTGATGACATAGAGTAGGTTGGAGAGTTACCCTAGGTAAGCCTTGGATGAGATTATGAAGTCGAGGCAATCCTTGAGGAAATTATGGATAGATGTGGAAGGTAGTATGGGCCCGTACTACTGAAAGCGGAGGATACGTACTCGATTCAAGGAGGTCCGAGATAGAACCAGGGAACTTGTAGAATGAGTGAGACCACTCGAGATTTTGTATGACCCTGATAATTATATGTTTTGTTTTAGAATTGTGATGATTACACGTCACGGAGCATGAGGATCAAGATTAGGATCAGGGTCAGGATTAGGTTCAGGTTGGGGATTCAAACCAGTTGATGAGTGACTGCGCGAGTTCATCGCGTCCGAGATCATGAGAGGCATCCTTGAGGTGACCCTAGTGATTTACGGGTCGATCAAGGAGGGGATTATCGAGTTGATAGAGGATTGCCTTAGGGCGTTCTGGAGCGATATCGCATCTGGCCAGACGGGGACACCCACACTCTCCTTCAAAGACTTCAGGGGATGTAATGCGCCAAACTTCCACGGGGAAAAGGACCCTATTTTTGCAAGGAGATGGATTGTAGACATGGAGTCTGCCCAGTTGACAAGCTTCTGCCCTGAGGGGTCGCAGGTCCATTATGTTGTCGGATGTTTGAGAGACAGAGCCAGAGATGGGTGGGAGTCAGTTGGTGACTCTTTGGGAGCCTCAGCCATTGAGGCTAAGACTTGGTCAGACTTTGTGGCCCGATTTAGGGTAGAGTTTGCACCGGCTGTGGAGATCCGACAGCTGGCTAGGGAGTTCCTCGACATGAGGCAGACAACAGAGACAGTGGCGGAGATTACCACCATGTTCCAAGAGAGGGCCTTGTTGGTGGTTCAGTATGCAGGAGATGAGGAGATGCGGAAGACCCGCTATCATGACATATTATGAGCTGATATTCAGGAGCATGTTAGATTCTCAGCATGCCCGACCCTAGATTCTATGATTGCTAGGGTGAGGGGAGGGAGATTGACATGGAGCACATCAGGAAGAGGAAGGCGGAAGAGGGGCAAATGACAGGGGTTTGGGGGAAGAAACCCAAGGAATCTGACTCTAGGTCGAAGGGCCATCAGGGCCGAAGCCGCTGCGGGAACTACGGCAAGCCACATGAGGGGGTGTGTAGACTAGGGTCATCAGGATGCCAAAAGTGCGGCAAGACTGGGCACTTCGGAAAGGATTGTACTACCACTACCCCCACCTTCCAAACAACAAATCTGATTTTCTTCCACTACAATCAGAAGGGACATAAAAAGGCCAACGGCCTGAGATTAACAATAGCAGCAGCAGCGCTAGTGGCGGCGCCAACTCCAGCGATCCTGCGGCTTACGGATGGCCGACAGGGCAAGATAGATACTCCAGTGGTGAGGAGTCGAGCCTTGCAGTTGACCGCTGAGGAGGCACATGCCGCACCCGATGTGGTGATGGGTATGTTTTCTTTTCCCTAGGTTTTATTTTATGTCGCTTATGATATTTATGTATATCTTTTATATGCTGTTTAGGATCATTCCATGTGAAGTATTCTGGTCCAGGTATTATTTGATTCGAGGGCTACCCGATCATTTGTCTCTCTTGCCCTTAGTAAGAGATTCCCTGACTCATCGAGCAGGTTGGATTTCCCTCTATAGGTCGAGATTGCCGATGACCGATCAGTACGAGCATTAGAGGTTGTAGAGATTGTGTTCTAAGACTGTATGAGGAGTGCTACCTGGCAGACTTGGTTCCCATTCTGTTGCGTGGGAACAAGGTTATTCTAGACATGGATTGGTTGAGCCCCCAATGGGGCAGTGATCGACTGCATACAATAGTTGGTATGGGTCAGGACCCGAAGTGGGGGAGTGTTGGTGATTCATGGTGAGAGGCCACAGCGTGGACCAGCATTATGCTCAGCAGCGAGGGCTAGGTGCTACATTCAGCAGGGTTGGGTAGGGTATGTCGCCTATGTGTGGATACTAGGGAGGCGGGTAGGGCGACGGTGAGTGATGTACCAGTTGTGTGAGAATACATGGATGTATTCCTAAAGGAGCTGCCTGGGATACCTCCGAAGAGACAGGTAGAGTTCAGGATCGACCTAGTCCCTGGTGCGACTCCGATAGCCAAGGCACCATATTGGTTGGCTCCTCCCGAGATGTAGGAGTTATCTACACAGTTGTAGAAGCTGTTAGACAAGGGATTCATTAGACCGATCAGTTTACCCTAGGGTGTCCCGATCTTGTTTGTGAAGAAGAAGGACGGGTCGCATCGGATGTGTATAGACTACCGGTAGCTGAACAAGGTAACGGTGAAGAACCGTTAGCCACTCCCGAGGATCGATGATCACTTCTACCAACTTTAGGAGACATCTTGGTTTTCCAAGATAGATTTGCGTTCAGGTTACCATCAGATGAGGGTCAGAGACGAGGACGTACAGAAGACTGCTTCCCGGACTCGCTATGGCCACTACGAGTTTGTGGTGATGCCCTTCGGGCTCACCAATGCTCCTGTCGCATTCATGGATCTCATGAACGGCATATGCAGACCGATGTTGGATAAGTCTATGATAGTTTTCATTGATGATATCTTGGTTTACTCCAAGATGCAGCAGCAACATGAGGAGCACTTGCATGACATTTTGGACACCCTGAGGAGGGAGAGCTTGTACGCCAAGTTCTCCAAGTGCGAGTTATGGTTGCGCGAGCTTCAATTTCCTGGGCACCTTGTCAACCATAACGGTATTCTGATCGACTCGGAAAAGTAGAGGCCATGATCAGATGGGCGTTTCCAAAGCCTCCATTTGAGATTCGAAGTTTCATGGGATTGGCAGGTTGTTATCGGAGATTCATTAAGGACTTCTCCAAGATTGTCGTACCCTTGACCCGGTTGACCAAGAAAGTCGTGGTCTTTCACTGGGACCTGAGTAGCAGGTAGCGTTCGAGACTTTGAGGAAGAGGCTATGTAAGGCACTGATCCTCGCCCTGCCAGAGGGCGTGGAGGATTTTTTTTGTATACTACGATGCATCCATCTCAGGGTTGGGCACGAAATTGATGCATAGAGGGCATGTTATCGCGTATGCTTTGAAGTAGTTGAAGGCTCATGAGGCGAACTACCCGATGCACGATCTGGAGCTAGGGGCAGTTGTCTTCGCCCTTAAGATTTGGCAACACTACTCCCATGGAGTCTGATGTACCATTTACACAGACCTCAAGAGTTTGAGGTACCTCATGGAGTAGCCAAATCTGAACATGAGGCAACGTCGGTGGCTAGATGTGATGAAGGATTACGATTGTGAGATTCTCTACCACCTAGGGAAGGGCAACATTGTGGCCAATGCGCTTAGCCGCAAGACAGCCCTGATCAGAGACATTTGCTTGAGGATGACCGTAGTGACTCCACTATTGGATCAGATCCGAGAGGCACATGTCAAGTGTTTGAAGGAGGAGCACCGAAAGTGTGAGCGGATCATAGGCCAGGTAGCATCGTTTGACTATGATAGTCGCGGGTTGCTGACCTTGAATGGGAGGGTCTGGGTGCCGTAGTGGGGCCGAGTGCGGAAGATTCTGATGGATGAGTCCCACAAATCCAGGTTTTCTATCCATCTTGGGGCGATGAAGATGTATAGATATTTTCTTCTTGGCGATGAAGATGGTCCGTCGAGAGGTTCCTGACCTGCAGGAAGGTCAAGTCGGAGCACCAACGGCCTCACGGCAAGACGCGGCCGTTAGACATCCCCATATGAAAATGGGAAGATATTACTATGAATTTTGTCTAAAATCTTCCCAGGACCGTGCGGGGAGTAGATTCGATTTGGGTCATCGTGGATCGATTGACCAAGAGGACCCATTTCATTCCGATCCAGGAGAGCATTTCGGCTATGAAATTGGTCGACATCTACACTCGGGAGGTAGTAGCACGACACGGAGTGCTAGTCTCTGTGATTTCTGACAGAGACGTGGAGTTCACTTCCAGATTCCGGAAGAAGTTTCACGACGAGTTGGATACTCGTCTGCACTATAGCACTGATTTTCACCCGCAGACGGATGGTCACAGTGAGCGTACCATGCAGACATTGGAGGATATGTTGCGGGCTTATGTTCTAGACTTTGGTGGTAGCTGGGATACCTACATTCACCATGAGAGTATTGAACGTCCTCCTTTCGAGATGTTATACGGGAGGAAGTGCAAGACCCCAATATGTTGGGGTGAGGTTGGATAGACGGTCATGGGGAGTACTAAAGTGGTACTCAAGACGACGGAGAGGATCCAGCAGGTCTAGAGCAAGCTTCAGACTGCTCAGAGTCAGCAGAAAATTTATGCAGACAAGTGCCGTTCGGACCTAGAGTTCCAGGTCGGGAATATGGTCCTCTTGAAGGTGTCACCTTGGAAAGGTGTCATCCAGTTCAGGAAGCGGGGAAAGTTGGGCCCCAAATACATGTTGGGTTTTGAGCAATCTAACACTCCTAAGGTGTACATGAAACCCTAAATACCTTGGATCTATGTTTTCCATATTATACATGCAAGCTTGAACTTTCAAAGGTATTACCTTAGCTAGCATACAAAAGAGTATAAACAACATGAAATACAAGTTAGATAACATACCTTTTCTTGTAGCTAGAAACCTTGGACCTTTAAGAACATAGTATCCCAAGTGTTGCACCTCAAATGGAATCACACAACACCACCAACAATTGGAATAACTTGAGATTAGAACACTTGCGCTTCATGAAATCGGCTAGCCCTCCTTACCAAGACACTAGGTCACATTTCATGAGCTATGAGGTTTCTTATATAGTGTGCACATTAGGGTTGCACCATGTAACTCATGACTTTCCACGTACCTCATTATCCATGGGTTTTAACCTCCCTGGAGTATACATGGGTCACCACATGGGTGGATCATAAGCCCACTTTATAAGAATGAATGATTTACCATATGAATCCCCATTTATTTAATTAGCCCCTTTTGATCACAAAATTAATTACAAACTAATTCTTGATCAATACTAATTATATAATATGATTTCATATTAATATATTAGAACTTACAATATATTAATAAATCATAAATATCCTCTTCTCACAAAAGTCTATCCAGATTGTTCCAATGCCATGCTACCCAAATGGAGCATGCTACTCTTTGGTCAAGTACATATCAATAATAGTTATGGGCGGAGACACCTAATCCAACAGTCTCCCACTTGGATAAGTCTAATAACTATTATTGCAAGTATGACTCCAACCCGACTAGCAATCGTAGCTCTTAAAATCCGCTGTCGAACTCTGATCTAGTCAATGACGTGTCCATAAGATAAGGGATCTTATATTCCTAGATTCTAGATATCATATGGATAGAGACATGGCTTATAATCATTCTCTTTGTCCATCTGTTGTTTCCCAATTTCCAATTTATGACGACTGACTAATTGAACGAATCAAATCAGTCCAGGCCTGATGTCATCACTAAATCATCGAGGGGCCCACAAATATCGCTTTTATCCACATGGGATAAAAGGAATGGATAAACTTCGTGTAACATACACGTTTTGAAATCGTGTATTGTAAATTATAAAAGAGAATAATATTATGTGAAATTGAGTGTTGAGTTCTAACAGATAGTTTCTACTAGAAATGAAGTAAAACTATGTTTAGAATCACTCATAAAATATTGGAAGTCTTATGAGATTCCAATTAATAGTCAAATAATGAAAATTTAGCGAAAATATAAAATTTAAAATAAGTAAAATTTTATTATTGAAAGTTGTAGATAATCTCGTTAGAAACATTTAGGTGAAAACCTCGTCGAAATCCGAGTTATAACGAAGAAGTTATGACTAATCGAAGATCTGCAACAAAACCGGCGCATCCCCGAATGACGTAAAAAGTGAGTTTTTGATAAACTACTTTTTAGCCTTAGTAATCTAAATGAAATTTGTAGTATTCGTTAAACCGAGAAGTTCGATAAAAAGAACGCCAAAATCTGACTTCGTGTCAGGAAGTTATGATTTTTGGAAGTTTCAGCTTAGCAGTAGACAGCTAATAACTCGAATTTTAGATCGAGTGATTTTTAGCCGACACAACTTAAACGAGAATTGAAGGTCTCGTCATTTGTATTATAACGGTAAAAAGTCTGACGAAAACGGATGTCGGATGAAGAAGTTATCAATTTTTAACGGATTATCCTGTCCCGGTCTGTTAAAAATAATAATATAAAAATTAAAATCAAAATTAGCCGACGAAGTCTAAACGAAAATTGAAGATCATAATTTTAGCTACGCGTGCATATAAAGAACGTCAAAAATGGAGCCCGTATGCGAAAGTTATGGATTTAAGAAGTTTTTGCACAAAAATCGAGAAAATTCGCATAGTCATACTTCGGCCACATCACCTTCGCTCTATGCGCGCCACGTGTTCGAACTGTTGAGTCATCGAGGCTAGCTAGCGAGGCGTGTCGCAACCCTCGCATCCAAAGTGTAGGTCCAACCACGGTCCGACACGTGCCCAGGTGACTCCTCGCATACGAGGCGTTGGACCAATCCAAAGCCGACGCATGTTGTGCCGGTGTCCGAGCTTCGCTTAAGACGCGTGTCCCTCCTCCCTCGCTGCCACCTGCCTTCCCTGACTCACCCTTCTTGGCCAACCTTCGCATCTGCTGCCGCGTGCAACCTTCTCATCCCTCAGATCCGAGCCCCTCGCCCTATAAATAGAAGCCTGCGAGATCTCCCGGGTATTTTCAAGAATTTGGCATTTTTGGCCCCTCTTTCCGTATTTTTATTGTTTCCACTTTCCCCAAAGCCCCGATATTATTTTTAAAGCCCGGAATGCATCCCGAAGTGCCCGGAGAGTCCGAGAAATTATTCTTTTCGGTTTGAAGCTCTACCTTTTTAGAGCCCGGTTTTTAGCTAATTCTCCCGGTTTTCGACGAATAAAGCCATATTTGGAGCCGGTATGCTACTCAAATTACTATTTTAACCCCCGATTATTTTAAGGTGAGTTCAATATATAGGAACAATTGTATGTTATGTGTTATATGTGCTATGTGCTTTTCAGTTTTATTATTCTGAGTTATTTTCCCGTGTTATTTTTATTCGCTATTTTTAATATCAAAGTTATACCTTTGACCATGTGATTAGTGAAACGACTTAGATTCACGGTGGTACTGGCATATAGCCTCTGGCCATGTAGAACATGTCTCATAAGAGAATGACTTCTATTTTATGGCATTGGCAGAAGGTGAGATAGGAATGGTATGTAGCCTCTGACCATTTAGAGCATGACTCTGTAAGAGAATGAACTCTATTCTATGGTATTGGAAAATGGTTAGACTGGGCTATAAGCCTGAAATCTACCAAAATGTTAAGCAGAAATTATTTGTCTTCTGTGCCATTTGAGCCAAAGCTTAATTGATGCATATCAAGTATTGAAATCATTATGTCTCATTGATCGTAAATCATTGAATCAAATCTTGAGTTGATATTGAAAGTGTGACATATGATACGCATATGCTATTGTTGTTCTTGTTCCCTTTTGCTTCTGTCATATTGGTATATATAAGGCATAAGATTATATTGTATCTATTTATTGAATTCACTAAGCGTTATGACTTATCCCTCTCAATATTTAACAATTGCAGGTGATGAGTATCCAATATAGTTTTATACTGCTGAAAAATTTAGAATAGTTAATACTATTTCTATGTATTTTAATGTTCATGTATGTATATGAATAGTAGATTCCTGGGTAGACATGAAATGTAATAAAACTTAGTGGTTTGTATCCAATCTTTTGTAATCACTTTATCAATATAAAATATTGTTTTATAAATATGCATGTAGCATGTTTTGAGGAAGTAACTTAAGAATAATGTTGAAATAGTATGAAAGTTTGGGTCTTTCATAAATACGAAAGTTGGGGTCTTCAATCATGGTATCAGAGCAATGGGTTAAGTGAACTAAATATCACGGATTGGTATTTAGACTTAAACTGTTGGAAGCTCAATATATGAGTTGATTCATAATAAGTATATGGATACAAACCATAGGAAATACTTAAGTGGGGGATTGGGTAGCGATAAACCCTAGTATTCTAAGATATTAAGTTACTTCAGAATTTTAAGAAAATTAGTTTAAGTGAACTAGAAATTTTGAGAATTTCCAAACTTAAACACGAATTGTTAACTGAAGATGATACGATATGTATCTGCTATATTTTAGGTTGAATACCTAATGGAATCAAGCCCTAGAATATTAATAGGAGATATGCCTTATATTCTAATATGTGCTAAATGATAAATGAATATAGCATGCCTTAAGGTGCTTATCTATAATTGCTATTATTTGAGAAAGCTTAAGGTCTGTTGCCGACCTTGGTTTAGAAAATTATATGTTCAGAATTCTAAAAAATTTCGTAATAGAATTTTTCGAAGTGATAAAGAGACTTATGATAGTTGACATGGATAAGTTTATAAATAAACGATCGCGATATATATCGTAAAATAATAAATATGAATTGTTATTGTAATAAGTGTATTAATACCAATAAAGTGGTAATATACATTTAAAGTATGTTTGATATATAATAACATCTTTGGAAGAAAGATGTGCGTTTGAAACACGTTTGGGCAAGATAAATGTGTTGGTGCAAATCCATGAAGTTGTTCTACCACTGTTCAGATTGAAGCACTGATTGTTTAGAGAGTCGGAAGAACCGAAGATGGCAATCAGTACTTTAATAGTATCTAAATTGATGTGGTACAAGATTAGAAGAATTAAATGAAGATCAAAGAAAAGGCTAATGAAGTTTTTCAGACTCAATAGGCCAAGACTTTGTGATGTAGTATGTAGTTTGAGTAGTAACCCTATAAAAGATGTTGAGACTTAGTATTTAATAATAGTAAGTGATGATTGACTTCTATCCTATCCTTATAGAAGTTCCATTGTGTGTTAAGCCGACTTTAACATATAAGATTGGGATGGTGAATTAAGTCATTTTGTGGTAAATGGTTAAGCAAATTACTTGTCTAAGTAAGGTAGAATGCTTAATTGAAGAAGAAATACACCCATAGTATCGTATGAGAAGAGATGTTGTAGTCAAGAATGACAGAGAACCAAGTTGAAGCTAGTAGAGCTTGCTGAGATGCAGCTATGATGCAAACTTTTTAGGATAGACTCCTATGAAGTAGACTTAGACTTACTCAAATACAAGAATAACGATTTCAAGGAAGAATAATGAAATGAATAAATGTGCATGATGGTTTGCATGAGTTAGAAGATGATGCAGGTAGTAGAGGACCGTTTGTCTCCATGTTGCTAGAGTAAATTTTGAAATAGTGTGTCTTTTAGAGAAGACACCACCCGAGAAAGAATTTATATGAAGAAATGGAAGTAAAATTTCTATCGACCTATCGAAAAGTACTAGGATATATTAAATCGAGCATATGCATGAGAAGAATCCTAGAAGGCGAGTATAGGTAATCCAATATATGTTTGATAGAAAACTGAAAACCCTAGTTGAGTCTAGGAGAAATTGTTGTATGTATTTGTTTGAACACATTCACGTGTGATAAGTTTCTTTGTGAAAACTTTTGAATGGTGACTTGGGAACTACGATACAATACTTGGGACGAGTATGAGTAGGTGTGAATAGTAGTAGAGCCCTATACTACTTGAAGCACAGGACTCACACTTGGATCAGGAAAAAGTCACAAGATTACTAAGAAGCAAGTAAATGATTTCTTTTTATTCATGTGTGTCATTACCTTCGTTTCGGTAATGACTAAGAAAATAATTATCGTTCAAATCTTAATGTCATAAAGAATCGAGTCCGATTATTATAAATCCGCGAAAGGAGTTGATTGGTTCAGATAATCATGTCTTATATAGTGATAAAACTTCAGTAGGAATACCGAAGAAGTAAATGGTCGATGTAGTAAATAGAAATATAACGATCTTCATTAAAGAATTGAGCAATCATTAGCCGGAGATGTGACTTGCTATGTGGTGTTATTGGCCACAAGAAATGTTTCTGCCCTACTCTTACTAGTCAAATGGCAGGGAGTCAAGTTTCTGTTCAACAATCAAAGAGTACTCCAACTAAAAAGGAGGAGGTGCCAAAAGCTAAAAGATGTGGTCCGAAAGCACGAATTAGAGATACGTGGTGCTATTCTTTCTGTTCCAAAGCATCTACGTGTTGATCAAACTCTTTTCATTTTCTTTATTCCATCAGCTTGATTTATTTGATCTGATTCTAAAATAAGAGTTTGGTTCGTTATGTGTCTTGTGTGTTATAAATACAAATGTCATTAGAATAAAACCATTCGAGTTGTTGTTATAGAAAAAGTAAAGACCTTATCGTGGGTTTAGTCTATAAACCAAGAAGGAGCAGGAGTCTACAATGAGAATTGAGTTTTAACTCAAAGATTAGGATCAAAAGCCCAATAGAGAATGATGAGTGGGTGCAGTTTTGAGCACCGCTAGTAATTAATAAGTTTGAAGAGTTTGACGATAGTTTGGTAAACTAAAAGTTAAATATCGTGCATTTTAGATTACCACGGAGGAAGTAAGATAGGACTCGGATGTTGTGACTAGAAATTTTCTCATAAACTTTAGATCTACTCACATCTTATTTGATTTCAATGCCTCAGATTCTTTCATGCCTTATAAATTCGCATATTCTTTTCAAATTGCTTGTTACACAATTGTCCAATCATTTCATATAGATAACATAGGAAATATATCATTACTTGCTGATAAATCCTATAGAGTTAGTGTTATAGGAATTGAAAGTTATAATCTTCGTGCTAACCTGATTGCTATCTTTGATATTATTCTCGACATGGATTGGTTGTTAAAGAACCACACAGAGCTCTTGTGTTACAAAGAGATGATATGCATCCCTATCGAAAGGGAAGATTCTATTTATGTCTAAAGTGAAAATAATAAATTTCTTTCTTAAAAACTCGTAAATTATGTCGAAGGGATATTCTACTTATTCGGCATATACAGTTAATACCTTGAAAGAGGAGAAGAAAACTGTGAATGATAATCTTTGGATAATTATCGACCGGCTGATGAAGAGTGCATATATTCTCGCCACACGTGAAACGAATCCATTGGAGAAATACGCGTAAGTTACTTAGATGAAATCATCGCGAGACAGGGTGTGCCACTAAAGATTTTTTTTTCCGATCGTGATACTCGCTTCACTTCTCACTTTTGGGCGAGTATGAAGAGTGAATTGGGATCTCGAATTACTCCCAACACAACTTATAATCCTCAGAAAAATGATCAGAAGAAGAGAGCAATCAAAATAGTAGAAAATATACTGAAGGTATATAAAGTACTATATGAGCATAAATGTCATACTCAAATATGTTGGTGTGACGTAGGACAGAAGATCTTTGGAGGATCTGAAATGATTCAATACATCACTGGCAAGATACAAATTTTTCCGAGAAAAAAAAATGAAAGCGACCTAGGATCGACAAATGTCCTATGCAGAAAAGAGGAGACGACCCATAGAATTTCGGGTGGATGATTTAGTAATTCTGAAGGTATTTCATGAAAAGGCGTTATTCTACTTTCGAAGAAAGAACGGTTGCTGAGCAAGCATACTACATGGAATTGCCTGAAGATTTGACAGATATTCATGAAGTGTTTCATGTGAGTTATCTGTGCAAATGCTTAAGCATATATGATGAAATGATTCCGTTATCCTAAGAGATATTGGATAATAAGTTAAGATATGTAGAAAACCCTGAAAAGAATGTAAACGAATGAACGAGTAATCTACATAATAAAGAAGTAGAGCTGGTGATTTTCAAGTAGAAACACCAACGAGGCCCAATTTTCAAGTAGAAACACCAACGAGGCCCAAATTAATAGTTATGATTTCGGGGACGAAATCCTCAAAAGGAGGAGGTATTTGTAACATACACGTTTTGAAATCGTGTATTGTAAATTATAAAAGAGAATAATATTATGTGAAATTGAGTGTTGATTTCTAACGGATAGTTTTTACTAGAAATGAAGTAAAACTATGTTTAGAATCACTCATAAAATATTGGAACTCTTATGAGATTCCAATTAATAGCCAAATAATGAAAATTTAGAGAAAATATAAAATTTGAAATAAGTAAAATTTTATTATTGAAATTTGTAGATAATCTCGTTAGTAACATTTAGGCGAAAACCTAGTCGAAATCCGAGTTATAACGAAGAAGTTATGACTAATCGAAGATCCGCGAGAAAACCCGTATAGCGCCGAATGACGTAAAAAGTGAGTTTTTGATAAACTACTTTTTAGCCTTAGTAATCTAAATGAAAGCTGTAGTATTCATTAAACCGAGAAGTTCGAAAAAAAGAACGCTAAAATCTGACTTCGTATGAGGAAGTTATGATTTTTCGAAGTTTCAGCTTAGCAATAGACAGCTAAAAACTCAAATTTTAGATCGAGTGATTTTTAGCCGACACAACCTAAACAAGAATTGAAGGTCTCGTCATTTGTAGTACAACGGTAAAAAGTCTGACGAAAACGGATGTCGGATGAAGAAGTTATGAATTTTTAATGGATTATCTTGTCCTGGTCTGTTAAAAATAATAATATAAAAATTAAAGTCAAAATTAGCCGATGAAGTGTAAACAAAAGTTGTAGAGCATAATTTTAGCTACGCGTGCATATAAAGAACGTCAAAAACGGAGCCCGTATGCGAAAGTTATGGATTTTAGAAGTTTTTGCACAAAAATCGAGAAAATTCGCATAGTCATACTTCGGCCACATCACCTTCGCTCTATGCGCGCCACGTGTTCGAACTGCTGAGTCATTGAGGCTAGCTAGCGAGGCGTGTCGCAACCCTCGCATCCAAAGTGTAGGTGCAACCACGGTCCGACGCGTGCCTAGGTGACTCCTCGCATACAAGATGTTGGACCAATCCGAAGCCGACGCGTATTGTACCGGTGTCCGAGCTTCGCTTAAGACATGTGTCCCTCCTCCCTCGCTGCCACCTACCTTCCCTGACTCACCCTTCTTGGCCGACCTTCGCATCTGCTGCCGCGTGCAGCCTTCTCATCCCTCAGATCCGAGCCCCCCGCCCTATAAATAGAAGCCTGCGAGATCTCCCGGGTATTTTCAAGAATTTGGCATTTTTGGCCCCTCTTTCCGTATTTTTATTATCTCCACTTTCCCCGAAGCCCCGGTATTATTTTTAAAGCCCGGAATGCGTCCCAAATTGCCCGGAGAGTCCGAGAAATTATTCTTTTCGGTTTGAAGCTCTACCTTTTTAGAGCCTGGGTTTTAGCTAATTCTCCTGGTTTTCGACGAATAAAGCCATATTTGGAGCCGATATGCTGCTCAAATTACTATTTTAACCCTGGATTATTTTAAGGTGAGTTTAATATATAGGAACAATTGTATGTTATGTGTTATATGTGCTATGTGCTTATCAATGTTATTATTCTGAGTTATTTTCCCGTGTTATTTTTATTCGCTATTTTTAATAGCAAAGTTATACCTTTGACCATGTGATCAGTGAAAGGACTTAGATTCACGGTGGTACTGGTATGTAGTCTCTGGCCATGTAGAACATGTCTCATAAGAGAATGACTTCTTTTTTATGGCATTGGCAGAAGGTTAGATAGGAATGGTATGTAGCCTCTGACCATTTAGAGCATGACTCCGTAAGAGAATGAACTCTATTCTATGGTATTGGCAAATGGTTAGACAGGGCTATAAACCTGAAATCTACCAAAATGTTAATCAGAAATTATATGTCTTCTGTGCCATTTGGGCCAAAGCTTTATTGATGCATATCAAGTATTGAAATCATTATGTCTCATTGATCGTAAATCATTGAATCAAATCTTGAGTTGATATTGAAAGCGTGACATATGATACACATATGCTATTGTTGTTCTTGTTCCCTTTTGCTTCTGTCATATTGGTATATATATATATATATATATATATATATATATATATATATATATATATATATATATAAGGCATAAGATTATATTGTATCTATTTATTGAATTCACTAAGCGTTATCGCTTATCCCTCTCAATATTTAACAATTGCAGGTGATGAGTATCCAATATAGTTTTATACTGCTCAAAAATTTAGAATAGTTAATACTATTTCTATGTATTTTAATGTTCATGTATGTATATGAATAGTAGATTCCTGGGTAGACATGAAATGTAAGAAAACTTAGTCAGTTTGTATCCAATCTTTTGTAATCACTTTATCAATATAAAATATTGTTTTATAAATATGCATGTAGCATGTTTTGAGGAAGTAACTTAAGAATAATGTTGAAATAGTATGAAAGTTTGGGTCTTTCATAAATACAAGAATAATACTAACCCTATATTGCCCCAAAACTTTTGAGCCATATTGATTACTCATCATTCATTGTATAATGTTTCGAATAATCAACTTAATACTTGAATTAAAACAATAGTTATGCCATGCTCCAAGCATGCACACTATGTATGTATAAACAATAGTTATGTCATGCACCAAGCATGGACACTATATTTGTATATGGTCCTTACTTGGTGAAATAGATCAAATAAAAAACATTTCAATGATGCTCATTTCTAAATTTCAAATCCTTATTGCAAGTGCAAGAATTCCAAATTGTTGTCACTACTTGAAAGTGTTAGATTCTAAACTATCAAGCAATGATTCCTTTGTAATGTCTAGGTGCCAAAAGTCACAAAGACTTGACCAACGATATTATAAAATATTCCTTTGGATATTGTTACAAGACAATTCCATGGAAATGAAGTCTCAAATTCAATGTACATACCTTTGAACATCCTTCTTGCATAAAAGTTTCTAACTTTCTCATCTGTTCTTCAACCCCTAATATGGAAGCATTCCATATTTTCCATATGACAAATCATATTTAATAGACTCCTGTCTATTCATAATAATGTCAAAATGGTCCATCCATTACTATATTTCCAACTGTCCTTAAGCGACTAATCTTTGGCGAACCTTAGATTGTCCTTAACAGTTGTTTTACCACTTTAGTGAAATCCGGTTGTATTCCTTTTTCCCTCTTAATGCCCTAGGCATTTGGAAAATTTAGAATACGAGAATATTATAGCATATGTAGTCGATCCTATACTCAAAGCATATGGGATACGATTCATAATGTCTAACATAAATAAATGACACTTAATCATTCTTTTTCTATAATATTTCTATTTGCCATGTTCTCAAAATTTAGATTATGAAGAGGGATGTCGTAATCATAACCAAATTTTGAGAACACAATTAACCTTTCCATATATAGAATTTCCTTATGTTGAACCATTCCAACATAACATTCAAATATATTTGACTAAACTTGATTAAAAATACTCAATCTAAGCTCTTAGATTTGAAGTGAAGTATGTATTTATCTCCCTTAATTATAGCAAAACAATATTTTCAAACCCTGCAACTTTACGAATTGAATCTTTGTTTTCTGTAATTAACATTGCTAACTTGCAACACTTACCATAATAATTATGCTCCCACTTGCATGATAATTATTATCCTACTAGCATAACACTTATGCTCCCACTAGCTTTAACATGTACTAAAAAATCAGCTGGACTTCTAGAAATCAACACTTTGTTGACTTTCTTGCTAAAGTTCAGATTTATGATATGAGATGATTTGATAAGACTTTATCTAGGCTTCTTAAACTCATACACATTACCTTAGATAGCTCACATGTGTGTCTAAACAATTTAAGAACTTATAGCAATAAGTCTCAAATGTTCAGCCCTTTTGCCATTTCTCACAATTCGAATTATGAAAAGGGATGCCATAATCATAATCAAATTTAAAAATGCAAATACCACATTTGCTATCTCCTTAAAATCTACTTAGTGAAAGCGTTTCCTCACTATCATTTTCATGAATTGGAGAGAAACCTTATGACACTTAGATTTTATGGTTTTTATGTTCCTATCCATGTGATTTTGTCAAAACCATAATCACAAGACATTGTTAGTGACAAATCGAAACTCATATGGACTGAACTTGTTCAATCTTAATTTCATGCCACCTGGCAGTACAAGGGCCTGTCAATGCTTCCAATTTGTTATGCAACAACTGAGAACTCATAGAACCACATGCATAGTCAAATTTAACTGGAATGGGCATAGAAATGAGAATATGTCAACACGATAAGTTACAAACCTCAAGTCGTGTGCTAGTGTTTAACAATAGGTTTATTCATGATTAGTTCTTGAAATTTGTCAAGATCTTTAAGATTCCCACTGACCTATTGATATATAAGATTCTCTTGTCATGAACCATTCCTTGACAAATCAAGTATGCAAGAGTTAGTGCAGATTCTTATCAAGACAGACACTTCACACAATTGGCCTTAGTTGGTCTTTGTTTTATCCAAAAACATCACAACTTACCAATTTCAAATGTACATGAGTAGAAAACTTTTACTCTACATTTGATAAGTGTTTTAAACCTCTCTTAAGATTATTTCACTTAAGGTTACAATCTTGGAGTATGACTCTAAGACTTGTTTTGGGAACGAAGTATGACTCATCTTCTTGATTTAAACTATTTCAACAATTCACGATTCCTCTTCTTAGCCATAAAAATGCACTAAGATGTCTTTTAGAGGATTAATTGTGATATAGCTTTTCCATAAACATTAAGATGATCATAAAACAAGATACTAAAGTACTCTCCCATCTTTTCAGAATTGAGAAACGTTTATCTTTCTGCCTAATGTGATCTTTCTTATTCGTTATGCGATACATTGAACCTTTTCCAATGCTCAAAATTATACTTAAACTTATAAGCATAACCATATTTACTAAAATTTAGTAAATCATGACGAATAGTCTTATCAATCCTTGTGGTGGATCTTAATCAGCACACACCCACTGTACCCGATCCCCTAGTCCTTCACTTGGCTCACATATACATGTGAACAAGGAATCAGTCTTAATTTTCCAAATATGAAAAATTCTCATTCATCATACAATGCAACTTGCATGATTCTAAGTTTTCACACCCTAAAACCGGAACGGCGGAAATGTTCGGGGGTGGAGGACGTCATGTTTAGTATCACAAGACATGTATCATAGTAAGCAAGTAATGAACAGCCATTTCATTAGAAAGAAAGCGTTTACAAAGTATTTGTTCACAAAACATAGAGTACATAAGCAAATAACAAAACAAGACTTGAAGCTATACTGCTCCATCTTCTAAATTCCCAGAGCGAATACCTGTCTACTAGTTTCTTGAGAATACAAGTTATTTGAAAGAGTTTATCAGCAATTAAGCTGGTGAATTCATAAGATTTTAGTGATGTAAGTATGTTGTAGAAAGTTGTTGAAAAATGTAGTTGAAATGTAGTAAGTTATATGTTCTGTTTTAGAAAAGTCCGCCTGTTTCTATAGAAAATCCTATATTTCCTACTTTAATGAAAGATATGTAAAAATGATTCTACAATCCTTTCTATGAGTACTAATAAATACAAGTTATATAAAACTCAGAGTAAACAACCAATCGACTGTGCGTATATGCCCTAAGCCCACAACCAAACAAGGAACAGGAAGTAAGGCGGATAGCACACATCCCATTGTTTGTTAGCTCCTTATTGTATATAACCCTAGTGTATTCACTTGTTACTCATGAAGTTATTTGAAATAGTTCCTTTATATTTAATGAAAAGATCCTTTAAGAAAACCCTTATTTCTTGTAATAAAATAGTGACCACAGTAATTACTTCTATAATCACTTAGTTTATACTGGCTATATATAATCTAATATCGAATACATAGTTGATTGGATGAATCTGCCCTAAGCCCACAACCAAACAAGGAACAAGAAATAAGGCGGAAAGCACACATCTAACTACCTGTTGGGTATTAATGATATATAACCATGATATATAAACTAAGGTATTATAGAGTTAATCACCTAAAGTCCTTTTAGTCTACACTACTTTTATAAATTGGATTAAACCCTTTACTGGTGAATTTCTAGCTTTGAGTACCAAAAGTTATGTTTGAAAAGTATGCTTTGTACTAGGAAATTGTGCATTGAATTAGTGTCCTATGACTTGACCCATACCTGGTACCCCTTATGATGACCTAATGTATACGAAACATATACATAACTAAGATCGAATAGATAATAGGTTGGGTGAATCTACTGTAAGCCCATAACCAAACAAGGAACAGGAAATGAAGCGGAAAGCATGCATCCTATTACCTACAGGATCCTATTAATATATATATATATATATATATATATATATATATATATATATATATATATATATATATATCCTTTGATGTCTACATTAAGAAATCATAAGGTTAGCATTATGGTCCCTTTCTATTGGATGTACTAGACCCGACTGTCTTGCTTGTAGTTTGTAAAATGTAGGTAATATAGTATTGTATATAGTAACTACTATTGTACTAAATTCCTTATATTGATTATTAAGGTATAATGTGATGGCTAGATCCCATACTAAACACTCTCCCTGTCAAAATATTATGGGACCCAAACGCGACCTTTGCAATCAATTGCAAGCCGTGAACATCCACATTAAAATTTTGTGATCATGTATACCCAATATAACTATCACCTTTTGTTTAGAACAATGCGTTAGTGATTCATTGGTATAGATAGATCCTTTAAGTGTTCTATGCTATAGCATCTTAATATGTTCGTTTAGTTATAGTATCTTAGTATGTTCTGTTTCTGGTATAGTATGTTCTGTTGTATAGTATGTAGTATGTATGAATAGTATGTACTAGTGTATAGTATGCTCTCTCTGTTATTGTGTATTGTATCTAGTATGCACTGAACCCCCTAAACTATACCCATTATAGTTTACTAGTATTCTACTTGAACTATTATTAAAAAGACTCATTTTACTACCAAGTTATGCTTGTGCTTTAAAAACGGAGTTTTGTTAAACTATAAAGCAACATAACTGTAAAATAGCTTTTGAAATGTTGTGAACACTTATAGAAGACATAAGCAACATTTTGAAAGATGTTTATAAAAAATAATTACACAATTATCATTGTGTTCAACTTGTATTCCCCCCCCCCCCCCTTAAAAGAATTTAAAACAGTTAAAAGATTCATTACGGGGTGTGAACTCACCTGATGTGGGTGATTCAAACGGGTATGCGTGTAAGGATGAGAAGTTCCACGAATGAAGTCCTGAGACACAATAGGTCCTAAATGACATATAATGTCACATATTAGCATGAATATAGTGTTTATAAAAAACGATATGAAAGGAAACACCTTCCGGGACTAGGAAACACTTTGACCAAGTGTTGGAATCACATGTGCTTCATCAAAAGGAAGTGGAATGGCACTAACATGTTTTTACAGCCATGGTTTTATGGCCCAAGGGAGTTTACGGCCGTAAACTCATGGTCATACATGGCTAGGAGTGAGTTTGGAGGCTAGGGATGCTTTAGGGACTTTTGCTTTATACTAGTATGAGATATACCACTTCTAATGAGGCTTTTTATGAGTTTCTGGCCCAAAGGAGTTTACAACCATAAAGTCATGACCATTTATGTTTATGAGAGTATTTTAAGGTCCTACAATCATCAAGGAAGGGTTCTTGGTCACAAGCCTTGCATCTAGGAGGGTTGATGGACAAAATGGCACCCGTTAAGGGGTTTACGACCATGGGAGATGGATTGGCCATAAACTCCTTTTGTCCTTGTGTTCTTGATGTTTTCAAGTCTCTATGCATGATTCCTAACTAGATATGAAGTATAGGAAGAGTACTTACGATCTAGAAGCTTGAAATTTTCCGTTTTGTCCAAGAACACTAGTTTGTGTTCTTGGTGTTCTTGGTGAAACTTGAAGATCTAAAAAAACATGATTTTCATGGATGAAATCAATGTATGTAGCTAGATAATAAGATGTATCAAGTAATCAAGGGAGAATACTTACATCTTTTGATGATGTAGGAAGAAAGTTGGATGATAGTTGAGAGAGAATAAAGAAAATTGGCCAAGGAGTGAGAGAAATGACTAGAAATGACCAAGTAGCATGTATATACTCTTGAGTTTACAACCACATGAGTTTAAGGCCGTAAAATCATGGTCATGTGGCTGTGAACTCATTTAGATGAGGTTAAGGTTTGATTTGCTACAATGTGGTTCTAGCAGGTACTCTCTAACACTTATTCCTTAAGTGTATTAGGCTCAAAACTCCTTAGAATGACCTTTAACTAGGCTAGAACTCAGTACTAATGGCTTTGACACTCAGTTGAGTTGATTGAATGGGTCTTAAAAGCAAAAAAAATTCGGGTTGTCACATAACTTTCTGTCCAATTGAAACTTGGGTGATGAGAATCTTCCTTATTTGGCAAATCATCGACACTACCAAAAACGAAAGAATCAAATTCATATTGCTAACATAGAAACATAGAAACATCAATTTTTCATAAATGCCATTGTAAGGAGATATAATAAAATAAAACAAAATTTTATTTATTTATAAAATTCGGAAAAAAAAAACTTTTCCTTACAATGAAATTACAAATGAAAACTCTGTTATTACATATTTCCTAGTAATCTATCATAACTCCTAAGCAACAACTCAAAAATCTGATCTTCGAACCATGCGATTGAAATCCATCTTTGCGATCAGATTCAGCATACTCTTCCTTTAAGCTTCCTTCCCTATGCATGATCCTACAAAACATCAAAATGTTACCTTGTCATATCATGTATTAAGAATCAACAACTAAGAACTTAATAGAGGTAGACAGTAGACTTACCTGAAGTAGAGTCAAACTTTTCGATTCTACATTTTCTCAGATCTTCCAGGTAGTCAGGGCAGCTTCGCAACCAATGCCCCTTTTCTTGGCAATAGAAACATATAGACTCTTTGGGAATGGTACACGGGACAATCTCAGACTTAGCCTTTCTCTTTCCCTTGGAAAGAAAAAATCTTTTATGGACTTCCAATGCTTCCATTGTCAATGTCTATGGAAGTTTGGGAGAAGATCTACCCATCAAATTTGCTTTTCCAGTGCACCACATCATTGCTGATTCAGCAGCAACAAGCAAATAGGTAAGATCAATAAGGGTCATGTCTCGTTCTATCACATAGTAGTCCTTAATGAACTCACTATATGACTCAGGAAATGATTGAAGAACCCAATCAACTTCCAACTTCCTTGAAACAACGACACCCAATACGCTCAGCCTTTCAATATGTGACTTTATCTCCAAGACGTGAGTACACACAAGCCTTCCATCTAGATGCTTCATTTCAAGTAGGGCTTGAGTGACCTAGATTTTTCAAGTCTTTGAACTTGAGGGTTATGGAGAATTATTGGAGGAGGTGGAGGAAGTGCAGTATGACTCCCACGATCCAACCACGGGATATCATCTTCAAGAGGAAAGCTTGTTCCAAAGGATTTGGGAAGACCACAATTGTTTGAACTAAACATCTACAATAGGAGAAATTCGAGTTAGTTGATTTAGTCCTTAATATATCACCCAAATGAAATATTAAGGCTAAGACCCAACATAATATTTTACAATTTGGAAGAGGGATGCCGTAATACAAACTGCAAAATATTTGAAGGTAGGTAAATGACAATTTATCATTTTCCACCACGAAAAACAAAAAAAAAATAGGTTGTAAGTGAATTAAAACTCCTAAATCCTTTGAGATTCATTGAGCAATTCAATGACATGTTTAAATCTCGAGTGTGCCCTTCAAGTTTGTGACTGGGATGCCGAGGATCACAAACAAGGTGTGAATAACCATGCAAATTAGTTTGGTACACCCAATGTTACAACCACATAATCAATGTGTCGGTTAACCACACATGCTCCATTTATCTATGATTAACATCAAGCTACCCTTTTTCACATACTGTCAATCCAATTTAGTGTGTCGGTTAACCACAAATGCTCCACTAACGGCTTAACAAGGTGCAAAGTGCAATTTCATGGGTTAGCACCATATTCACATTTTCCTAAGTAACTAAGATTGGGAATTTATAAGTGTTTAGATACTTTATATTTATCATTATACTTTTAATGAAGGGAGAATTAGAGTCCTATCCTACCCATTCAGCTAATGATCCTCCACCAATTAAGGAAGCGGTGGGTGAGAGTGGACACCCATTAAACTGCAATTTTATAGGTAGTAACCTTATAACCCCCTTATAGATCGGCTTAGTGAATGGGGCCTACTAACGGTAAGACTGACTTTACTCTTATATATATATATATATATATATATATATATATATATATATATATTAAACCTATAATATTATAATAGTATAAGGATTGAATTTTAAACTTTTAAAATTCTAGGGTTTGGAACTAAATGTTTCAAAAGTTAAACTTTTATATTTACAAATTCCAAAACATGAGAGCAAGTTTTGTAACTTTCAAAACCTTTTGGAATCCATAACTTATTAGTTTAATAAAGATTTATGAAAAGACTCTTGACATTCCATAACTTGAGGAAAAGTTATGGACTTCATAAAAAACCATTTATGGGAAAAAGACTCTTCAAGTTTATAACGTATGACTTTAATGATTTCTTTAAAAGAAAACTATTCATTTTTCATAACTCAAGGACAAGTTATGAAATTCTTCAAAATCATTTGGATAAAAAATTCTAAGAACAAAATCAACCAATTTGTCTATGATCTAAATTAAACTCATAAGAACAAGACAATTCACTTCAAAAAAATTTCATGTAATTATCCGAACCATATAAACTAATACAAAACATGAAACTTTGATAATTATCTTATAAATTGGATAAGCATGATCATTACCACATAAAAACAGGTTTATAAGTTCAAATACAATTTAGGGTAATGATCGTAGTCCAATTCCATCCAAAAAACTCGAAAAACTGCATTCTAGGGCACCAACTCGTTGAGTGTATGAACCAACTCAACGAGTTGGATGAGTTTGTACTTGGAATTAGCGAGTCGACTATCCAGAAAAGCAGAAAATCGATTTTTAAAGCATTTCCAAGCAAATAGCATTAAGTATAATTGAAAACAAGCCCAGGCTCTGATACCACTGTTGGGTTTTGAGCATTCTAACACTCCTAAGGTGTACATGCAACCCTAAATACCTTGGATCTATGTTTTCTCTATTATACATGCAAGCTTGAACTTTCCAATGTATTACCCTAACTAGCATACAAAAGAGTATAAACAACATGAAATACAAGTTAGATAACATACCTTTTCTTGTAGTTGGAAACCTTGGACCTTTAACAACTTAGTGCCCCAAGTGTTACACCTCAAATGGAATCACACAACACAACCAAAAATTGGAATAACTTGAGAGAAGAACACTTTCACTTCATGAAATCGTCTATCCCTCCTTACCAAGACACTAGGTCACATTTCATGAGCTATGAGGTTTCTTATATAATGTGCACATTAGGGTTGCACCATGTAACTCATGACTTTCCACATACCTCATGATCCATGGGTTTTAACCTCCATGGAGTATCCATGGATCACCACATGGGTTTAGCCCAACATGAAGAACTATGGATGATAAGCCCACTTTGTAAGAATGAATGATTTACCAAATCACTCCCCATTTATTTAATTAGTCTCTTTTGATCACAAAATTAATTCCAAACTAATTCTTGACCAATACTCATTAAGTAATATGATTTCATATTAATATATTAGAACGTATAATATATTAATAAATCATAAATATCATCTTCTCATAAAAGTCTATCCAAATTTTTTTGATGCCATGCAACCCAAATGGACCATGCTACTCTCGGGTCAAGTACAAACCAATAATAGTTATGGGCTTAGACACCTAATCCAACAACACATCGGTCCTTTCAGGCTTGCAACCCAGGTGGGCAAGGTGGCGTAGATATTTCGGCCGAGCTTAGCCAAATTCATAGTACCTTTCACATCTCCCAGCTACGGAAGTGTCCGGCCAATGACTCCGCAGTGGTGCCTTTAGAGGACATTCAGGTGGATGACAGTTTGAACTACATTGAGCAACCAATAGCTATCCTCGACAGGAAGTCGAAGGACTTGAGAAACAAGATGGTGAAGCCGGTGAAGGTGCAATGGCAGCACCACAAGGTCTCAAAATGGAATTGGGAGTTGGAGGACGAGATGAGAGAGCACTACCCCGAGCTTTTTCCGGATGCGGCAGTGGAGTTCGAGGATGAAGTCTGAAATAAGTAGAGGAGAGTTGTACTACCTAGTTCCTGCTACGTATTTTTAAATTTAAGCAATTGCATCTTTTACATTGGGACTCGACGAGTTAGAGGCCCAACTCGTCAAGTAGACTGGATTCTGGATGCCGATTTTGAGTAATCTACTCGACGAGTCGGGAGCCCGACTCGATGAGTAGGAATGCCTAGAGGAAACCCTAATATTTAGGGTTTGCACCCTATTTAAATGCCATAACTTGTCCCATTTCAGCCTCCATCGCTCTAACAGTCCAGGAAAGCCCTAACATGAAACCCTAAATCATTTGGGAGTGTCCTTGAGCCATTTTTGTGTGTTTTTGGTTGTTTGAAGCTTGAAGAAAGAAGTGGAAGCTTGGGGGTTCCAGAAGAAGCAAGTAGATCCAAAGGTTTTGCTTCATTTCCAGCTCATTCAGCGTAAAAAGCTTCATCCTTGACTTCTCATTTGTTAGATCCTCTTTAGGGCTTGAAGCTTGTCATTTTTGGGGCATTTCTAAGTCACCTTCTGGTTTAGAGTGTAATATATAGTGATGAATTCAGATCTTGAACATAGGAGGATTTTCATGGCATAAAGGTGCCGACTTTATTGCTATAAGAGCCCCATGCATCTTGTAGACACCATTTTTGGACCTTTTCGGCTTGAAGACCCATGCATGGACGTAAAGTTCGTGACTTTACGTGTTAAATCAACCCTAGGAGGTCAAATCTACCCTTTGGATGCAATGAGCTCAACTAAAACCAGCTATAAGCACATAAACATTGGGGGACTCACCAAGTTGTTCATAGGACACGGCGAGTCGGGTATTGGTTCCCCAACCTCTTCTGTTCCTAAGGAATCTGGTTGAGTCTAAGAGGGGACTCAACAACATGAACGCTATTATGGACTTGAAGATTAAAGGACTCGACGAGTTCAAGGATAAACTCGACAAGTTCAAGGCAATGTCCCAACCAACATGAAGATGAACTCGACAAGTCCAAGGAAGGACTCGACGAGTTCAATTGGAAAGTCCTGATTCTGCCATAAGGAGAAACTCGGTGAGTTGCAGGGCAACTCGACGAGCTAGATCGCAAAGTTGAGAATCTATGAGTTATGGAACTCGACGAGTTGGTGGACCAACTCGGCGAGTTGAGTCAACTAGATGTTGACTTTGACCAAGGTGTGGACTTTGAATTTGTCTTTGAACTGCGTTGACCATGAAATGGTAATTATGGAAGATTGTTATGTGTAGGAATTGATTGGAGTTGATCTCGGCAGCGAGAACAGTTCAGACACTTCACGACATTGAGGTGAGTTACTTTCCAGTAGAAGTGGGTCAAAAGCTATAATGTCAGCCCACTAGTAGGAGTGATCATGGATGATTGTCTTGATGATAATTGTCTGGTTTGCCACAATCTGATATGTTTATGTCCTAGTATGATATGATATTATGTAATAGTGGTAGTAGGGGGAATAGTCCCCATATCTGGTTGATAGGGCCAAGGGTTAGGTCGGGCACCCCGGTATGCCTGATAGTATGATTATGTTATGTTTTATGCGGTAGTAGTAGGGGGTTAGATAGTCCCTGTAACCGTTTGAGATAAACTGGATGGGTAGGTCGAACACCCCGGTATTTCTGGAAGGGGTAGGTTAGGCACCCCGATATGCCTAGGAGGGGTGGGTTGAGCACCCTGATATGCTCAGCGGGTAGGCCGAGAACCCAAATATGCTTTGAAGTATGTGTTTTGTATGGTATATGGTACGATGGGGGAAATCACTAAGCTTCGTGCTTACAGTTTTCAGTTTTGGTTTGAGGTACCTCTTCATCGAAGGGGAAGGATCTGGCACGGTAGCGGCGCATCACACACACCGGATTTCCGCATTATGAGATTCTTGGGATTGTACTCTGACATTATTAATATTTTTATGATATGGTTTTCAGACATGTGATTGGGGTTTATGAAATGATATGACTTGAGAAGGTTTTCTTATAAATGTTTTCTAAAACACTAAATCAAAAAAATGAAATTTTTGGTCGTTAAAATTGGGATGTTACAGTTTACCTCAAACCTAGTAATTGAAAAAGGACTTTTAAAGAGAGAGAGTGATTTATTGATTTATTATATGATTAACAAATAGCAATAAATGAATTTATTAATATGTTAGGAAAATAATATATAATTAGAAATTGTATTATTTAATTAACAATTTAGTTGGATTAATTAAAAGTATAAGGGTCTAATTGTAATTAACTAATATTAAAGTAAGAGGTTTCAAACTCTTCCCCTAGAGAGGTCGATGGTTTCTTGGAGGGTAATCTAGGGTTTCTAGATTATCCCTTATAGATTATTATGGAGTTGATAATTACCAAATTTAAGATATTAATATAATATTCAAATTAGATTTATCTGGGGTTTCCTAACTCAACTATATAAAGACCCTAAGGGCTTCAAATTTTGGCCACTCCTTTCTCAAAAGCCAAGGCCAAAATTTTGATTTCCCCTCTCATCTCTCTTTAAGCATCCTTGTTGCTAGGGTTGGGTATGAACCATTAGAGGCATGCGATTTCTGGTGCTAGCTTCCAAGCAATTTCAAGAAGGATTTTTATTTAATTATCTACTAGTATAATCAAAAGGTATGTTTTTTAAACCATTTTCTGATTTTTCAAAATCCTAGGGTTCTTGCAGGGTTCTTGATATTCAATTGGTTATTGCATTCAATAGTGAAAACTTAGATCCTTAGGGTGTATGCGAATTAAGGTTTTATGTTTTTCTATTAAAAATAGTTTTCTGTAACATATAAAACTCATCAGTGGTATAAGAGCATATGTTTAACTGATTTGTATAATAGTTGAATAGATCAGGATTAGTCTTTATAGAAATGAAACCCTAAATGATTAAAATTTCGACTTAAGCTAGGGTTCTTGAAACCCTAGCCTCCATCCCTAATTTTCAAAATTTGTAGGGTTTCCTTATGCGATAATTATTGCATTTAAATTGTTTAATTATATGATAATTAAATAAAATTGGATAACCCTTATCCCTTGATTTTCGAAAAACGTAGATAGGAAGGGATTAGAATTAAATTTAAATTATTTCATTAATAGTTAATAGTAAATAATTATTTAATCCTCATAAAATTTAAATTAATTTAATTAATTATTAATTAAAAGATAAAGATTAGATCTTAATTGGTTTATTTTAAATTAAATTAAAAAAATTTTAATTTCAAAAATTCAATTAGCTTTTTTTTTTAATTTCAAAAATTTAATTTAAACCTAGTATTTTGAAAAGGTTTTTAAAATGTACCTTATACTCTCTCTCTCTCTCTCTCTCTCGCTCTATATATATATATATATATATATATATATATATATATATATATATATATATATATATATATATATAGTTAGAAATTTAATGTATATTATATGAATAAGACAAATTCAGCCAAATCGCTAGTACCCCACATTCACGAAGCTGAACCATAAGGGGGTGGGGGTAAAAGGAAATTGTCTATAAAATGACAGTTGAATGGGTGTCCACTCTCACCCACCGTTTCCTTTCTTGGCGGAGGCCATTAGCCGAACGAATTTGATTGCACATTATACTTTATTAGCAGGTAGTGGAGTGCGTGTTGTTAACCATCACACTAATATTGACTATAAAGAGTAATAATGGTGTAATACCCATGTTCCAATATGGTTTAGTTCTTATTCTCTAGGGCTAAAGATGGAGTATTGGGGAAAAACATTATGCAACGGAGTGGGGCCAGGATGCCCACGACATGGAATTGAATACATGGCCCTCGTATTTTATTGAGCCACCACAGCGTGGTCAAAGAAAGCCACGGTGTGGCAACTGATCTGGCCCAAGCCCATGACTCTTTTAGGGTTTCCTTCGTATCTAAGCCTCTCTATCTCAGTTCTAGGGTTCATTTCTCAACCTCTAACCTCCTCAACCTCAGATAAACCTTAATCATTTCCTTCTTGGTGGTGGTTTTGGCTTATTTGGGGTGGTTTTTTGGTGCTTTTTGGAAGGAAGTGCGGAAGGATTGGTGCAAGGATCAAGCAAGCAACACTTTATCTTCTTGGTTATCACATTCTGGACCATTTGTAAGGATTCAAGTTCCTATCTTTTGTGTTATTCTCTTAGATCTAGGTTATTTTGGTCCCTTTTTGGTTCTTTGAGTTGATTGAGTGAATCGGTGCCCCTTTTAGTTTTTCTAAGAGTTGGGGTTAGGGACTTTTTTGGATTAAGGGCTTAGTGGTTAAGACATTATGGATTTTGGCTTTATTTAGGCCTAGGGATGGAGATCTTGATCTCTTTGGGTGTCTTAATGAATAAAGTTGGAAATTTTATTCATCTAGACCATAGTTTGGACCAGATCTGAGCTTTAGAGCTCTTGGAATCGAAGAAGGCAACTTAATCCATTAATCAGCTAGAAACCCAGTGCCTATGGTGTGGCCATAGGTCACTACAGCGTGGCGATTGGTAATTTCCCATAAGTTGGTTGGATGAAGTCCATTGCATGGCAGTCAGCTAAAGTCAAATTTGGCTGTTGACTTTTGGTATGGTTGACTTTTTGGCCAATCTTTATTTTTGGAAGGTTTAGGGTTTGCCTTGTGTGGATTGGCAGGAGGTGTTTGGCACACATCTGTTGGAAGAAGAGTAGTTAGATATGGTCGATGTGGTTTCGGAGCTTAGTGTTTCTCGGTTGTACGACTCAGGTGAGTCTCCTCATTGTCCCCTTCGGTCGAAGGCACCAATATCAGCCTATTAGGATCTATTATATGCTGGCTATCTTTGTGACTCTTGCATGGTATGTTGTGATAGGCCCATTGTATGATGGGATAGGCACATTTTTATGCTAGGTTGCTCCCATGGAATAGGATGGGCTAGGCCTAATGCATGTTATGTAGGATGCTAGTTGTCTCTGTGACTCTTGAGATGTATGTCGAGCTAGGCCCATTATATGATGGGTTAGGCCCAATACTATGGGTTGGGCCTAAAGTGAGGATTAGGCCCAAGGATATGTATAGTATGTGGTATTTTGGGGAACCCACTAAGCTTTGTTCTTATTGTTTTATGGTTATGGTTACAGGTACTCCCGGTTCGAAAGGGAAGGGACTGGCTTGATCATAGCGCATCCACCCATGGTTCTGCAACTATATGATTTTGGGATTGTACTCTGATAACTGTTTTTTGTATTCTGAAATACTTTTTGAATGATTGGAAAAAGGATAATTGTTGTGTCGGTTGAATTAAAAATGAAATATTTACCTTATGCTTTTTGGGTCATTACAAATGGGCATCTCAAAAATTATCATTGATTAATGGAGTGTGTGTGGTTAACCGGCACATTAATATGAGATGATAAATGACATTGAGAGTGCCAAGCATATTTTCATGGTTATTCGCATCTTGTCTAGTAGAGCATAATCTAAGTTTAAACATTCCATTGACAGATTCAATGAATCTCAAAAGATCTAGGAATTTCATAGTTCGAAATTGGTAAATTCCTTTTACCTACCTTTATAAATTCCCGATAAGATTACGATATCACTTTTCTTAGTTGTGAATTGTTATTTTCGATCATAGCCTTAGTTATTTGTTATGGGTTAAAATATTAAGAATTACTGTCATCTAACTAAAACTATTCTTTTTCTCCATAGATGTCTACTCCTGGTGATGCTTCTGCTCCTTCATCGTCTACCCATCACTCTGGGTTCTCCGTACTCTCTATCATGTCCAAGGTGACCTTTGATGGAACCAACTACAATGATTGGATGTGTAACATCAAGATGGATCTTTGATTCGATGGAAAATAAGATGTACTTGAAGAAAAACTTGTTGAAATCGATGAAGCCAAAACTACTCCTGAACAACTAGCCTCCTATAAGAAACACTACAATGATGCAACAAAATTTGCTTGCATAATGGTTGCTACAATGGCTCCTGAATTGCAAAGGTTTTATTAGGACTACTAGCAATACGAGATGAACAATTACCTTGTGGAAAAGTACCACAACAGAGCTCGTCTAGAGAAATATGAAGTAATCAATTCCCTCATGGATTGCAAGATTAAAGAGGGAGAGTCTGTGTGCAATCATGTGCAGAGAATTCAAAGATACATGGAGCGCCTTGTTAGGCTCAATGTGAATTTTGAAAAGGTGTTGGCCATTGACATGGTCTTGAACTCCTTGCCAAGTTGTTATGATCAGTTCATATTGGCTTATCATTTAAACAACACATAAACCACATTGGCCCAACTCTACAACCTGCTACATATTGTTGATTCGGGAATGAAGGGAAAGAATTCAACCCCTTCCACTTATGCTCCGGTTCATGCCATTGGACAAGGAAAAGGGAAGAAGAGGAAGGCTGCTCCAAAAGCTAACTGGAAGAACAAGGCCCATGTTGGGTCATCTAGCAATGTCCCAAAGGCAAGGCCCAACTCAAACATTCCATCTGTTAGTGACCCTACAGAGCCTACTTGTTACTATTGTAATGACAAGGGCCATTGGAATAGGAGTTGCCCCAAGTACTTGCAAGACATCAAAGATGGCAATGTGAAGCCATCATCAGCAGGTATATACACTATTCAAACTAATAACTCACAATCTACTCATTCTTTGGTCTTTGATACAGGATGTGGTTTTCACATTTGTTATGAATTTTAAGGGCAAAAAGAAAGTGCACAGGTGCAGCATGGGATGATAAATCTGATCATGGGAAATAGGCGATCTTCTCCTGCTACCAAGATTGGGACTTATCATCTTATGCTTATTAGTGAAGTTAGTTTACATTTGATAGATTGTTGTTATTCATCATAAATGATGTGAAACATTATTTCATTTCATGTATTGTTCAGACAAGGTTTTCGTTACTTTTTTTAATGATTTGAATGGTTCAATTTTAGTTTATAAAAATCATGTTTTTATATTTGAAGCTTTACCTTGTAGTGGTGTGTATGAAACTGTGACTTGTGTTGATAGCTTAGGAAATAGTGTATTTTACATTGATTCATCTAATGGTTTAGACAAGGCATGCTTGTGGCATTATCGTCTTGGGCACATTAACAAGAAACGCATCGCCTAGCTCCAAAAGGATGGAGTACTGTAATCATTTGATCTAAGGCCAAATGATGAGTGTGAATCTTGTCTTTTGGGTAAAATGAAAAAATCACCTTTAACTAGATCTTGTGAAAGAGGTAAAGGGTTGTTGGACCTCTTACACACAGACATGTGTGGCCCTTTCAGATCCACCATAAAAGATGCCAATCGATTTTATGTAACATTACAGATGATTATAGTAGATATGGCTATATTTACTTAATCAAACATAAATCAGCAACCTTTCAAAAGTTGAAAGAGTTTAAACACGAAGTTGAGAATCAATTAGGCATGAAGATAAAGATGCTCTGATCTTATAGATGAGGAGAGTATCTTAGTATCGAGTTCAACAACTACCTTAAGGAATGTGGAATAGTTTAACAACTGGCTCCTCCTAGGACACCATAAATTAATGGTGCAGATAAGAGGCGTAATCAAACCTTGTTTGACATGGTTCATTCCATGATGAGTCATGCCACTCTTCTGTTAGAAATATGGTTTAGTGGCACTTGGAAATCTGAGAATCGTGATAATCACTTTCAAATCGAAGTATTTGGGTTGTACTCCCAAATCCTCAATTGGATAAGACTCAGATAAAATCAAAGAGAAAGAAAGAGAGAATGAGATGGTGTAATTTTCGTGAGTACCAGAAAACTGACTAAAAATTGGTTATATACATTCCTTGTCTGAAAACTGTCAAAATTGTCATATAACAGTTTTTCTCAACAGTCAAAACTGTTATAAATCCGGGTTTGGTATAAGGATTAATGGAAAGTCAAAACCGGGTCAAATATTCAAAATTTGGATTTTCTGATGCATTTTTAATACAACAATATAAGGATTAATGCAAAGTCAAAACCCAGCCAGGGGCTCTGCCCCTTGCACCCCGCCAGGGGCTGCCGCCCCTTGGACCTCGATCCCAGGGGCGCTGCCCCCGGACCCCTGTTCGTTCAGGGGTTTCGCCCTTAAATGACAATGTACTTTGATACTTGATCAAACTTAAACAAGTGTGAACTCCACACCTTCCTTACTTGTTTAATATTTATTAAGATCATTTTTAGTCAACAAAGTAATCCTATTACACTTAAATAACATTGATGATAACAAATCACCAACAAACCTCCCCCATTTAAGTGTAATCTTGATTAATTTAAAATGAAACATAACACCAACAAAACTGATGCATAAATGAAATATCGTGACGATTGAATTTCACATTAGTATATTATTCATTCCAAATATTCGAATATTAGGGTGTCACTAATGATTGAACCCTTTCTATTCTAAGTGAATACATGAAGATAATGTACACAACAGTTTACATTCTCAAAGTTCTAACTTGACACTATATTTTACTAGCTTGTGTCCCATCCTTCAATAAGCATATCAAAGTCAAGTCCCAACTTCTTGAAGCAGCTAAACTTCATGCTTATATAGGTAGTTCTTTTTTCTTGCACCTGCAAATGCAATTTCCCAAAGAACTATTAAGAAATAATATTTGAACCTCCTTAACTTGCAGTACTGAACACATACCTTGGGATGATAATAAAATGTGTTCCAATCTTCAAATATCAAGCTTTCCACATTGAATTCAGCATCTAATATTGCATTAGATGGGAATTGGGTATCTTAATATAAAAGATTTAAGTGGACTTTAAACCCATCCCTACAGCCGCCTTGTGCACAAGATCTCTTGCTAACCCTTTGGTTAGATGATCGGCTAAATTCAACTGAGTTCTTACAAACTCCACAAATATCACACCAGTCATGATGAGCTCACGAATCATGCTATGTCTAACACCTAAATGTCTAGACTTTCCATTGTACACTTGACTATAAGCCTTAGCCAAGGTTGCAGCACTATCACATCTGATAGAAATGGTAGATATCGGATTGGGCCATATTGGAATTTCGTAAATCAAATTCCTTAGCCACCCAGCTTCTTTACCAGCAGCAGACAAAGCAACAAATTCAGACTCCATGGTTGAGTTAGTAATACAAGTTTGTTTCTTAGATGCCCAAGAAATGGCACCTCCTCCAAGAAGAAACACCCAACCACTAGTAGAGGAGTGATCCTCTAAGTTGTTAATCTAGCTGGCATTTGAATAACCTTCTAAAACAGAAGGATATTACTTAAATACTCTACTAGTATATCTACTAAGCCTTCCCACAGCATATGCTATATCAGGCCTAGTACTAGTCATGGCATACATAAGGCAACCAATAGCCTTTGAGTATTCTAATTGAGACACTGGAGATCCTTTATTAGGTAGAAGCTTAAGACTAGGATCTATAGGAGTGCTAACAGGAGAACAATTCTCAAAGTTAAACTTTTTCAATATCTTCTCAATATAATGAGATTGAGAAATTGAAATCCCATTGTTTCCTTTTCTAATTCTTATACCAAGAATTACCTCAGCCCCCCCCCCCCCATGTCTTTCATATCAAAACTAGATGATAAGAATTTCTTGGTTTTATCAACTTCTTCTAAATCAGTACCAAAAATCAACATATCATCTACATATAAGCAAATCATGACTCCTTTACCAAAAGTATCAAATTTGCTATATACACACTTGTCAGCTTGGTTTAATGCAAAACCATTAGACAAGACAACTTCATCAAACTTTTGATGCCATTGTTTTGGTGCTTGTTTCAAACCATATAATGATTTCTTCAACTTGCACAATTTATGTTCATTTCCAGGCATCACAAACCCTTCAGGTTGTTTCATGTATATTTCCTCATCCATGTCACCATTCAAGAATGCAGTTTTCACATCCATTTGGTGAATCACAAGATTATGTATAGCTGCAAGAGCTAATAATAATCTAATAGTAGAAATTCTGGCAACAGGAGCATAAGTATCAAAGAAATCAATGCCTTCCTTTTGTCTAAAGCCTTGGATAACCAATCTGGCTCTATACTTATCAATTGTGCCATCCACCTTCATTTTTTTTTTGAGGATCCATTTACATCCTAATGGCTTGCAACCAGGAAGTAAATCAGCCAATACCCAAGTATTGTTATGCATGATAGAATCAATCTCATCATGAATTGCCTCTTTCCAGAAATGAACATCCCTAGAAGCCATAGCTTCACTAAAAGTCTTTGGATCCTCTTCAATATTAAAACAATATTGATATTGAGAAATAGTCTCATTCCTTGTTCCTTCAACTAAATATAGTTGAAAATCAGATCCAAAAGACTTAGCTTTTCTAACTCTTGTGCTTTTCCTAGGTTCAGGTACATAACTTGCACCACTAGAAACATCTTCAACTTTAGTAGTACTCTTGCTGGAAGATTGATGAATCATGTCCCTTGGTCTAGGTATAGATGTAAATCTATCTTCATCAAAGATAGCATCTCTTGACTCTATCACTGTGTTTACAGACACATAGTCATTAGATTCTAAAACATTGAATCTATATGCTTTGGAATGCTCAGCATATCCAATAAAGATACAATCTATACCTCTCTCACCCAATGTTTTCCTTTTAGGTTCAATGAGCCTTACAACGGCTCTACAACCCCAAACTTTGAGATAACTCAAATTTGGTACCTTTTTACACCAAAGTTCATAAGGAGTATTCTTACTCCTTTTATTTGGAGTTCTATTCAAGATGTAACATGTAGTTAACATTGCCTCACCCCAAAACCCTTCACTTAAACCAGAATATGACAACATGGAATTAACCATTTCTTTCAAAGTCCTATTCTTCCTTTCAGCTACACCATTTTGTTGTGGTGTATATGGAGCTGTGGTTTGATGTATTATTCCAGTTGATTCAAAATAAACTGGATCATAATACTCACCACCTCTATCAGTACGCAATACTTTTATTGATTTATTTTTATGAAGCTCAACTTGTTGTTTATAAATTTTAAATTTATCAAGTGCTTCATCCTTAGAATGTAGCAAATAGATATAACAATATCTAGATGCATCATCAATAAAAGTAATAACATACTTCTTGTTTCCAAGGGAAGGTGTTGCATGGAAATCACATAAATCACTATGTATAAGATCCAACACCTTGCTTTCCTTAACAACATCCTTGAAAGGTTGTCTAGTGATTTCAGTTAGCATGCATGTTTTACATTTTTCATTATTTTGCATATCAAAAATAGGAATTAAACTCATTTTAGACATGTCTTTTAATCTCTTGTAATGAATGTGTCCTAGTCTAGCATGCCATAATTCAGATGTGTGACAATTATTGCTAGTACTACTAGAAGCGATGCAAATAGAATTATCACTAGAAGGATAATTAATATTAAGCCTAATCATTCCATTACATATATATCCAAATCCTATAAAAGAACCATGTCTTGACAAGATATACTTGTCACTTTCTAACACTTGTTTGTAACCACAATTATTTAATACAATTACAGACACGAGATTCTTACGAATCCCTGGAACATATAAAACATTGTTTAAACACAAACATTTCCCAGAAGTAAAAGTAAGTAAAATAGATCCTATGCCCTTGATTGGTTCAGTTGCAACATTTCCCATCTTCACAATAGATCCATCTTCAATTGGTTGAAAGTCCTTGAACCAATATAGATCTTTGCAAACATGACTTGTTGCTCCCAAATCAACCCACCATGCAACTTTATCATCCTGCACATAAAATGCTTCAGAAATCACAGAAATATAATTCTAAATATATTTAGAATTCTGCAATGAAACAGAAACCTGACCTTGTTGCTTTTCTGAATCCTTGGATCCACTTGGTCCAGCACCATCCTTATTCACTTTGCGAAGACGACAATCTTTCTTAAAGTGACCCGGTTTGTTACAATTCCAACAAACCAACTTAGCCTTCTTGTTGGAAGACTTGTCATCCTTTCCTATAAACTTCCTTTTTCCATTAGACTTCTTGGGATTCTTTGAACTTTCTCCTTCCACCATGTTCACAGAAGAGGAATCAACTTGGTTCTTGCCTTTAGGATTGCTATCAAGTTCTTGAGTCCTTATGGACTCTTCAATCCTTAAATGGCTTCCAAGTTGAGTCAGGGTCAATTCCTCCTTGTTATGTTTCAGATTGTGTTTAAAATCCTTCCAGGAAGGGGGCGGTTTGTCAATTATCACAGCCACAGAAATGGCTTCATCCATTTTCAGATTTTGTTGAGCAAACTGTCCCAAAATCCTTAACATTTCATGGAATTGTTCCATAACAGGCCTGGAGTCAATCATCTTGTAACCCATAAAGTTACTAACAAGAAACTTCTTACTAGAAGCATCTTCAGTCATGTACATGGATTCAAGAGAATCCCACAGTTCTTTTGCAGATTCAAAATTCTGATAGATATCAAAAAGAGAGTCAGACATACCATTGAGAATATGACCACGACATATGTAATCATCATTTTCCCACTTTGATCTTCTTCGAGTTGCCTCCAAAGGTTCATCTTCAACCGATTCTGGTAAGACTGGCATGGGTGTACTCAGAACATACACTACTTTTAGAGTGGTAAGGAGAAACTTCATCTTCTTCTGCCATCTACGAAAATCTTGCCCTTCAAACTTGTTCAGTTTTTCAAACTTGCTTGTCATTTACTTCACAGAATCACCACTTGCCATGATCACAAAATACTTCGATTTTTGTTAGAAATATGGTTTAGTGGCACTTGGAAATCTGAGAATCGTGATAATCACTTTCAAATCGAAGTATTTGGGTGGTACTCCCAAATCCTCAATTGGATAAGACTCAGATAAAATCAAAGAGAAAGAAAGAGAGAATGAGATGGTGTAATTTTCGTGAGTACCTGAAAACTAACTAAAAATTGGTTATATACATTCCTTTTCTGAAAACTGTCAAAACTGTCATATAACAGTTTTTCTCAACAGTCAAAACTGTTATAAATCCGAGTTTGGTATAAGGATTAATGCAAAGTCAAAACCGGGTCAAATATTCAAAATTTGGATTTTCTGATGCATTTTTAATACAGCAATATAAGGATTAATCCATATACTCAATCTTGTCCATACTAAAAATGTTGTTAAAAGACCTCATGAGATGTGGACATGGAAAGTTCTCTCATTAGCACATATCAAACTCTGGGGTTGTGAAACTTTCATTAGATGAGAGACTCATGACAAGCTAGAAGCTAGAAGTCAAAGATGTATTTTCATTGGCTACCCACAAAAGTCCTTTGGATAGTTGTTTAGTAGACCTAATGAAAATTTGGTCTTTGTAGCACGAATATAAGTCTTTCACACATGCGCACAAGAGAGAGAGAGAGAGAGAGAGAGAGAAAGAAAGAAAGAGAGAGAGAAACAAATATATATATATATATATATATATATATCATATAAGAAGAGGAAAGTGGAAGATCAATTGACCTTGAAGAGATTTAAGAGTCAACAAACAAAGGAACCTTAGAAGACACTAGCACTCAACCCGAGGAAGAAACTACAATTGAGCTAGTTGACAATTCATTAACTCTTCATCGTTCCAATAAAGTTATCATGACACCAACGTTCTATGGTTTCTATATAACGTCAGATGTTAATACATTTATTAGTTATCAAAAATGGTAAATTTGGATGAGATGGCTAACTACAAGGCTGCAATGGCATGCCCTGAGGCAGCCAAATGGAAAGAGGCAATGGACAGTGAGATCAAGTCCATGTATGATAACCAAGTTTGGAATTTTGTTGATCAATAACCTGATCAAGAAAACATTTGATTGCTAATGGACCTTTGATAGTGCCATATTTATACACATTTATAAGCATTATTTTAATACATTATAAGATATAATTTGGTTACTTGCAAAGATATTTGGTACTTATACCATTTAAATTATATTTTTCAGATCAAAATGGACATTCTCGAAGAAAAGGATTGAAACGGAAAAAAGTTGAATACATGGAGGACTGGAGCTGAAAAAGTTACAAAAAGGATGTTGTTGGACAGCTTCACCCATCGTCACTATTTTGGCCATATCCCATGTCATGTAACTCTGATTGACGAGATTAAAAATGATCTTAAAACTAGACAAAATTTTGGACGACTTTGTTTTTATGCCAAATGCTAATTCCCATTTCTCATGATGTGAGCAGTATAATCTCACGACATGAGATTCATTATTCTAGAAGATAACTACGTGGGGAGTAAGTTTCCTTGTTGAATACAGATTTCTACTGATATCACGACATGAGAACCTAATTCTCATGACGTGAGATGCGATTTAAGGAAATTATAAATACTCCTTCATATATTCGACTTTCATAGGAGAGCGAAAAACAACCCTTCAAAGAGAGAACGGTTTGAGATTGAAGATTAGAAGATCATACATCACATTCATTTTGCATTAATTCAATTATGTTGAATTCTTATGATTTAGTGTGTTTATCTTCTGCTATGAGTAGCTAATTTAGTAGACTTTCGTTTAGTTAGATGAAACCTAAAACTATAAGTTAGCTTCTTATTTTATGGATTATATGAATTTGTTTTATGCATGTGTTTGATTATCATTACCTAGTATGTTAAAGTTTGCTTCTTTGTTTCTTTGATTCAAGTTAAGTGTAGTTTATTGACTGTTTGAATTACATGAACTTGTTTACCTAGTAGTTTATGATCATTAAATTGCTAGACCTATGATTAATCACATCTTAGATTAAGTGATAAATGTAACAACTTTAGCTGTGCTGGAGAACACAATTTGACCGTAATTGTGTTTTATTAATTGTCTTGATCATAGATAATTATCTTAGATATATCTTACATAGCCTAATCATCATTAACAATCAATTATGTGTTTGTTTGTGTATGATTATTACATAGTAGTTCACGAATTGATAAAAGTATTAGTAGATCGGATCAAGATTGCTAATTGCATATAAATTGGTAACCAGCTTTACTAATTCATAAATAAGAACTAACCATAGGAAAAAGATGGATTCAAAACTAAATGATTTTTTTTTTATTATCTCTATTACATCCGTTTTTAGTTAAGTGTTTATTTAGTTTTAAGTTAATCTGAACTTCCAAAATTAGATAACCCCCCCCCCCCACTTTAGTTAATTGTTTTTTAGTTTAATTTGTAGTAATTATTTTAGTATACTGAATTTGTTCCATGTGTTCGATACCCAACTTACTTCACTATACTATAAACTGACTAGGTGCACTGTCTATAGGTGCATTAGTAGATAGGTAGTTAGGTTTATAAATTTAAAGTTGGGTAGGTATAGTCTATTCACATCAATCTTCAAGAAGAAGACTAACATGGGTGGAAATGTGCACACTTTCAAGGCACGATTGGCTGTGAAGGGCTTTGCTCAAACCCAAGGGGTTAACTATGATGAGACCTTCTCCCCAGTGGCGAAGGTAAAATCTATAAGGATAATGCTCGCCATAGTTGCTTTTCATGATTATGAAATTTGGCAAATGGATGTCAAAACTACTTTCCTTAACAAGAAGTTGGTTGAAGATGTTTACATGAGTCAGCCAGAGGGTTTTGTTGATGCAAAGTTTTCCAATCGAGTGTGTAAGCTTGAGAAATCCATTTTTGGATTGAAACAATCATCTCAGAGCTAGAATCTTTTTTTCCATGAGAAATTCGAAGAGTTTGGTTTTTATAGAAGTGAAGATGTGTCATGTGTGTATGTCAAAGTCAATGGGAGTATATTAACTTTTCTAGTATTGTATGTTGATGACCTACTACTCATGGGAAACGACATTCCGACCTTGCAAGAAGTAAAATCTCGTCTTGGATAGTTGAAGGATCTAGGAGAGGCAGCCTATATTCTTGGGATAAGAATTTTTAGAGAGAAAAAGTACATACTAATTGGACTTACTCAAAGTACATACTTGGATAAGGTACTAAAGTGGTTTAGTATGGAATATTCCAAGGAAATAGAGTTGCCTATTCAGAACAATGCCAAATTGTATAAGACTCAAATCCCAAGTATGGATGAAGAGATAGTTGATATGAGTCGAGTTCCTTATGTTGCAACTGTAGAGTCGATCATGTATGTTATCAAATTTACTCACCTTGATATGTCCTTTACTTTAAGCATGGTCAATCGATATTAGGAAATCCTGGCAAAGCTCATTGGACGGAAGTTAAGAACATTCTTAAGTATTTGCAAAGGACAAAGGACATGGTTGTAGTTCTTGGAGCTAGTCATACGTTGAGAGTAATTGGGTATAGTGATGCCAGTTCTCAAACAGACAGAGACAACTTTCATTCTCAATTTGGATGGGTGTTCACATTAAATGGTGGGGCAGTTACTTGGAAAACTTCCAAGCAAGGCACAGTGGCTGATTCTACTTGTGAATCAGAGTACATAGCAGTGTTGCAGAAATCGGCCTTGGCGGCCGATTAATCGCTTGGCGGCCTTAAACCGATTACAATTAGGGTGCTTGGCAGAAATTGGTCAAAATCGGTCTGGGTGGCCTTTGGCGGTCTAGGCGGTCATAGGTAGGAATTTTTTTAAAAATTCAAAAAATTTTAATTTTCAAATATTACACCAAAATTTTAAATTTTCAAAATTTTAAGCTTTCAAATTTTAAAATATTAAAGAAAAACGTTCAAAATTTTAAAATTTTAAATTTTCAAATACTTAGTTTGTTAGGGAATATTAATTTTTTAAATGATTTTATTAATAATTAAGGGTCCCCGATTAATCTCCGATTAATCCCCGCCTAGTCCGACTAATCTCTTATCGCCAGTCCACCGTCGAGCTACCGCCGAACGATTTTTACAACCTTGGTACATAGTGACAGGTGAAGCATCAAAGGAAGCATCTTGGTTGAAGAACTTCATCGGAGATCTTGGAGTAGTTCCAGCCATTCAAGAACCAATGGAACTTTTCTGTGATAATGAAGGTGTAACGCCCCATTTCTGGTATGTTGCTTCTGTGGCATTTATTTAGAAGTTTTCGAGAGGGACTCGGCGAGTCTATGGCCCGAATCGTCGAGTAGGGATGAGATTTCGAGCACGTGTTAGTCAGCAACTCGGCGAGTCTGCCTGCCAGGTAGAAACCCTAAATCCCCGGGTTTGCACCCTATTTAAACCACCTTATGAGCCCCAAATTCGTCCCCTTCACCCTCAGAGCATCATTTAGCAAACCTTAATCATTCCCTTGAGTAATTGAGCATTTCTTGTGTGAATCTTGAAGTTTTGAAGAGAAGAAGGAGGCTAGATCCAAAGGAGAAGAAGAAGATCCAAGGTCTTGCACCCATTTCAGAGTTTATTGAGGTATTAACCGAATTCCTTCTGTTTCTATGATTGATTTCTCTTTAACAAGCATATTTAGCCTCTTTTAGCCATTTCTTAGCTTGTTCTTAGTAGAGAGATCACATTAGATTGATTAGCCTCCGGATCTAGCCATGTTTCAGTTCCAAAATCGTAGATCTATCACCTTTATAGAGCCATTTTGCATGATAGCCCTAGATCTACTCTTCTAAGTGCCTTTTTAGCCTTTATATCCCTTTTCATGCATATGTACACGTAAAGTTGGAAACTTTACGTGGTAAATCAGCCTTAGAAACTTAGATCTACAAATTGTATGCGGTGGTTTTGATCAGAATCGAGTTTTTAAGATCTGCATGCATGTGACTCGGCGAGTCGTTCTTCGAACTCGGCGAGTCAGGTCACGAGTCCCCGATCATTACCCTTTGAGTGATTCCGAGTGGAGGCCAGTGAGCAGTAGGATGGACTCAGTGAGTCGGAGGTTAGACTCAGTAATGGAGGGACTCGACGAGTTGTTCATACAACTCGGCGAGTCCAAGACAATCTTCTTAGATCGAAGAACAACCCGTCGAGTTGTTCATATGACTCGACGAGTCGGATGCAGATTGCCTGAGCTTTTGAATCAAGAGGGTACTCGTCGAGTCGATGCCATGCTTGACGAGTAGCCACGAGTAGGTTTGAGAAGTGAGACTAGGGACTCGGCGAGTTGGCGGCCCAACTCGGCGAGTCAGGTCAACTGTAGGTTGACTTTGACCAGGAGAGTTGACTTTGTCCAGGGGTAAAAGAGTCATTTTACCCAATGCAGTGATTAGCATCTGATTGAGTGTGTTTATGGATTTGTAGCCAGGGAGATACCGGAGTTGCAGCAGTAAGCTTCCAGAGCCATACACACAGCAGCCTGTTCACGAGGTGAGTTTCCTTCTAGTAGGAACGGGTCTATGGCCACAAAGCCGGCCCGTTCAGTTAGCAGTAGTTTCTGGACTACGGTCCAATGCAGTGGTTAGTATGTTTGACGCCTTCGTGGCTCAGACAGGATCTATGTGTATATGTTGGTTGATATGTTATGTTATGTTGTGTTCAGTTAGTCCAGACTTCGGTCCGTTGCAGGGGACAGGGTCCCAGTCAGTTTCGGACTTTGGTCCGATATAGGGGACGGGGTCCCAGTCAGTTTCGGACTTCGGTCCGATGTAGGGGACGGGGTCCCAGTCAGATTTCGGACTTCGGTCCGATGTAGGGGACGGGGTCCCAGATAGTTAGTCCGGACTTCGGTCCGATGCAGGGGACGGGGTCCCAGTCAGTGGGCAAGGCCCAGTATGTGCTTTATATGTACTGTATGGTATGTGGTAGTTTGGGGGAGCTCACTAAGCTTCGTGCTTACAGTTTCAGTTTTGGTTTCAGGTACTTCCGCAAGCAAAGGGAAGAGCTCGGGATGATGGCATCGCACACACCACAGCTTCAGTTTTTGTCCTGGGAGTTGATTCAGTTTCTTGATATGTTTGGATACAGTTGTGTTACAGTTTTTCTCACACTATTTTATTATGGTTTTTGAAAAATGCAACGTATGGTTTTATTATGTGATACTCAGTTTCATGGTTTTTGTTATAATAAAAATTGAAAATTTTGGGTCGTTTCAAGTTGGTATCAGAGCCTTGGTTTGAGGGATTCGGATACACCTTCGGACGTATCTGAACTCAAACTAAGGGAAAGATAAAAAGATTTTCAAAAAGGAAAAATGTTTTCGAATAAAATCTTGAAAAGCACTTAGAAAGAAAAGAATTTTTAAACAAGATAAGGGTGTGGTGCATGCGATCAGCCGAGCTCAAGTAAGTACTCCCAAGCTACCCATACAAGTTTATTTATTATGATAAATGGTTTCAGTTTCAGTAGAACAACATGCTAGTATAGGACTAAGGATCTAGGAAGATGCCTTATGTGCCTGTTATGTGTGTTCCAACTTTATGAGAATTGCATGCTAATATCGAGTAGACAACAGTAGGATAGCCTGTTTAGGTTATGCCTCGTAGCGCGAGCTTAGCATTGTATGCTAGTATAGTTTCTCGTTATGAGAGTAGATTTGCTTGAGTAGTTTCCGATGTCCGAATGCTGCTTGCTTCGTGCTTTGTAGAACTCTTAGTGATGAGAGTTAGCCATTAGGTGAATACGTCACGTCACATGTGATCAGGGTTGAATAATCTCAGAGTGTTGGATTTGGCCCTATTGCGCAACTCTCGTTTGAGTCTAACCGTTGTAAGGACGAACCTTTTACTCGAAGGATTATCCGAGCCTCATCACATGTGATGGTATTCAGGTGATGGCTAATTAGCATTGCAGGGAGGCCTTCAGCAGCTGAGGACTGGTTTGAGTGGAGTCAGAGATTTCCCTAGGGCAAGCCTAGGATGAGAGTAGCAGAGATCAGTAGTAGTAGAAGTGACTTGGTGGAGTCAAGGCAGTTCTTGAGGAAAGTAAGGATAGATGTGGAAGGTAGTATGGGCCCGTACTACTGAAAGCAGAGGGTCCGTACTCGAATCAAGGAAGGCCGAGACAAGACCAGGAAGCTAGTAGTAGTATCAATGATCCCTTGAGATATTTCAGTTTTCTGATGTTGCTATGATGTGTTTCAGAATGGTGGTTTTGTGTTCTAGGCCAGCAGCCGGCAGTGGAGGTGCCGGGGAGGGATCAGGATCAGGCTCGGGGGACGAGCGCATGGATGAGCAGACCAGAGAGTTTCTTTCTTCAGAGATTACCCGTATCGTTTTGGAGCAGACTCCTTTGATCTTCGGTTCGATCAAGGAGGGTATCCTAGAGCTGATGGATGAGAGGTTGGGCACCTTTCGTGCCGAGGTGGCGGCCATGATGGGGTCGCGCACACTTACGTTCAGGTAGTTCAGGGCATGTGGAGCTCCAGATTATCACGGGGCGCGGGACCCCATAGCGAGTACTAGATGGTTGGCGGATGTGGCCAACGCGTTCCGCACGAGCAGGTGTCCCGAGGGGGACAAGGTTAGATTGGTGTCCTGTCTTCTGAAGGACAGGGCACGGGATTGGTGGGAAGAGGTCGGACATACCATTGGAGATGATGCAGCGTTAGATGCCATGACCTGGGCAGATTTCTCTACCAGGTTCAGGGCGGAGTTTGCACCGGTTATTGAGGTGCAACAGTTAGCCAGAGAGTTTCAGGACCTCACCCAGACTACAGAGACCGTGGCGGAGATCACCGCCAAGTTCAGGGAGAGGGCTCTTCTTGTTCCTCAGTATGAAGCCGATGAGGAGATGAAGAAGGCCCGTTATCATGAGATGTTGCGGAGCGATATCCGCCAGTTTGTGAGCCGGTCCAGCTGTAAAACGCTGGATGACATGATTGCTAGGGTTCGAGAGAGGGAGATTGATCTCGAGATGGAGAAGAAGAGAAAACCGGAGGTGGTTTCGGGTTCAGGAGGTTCGGGCAAAAAGCCCAAGGTTTCAGATCACAGATCCAGGATTCAGCCGAGCCACGGTCGATGTGGCAAGTGTGGGAGGATGCAAGATGGGGTGTGCAAGGCAGGGAGTTCCGGCTGATTCAAGTGCGGTCGGACTGGACATTTGAGCAGGGATTGTACGACCCCTGCTACTACCATTGCAGCATCAGATTTGATTTGATTTCAGTGCAATCAGAGGGGACATAAAAAGTCCCAGTGCCCGAGTTTAGCCGCAGTAGGGAAGGTGGCTGCACCTGCCCCTGCTACTTTGAGGATTACAGATGGCCGGCAGGGCCGAGCTGAGGCGCCAGTGGCAAAGAGTAGGGCTTTTCAGATGACAGCGGAGGAGGCGCGAGCGACTCCTGATGTGGTGATGGGTATGTATCTTCCCTTCATCTCTATATTATTATTGAATGATTATTGCTTATGATTATATGTTTTATATAGGGTCGTTCTCTGTGAACGGCATTTCTACTATGGTATTATTCGATTCGGGGGCTAGACGATCATTTGTATCTCTTGCGCTTAGCAAGAGATTTAGTAGAGCTCCAGGGGAGCTGGATTGTCCACTAGAGGTTGAGATAGCAGATGATAGGACCGTGAGGGTCGCCAGAGTGCATAGAGGGTGTTCTCTTCAGTTGTTCGACGAGTAGTTTTCGGTGGACCTTGTTCCTATTCCCCTACGAGGGAATAAGGTTATAGTAGGCATGGATTGGTTGAGTCCCAATGGGGCGGTGATTGATTGTGAGCTGCAGCTAGTGAAGGTTCGCACTCCCAGTGGGGGAGAGTTAGTGATACAGGGCGAGACGCCACAGCGTGGACCAACCTTTTGTTCCGCCGCGAGAGCGAGACGCTATTTTCAACAGGGTTGCGCTGGTTATGTAGCTTATGTCTTGGATGCCCGGGAGAAGGGCAAGACGACAGTTGATGATGTTCCGGTAGTGCGAGACTTCCCGGATGTATTTCCCGAGGATTTACCAGGAATACCTCCTGAGAGGCAGGTTGAGTTTAAGATCGACCTGATTCCTGGTGCGGCTCCGATAGCCAAGGCACCGTACCGTCTAGCTCCCCCTAAGATGCAGGAGTTGTCTACGCAGCTGCAGGAGCTGCTAGACAATGGTTTCATTCGGCCGAGCAGTTCGCCTTGGGGAGCGCCGATCCTGCTTGTGAGGAAGAAGGATGGGTCGCACCGTATGTGTATAGATTACCGGAAGTTGAATAAGGTAACGGTGAAGAACCGTTACCCACTTCCGAGGATAGATGATTTGTTTGACCAGCTTCAGGGAGCGTCTTGGTTCTCCAAGATCGATCTATGCTCTGGATATCATCAGATGCGGGTTAGGGATAAGGATATGCAGAAGACTGCTTTCAGGACCAGGTATGGTCATTATGAGTTTGTGGTGATGCCATTTGGGCTGACCAATGCTCCAGCCGCGTTCATGGATCTCATGAATCGCTTGTGTAGACCGATGTTGGATCGGTCAGTGATAGTATTCATAGATGATATCTTGGTGTATTCCAAGACGCAGGAGCAGCACGAGGAGCACCTGAGGGAGGTGCTGGAAGTTTTGAGGAGGGAGAGACTTTTTGCAAAGTTATCCAAGTGCGAGTTCTGGTTGCGCGAGGTGCAGTTCCTTGGTCACCTCGTCAACCAAAAGGGTATTTTGGTGGATCCGGCCAAGATAGAGGCCGTGATGCAGTGGGAGGTCCCGAAGTCTCCATCCAAGATTCGGAGCTTCCTAGGGTTGGCAGGGTATTACCGGAGGTTCATTCAGGATTTCTCCAAGATGGCAGTGCCGCTCAGCCGACTGACCAAGAAGTCGGTGGTATTTCGTTGGGGGCCTGAGCAGCAGGCAGCGTTCGAGACTCTCATGCAGAGATTGTGCGAGGCTCCGATCCTTACCTTGCCAGAGGGAGTAGAGGACTTTGTAGTCTACTGTGATGCCTCAATCATAGGTATGGGAGCAGTGTTGATGCAGCGAGGCCATGTGATAGCTTATGCCTTGAGGCAGTTGAAGCCTCACGAGGCTAATTATCCTACCCATGATTTAGAGCTGGGGGCGGTTGTGTTTGCCCTCAAGATTTGGAGACATTATCTTTTATGGGGTCCGTTGTACTATCTACACGGATCACAATAGTTTGAGGTACCTTATGGATCAGTCGAGTCTGAACATGAGGCAGAGGAGGTGGTTGGATGTGCTGAAGGATTATGATTGTGAGATCCTTTACCATCCAGGGAAGGCCAACGTGGTGGCCGACGCCCTAAGCCGCAAGGTGTCGGCAGCCCCTATCAGAGATTTGTGTTTGAGGATGACAGTGATTACTCCGTTGTTGGAACGGATCAGAGAGGCTCAAGTGGAGGGCCTCAAGGAGGAGAGGCAAAAGTGTGAGAGGATAGTGGGCCGAGTAGCTTCATTTGATTATGAAAGTCGGGGATTGCTGGCGCTTCATGGGAGAGTGTGGGTACCGTACTGGGGTGGGGTACGGCAGGTGTTGATGGACGAGGCTCATAAGTCTCGATTTTCTATCCGCCCAGGGGCGAAGAAGATGTATAGAGATCTTCGACCCAATTATTGGTGGCCCTGCATGAAGCGGGATGTCACCTGGTATGTTGAGAGGTGCCTGACCTGCAGGAAGGTCAAGGCGGAGCACCAGAGGCCTCATGGCAAGATGTAGCCGTTAGATATTCCCGTGTGGAAATGGGAGGACATCACCATGGATTTTATCACCAAGCTTCCCAGGACCGCACGAGGGGTAGATTCGATATGGGTAGTAGTGGATCGGTTGACGAAGAGTGCTCATTTTATCCCGATCCAGGAGAGTATATCGGCAGAAAAGTTAGCCGATATCTATGTGCGTGAGATCGTGGCACGTCATGGAGTGCCGGCATCTGTGGTGTCAAACCGAGATGTCCGTTTTACATCCAGATTCTGGAAGCGGTTTCACGATGAGATGGGTACTTGTCTCCATTTCAGCACCGCTTTCCACCCTCAGACGGACGGGCAGAGCGAGAGGACGATTCAGACTCTCGAGGACATGCTCAGGGCATGTGTTCTAGAGTTCGGTGGCAGTTGGGATACGTATCTTCCGTTAGCGGAATTTTCGTATAACAACAGTTATCATGCGAGCATTGATCGAGATCCCTTTGAGATGCTTTATGGGAGGAAGTGTAGGACCCCGATTTGTTGGGGGTGAGGTCGGTCAGCAGGTCGTTGGGAGCACAGAGGTGGTGCTCAAGACAACCGAGTTGATTCAGCAGGTCCGTAGTAGACTGTAGATTGCACAGAGTCGGCAGAAGAGCTACGCCGACAGGAGGCGTTCAGACTTGGAGTTCCGGGTGGGCGATATGGTCCTTCTGAAGGTCTCACCATGGAAGGGTGTAATCAGGTTTCGGAAGAGGGGCAAGCTGGGCCCCAGGTTAATTGGTCCTTTCAGGGTTTTGGCCCGAGTGGGTCGGGTTGCTTATCGGCTGGATCTTCCAGTAGAGCTTAGCCAGATCCACAACACTTTCCATGTGTCTCAGTTGAGAAGTGTTTGGTGGATGAGTCAGCAGTTGTTCCCTTAGAAGATATTCAGGATGACAGCAGCCTGAATTATATTGAGAGGCCGGTTGCGATTCTAGACAGGAAGACAAAGACCTTGAGGAACAAGGCAATTCAGTTCGTGAAGGTGCAGTGGCAGCACCGAAAGGGGTATGAGTGGACGTGGGAGGCTGAGGAAGAAATGAGAGAGCACTACCCAGAGTTATTTGCAGATTCAGTCGTAGCAGACTTCGAGGACGAAGTCTGAGACAAGTGGGGGAGAATTGTAATGCCCCATTTCTGGTATGTTGCTTCCGTGGCACTTATTTAGGTTTTTTCGAGAGGGACTCGGCGAGTCTATGGCCCGAATCGTCGAGTAAGGACGAGATTTCGAGCACGTGTTAGTCGGCGACTCGGGGAGTCCATATTCGGGACTTGGCGAGTCTGTCTGCTAGGTAGAAACCCTAAATCCCCAAGTTTGCACCCTATTTAAACCACCTTATGAGCCCCAAACTCGTCCCCTTCACCCTCAGAGCATCATTTAGCAAACCCTAATCATTCCCTTGAGTAATTGAGCATTTCTTGTGTGAATCTTGAAGTTTTGAAGAGAAGAAGGAGGCTAGATCCAAAGGAGAAGAAGAAGATCCAAGGTCTTGCACCCATTTCAGAGTTTATTGAGGTATTAACCGAATTCCTTCTGTTTCTATGATTGATTTCTCTTTAACAAGCATATTTAGCCTCTTTTAGCCATTTCTTAGCTTGTTCTTAGTAGAGAGATCACATTAGATTGATTAGCCTTCGGATCTAGCCATGTTTCAGTTCCAAAATCGTAGATCTATCACCTTTATAGAGCTATTTTGCATGATAGCCCTAGATCTACTCTTCTAAGTGCCTTTTTAGCCTTTATATCCCTTTTCATGCATATGTACACGTAAAGTTGGAAACTTTACGTGGTAAATCAGCCTTAGAAACTTAGATCTACAAATTGTATGCGGTGGTTTTGATCAGAATCGAGTTTTTAGGATCTGCATGCATGTGACTCGGCGAGTCGTTCTTCAGACTCGACGAGTCAGGTCACGAGTCCCCGATCTTTACCCTTTGACTGATTCCGAGTGGAGGCCAGTGAGCAGTAGGATGGACTCAGTGAGTCGGAGGTTAGACTCAGTAATGGAGGGATTCGACGAGTTGTTCATACAACTCGGCGAGTCCAAGACAATCTTCTTAGATCGAAGAACAACTCGTCGAGTTGTTCATATGACTCGACGAGTCGGATGCAGATTGCCTGAGCTTTTGAATCAAGAGGGTACTCGTCGATTCGATGCCATGCTCGACGAGTAGCCACGAGTAGGGTTGAGAAGTGAGACTAGGGACTCGGCGAGTTGGCAGCCCAACTCGGCGAGTCAGGTCAAATGTAGGTTGACTTTGACCGGGAGAGTTGACTTTGTCCAGGGGTAAAAGAGTCATTTTACCCAATGCAGTGATTAGCATCTGATTGAGTGTGTTTACGGATTTGTAGTCGGGGAGATATCGGAGCTGCAGCAGTTAGCTTCCAGAGCCATACACACAGCAGCCTGTTCACGAGGTGAGCTTCCTTCTAGTAGGAACGGGTCTAAGGCCACAAAGCCGACCCGTTCAGTTAGCAGTAGTTTCTGGACTACGGTCCAATGCAGTAGTTAGTATGTTTGACGCCTTCGTGGCTCGGACAGGATCTATGTGTATATGCTGGTTGATATGTTATGCTATGCTGTGTTCAGTTAGTTCGGACTTCGGTCTGATGCAGGGGACGGGGTCCCAGTTAGTTTCGGACTTTGGTCCGATATAGGGTACAGGGTCCCAGTCAGTTTTGGACTTTGGTCCGATGTAGGGGACGGGGTCCCAGTCAGATTTCGGACTTCGGTCCGATGTAGGGGACGGGGTCCCAGATAGTTAGTCCGGACTTCGGTCCGATGCAGGGGACGGGGTCCCAGTTAGTGGGCAAGGCCCAGTATGTGCTTTATATGTACTGTATGGTATGTGGTAGTTTGGGGGAGCTCACTAAGCTTCGTGCTTACAGTTTCAGTTTTGGTTTCAGGTACTTCCGCAAGCAAAGGGAAGAGCTCGGGATGATGGCATCGCACACACCACAGCTTCAGTTTTTGTCCTGGGAGTTGATTCAGTTTCTTGATATGTTTGGATACAGTTGTGTTACAGTTTTTCTCACAGTATTTTATTATGGTTTTTGAAACACGCAACGTATGGTTTTATTATGTGATACTCAGTTTCATGGTTTTTGTTATAAAAAAAATTGAAATTTTTGGGTCGTATTTTTGGGTCGTTTCAGAAGGAGCGGTTTGTTTGACTAAAGAACCGAGAGATCATGGTAAATCAAGACATATCGAAAGAAAGTACCATTGTATCAGACATAGTGTTGAAGGTCATCTCATATTGAAGAGAGTTTCGTCAGAAGATAATCCTATAGATCCTCTCACAAAGGCTCTAAGTATGATTAAGCATAGTTATCATGTTAGCAGCATTGGTTTGAGAGATGACATAAGTTTTAGTAGTTAGATAATTACTATGAAACTTGTAAAAAAAAATCTAATTGACTTTTGGTGATTAAATAATAGAGATTATTTATGATTTTGTTTACTGCCTTTGTCAATTGGTTATTCTTATGTTTCGTTTTGCATGTTTTACTTCCCAGATAATTTAATTATTCAAATTACACAGTCACTCATACTTTGGGAAGTAAGTAGTGAATTAAGACTGTCATGAATTGGATATTATCTACAGGAGTTAGACATAGCAATTGTATTGCTATAACATGCATGACTACTTAGAAACGGAGATTTAAGTATTGGATAAACCGACACTCAGAGAATTACTGCATGGATTATATCACGAGTAATTCTAAGACGATAATATCTTATATTCTTAAAACAGAGATATATGAGTTGTAAGTTACAAGTCTGTTGGTATTGCGAAAATGCGTCAGTAACATGATGTTATAAAACACAATATCATGTATGATTTGATTAGTAAAGTATACAAGAGTATTAGTCAAAGTTTATTTGCTGCTTTTTCCCTAACAGGAAAAGCAATATCTTTGGGCACCTCTATGATTTAGTGTTGACTTAGAGTGTTGGGCCTAGCGAAGACTCAATTAATGTGTTCAATTTGAAGTCTTATGTTGTCATCACAAATCATGAAATCGGGAAACAAAACTTGGACAATGATATTGATTCTAATCTATATCTCATGTCTATATGATATCTAGTAGAATGGGGGACTAATGGATCACTAATCTTAGGACCAATGTTTGTTTAGTTCAGAGTTCGACAGTTGCTATGGAAGCACTCTTTGTTGTTTAATTTAGAAGTTATACCAGTAATTTAGTTTTAGACTTATCCAAATGGGATCATGTTGGATTAGGTGTCTAAGCCAATAACTAAATTAGTATAATCTTGAATTATTAGCAAAGTCTTTTTGGATTGCGTTCAAACTTAGTAATTGAAAAGGATGCCTTTTAGAGAGATACTGATTATTGATTTATTATATCATTAATGAACACGAATAAATGAATTTATTAATATGTTATGAAAATAATATATTACTTAGAAATTGTATTATTTAATTAATAATTAATTAGAAATTAATTCAAATTAATTTTGGGATTAATTGGATTAATTAAAAGTGCAGGGGTCGAATTGTAATTGTTTAATAGTTAAGTAAGAGATTCCAGAACCTTTCGCTATGGAGGTGGACGATTTCTCAGAGGGTAATCTAGGGTTTCTAGATTATCCCTTACTGATAATTAGGGACTAGATAATTACCAAATTTTAGATATTAATATAATATTCAGATTAGGGTTATTTAGGATTTCCTAACTCAACTATATAAACACCCCAAGGGCTTCAAATTTAGGCCAATCCTTTCTTATAAGCCAAGGCCAAAAATTTGATCTCCCCTCTCCTCTATTTTTAAGCCTCCTTGTTGCTAGGGTTGGGCGTGAACAACCAGAGGCATGAGATTTATGGTGCTAGCTTCCAAGCAATTTCTAGAAGGATTTTTATTTGGTTATCTACTGGTAATATCAAAAGGTATGTTTTCTAAACCCTTTTATGATTTTGTAAAATCCTATGGTTCTTGTAGTGCTCTTGATATTCAATTGGTTATTGCATTCAATAGTGAAAACTTAGATCCTTAGGGTGTATGAGAATTTAGGTTTTATGTTTTCCTATCAAAAATAGTCTTTTGTAACATATAAACCTGTCAGGAACATGTTGGGCTGTGCGACTTAGTTCATGGATCACAGGTACACTAAATATACATTATAAATACAACAATAAACAAAATAACATTTGTATTTCATCTTGATGTTTGAATACATGGTTCTTATAGATAATAGTATAGTACATGAATTACCTTAGACGAATAGATTGACGTAACAAAACTAGTAAACAAGACAGCATGAAATCCATGACTAATCCGTTCTTAGAGTTGCTTGATTACTTATTCCCTGAGAATACATGTAGTTTTGAGGATCAACACAAGGTTGGTGAGTGTTACAGGTTTTCTGCTAACATCAGTGATATTTTTAACAAGTCTAAAAAGTATTTTCTTTGTAAGTAAAATCATACTTAAAATTGTGTTTGTAACGAGTCTTTGAATAACTATTAAAAACCAAAAGATGTATTTGCATAAGTAAATCCATACCTAAAACTGTTTTGAGAGAAACCAAATCCATGGTTTTGTACTGAGAGAGATTCTAGTTAATGTTTATAGTGAGTCCTATAACCGAACTATGTGACTAGATGGAACCTTTACAACGCTTCATTGGACGTCATAGGTAAAGACTTATGATATTTATACGAATGAAGTTATATGGATAAATGGATATACAGATATACAAATAAAGTTAGCTGCCAATGTTGTAGTTAGCAACCGCAGATACGGATAAAGTTGTACGGATATACGGATAAAGTTATTCCATAAAGTCTGACTATAAAAGTCATTAACTAAGGTTAAGAAGATGTGACATGTATGTTATTTAAATGTTATATTAAAAACAAAAGTTAAGAATATGATTAGTTATTTAAATGTTATATTAAAAAAAGTTAAGAAGATGTGAGACGTATGTTATGCTACTTAATTGCTTTTAATGTATTATTTTTTTAAATCATTTAAAATGTCTTAGGAAATATATCTAATGTAAATTTTTATTTCATTAACTTGTTTTATTTTTATAATCTCTAATATTATCATTTATTTTAAGTAATTACAATATATAATATTTACTATAAAGATAAAATAGATAAGGAAAAATGTTGATTGTTGGGTGTTAAGCATGTTATAGACTTATAGCTTTTTAGGCACATATTACAATACTTGAGTATATTGTGGAATTTATCATTGGGGTTTCTTATAAAAACTTTTATTTACAGGCATCATCCTTTTGAACATTGGATTCAAGATGTCTCCGGGATTAAGTTTATTATGTATTCCATTTTACATATATTGCTTTGCTATGAATTTTACATATACAGATTCAGTGTTACTTTTTGTTCGTGTTGGTTCTAGAATCGAGGTTATAAATTAACAAATTGCATTTTATTTCCCAGTTTGATGATTATTATGTTTAGATACATATGGTAATGAATAGTAGTGGAACATTTTTTTAGCTACAAGCGTATGATGTTTCTGCCTCTAGTGTCTATTTATCGTCTTTCGTTTAAACATATCAATGTCATAATTTTATATTTTACATTCTCGTTTAGGTCATGTGTCTGCATCTCGTTTAAATTGTTTAGCTTCTATTAGTGTGTTAGCTATTTTGAATACTCATGATATTTCTGATTGCTGTGGTTGTAAACTCGGAAAATTTTATGTTCTTCCCAATAATAAAAGTGTCACTAGTTAGGTTGCTCATTTTGATCTTGTGCATTCTGATGTGTAGGGTCCCTCACCAGTTTCTTCTAAAGGAGAATCGTCTTACTATGTTTTATTTATAGATGATTACACTCGTTATACATGTGTTTATCTTATGAAACAAAAGTATGCTTTTTTCACCATTATAGCAAATTTAGATCCCTTGTTAAAACTCAACACTCGGCTGTAATGAAATGCTTGCGTTGTGATTTGGGAGAGAATATACTTTAAATTATTACTCAATTACTCGCATTTAATGACACTATGCACCAATCATCATGTATAAATACTCCTTAGCAAAATGGTGTTGCAGAAATAAAACATCGTCACCTTGATGAACTACATGATCCTTTCCCTTATCCTCTCACGTCCTATTATATTTTCGGGGAGAAGGTGTTCTTACCATTACATATGTCATTAATCGCATTTCCACTACACATAATTATGAGATGTCTCCATATGAAAAATTGTATGGAAAACTTCTTGATTACTCTTCAATGCGTGTATTTGGGCATACATGCTTTGTTTTACGACATCACGTTGAGTGAACCAAGTTGTCTTCAAAATATGTTTTATGTGTATTCTTAGGGTATGTTATTAATAAAAAAGGATATCGATTTTACGATCCGACAAGTCGACATGTAGAAATTTTGGAACACATTCTTTTCTATAACATTCTTGTTCAATCACATAACGTGACTCGGTCAAAACTTCGGGATATTATTCCATTTATCATTGACAGTGATGACGTTTCTTCAAATGATTTCGCTATTATAGATAGCCTTCCAACTTCTGATCCTATACTCGTTGTTGTTCACGAACCCCACCTGCTCAGGAACCACCACCGGCTCAAAATTCCCATCTTACTCAGGATCCCCCATCATCAAGACCTACTCGTACTCGAAAGTACACCAAGCTCCCATAATTTGTATGATCCTCGTATTCGACAACTTTGACTTCTTTATTGGGAATATACATTGTCTCTCTAATCCAGCATCCTACAAAGAGGTCGTCTCTAACCCTCTTTCGTAAAACGCTATGGTTGAGGAACTTGCAGCTATTTATCAGACTCATACATGGGATTTGGTTCTACTCCCACCTAGAAAGCATATAATTGGTTGTTGTTGGGTATACAAGATCAAAACCAAGTCTAGTGGGTCTATTGAACGTTATAAAGAAATATTTTTTGCAAAAGGATACTTACATGAGTATGGTATGGATTATGAAGAGAGTTTTGCTTTTTGTTCAATAATGGAAGATTTATCAGATGTATGTGAAGAATTCATTATTGAATAATGATCTTCTTAAGGAGGTTTACATGTTTCCTCCACCAGGTATTGCTTACCGGCCAGGTGAAGTTTTTTGGCTTTGAAAATCAGTTTATGGTCTCAAACAAGCCCCCGTGCTTGGTTTGATAAATTTCTAAAGTAATTACTTCCCCTGATTTTGAATCTAGTTGTCATGATTTTCCTTTGTTTGTTAGATGTAGAAGTGCATGTCAGGTCTTTCTTTCCTTATATGTTGATGATATGATTATTACTGGTGATGATCATGATCTTATAGAGTCCTTGAAGCGTGGTTTGGCTTACCATTATGGTATGCATGACTTGGATCTACTGCATTATTTATTAAGGATTGAAGTTGCACAATCTCCAAAATATTATCTTTTATCTCACATAAAGTATATCTCAAAATTGTTTGACGCGCATGACTTTCAGATAACAAAACAGTTGATAACCATATAGAGAGTAATGCCAAGGATTCTCGAACTAATGGTGTTCCCTTGTCAGATCTGATCCTTTATTGTACCATTATGGGAATTTTGGTCGATCTTATCGTTAGATTTCCAAAATCCAGCTAGTACTCATGCAGTTCTTGTGGTTAGTCAGTTTGTCACTGCTCCTTCCATTATTCAGTGGGGAGTTGTTCTTCATATTTCAAGATATCTTTGTGGTACTCAATTTCCCAGTCTAGTGTTTCCATCCACTTCCTCTCTTGAGCAACGTGCCTATAGTGATGCTAACTGGGATAACAATGTTTATGATCGCAAGTCCACTACTGGTATTGTATCTTTCTTGGAGATTGGTTTATTTCCTGACAGAGTAAAAAACAAGATGTTATCTCTCAATCATCTACAGAATACGAGTATCAAGCTACAGATGTCGCTACTAGCGAGATTATGTGGTTGCGATGGCTCCTTGTAAACATCGGTGTTCATATTTCTGAGCTTACCCCTTTCCACTATGACAATGAGACTATGATAATGATTGCCAAGAATTTGATGGTTCAAGGGCGGACAAAACATATTAAGATTGATTGTCATTTCACTTGTCATCACTTTTAGCAAAGGATAATTTCACTTCCTCATGTTCCATCCACAATGCGGATTGTTGATATATTTACAAAAGCCTTGACTGCTCCTCGGTTTCATTTTCTTTCTGACTAACTCTTAGTGCTTACTGTTATCATATTATGGGTTTAAGGGGAGATGTTAGCCTAATAAAGCTATCAGACCCCTTTTTGGTCTGGTCCCTATGTTTTCCCCATTTAGGTAGGTTTAACCTAATTAACTTTCCTATTTATTTTCAATTATACTCTCTTTTATGATCTAACAATGAAATCCTCTTAGTATTATGTCCATTAGTTTATATATATATATATATATATATATATATATATATATAGAGAGAGAGAGAGAGAGAGAGAGAGGTAGGTTCAAATGTTTCTCACATCTATTGTGTGCTAGAATGCACCAATAAGAATTGAGTAAACATTAAATGTATATTAAATGATATCCATATTTATAATTCCTTTTTATGGAAACTAATTTAATTCGTCATTAATGTCAATAATAATATTCTTTCAGAATGAATTCATATATATAATGATAATAAGAGTGTATTCTAGGAGAACGACAATATATTCTACTAGAATACACCCTCATTCTTCATATTCCATACAAATTTATTGTATTTTAAGTGAGTGAGTCCTGAAATAATGTTATTGCTGACATAAAAACCTAGATACGAATTCATTCTGACAAAATGTTATTGCTGACATTAATGACGAATTTAATTAATTTCCATAAATAGAAAATTATAATTATAGATATCATTTAATATACATACAACTATGAAACCATTTAATATCTATCATTATTTAATTAAATAATGATATAATTTTACTAAATTCCTATTGGTGCATTCTAGCACACAAGAAATGTAAAAAACACTTTAACCTAGCCATATATATATATATATATATATATATATATATATATATATATATATATATATATATATATATATATATATCAAGGTAGCAGAAATCGTGGATTAAACTTCATCAAGACCGATTAATCCATTAACATCAGTCGACCGTCGAGCTACCGTCGAAGGATTTTTACAACCTTGATGTATATATATATATATATATATATATATATATATATATATATATATATATATATATACACACACACACACACACACACACACACAAACACACACACTAGACGAATATATGTGCGTCGTGCGGAATAAAATTATACAGTTAAGATTTTTCAAATCATATGTCCTTGAAAATAAGTTATAATGTAAAATTTAAACCGATAGAAATCACATATTATTATTTTTATTAACATAAGAAAGGTTCTTATTGAATATAATGCTATACAATTAAATACTTAATTTTTTCATTTAATTAAGTAAAAATAATTTAAGTATTTCAACCTTATATAATTGAGTACCATAAAATGTGAAAAACTGCTAAATTCTAGTGATTTAATGCTAAAATATGTAAATATTTGTATGCTTGCACGAAATAAATTTATACAATTATATTTTTGGTAATCATATGTTATTGAAAATATTTATGTCATTTATATTAACTAGAAAATAATAATTATAACATTTAGTTGATGTAAAATTATAATTAATTTGAACAATAGATAAAATAACACTTATTAAAATGAAATCATTTAATGGTATCTACTCACGCTTTACGTGTGCATAAAATTAATTATATTTCTCAACTACTTTAATTACTTTTATGAATTATTAATTTGAAAAAAAATTAATTATGTTTTGATTTCACCGTTATGATTAGTTAAATTATCAACCACTGTTTATATATATAATACTAGGTGAATGTCTGCGTATTGTGCAGTGGGATAATTATGTAGTTTAATATGGTTATATATGATTTAATGTATTGTGAATAAGCCATACATAAAACTTATATGCGATTAAATAGCATGTATATTTTTTGATTTACAAATTTTTTTATCATAATAAATAATGAAAATTTTATACTATTAGTTTAAAATTTTAAATGTAATTTTTATGTACACATTAGTATCTAATGTAATTAGTTGATGATTGATTAGATATGGATTCTCATTTGTGGTCGTCTATTTATGTTGAACCTCATAAAAATACATATTTAACGACTTTTGTTAGTTTTACTATTGAATAGAAAATTGTGTCATATTTTAAGTAAATATAAAAAATCGCATTCTCAATTTAATTTGAGATAGTGACATATTTTAAGTTAATATAAAAAATCATATTTCTAGAACTAATGAAACGAAAAAACGGACCAAAATTTTTAACTATAATAAAGTTGATTCCAATTAAAAAGTGCTCAATCGAAGATAATATCATTCAATAAACATCATAAGATATTACGTTATATTCAAATTAGAGACACTATTTTTGTAAGAGTCATTCAAAATATATGAGACTATAGTGCCTAATAGAACAATGTAATAACCAAATGACCCTAACATATTTTAAATTAAATATAATTATAATATATTATGTATGCAACTAATATGGTATTCTTCTAATATGTGGGATTCGTCTACTATATGACCCTAACTATATGGGATTCATCTACTATATGGTATTCTTCTAATATATTATATTATAGTATAAACATTATATTTGGAAAATCATTTTGAGTTATATTGTAGTTTATAACATTAAATTTGTGAGGGGCTGAATTTGACACACATTTGTGTATTTATATCTATATTATATATTTAAAACAAATCTTATATAAACATCCAACCTAAATATTCATCTTCAAGTTTTCTTTCTTCGCCACGTAAACAAACTTTTGTTATAAAGCCAAAAATGGAATAAAAGACACTTAATTGTATGATCATGATATATTGTATTTTGATTGGGGCTTATACAAAACATGCATGAGCATATATTATTAATTTATCTCTTGTTTTGGGTAATTCGAATAAGATAGCTTCAAATCCAACGTATCAAACGGATTACCCATTTACTAAAGTCTAAAACCCAAAAACTCAAACATGTTCTGATACCATACAAATGTATGAGGTTTTAGCAAATTATTATCTCATATGAATTACCATTGATTATGTGTGATTAATTATTAAGAAGGTGAAAAGGTTTGTGGGTTTCAAATGCATGAAGTTTTAGCAAATTATTGTGGGGGTTTTAAATGCATGACAATCAAGGGAAAATGCAAGCTTTATAAGTATGTAAGATAATTTGATTTATAACTTTATGTTATATTTAACTATTATTATTATAAATTAATTTTAAAACAATTTAATTAAATTTCAGTTATTATAAAAATTGTTTTTGGACATTTTTTACTTAATTTGACTTTAAAATGTAGGTAGTTTTTCATCTATCATATTTTATATTTTCCTTTTAACTATTTAAAAAAAAACACATTAGAATTTTTTAAAAGCTTTATTTGATATTTTATTTTAGGTTTTAAAGTTTAAACTATATTTTTAAGTTTATATTATATATTAGTTTACATTATTGCGCAGAATACAACTATATATCTGAAATCTTTACAAATATATGGTTTTTTTTAAAATATATCAATGACGTCGTTGTTAGTTCTTATATATTAAATGTTATAATAAGTTGGTATAAATATTTTTTTGTTTTGATTTACTGATAAAATAAACATCTTTTAAAATTCTATAATTCCAATTGCATCAATGGCCTAACTTCGGTTTACTCATTATAAAATAAAATATAATATATAGTTTAATATATTTATAGTTGTTATGATTAATTAATTTTAAAAAAGTTTATTTGTTTAAGATTTTCAATTTCTAGTATTGTAATTATTTAAAACATTAAACATTGTTTTTATTTTTAAAGGTAACAATATGACTTTTGTATGTAATGTTAATTTTAACTATTTTTGTTATAAGTTATTTAAAATAATGTATTTTGAAACTCTTAATATTTTTAATTTGGTTTCAAAAATTTAACTTTTTTAAAATTTATTTGATGAATATTATTAGTTTTTTATTGTAATTATATAAAACAACAAGCATTATTTTTGTTTTTAAAAGATAACATTATAATTTTTTATATAATACTACTTTTAACTATTCTTATCGTAAGTTATTTTAAACTACTAATTTGAAAATTTTTAATGATTATAAAAAAAGTAGTTTCATGGTTTTTTTGTTTGTTAATTTAAGATTGCAATTTAGCTTTAAAACTATAATTTATAACTTTTAAGTTTGAACTATTTATAAAGTAGTCTCTCAATTTTTTTTAAGATTAACTAAAATTTTGATTTAAGTTAACCGTTTAACATTATATTGAAATTAACAATTTAACCATTTTGCATAAAATCGTAGACTATACAAAATTTAAGACTTTAAAATGACATTTGATCACATACGACAACATATTTAAACTAATAAATTAACTATAACATGTTAAAAAGTTGAAGTCATGATTTTATAAATAGAAGTACAATATGATATATTAATATTATATTTTAGTTAATATATGATTAGAATTTAGTTTTTGCATTAATTTAGCATTATTAATAAATTTATAATAATTATTAGAAAGAAATTGAAAATTCATGGAGGTTTCAAATGTATGTGGTGCATGTAAAAATGTCTTTTTTTATAAGTATACTAAGCGATATTTTACGCGTTGTGCAGTTATAATTAAAATATTGATAAATATATGTTACTAAAATAAATATATACTTGTTGTTAGTAAGTTTAAATTAATAATTTTTAAATTAATTTATTATAAAATATTCTAAGTACTTTAAATGAATGATAACTATTATAAAAAATGAGTGTACGAAATTACTTTCGTAACGGATTTATGAGTATCAAAAAAGAGATCTCATATTATTCTATTTAACATCGCATCATCTTAATAGTCGCTACATGTTTTATATTTAATATTTTATTTAAACTTTTAATATTTTCAGTTTATTTTAGACTATCTATTTTGAGGAAAATATCATTATTATAAAAAGTAATTTTTAATTTTCTTTTTTGTTAATTTGACATTTTGATTTAGTTTTTCCATTTAAACTTTCTAACTGCTTAAAAAAATAGGTTTTGAATATATTATAAAAATTATGTTTTAAATTTAATATCATATTTCGATTAACAAACTAAGTATATTATATTAAGAATAAAGAATTAATATTGAAATTACAATAATATTGGATTTAATGTATTAATTTAAAAAGAAGTTCAAAAGTTGAAGACGGTATCACCAAGCTAGTTAAAAACTTAGTTGACAATGCAAGGCTGGAGCAACAAGACAAAAAAGAAGAGTACATTCAGGAGAAAGGAACACCGGGCACCACCAATGTCAGACAATGTCTTCGTAAGGTTGTCGATGGACATTTTACAGCAGTAGTGAAAGCTTTATGTTCTTCGGGGGTTGCTCTAATTGGGGGTGATACCACGAAGGCATTGGAGGATACGCATCCATACAAGCCACCGCCTCCCATGCTCAGCACCATATTTTCAGAACCTCCACTTGTAAGGGATGTTGACAATGTCCTTGGAGGAATTAAATCCTTCCCTAAAGGTACCTCGTGTGGGAGAGATTGGTTGAGATTTCAACACATTTTAGATGGCTTTTGTGGAGAAGGTTCGGTTATAGCTAAAGACCTCCTACGTGCTATTACTGATGGGTTTTGAGCACTAAATCGCTCATATGGTGCACATGGATCTAGGTTTTTTGTAAGTTATCATGCAATATTAAATATCCAAAGTATGAACCCTAACTAGCATACAATTTTCTAGATCTTTAACATAAAATAAATATCAGATTAATACCTTTTTTAGTAGCTAGTAATCCTTGGCCTTCAAGAGCTTAGTACCTCAAATGTGATACCTCTAATAAGTCACAAACACAAAAAGAAAGTTGGAAGAATATGAAAGGGTTTGGAAGGTACTCAAAATCAGCTAGGGTTCTCCTTGGAATCAAGTGGCTGAAATTTGGAGTCCTAGGGGTTACTTATATAGCTGAGCTGCTAGGGTTTCAGTCAAAACCCTAATATGACTGTTTAAGCCTTGAGCAATCCAGTAGACCCTTCCAAAAGGCCCCATATGGACGAATTTTTCTATGGGCTTCCATAGAAATCGTCCATCCCTTCTATTATTGGGAGTCCATAGCCCATCTTGTATTTAACAGTTAATTACAATATCAGTCCCCTTAATTTAATCAGTCTCGTTTGATCACAAAATAAATTCCAAATTAATTCTTAATCAATACTAATTAAATAATATTATTTCTCAATTAACATATTATTAATATAATATATTAATAAATCACAATTAACCTCTTTTCTCATAATTCATCCAGTGAAGTTGCTATGGTGAAGGGAACCCAAAAGGACCATGCTATCATCGAGTCAGGTACATACCAATTATAGTTATGGGCTTAGACACCTAATCCAACAGTCTCCTACTTGGATAAGCTTAATAACTATAACTGCCATTGCAACTTTAAAATCCGATTAACAGTCATAGCTCTCAAATAGCCGCTGTCGAATTATGACCTAGTCAATAACGCGTCCTATAGATAAGGGATCATGTATTCCTCCATTCTCAAGAAATCATGTGGACAAATACATGGAACATAGTCATAATTAATGTCCAGCAGTTTGTTTCCTAATTTCTGATTTGTCTGACATAGAACTTAATTGAACACATCAATTCAGTCATGATCGGGCTCGGCACATAAATCAACACAAAATCACCGAGGGGCCCAAGAAATCAATTTTAATCCTCTTAGGATAAAAGGAACAGATAAACCTTGACTTATATGCTTTTACTATTTACTCATTAAATCGTACACAAGAATACATTTTATAACATCAAGTTACTAACGCGTTTACGCATTATCAATGCACAACCAACTTGTAAGCAACAACTCATATATCTCGGTTTAAAGACTATATGATATTATCATTTCACAATCACTCGTGATAAATTCCATGAAGTGATTCATGTGAGCGTGCGTTTAATCCGATACTCAAATCTTATTTCAAGAGCACTCATGAACGTTGTAGCAAACTTTTGATATGTCTAAAACCATAGACAATCTACAAACCAATTCATGAAAGTCTAGCCTCATAACCTACATCCAATGTAAGATCAATTGTGGATAATTTGAATAATCATATTATTATGGAAGTCAAAACATGCAAAACTGAAACAATAGTAAACAATTGACACAAAATACTAACTTTACTCATCAATAAAACTCTTGTATTCAATCATCAAATGTAAATTGCATTTTATCTATTACAAGTTTCTAAAAAACTATCTAATCACTAAAACTAATATCGTCCTTCAACCCGATACTCCTAGCATGCTGCAAGTGCTCAACCCTACTTAGTCCCTTCGTAAGGAGATCTGTTGGGTTCTTTTCTGACTATACCCTCTTCACTATGAGGAGTCCTTCTTCTACTTAATTTCTTATGAAGTGATACTTTATGTCGATGTGCCTAGATCTGCCATGATCTCTCGGTTCCTTGGTTAAGGCGAACACACCCTCATTGTCACAGAAAATCTCCATAGGCTCCTTTATGGCTGGTACAACTCCAACGTCTCCAATGAAGTTCTTTAACCATAATGTCTCCTTCGACACTTCTCTCACTTCTATGTTCTCTGATTCGCATGTTGAATTAGCTACCGTCTCCTGCTTGGAAATTTTCGAAGTCACTGCTCCTCCGTTCGGGGTAAACACCCAGCCTGAATGAGAGCAGAAATTATCTCGGTCGACTTGAAAACTGGCGTCACTATACTAAGTCACTCTCAGGTCATCACTCCCACCGAGGGTAAGGACCCAGTCCTTAGTCCTTCGTATGTACTTAAGAATGTTCTTTACTGCAATCCAGTTCCCTATACCAGGATTCCCTTGATATATACTAACCATTTCAAAGAAAAAGCCACATCAGGGCGAGTACATGTCATAGCATACATGATTGAGCCAACAGCGGTAGCATATGGTACTCGACTCATCTTTTCCATCTCGGCATCGGTACTCAGACTCTGAGTCTTACTCAGTTTGGTATTGCTCTAGATAGGCAATTCTCCTTTCTTGGAATTCTCCATGTTGAAACGTTCAACACCTTGTCCAAGTAGGTACTTTGACTAATTCCTATTACTCTTTTACTCCTATTTCTTAATATCTGCATCCCCAAAATCTAAGCAGCTTCTCTGAGGCCCTTCATAGCGAAACACTTCCCAAGCCAGGACTTAACCTCCTGCAAGGTTGGAACGTCATTTCCTATGAGAAGTATATCATCGACATACAACACTAGAAAGCTAACTATACTCCCACTAGCTTTGACATATACGTAGGACTCATCCTCGCTTCGCAAAAAACCAAACTCTTTGACCTTCTCATCGAAAAAAAAACATTCCATCTGCGAGACGCTTGCTTCAATCCATAAATGGATTTCTCAAACTTACACACTCTATTAGGGTACTTCGCATCTTCAAAACCCTCTGGCTGACTCATGTAAACAACCTCAGCCAACTTCCGATTAAGGAAAGCAATTTTGACATCCATCTGCCATATTTCATAATCATGAAACGCAGCTATGGCTAGCATAACCCTTATAGATTTAATCTTCGCCACTGGTGAGAAGGTTTCGTCATAGTCAACTCTCGAAGTTTGAGTAAAGCCCTTCCCAACCAATCGCGCCTTATATGTGTGTAGTTTCCCACTTTTTCTTAAAGATCCATTTGCACCCGACCGTCTTATGACCTGGCACATTATGTGACATCCCCAATTTCACGGCCAGAAAAGACCGATTTGTTTATGCTTTGTTTTATAAATCAGAGTATTCGTTTAAAGAAAACAGTTGCGGAATTTGTTCCCAAAACAAGATATGATAAAAACTTATCAAAACATTTCTCAAAAAGAATGTATTTTCATTTAAATAATAAAACCTCGGGATGTCATGTTCCGATACAGACACATAAGCATAAACAGAACATACATTCATTTACTCTAGTGCTTTACATCTCCTTTAATCTCTCAGTGCAAAGCAGCTTCATATCGATACCTGTAATATAATTAAACTGAGTGGGTCAGGTTTGGGAGCCTGGTGAGCATATAGGGATTTCAACCCACAATATTATATCACATATATATAATCATCAAACAATCAACCCAATTACCCATCCCCATTATCTTCGTTTATTCTTAAGTGCCTTCCCTAAGGAATTATCCTAAGGGTCATCTCCTACATCGTATTTACCTCTCATCTCCTTACATCACATTTCCTTATATGTTTGTTCCTAAGGACTTTTTCCTAAGGATCATCGCATGAATACGCAGCCACAACATCGCCTGGACTCGTAATTCATAGTAAGGGTTAGAGTATCATCGCATGAATACGTAGTTACAACATCGCCTGAACTCGTAATTCATCACTTACAGGTTATGAGCCTGCTGGTGTTTTCCACGGAGTCATCTAGAATAGTCTGTGGTCGCCATCTATACTCTGGTAGATGACTACATCGCCAAATTGCCACATCACCGGTAAAGGTTATGGTATCTCCTCTCATCTCACATCACCTATTTATCATAACCTATCTATCATCACCTAATTATCATCACCTAACTATCATCACCTATCTCTCATCACCTAATTATCATCAACTATTTCTCATCACCTAATTATCATCACCTATTTCTCATCACTTAATTATCATCACACATCATCTAATTCATCTACCCATGTTCTACCCAACATATTTGTAGATATAAAATACATATACAGATTAAATCATTTAACACCTATATAAAACATCCATTCCACACTCATCTCAAATAAACAACAATACATAAACACATAGCACATATTTCGTAGCAAATAATTAATATATATATATATATATATATATATATATATATATATATATATGTTAGAAGAAAGTGATCACATACTCACAAAAAACATATACTTCATACATTCACAGAATACTTGTATTAAAATCGTGTTATGAAAGGGACTACACACTCACTTGATCAGAAGATGATCAGACAACACTACGGCTTGTAGAAGTAGTATTCTTCGGTGAAACCGGGATCACTTCACACACCGGGTTTCTCGCGGATAGAGCTTCGGCTCGGAAACTCTTTTTCTTCGCGGGATCTTCGGGCTTCGGGACTTGATTCGGGTCTCGGGGTTGATACCGGGGCTTCAGGATATTTCTTGCACGCAAATCGAGGTAAAACGGGAGAGAGAGAGAGAGAAGAGAGAATGAGCAACCAAACTCGGCTGGCCCTTCAAATCTATTTATAGGGCAAATTTGGCCCTTGCCACGTCGTGGCACCCTTTTTCCACGTCGTGGGCTTGGTCGTCACTGCATACGTCATTGCAAGTTGCATCTGGGGGACTCCCGGAGGTGTCAGGAGACTTGCCACGTCGTGGCACTGCTTGCCACGTCGTGGTCTCTGACAGTTTTGGGGTTTCGCGCCCCGAACTTCAGAAATTCATAACTTTCGCGTACGAACTTCGTTTTCGACGTTCTTTATATCGCTGCAAAGGTGAGATTATGCTCTACAACTCTCGTTTAGATTCCATTGGCTAATTCTGACTTTATTTTTAATATATTATAATTATATTACTTATATATTATTTTTAGTAGGACGGGACAGGAAAACTCCGTTATAAACTCATAACTCCTTCGTCTAACGTCCGTTTTCGCCTGTCTTTCCGTCGTTGCGCTACTATCGATGAGATCTTCAATTCCCATTTAGATCACTAAGGATAGATATATACCAACCTTAAATTCACTATTTACGTCGCGCTTGGTCGTGCTAGGTCGTGTCGGTTCTGTCGCAAAACTTCGACAGGTCATAACGTCTTCGTTATAACTCGGATTTTGGCGTTCTTTATATGCACGGAAACCTTGTGACATATACTACAACTTGGTTAAAATTAATCCTTCTAAAGAATCTTCCATCAAAAAGTCATTTTTGATGCTTATCGTCTCTAAATTGACTAGCCCTGATCTACGGGCGTTACAATTATCTCCCCCTTAGGATGATACGTCCCAGAATCATCAATGAAACAGGATTCGTATACTGACTCCATACATTATCTCTCCATACTAAGGAATAACCATGATGCTTATTCCTTCATCTACTCTTCTTACTATGATGGACTTTCAATCGTAGCCTTCAAGTTACAAAATAAATCCTTATTGCGAACTCCTTCTTCTTCTTAGGATAAATACATTCCTTTATCCATTGTAACAGACTGATGGGTCATGTTCTAAAGACCTCTCATCCATTGTAACAGACTGATGGGTCGTGTTCTAAAGACCTCTCATCGTCGGACTCAATTTGATATGACCACTAGGGTCAGGATATCAATCATCTTTTTAGTCATTACTGAAACAATGGTAACGACATACTTGAATAAAAACGAATTCAATTACAAGCTTCTTGGTAACCTTGTGACTTCCCATGATCCAAGCGTGAGTCATGTGCTTCCAGTATTATAGATCTCTACTACTATTCACACCTACTCATACTCGTCCAAGTATTGTCTCGTAGTCCCCAAGTCCTAAAATCACAAAACAATTTAACACATACTAATGTGTCCAATTAATCAAAAAAGTTCTCCTAGACTCTACTAGGACTTCTTCCATGCGTATCTTCAATCATCAACTCTACTTCAACTCGATTGGTGATGGAAACTCCAGAAGAATGGGACAACTTCAAGAATTACACCAACCGTTCCATCATACTGCCAATCGAAGGTGTACTTCAAACGTACCGTACTCCTCTAAACGTACTGTTATTTTATAAGACATATTCTAAAGGCAAGATACCACTCTTACGATATCTTCTGATAGGCGTCATTCACTATCATAAGCCTTTCCTTTCCTCCATTTACTCAATTCTCTACGAGTCTTCACTATAACGTTTTGTACATCCAAGCAGACGTTCGGTGCACCGGGTGAGAATTTAAGATAAGAAAGCTTTATTTACGATAGATGTATAAATCTCCTTATCGCTCCGAAACGTTTACATGCTAGTTCTAATACCGTAGTCGTACGCTTAGAATCCTACACACATAAGGTTTCCAGATCCAGTCGGCAACAAACCATAGATCCGAACAAATAATATCATATATGGCAACATATAACATTTAGCACATAAAAGCATTTTAGGCATCACTCCTAAAATAAACTAGTGCTAGTGTAAATTTAGGTGTACTACCTAACATATTTTAGACACACTCTTCCTAATCATTACTTAGCATTCTAAGTTTAAGTCTAGAAATTTCCTACAAATTCCTAGTTCGCTTAAACTAATGCTCTGATACCAACTGTGACATCCCCAATTTCACGGCCAGAAAAGACCGATTTGTTTATGCTTTGTTTTATAAATCAGAGTATTCGTTTAAAGAAAACGGTTGCGGAATTTGTTCCCAAAACAAGATATGATAAAACCTTATCAAAACATTTCTCAAAAAGAATGTATTTTCATTTAAATAATAAAACCTCGGGATGTCATGTTCCGATACAGACACATAAGCATAAACAAAACATACATTCATTTACTCTAGTGATTTACATCTCCTTTAATCTCTCAGTGCAAAGCAGCTTCATATCGATACTTGTGATACAATTAAACTGAGTGGGTCAGGCTTGGGAGTCTGGTGAGCATATAGGGTTTTCAACCCACAATATTATATCACACATATATATAATCATCAAACAATCAACCCAATTATCCATCCCCATTATCTTCGTTTATTCTTAAGTACCTTCCCTAAGTAATTATCCTAAGGGTCATCGCCTACATCGTATTTACCTCTCATCTCCTTACATCACATTTCCTTATATGTTTGTTCCTAAGGACATTTTCCTAAGGATCATCGCATGAATACGCAGCCACAACATCGCCTGGACTCGTAATTCATAGTCAGGGTTAGAGTATCATCGCATGAATACGTAGTTACAACATCGCCTGAACTCGTAATTCATCACTTACAGGTTATGAGCCTGATGGTGTTTTCCACGGAGTCATCTAGAATAGTCCGTGGTCGCCATCTATACTCTGGTAGATGACTACATCGCCAAATTGCCACATCCCCGGTAAAGGTTATGGTATCTCCTTTCATCTCACATCACCTATTTATCATAACCTATCTATCATCACCTAATTATCATCACCTAACTATCATCACCTATCTCTCATCACCTAATTATCATCACCTATTTCTCATCACCTAATTATCATCACCTATTTCTCATCACTTAATTATCATCACACATCATCTAATTCATCTACCCATGTTCTACCCAACATATTTTTAGATATAAAATACATATACAGTTTAACTCATTTAACACCTATATAAAACATCCATTCCACACTCATCTCAAATAAACAACAATATATAAACACATAGCACATATTTCGTAGCAAATACTTAATATAAATATATATATACATATATATATATATATATACATATATATATGTATATATATATGTTAGAAGAAAGTGATCACATACTCACCCAAAACATATACTTAATACATTAACACAATACTTGTATTAAAATCATGTTATGAAAGGGACTATACACTCACTTGATCAGAAGATGATCAGACAACACTACGGCTTGTAGAAGTAGTATTCTTCGGTGAAACCGGGATCACTTCACACACCGGGTTTCTCGCGGATAGAGCTTCGGCTCGGAAACTCTTTTTCTTCTCAGGATCTTCGGGCTTCGGGACTTTATTCAGGTCTCGGGGTTGATACCGGGGCTTCGGGATATTTATTGCACGCAAATCGAGGTAAAACGGGAGAGAGAGAAGAGAGAATGTGCAACCAAACTCGGCTGACCCTTCAAATCTATTTATAGGGCAAATTTGGCCCTTGCCACGTCGTGGCACCCTTTTTCCACGTCGTGGGCTTGGTCGTCACTGCATAACTCATTGCAAGTTGCATCTGGGGGACTCCCGGAGGTGTCAGGAGACTTTCCACATCGTGGCACTACTTGCCACGTCGTGGTCTCTGACAGTTTTGGGGTTTCGCGCCCCGAACTTCAGAAATTCATAACTTTCGCGTACGAAATCCGTTTTCGACGTTCTTTATATCGCCGCAAAGGTGAGATTATGCTCTACAACTCTCTTTTAGACTCCATTGGCTAATTTTGAATCTATTTTTAATATATTATAATTATATTACTTATATATTATTTTTAGTAGGTCGGGACAGGAAAACTCCGTTATAAACTCATAACTCCTTCGTCTGACGTCCATTTTCGCCTGTCTTTCCGTCGTTGCGCTACTATCGATGAGATCTTCAATTCCCATTTAGATCACTAAGGATAGATATCTATCAACCTTAAATTCACTATTTACGTCGCGCTGGGTCGCGCTAGGTCGTGTCGGTTCTGTCGCAAAACTTCGACAGGTCATAACGTCTTCGTTATAACTCGGATTTTGGCGTTCTTTATATGCACAGAAACCTTGTGACATATACTACAACTTGGTTAAAATTAATCCTTCTAAATAATCTTCCATCAAAAAGTCATTTTTGACGCTTATCGTCTCTAAATTGACTAGCCCTGATCTACGGGCGTTACACATTATCAACAATGTTCCAAACTTGATTGTCATACATGGACTGAATCTCACAGTCTATTGCCTCTTTCCACTTTGCAGACTGTCACACCCCAAAACCATGAATGGCAGAAACATTCTAGGGCGGAGGACGTCATGTACAGTATCACAGCAATGAATAACATTAAGCAAGCAACAACATCATCCATTGCATTAATAATATAATTTCATACATGTGTGTTCTGTCAAGTTATATAGACACCAAAATATACATATCAAAATAAAAGATGAGTCTTGAACGAACTCCATCTTCTCAAAAGCCAGGCACCTGTACCTATCTAGTGGTGACCTGAGAATACAAGTTATTTTGAAAGCTAGTATCAACTTTAAAGTTGGTGAAATCATAAGTATATTAGTGTCTTAGTTTGTATGAAAGCATTTGTAAGATGTTTATAAGATGTAATGTATAATTTTTGTAAAGTTTGTGTTTGTTTGAACTATCCTAGAAAACCCTATGTTTCCTACTAAAAGTAGCCTCTACCAAGGAATCTAGTAACTGTGTGTGTCTCTTGTAAGAGTGTGTATTTTCCCAAATACGACTATCATTAACCAAAAATATAGTTTTTACATTACCGTGCATCGTGTGAATGTAATGGGATAAATATTATAGTACTGTAGTGTTGTATTAAGTAACTACTGTTGTACTAACTACCTTAAACCAATTGTTATTTAAAGTACCATGTGATCGGCCTATACCCTGCTACTGACTCAATAGTAAAACGACGATGTAAGACGCCGTAAGAAATGACATTTGGCACCCGTAGACATGCAATCCCACTGTAGCGAGTAGCAAGGTGTAGGATAGTCAATCCAGTATAGATCTATACGCAAACTTATATGCTCCCCAATTAAGGAGATTCTGGATACAAAAACTGTCATGGTAGGTAGTGCAATGACTCGTTTAATGGATCACATAACTAAATGTAATGTATATGTAAGGTATGTGCTAGCTGTATTGTGTGTTCTTCCTCTGTCTAGCCTTTATGTTTATTTCTCATCACTATGTATTATGTTTGTTTCTCATCACTATGTATTATGTTTGTTTCTCATTACTATGTATAATGTTTGTTTCTCATCACTATGTATTATGTTTGTTCTCATCACTATGTATTATGTTTGTTTCTCATCACTATGTATTATGTTTTTTTTTCTCATCACTATGTATTATGACTCATGTATAAACTGACTCTTTGTATGATGCATTGTTCTTGTATTAGTATTAGTAAAACCCTAAATTATGCCTAGTGTAGTTTACTAGTAATATAACTTGTGCGTATGAACATGGAAGTATACCCTTGCTACCCAAGGGTATTGAATTGACTGGAAGGACCTTTTATGACTATATATGTACACATGATATATAACTAATATTTAAACGACCTTCGGACGGGCACCCGATACCCCACCAAACCACATCTCAATGGCGAAAAGGAAATAAGGCGGGCAGGCCTTCCTAAGCCTTTTAAACATTGATTATATAACTATACATACATGGACATGCAATTGATAATAAGTATAACAGAGCTTAAGTAAATGTATTTGATAAGTAAAAGAGTTTGCAAAACAGTTTGAAGCAAAACAGTTTGATAAACAGTTTGAATAGTAAGAAAATCACTGGTTTTGTAGTTATTAATCACATGTGATTGATGTAATAACTATAAGTATTCAACTTGTATCCCCCCCCCATAAAAGCATTTAAAAACATTTAAACCATTGATTAGGGGTATCAACTCACCTGTAGTGAGTGGTACGGATGAACTGAAGATGTAGGATTGCTAGGTGTCAAGTGAAGTCCTGAACACACTCTATGATCCTAGTTAACATATAATCACACATATATGTACCCAATTAGTTTTAAACTACTAATTGATAACGATAAGACCTCCTAGAACATGCTAAACACCTTACATAGGTGTTATTAGCCATAAGGATGGCATCTAAGTTGTTATAGGTCAAGGCTAGAGTGTTTGGGGTCCAATGGTAAACTCCTACGTGCTATTACTGATGGGTTTTGAGCATTACATCAATTCTATGGTGCACATGCAACCCTAATGCCTTGGATCTAGGTTTTTCTCAAGTTATAATGCAATATTAAATATCCAAAGAATGAACCCTATCTAGTATACAATTTTCTAGATCTATAACATAAAACAAAGATTAGATGAATACCTTTTTTAGTAGCTAGTAATCCTTGGCCTTCAAGAGCTTAGTACCTCAAATGTGATACCTCTAATAAGTCACAAACACCAAAAGAAAGTTGGAAGAACATGAGATAGGTTGGAAGGTGTTGGATTAATGTCTAAGTCCATAACTGCAATTGGTAAGACTTGACCCGACTCGGCATGGTCCATTTGGGTTGCATGGAATCATACATTTGGATAGACTATAATGAGAGAAATAACACTTAAGGTTGGTTAATATATTGTAAGTTCTAATATACTAATAATATTCTTTAATTAGTATTGATCAAGAATTATCTAGTATTAATTAAGTGATCAAAAGAAGACTAATTAAATATATGGGTTGATTGTGTAATCATCCATACTTATATAATGGGCTAATGCTCCGTGGATTGTTAAGTTGGGCTAAAACCCATAAGATGCTCCATGGTGTATTTGTACCCATGGATCATGGAAATGAAAGGCCATGACAATTAGGGTTTACATGGTGTAACCCTAACTATATAATGATCTTATTCTTGGAGAAAATTGGCCACTATGTGTGAGGAAAAAAGGGCTAGCCGATTTCATGAAGTGTGTATGTTCTCTCAAGTTATTCCAAGTGTATTTGGTGTTGTGTGAACCATTTGATATGTCACACTTGGGGCACTAGGCACTCAAGCTTCATGAAGACATTCTACATCAAAGAGGTATGTAATTCTAACTTGATATATTCATATGAATCAATGTTATCATGCTAGTTAGGATGAATACCTTGGAAAGTTCATATTTGCATGTATATTAGAGAAAAACATAGATCCAAGGTATTTAGGGTTGCATGTACACCTAGGAGTGTTAGAATGCTCAAAACCCAACAGTGGTATCACAGCCTAGGCTTGCTTTCTCTTATACTTGATGCAAATAGATTTTTTGAAGCCAAGAATCTGTCAGCGCCTAAAACTCGACGAGTTCTGGAAAAAAAACTCGACGAGTTCATGTATTAGAGCATGAACTCGACGAGTTCCATGAAGAACTCGATGATTTTGGCCTCTAGACAGTATATTTTTGGGGTACTTGGCTGGAATTGGACTAGGAACATTACCCCAAGTCGTTTTTGACCTTATAAACTTGTTTTTGATGTGGTAATGTTCATGCTAATCCAATTTCAATGATAATTGTCAATAGATTCATGTTTTTTATTAGTTTAAAAGTTATGCTAATTACATGAAAAAGTTTGATATGAATTATCTTTGTTAATATGAGTTGCTTAGATTAATAGATAAGTTAATTGATTATGTGTTTTCAATCCATTTTAATCTAAGAGATGATTCTAAAATGTGTTTGTGTAACTTGTCCTCAAGTTACATGAATGGTCACATTTAAGTTTCTTAAAACTCATAAAAGATGGCAAAGGTTACAAAATGAAGAGTTTGGTTCTAATTAAATGGTTTTATGACTCCATAACTTGTCCTCAAGTAATGGAGGTTCAAGAGTCGCTTCATTAAGTAATAAAATGTGTAACCTTAATTAAATCCATAAGTTACAAAATAAAGAAAAGTTACATTATTTTATTAGTTTAAAGTCTTCCATAACTTGTCCTCAAGTTATGGAACTTGAAGAGTTTTTTAATTAAAACTACTTTAAACATATAAGTTATGGAATTAATTAGTTTTGAATAGTTTCAAAACTTGCCCTCAAGTTTTGGAATTTGAAAAGTTTTCACTTATGAATACTTTAATTCCAAGTTAGCCCTTAGAATTTTAAAAGTTAAAATTCAACCCTTATACTTTATAATATTATAAGTTAATAATATTTATATATATATATATATGTATAAGAGTAAAGTCTGTCTTACCGTTAGTAGGCCTCATTCATGAAGTTGGTCTATAAGAGGGGTATAAGGTTACTGCATATAAAATGGCAGTTTAATGGGTGTCCACTCTCACCCACCGCTTCCTTGACCGGAGGAGGGTCGTTAGCCGAACGGGTAGGACAAGGACTAGAATTTTCCCTTTATTAAAAGCATTAATGATAAATACTAAGTAACTAAACTCTTATTAATAACCAATCTTAGTTAATTACTTAGGAAAATGTGAATAAGGTGCTAATCCATGAGATTACACTTTGCACTTTGTTTAAGCCATTAGTGGAGCGTGTGTGGTTAACCGACACACTAACCTGGACTTAACAAGGTAGGCAAAGGGTAACTTAATATTTATCATAGTATCAGTGGAGTGTGTGTGGTTAATCGGCACATCGATTAAGGGGTAAATATTAAGGGTACCAAGTATATTTGCATGGTTACTTCACACCTTGTTTGGTGATCTACAACATCCCAGTCACAAAACCTGAAGGGCACACTCGAGATTAAAACATGCCATTGAACATTTTAATGAATCTCAAAAGAATCTAGGAGTTTCAAAATCCAATTAAAACCTAATAAATCATTTCGTTTATCTTGGTGGAAATTGGTAAATCGTCATTCACCTACTATCAAATATTTTTTAGCTTGGATTACAGCATCCCTCTTCCAAGTTATAAAATAGCTTGTAGGGTCCTAGCCTCAATATTTCATATTGGGTGTTATATTAAGGACTTTAAATCAACTATCTTGAATATCTCCCAAAAGATGTCTAGTTCAGACATCCATGATCTTCCCAAATCTCTTGGAACTTCCCTTCCTCTGCCTCCTCCAATTATTCTCCCTAACCCACAAGTTCAAGGTCACTCAAGCCCTACTGGCAAGTCAAGGTCTAGGTGTGATCACATCTTGGTGATGAAGTCACATATTGACAAGCCGGGAGAGTTGGGTGTCAAAGTCTTGAGAAAGTTGGTGGTTCAATCACTTTCTAAGTCACATAGTGAGTTCCTTTAGGACTCCTATGAAACAGACTATGACAAGACCCTTAATGATCTTATCTATTTGCTAATATCAACTTCCTAAAACTTTATGGACACTGACAATAATGACACTGGAAATCCAGAAAAAGCATTCTCTTCCCATTGGAAAGGGATCGGCCATAGTCAACTCGATTGACCAAATGGTAAAGAGAAAAGCTAAGTCTGTGATAGTCTCGCGTACCATTACCAAAGGGTCCATATGTTTATATTTCCAAAGGAAGGGGCATTAGTTGCGAAGCTACCAATTTTACCTAAGGATGTTAAAGTCAATAAGTTTGACCCTACTTCAAGTAAAGTCCACTATCTAACTTTGCTAAGTTTCTATTATGAGATTCTTGATACATGATGTGACTGGGTCACATGTTGATGTTTTTAAGAATCAAATAAAAGTGAAGAAACTTAAGGAAAGAATATGCTCAATCTGATCGTGTATATGGATTTCTATCGCATAGATTGAAGATCGGATTCTTGAGCTACTTCTTAGGAGTTATGATATATTGCTTAGAAATAGATAACAACAATGTTAACATGTGCTTTGCACTGTAAGGATAGTTTTTCCGTAGAGTTTTTAAAATAAAAGGAAAATTTTTTATTTTATTTATTTTAAAATATCCTTACAGTGGCATTTGTGGAAAAAAAAACTTTTTTGCTTATATGATTCCATTGATAGCAATATTAGAAATATGAATTTGATTCTTTCATTTGTGGTAGTGTCTAAATTTACCAAATAAGGAAAGATTCTCATCACCCAAGTTTTAGTTGGATAGAAACTTGGAATCATGCAAGTTGTATGATGAATGAGAATTTTCATCTTTGGAAAATTAAGGCTAATTCCTTGTTCACATGTTTAAGTAAGTCAAGTAAAGGACTAAGGGATCGAGTACACATTCTTGTGCACTGGTCAAGTCCACCACAAAAGATCAATAAGACTATTTGTCATAATTAACAAAGACCAACTAAGGCCAATTGTGTGAAGTGTTTGTCTTGATTAGAGTCCACACTATCTCTTGAATATCTGACAAAAAGGTCTTATATGTCAAGAGGACAGTGGGAGTTGTCACACCCCAAAACCAAGAACGACGGAAACGTTCTGGGGTGGAGGACGTCATGTATAGTATCATAACAATGTAAGTAGTAAAGAAGCAACAACATCATCCATTGCATTAATAGTATAATTTCATACAAGTGTGTTCTTTAATAGTAATAAGACACCAAAAATAACAATCAAAATAAAAGACGAGTCTTGAAGATGCTCCGTCTTCTCAAAACCTGGTCATCGGTACCTGTCTACTGGTGACCTGAGAATACAAGATCAGCATTAAAGCTGGTGAGTTCATAAGTATTTAATGTCAATGTTTGTATAAGTATGATGAAAATGTTTGAATTTGAACAATGTAAAGGTTTGTATATGTTTGAAAACTCCTAGAAAACCCTATATTTTCTACTACTAAAAAAAGTAGTCTTCTACCAAGACCCGACTGTTTTGTATGTTTGTCTCTTTATAAAAGTCAAAGCTTTTCCCAAGTATGACTATCATTTCCAAAATATAGTTTTATATTATCCTTTATGTGAGAATATCACAATTTGAATATAATGGGAAAATGTATATGTGTACTGCAGTATTATTTGTATTAATCACTGAAGTAATAACTACCTTAAAACCAATGGTTTAATTAAGGCAAAATGTGATAGGATTGTTACCATACTAATCTGACTATTACACGACAATGAAAGATGTCGGAAGAAATGACATTTGGCACCCGTAGACTTGCAAGTCCCACTTTAGCGAACAAAAAAGGTGTAGGATAGTCAATCCAATATAGATCTATACGCAAACTCACGCTCTCCCTCCAGGAGATTCTGGTTACGAAACGTGACATAACAAAATGGTCGATGTGTCATGAAGTAGTATCTCACATTATGTTATCTCTGAACCTTGTTATAGTATACTTGTTATAGTAATAGTATTCTATGTATAGTATTCTCATAATAGTATTCTTGTTAGAGTATACTCTGTCTAGTGTTCTCTGTTATAGTATTCACTGTTATAGTATTCTCTGTTATAGTATTTTTATATGATAGTATCCTCCTAAACTATACCTATTATAGTTTACTAGTAAGTTATGTATATGAATAGATGAACGTATACCCTTGCTACCCAAAGGTAATGAACTGATTGAATATAAATTTTATGTCTATATATGTATACATGATATATAACTAATATTTAGACGACATTCGGACGATTAGCCGATGCCCTAAGGCCACATCCCAACAAGGAAAAGGAATTAAAGCGAGCTAGCCGTCCTAAGTCCTTTAAACATTACTTCTACAACTATACATATACAGGCATGCATTTGACAATATAAAAGTATAAAAGAGGTTTTGTAATACATTTAAAGAGTTTTGAACAATAAATAAATAAAGACTTAATGCCAGTTTATAAAATGATTTAAAAGTAGATTGTTTTGAAACACAGTTTGAAGTATATGAAATCCTTATTTGAAACACAGTTATAAATCACATGTGATTGATCTTATAACTAGCATGTTATTTACTTGTATTCCACCCCTATAAAAGCATTTAAAATCATTTAAATGATAAGTTTCAGGTGTATGAACTCACCTGAAGTGAGTGATGCGATAGTAGGATCGGTAAAGGATGCTAAGTGTCAAGTGAGGACTTGAACACACACAATGATCCTAGTTAACATATAATGAAACATATATGTATCTAATTAGTCATTTAACAACTAATTAACCAAGTTAAAACACCCTAGGACATGGAAACACTTTGATTCATGTTTTAGTGGTACGAAAGGGTTGCATCTAAGGGTTGTATGGCATGTCATTGGAGTTTATGGCCCAAGGACCACTCCTTATGGAGTTTACGGCCCATGACCATTTCCCCATGAGTTTATGGCCATAAACTCATGGTACTAAGTTCAAAATTGTGTTTTGAGGTCTTACAAGTCATTATTGGGCATCCGATGATCAAGTCCAAGCCTTAGGAAAGCATTGGGGGCACACTAACACTACCTTGTAGAGTTCACGGGGTAAGGAACATATCCTTATGTGATTACGGTCGTAAACTATCAAGAGGACTTGTTTTGATTGTTGTTTAATGTCCTAAGTACTTCTAGTAAGGATCAAGGTTGGCATCCAAGGCTTAGGAAGGAATTAGGGTCCATTTAGCCACCTTAAGAGGGTATCACGGCCCAAGAACATCCTTGGCCGTGAACTCCTTTGTTCTTATGATTCTTGATGATTTTCAAGGGTTATCATGTTCATATTAAGCACACAAGAAACTAGGGCAAGTGTACTTACAATATAGAAGCTCGATTGGGTGTTTAATGTCCAAGAACACTAGTGTGTGTTCATGGTGTTCTTGGTGTTTTGAAGATCTAAGTGAAAAACAATAATGAATGGATGAAATGATGTATAAACACTAGGTTATAGGTTATAACAACAAATCAATTCTTACGTTTTCGGAAGATCGGGTGAAAAATGGGATGATAGTTGAGAGATAATGGGGAGTGTTCTTGAAGGTGAAAGTGAGAAATGAACCATTTAGGGAGTAAGTTCATGTCTAAGCCATGAGTTCACGACCAAACTAGTGTTCACGGCCCAAACTCCCTTTGTTTGGCCGTGAACACCTAACTAAGGTGTTGGTTGTTCCATTGTTATCCCGATATTCTAGAAATCACTTTCTTTTACCCTTTCGATTCATGAATAATTAATAAATCTACTCAAACAGAACTTAAACCAGCTAAAAATTGGCAGAAATGTAATTGAATTTTAATTGAAGTGATTGACTTTAGGGTTTGTACAAATGAAAATTTCGGGTTGTCACAGGAGTCTTAAAGGTCTTGAAAGTCTCAAGAACTAATCAAGAATAAAACCTGAAGTTCTTCACTAGCACACGACTTGAGGTTTATAACATATCGTGTTGACATATTATGTGCCCATTCCAGTTATAGTTGCCTTTGCATATGAGTTCTTAGAGCTCTCAATTGGTTGCATAACAACTTGGAAGCAATGGCAGGCGCTTGAGCTACCAGGTGGCAAGAAATTAAGATTGAGTTCAGTCCATATGAGTTTGGATTTGTCATTATCCTTGTCTTGTGACTATGGTTTTGACAATTCACATGGATAAGAACACATACACCATTAAATCTAAGTGTCATAAGGTTTCTCTCCGATTCATGAAAATGATGGTGAGGAAACGCTTTCACTAAGTAGATTTTAGCTAGATAGCAATTATGATATTTCATTCTCAAAGTCGTTAGTGGAGCGTGTGTGGTTAATTGGCACACTAACATGGACTTGTGAGAAGTGGCAAAGGTCTAAACAATCGAGACTATGATAACGGCATCCCTTTTCATAGTTCTTAAAATTGTTTAGACACACTTGTGAGCTATCTAAGATAAGGTGTATGATATTGATAAATTTTTTCCAAAGCAATCTAGTATCAGAAATCTGAACTTTGGTAAGAAAATCAATAAAGTATTGTTTTTCTAGAAGTTCAGTTGATTTCTGAGTACATGTCAAAGCTAGTGGGAGCATAAGTGTTATGCTAATAATCATCATGTTAGTGGGAGCATGATAATTATGATAAAGGTTTCAAGTTAGCAATGTTAATTATAGAAAACAAAAGGTTTCAATTGGGAAAAAGTTGTTTTGCTATAATTAAGGGAGAGGAAATTATACTTCATCTCAAATCTATAAGCTTAGATCGTGAGATTTTAAACAAATTTAGTCAAGTATATATATGAATGATATGTTGGAATGGCTCAACATAAGAAAATTCTATATATGGGTCCATTATTTGTGTTCTAAAATTCGATTAGGATTACGGCATCCCTTTTCATAATCTGAATTATGAGAAATTGGCAAATTAAAATGGAAATATTATAGCAAAAGACGAGTTTACTCTTTATGTGAGACATCATGAATCGTGTCCCATATGCCTCGGATATAGGATCGATTACATGTGCTATATTCATCATTTCTAAAATTTTCCAAATGCTTAGGGCATTAAGAAGGGAAAAGGTCTAGAACTGGATATGACTAAAAGGATTAAGCAATTGTCGAGGACAATCTAAGGTTTTACCGAGGATTGGTTGCTCAAGGACAGTTGGAAGTATAGTGTTAACTTTGGAAGGACCATATTGACCTAATCTGAAAAGAGGCAATTCTTGTTCAGAAGGGTTAGTCAAAATGGGAATATGGAGTTGTCTCCATAGGTGGAGGTTATCTGTGTAAGATTAGGAAACTTAATGCAATAAGAATGTTCAAAGGCAATGAACTTTGAATATGAGACTTCGGTTCCATGGAGTTGATCTCCATTGGAATACTCCGTAATGTTGTTGACAAGTCTTTGTGACTTTGTGCGTAATCGTTACAAGAGGACCAATGCATATAAGTTTAGAATCGAACATATTTCGGTAAAAGGCATGAGTTTGGAATTCTTGCATTGCCGCAAGGACTTGGGACTGTGAAATGAAAATCATTGGAGTTATATTCAATCGATCTATTTCACAAGATAAAGATCATAGACAAACTTTGTATGCATACTTAGAGTATGGCATAACTAATGTTTAGACAAACATAGAGTGCATACTTGGTGTATGGCACAGCTATTGTTTAGAAAAACATAGTGTACATGCTAGGAGCATGGGATAACTAGTGTTTTAATTCAAAAATGAAGTTGATAGCTGAAACAGTATGCAATGAATAATGTGTAACCTTATGGTGATAAATAAAAGGTGTTTTATTTATATTCATAAGTTATGAGACCATATTGGATTCAATTATTCTTGTGTTTTCATTTTGCATGTTTTGACTTCTAAAATAACTAGGTCGTTCTTCATGAATGACTAAGTTATTCAAACTATCCACAGTCGGTCATATGTTGGAAGTAGATATGAATCAAGACTATCATGGGTTGGGCTTGTAGAGGTCTAAGATGTTGGACAAGGTGGTGCTACAACACTCATGAGTGCTCATAAGTTCTGAGTATTGGATTCAACCCACGCTCATTGGAATCACTTCATGGATTTTATCATGAGTGATCTTGAGACGATAATATCTTATATTCTTCAAACCTAGAGATATGAGTTGTTACTATGAGTTGGTTGTACATTGATTGCACGAAAACGCATTAGTAACTCAATGTTATAAAACGTGCCTTTGTGTATAATTCAACAAGTAGTAGAACAAGCCATCTGAGTTGAAGTTTATCGGTTCCTTTTACCTTCAGGATAAAAGTGATATATGTGGGCCCCTCGATGATTTAATGATGATACATGTGAGTGCTTGGCCAAGCCAGGACTGATTTGATTTGTTCAATCAGTCAGTCATCATGAATCGGAAATCAGGAAACAACAGACGGACAGAGAGAATGATTATAATCCATGTCTTAGTCCATATGATATCTAGAATGGAGGAATATATGATCCCTTATCTAATGGAAAAGTCATTGACAAAGGTCAGAGATCATCAGCAAGGTCAGCGTTCGACAGAAGCTTTTGAGAGCTACGATTGCTAGTCGGTTCTTGAAGTCATACGCAATAATAGTTTTAGACTTATCCAGTCAGTTCTTGAGTTGCTAGGGTTTTAGTCAAAACCCTAATCTGATTGCTTAAGCCTTAAGCAATCCAGTAGACCCTTCCATAAGGCCCCATATGGACGAATTCTTCTATGGGCTTCCATAGAATTCGTCCATCCCTTCTATTTCGAGTCCACAACCCATCGTGTAATTAACAGTTAATTACAATATCAGTCCCCTTAATTTTATCAGTCTCTTTTGATCACAAAATTAATTCCAAATTAATTCTGAATCAATACTAAATCAATAATATGATTTCTAAATTAACATCTTATTAATATACTATATTAATAAATCACAACTAACCTCTTTTCTCATAATTCATCCAGTCAAGTTCTTATGGTGAAGGCAACCCAAAAGGACCATGCTACCATCGGGTCTAGTACACACCAATTATATGTATGGGCTTAGACACCTAATCCAACAATTACATTTGTGGTTAATATATGGCTAGGGGGAAGATGACCTTCCAGTTTGGCTGAATTTGTTGCATCTGCTCCTCTCACGCCGCTCTTAAAATTTGACAAGGGAATACGACCTATTGCAGTAGGTACTATATGGAGACGTTTGGTTTCCACGTTGGCTATGAAAGGTATTGGTAAAGAATTGGCCAAGTATCTCAATGATTTTCAGTTCGGAGTCGGGGTGTCGGGTAGCACTAAGGTCGTATTACGTAGCGCCAATACGTTATTGAATGAGTGCCACGATGACGGATCTCTCTCCATGCTTACTGTGGACTTCTCTAATGCATTTAACCTTGTTGATAGATCCACATTACTTCACGAGGTCAGATTGAGGTGTCCCTCTATATTCTTATGGGCAGAATTCCTATATGGTCAAGCAACAAGGTTGTATCTAAGCAACACACATATTTGGTCTACTACTGGGGTTCAGCAAGGAGACCCCTTGGGACCACTTCTCTTTGTCGTTGTGATACACCCACTCTTGCATAATATTAGAGACAATTGCAAGATTCTTCTCCATGCATGGTACCTTGATGATGGCACACTTATCGGAGATTCGGAGGAGGTGGCCAAAGCATCGGACATCATTACGGTGATTAGCCCAAAATTGGCCCTTCAGCTGAAAATTAGCCCCCGTGTGATGGTAGGAAGTTACACGAGGGGCTATTCCTGGCTTGCATCATAAGGCCGCCTTTGGGGGTGAAACTTCTTGGGGGAGCTTTCAGTATAGATGCTTGTTTCATTCACAGCTTAGCCATAAAGAGAGCCGAAAACGCTGTGAATTTGATGCGCCTTCTTCCACAATTATCTGACCCCCAGAGTGAGCTCATTCTGCTTCGGTCTTGTATGGGTATTGCTAAGCTTTTCTTTGGGATGAGGACGCGCCAACCCGTTCACATGGAGGAGGCGGAAATATTCTTTGACAATGGGTTGTGTGGGGCGATTGAGGACATTGTGGTTTGTGGTGGCCCTTTCTTTGGCAACATACAATAGCGAATTGCTTCCTTAGCTATTAGGTTTGGAGGTTTGGCTTTATACTCGGCAGTAGAGGCTACCTCATATGCTTTTTTTTGCCTCAAGGGCCCAATCTTGGGTATTGTAAAACCACATCTTACGGGATAGCGGCATATATGGTATGCATTCTGATTATGATTGTTCCTTGGCATCTCTTCATAACAAGCTTCCAGATTTTGACCTTAACAATTTTACTACTAAAGACACCGCCCCCTAAATCCGAGAATACAATGGCGAGTGCCCTTTTTTGTAAAATTGTATAAGATATGGAAGTGCATCTCGACATGACGACTTGGCAAAAAGTGGTTTTCCAATGCTTACGTGCACCACATGCTCAAGATTTTCTTCTAGTTATCTCTATAGATGGGCTTGGCCAACATATGTCTCCCGTGGAGTATCATACTATCCTCAAATATCGACTTATGATTCCCATATTCCCATCTAACGAGATATGTCTGGTGTGTCGTATGGAATGTTTGGACTCTTTTGGAGAGCATTCAGTTCACTGTAAGGAACTCCCGGGGTTCAAACACAGGCACGATATGGTTAAGGGATGTTATGTTTGACATATTTAAGCATGTCGGGGTTTCCGCTAAGAAAGAGGCACCTGTTAATTTCTTGACTGACCTGACATAAGGAAGGTCAACCCTCAGACTAGCTGACATTTTGATTTTTGGATGGGTCGGAGGGAAACACATGTGTGGACCTTACAGGGGTATCCCCTCTCGTGGACTTGAGGGTTGGGGTTTTCACAGCGGGACATGCTGTTTTAAAAGTAGCTACAAGCAAAGTCACCAAACATGAGAAATCATGCATGGAAAATCAACATGTGTTCATACCATTTACATTTTATATGTTTCGTTTCCTCGTGCCGAAGGCGGTAGAGCTTCTTAATAAAGTACAACGGATCATGCATAGTAATGTTATATCCCCTAGATCTTCGGATGTAGTCTTTAAAAGAAATAGTTTTACCATACAAAAAGGCTTAGCGGCGCAACTTGTTGCCTGTTTGCCATCTCACTCATTGTACGATGATAATTAAATGAGCAATGAAGTTGAACATGGAAACAAAAAAAAAGTTGACGGTTTCAAATCAATGTGGTTGAAGAAAAAATGTCTCTTTTATAAGTATACTAGACGAATTCTTGTGCATTGCGTTACGCAGGTTAAAAATATGTTGTTAGAATATTAAAAAATATATGTTTATAATGGTTATGTTTGACATAATATGTTTACACTAATATATATATAAATATATATATATATATATATATATATATATATATATATATATATATATATATATATATCATCTCAACTATTTTGAACAATAATATTCGTTGACATCAACTCACCTTCCTCATTAATAGAATTAAATATAATTATCTATTTAGTATTATTTTTAACAATTGTTATGATTGATTAATTTAAATTTTTACTTATGCGATTATTTTCTAATTTCAATAATGATATTCATTTAAAATACAATTTATTTGTAGCTAGTGTTATGTAATTTATAAATTGATGTTATTATCATTTAAATTTATTGTTCATTAATTTTAAACCACTTACTTTTATTAATAAGTTAAAAAAGACGTTTAACAAATAGTTAATATTATTATTCAGATATGAAACATATACTAAATAATAAAGTGATAAGATTGATAATTTGCATTTGAAAAATAGACTTGTATGCAAAATTTGACATATCCATGATTTTTATAATTTGATTTTATTATTTATAATTATTGTTCATTAATTTTAAAACACTTATTATTAAAATTAAAATGTTAAACATATACTTAAATATAAAGTGATAAGATAGACAATTTGCATTTTAAAAAATACTTACATGGATAATATAACTTAGTCGTTATTTTTAATTAATTATTGCTTTGAAACAACACAAACATAGAAACATATATATATATATATATATATATATATATATATAAAATATAATTAAATATTATCTATATCGCATTCCATAACATATGATCGATAATATGAATCTAATCTATTTACATTCAAATTTCAATCACGACATACAATGATTGTCATAAAACAATGCTTAAACCAAGAAAAAAATTAGTATATACCAACTTACAAATTAAAAACATTAACATAATAACATGGCTCGAAAAATGGTCCAAAACCCGTAAACCATTACAAAAACCTTTAAACTGGTTTTCTTTGTGAATTTTCTATGTAATTGGTATTTTCGTGTCTACTCAAAGAGATTGACCTTTTATAGTAGACTATCCATTAGTTGCTTATTAAACATATTATATAAGTTATAAAATCTTTGAATGATTAATCATTATTTAGAGACATCTGAGTGGTATTCATTAAAATAAGAAGACTCAAATGAATATGGTTTGACTACAAATGCCTCTACTATAAGATATAAAAAGTTTTGGAGATTTCAAATACATATGGTGCAAGAAAAAATGCCTCCATTATAAGTATATACAGACTAGGCGAATGCTCGCGCGTTGCGCAGAAACACCTATATAGTTGAAGTCTTTACAAATATAAGTTTTTTTTTAAATATAACAATAACGTTGTTGTTAAATTTGATATAACAATTTGTATACTAAATTGATATAATATATTGATTATTTTTAATTATATGATAATATATACATCTATTATAACTGCATAATCTCAATCATTTGAATGACTTTTACCCTCAGGTTACATATGAATAAAATTAAATATAATATATTGTATAATGTTATTTATAGTTGTTGTCATTGTTAATTAATATTTTTAAAAATATTTACTTAATGTTTTAATTTGTATTACTATAATTATTTAAAACATCAAATATTGTTTTTTGATTTTAAAGATAACAATATAATCATTTATATAGAGTTATTTTTAACTATTGATATTCTAAGTTATTTTAAGTTAATTATTTGAAAACTTTTAACGATTATAAAAATATCTTTAGGAAATATTTAAGTTAAATTGAGATTACAATTTAGTTTTTGCATTTATCACTTTTTTAAGTGGAACTGAAATTTATATTTAAGTTAACATTGTGATGATAGATTTAAATTAAAATTTTAATTATTTTTTCCAAACTGTTCAAAATTTGTAGTTTTAAACTTATAATGGTTTATATACAAGAGCATATTAAATCTAATAAAATAAGTATATTATGTTAAAATTTAAAGACATAGTTTTATAAGTAGAGGTAAAGATAGTATTTTAAAATTGAAATTTAGTATATTTATGATTACACTTTAGGTTTGATACTTATTTAACCACATTAACCAACTTATAATCATTATTAGAAATACACTACAATTAATCAATTTTAACTATTTAAAAAATATTTTTTGGGATGTTTAAGTTAAACTAAAATTTATATTTAAGTTGACCCTGTAATGTTATACTTAAATTAATAATTGTAATATTTTATACAAATTGTTCCAAAATTGTATCTTTAAAATGATAATGGTTTACATCCAACAATATATTAAAACTAATAAATTAAGTATAATATGTTAAAAGTTACAAAACATAACTTTATAAGTAGAAGTAATGATATTATTTTAATATTGAAATTTAGTTTATATATGATTACACTTTAGGTATGATATTTATTTATCCTTATTAACAAACATACAAATATTATTACAAAGAAATTGAAAATTCATGGGAGTTTCAAATAAATATGGTAAAAGAAGAAATGAATGGGAGTTTCCAATGAATGTTGTGAAAGGAAAAATGTTTCTTTTATAAGTATACTAGGCGAACGCGCGCACTTTACGCAGAAACACTTATATAGTTGAAATCTTTACAAATATATGTTTTTTTTAATACAACAATATTGTTGTTGTTAAATTTGATATAATAACTCGTATACTAAATTGATATAATATATCGATTATTTTGAATTATATGATAATATATACATCTAGTATACCTGCATAATCTCAATCGTTTGAATAACTTATACCCGCGAGTTACTCATGAATTAAATTAAATATAATATATAGCTTAATCTCATTTATAATTGTTATTGTTAATTAATTTTTTAAAATTTATTTGCTTAACATTTTAATTTCTATCATTATAATTATTTAAAACATCAAACATTGTTTTTTGATTTTAAAGGTAACAATATAATCATTTACATAGAGTTAGTTTTAACTATTGTTATTGTAAGTTATTTTAAGCTATTTATTTGAAAATTTTTAACGATTATAAAAATATATTTAGGAAATATTTTAGTTAGATTGATATTACAATTTAATGTTTGCATTTAGCACTATAATTTATCACTTTTAACTAATCACAAAATATTTTTTAGGTTTTTTAAATGGAACTGAAATTTATATTTAAGTTGACACTGTAATGTTATATTTAAATTAACAATTTAAGTATTTTGTCCAAACTGTTCAAAAGTTGTATTTTTAAACTTATAATGGTTTACATACAATAATATATTAAATCTAATAAATTAAGTATAATATGTTAAAAGTTAAATACATAACTTTATAACTAAAAGTAAATATATTATTTAAAAATTGAAATTTAGTTTATTTATGATTACACTTTAGGTTTGATATTTATTTAACTTTATTAACCAACTTATAATCATTATTAGAAAGACACTACAATTTATCACTTTTAACTATTTACAAAATATTTTTTGGGTTGTTTAAGTTAAACTAAAATTTATATTTAAGTTGACCTTGTAATGTTATATTTAAATTAATAATTTAAGTATTTTATACAAATTGTTCAAAAGTTATAGATTTAAAATGATAATGGTTTACATTCAAGAATATATTAAAACTACTAAATTATAAGGTTAAAAGACATAACTTTATAAGTAGAAGTAAAGATATTCTTTTTATATTAATATTTATTTTATATATGATTACACTTTAGGTTTGATATTTATTTAACCTTATTAACCAACTCATTATCATTATTAGAAAGAAATTGAAAAGTCATGGGAGTTTCAAATGAATGTGATGAAAGGAAAAATGTTTCCTATATAAGTATACTAGGTGAATGCCCGCACGTTGCGTGAGATATAAAAAATATTTTATATTAAAAATAACTAAATCATTGTTATTAACAATTAAATAATAATTTCATAAAAAATATAAAAAATGATTTTTAGTATTGTTATTATGTTGAACTATATTATAAGGGATAAAGTTGGAACTTGAAGTTGTTTTGCATATACAATGTTATATGATTAAAATAAAAAAAAATTAAAAATATATAAAGCGTTATTGTTATCTATTAAATAATAATTTATTATTAAATTAAAACGCTTATATTAAATATTATCATTATGTAGAAAATACGATAACAGAGACATCTTTTTATCTATCTTAAATTTTATCATTGTGTACAACATATGATAATATGTTCAACTTTTTATCTTAAATAGTAAAAAAAATGTTTTTTATCATAAATATTACCATAATTATGTAGAACATATGATAATAGTGACGTCTTTTATAAGGTTAAAACTTTAAATTGTATTACATACATGCTTGTAAAACTTGGCTAACACAACCAAATACACGACATGTTACTTCAACACGGCCTCCAATGGAAGCGAGTTCGCCTAACTCATCCAAAAGACACTTGGATCCTTATTAAAGTCCATCCAAATCTAAAAGATACGATCCAAAATCATTTTCGAAAATTTGAAATTTAATTGGTCACTTGTCGACATACACTATCTCACCAAAGAATACACTCAACGTCCTACAAAGTTAGATGCAAGGAAGATCTCATGGCATAGTATTTCACAATATTTCCTATTTATAGAGGAGAATACATTCTCTTGTTCACTCTCACGATCAATGTGGGATGAAAACATTTTAATTAAACTCATCTCTTTATTTGCCAATAATTTCATTTTGTTAAATAAAATATTAAATAATAAAAATAAAACGTTATCCAGAAAATTTATTGTTCAATAGTTCCATTTTTTAGTAATCTCGTAAGTTGCTATAAAAAATCAAGTTTTTATTGAATAACTTTTTGTTCAATCCTAAAATCATAAATTCAGCTAGGTAGTTAATATAGAAAGTTTGTGTATATGTATTTTCATGATTCAAAATGTCATTATAAAATGAATTCATTTATAAAATATAATTGAGTATATATTTCATGCTTTTGAATCAAAGTGATTTTTCAAACAATTATAATTTTATGTTTAGGTAAATTTTTTTATATTTATATAACATTATGTAACTTATAATATTATTATAAACAATTTGAATAATCATGGGAGTTTCAAATGTATGTGGTGAAAGAAAAATGCTTCATTTATCGGTCCAAATTAATCAAACTCGGACTGATTCAGCTTAATATACCAAACTACATAACGTTTTTTCTATTGAAACCCGGTTTTTATATATTTTTTGTTTTTGAATCAAATTTATTTTTCAAACAATTATAATTTTATGTTTAGGTAACTTATTTATAATATTATTAGAAACAATTTGAAAAATCATGGGAGTTTCAAATGTATGTGCTGAAAGGAAAATGCTTCCTTTATCGGTTCAAATTGATCAAACTTAGACCGATTCAACTCAATATACCAAACTACATAACGGTTTTTCAATTGAAACTCTGTTTGAACCTAAAAAAATATTGTTCAAAACCATTTTTGGGATTCTAAAACTTAAATGGATAGTTGCTAATAAAGACAATTTCACCAAAGAATACCCTAACCTCCAAAAAAGGTAGGCATAAGGAAGTTCTCATGGTTTGGTCCCTTTGAAACATTTCACAACCTTTCCTATTTATAGAAGAGGAACGTTCTCTTGTTTACTCTCACCATCGATGTGGGATGAAGACATTGTAATAAAACACGCTTTCTTATTAATAAAGCATTATTCAGCTTATTTAGTAAAACGCCCTTTCTCTTGTTTACCCTTTCTTTATTGTTCAATAGTTCTATTTTTTTATAATCTCGTAAGTTGTTATCCAAAAAAGTAAGTTCTTATTGAATAACTTTTTGTTCAATTCTAAAATCACAAATTCAGTTAGGTACTTAATATAGAAAGCTTGTTTTTATGTATTTTCAAGATTCAAAAGTTCATTATAAAAAGAATTCATTTATAAAATATAATATGCGTATATATTTCGTGCTTTTGATCAAATCGAATTTTCAAACAATTATAATTTTATTTTTAGGTAGATGTTTTTTTATATTTATATAACATTATGTAACTTTTTTAAAATATCATTGGAAACAATTTGAAAAATCATGGGAGTTTCAAATGTATGTAGTGACAGGAAAATGCTTCTTTTATGGTCCAAATAGATCAAACTCAGACCGATTTAACTAAATATACCAAGCTATATTTTTTTTCTAGTGAAACCCGGTTTGTATATATTTCGTGCTTTTGAATCAAAGTGATTTTTCAAACAATTATAATTTTAGGTTTAGGTAGATGCTTTTTTATATTTATATAAAATTATGTAACTTATTTATAATATTATTAGAAATAATTTGAAAAATCATGGGAGCTTCAAATGTTTGTTGTGAAAGGAAAATTATTCCTTTATCGGTCCAAATTGATCCAGCTCCGGTTCAACTCAACATACCCAACTACATAATTTTTTTTCTAACTGAAACACAATTTAAACCTGAAAAAATTTGGTTGAAAACCATTTTTGGAATTCTAAAAGTTAACTGGATACTTGCCAATATAGACAATCTACCAAAGAATACCCTCAACATCCTAAAAAGGTAGGCATAAGGAAGTTCTCATGGTTTGGTCCCTTTGAAACATTTCACAACCTTTCCTATTTATAGAAGAGGAAACATTCTCTTGTTTACTCTCACCATCGATGTGGGATGAAGACATTGTAATAAAACACCATTTCTTGTTTATAGAACATTATTTAACTTATTTATAATATTATTGTAAAGAAATTGAAAACTCATGGGAGTTTCAAATGAATGTGGTGAAAGGAAGTTAAAAATGGTGGTTTCAAATGCATGAGATTCAAGAAAAAATGCTAGCTTTATAAGTATGTATGACTAGGCGAATGTCCGAGCGTTACGTAGAAACAGCTATATAGTTGAAATATTTACAAATATATGTTTATTTAAATATAATAATAAAGTTGTTGTTAAAGTTGATATAATAATTCGTATACAAAATTGGTATAATATAATGATTATTTTAAACTATACGATAATATATACATCTATTATAACTGCATAATCTCAACTGTTTAGATGACTTCTACCCATGAATTACTCATGAATAAAATTAAATATAATATATGGTTTAATGTAATGTATAGTTGTTGTTACTGTTAATTACTTTTTTAAAAATTATTTGCTTAATGTTTCAAATTCTATCATTATAATTATTTAAAACATAAAACATTGTTTTTTTGATTTTAAAGGTAACAATATAATTATTTATATAGGCTTATTTTTAACTATTATTATTGTAAGCTATTTTAAGGTGCTTATTTGAAAACTTTTAACGATTATAAAACTATATTTAGGAAATATTTTAGTTTCATTGAGATTATAATTTAGTTTTTGTATTTAGCACTACAATTTATTACTTTTAACTATTCACAAAATATTCAATGGGTTTTTTAAATGGAACTGAAATTTATATTTAAGTTGATATTGTAATGTTTTATTTAAATTAACTATTTAAGTATTTTGTCCAAAGAGTTCAAAATTTATAGCTTTAAACTGGTAATGGTTTACATACAACAACATATTCAATATAATAAATGAAGTATTATATGTCAAAAGTTAAAGACATAACTTTAGAAGTAGAAGTAAAGAAATTATTTTAATATTGAAATTTAATTTATTTATGATTACAGTTTACGTTTGATATTTATTTAACCTTATCAACAAATTTATAATCATTATTAGAAAGACGCTACAATTTATCACTTTTAACTCTTTATAAAATATTCTTTGGGTTATTTAAGTTAATATAAAATTTATATTTAAGTTGATCCTGTAATGTTATATTTAAATTTATAATTTAATTATTTTATAAAAATTGTTCAAAAGTTGTAGCTTTAAAATGATAATGGTTTACATCCAACAATATTAAAACTAATAAATTAAGTGTAATGTGTTAAAAGTTAAAAAACATAAGTTTATAAGTAGAAGTCAATATATTATTTTAATATTGAAATTTAGTTTATATATGATCACACTTTAGATGTGATATTTATTTAACCTTATTAACCAACTTATAATTATTATTAGTAAGAAATTGAAAAGTCATGGGAGTTTCAAATGAATGTGGTGAAAGAAAAAATGCATGGAAGTTTCAAATGAATGTGGTGAAAGGAAAAATGTTTCCTTTATAATATAGTATGATATGATATGATATGATGATACATATATAGATATAGACTAGAGAAATGTCACCGCATTGCATAGGATAGGAAAAAAAATATTTTATGGTAAAAATAACTTAATCATTGTTCTTAAAAATTAAATAATAATTTCATAACAAATATGAAAATGATTTATAATATTATCATTATGTTGAACTATATCATAAGAGATAAAGTTTGAACTTGAAGTTGTTATGCATATACAAAGTTATACGGTTAAAATAGTAAGAAAATTATAAATTTTCAAAAATAATAAATCACTATTGTTATCTATTAATAATAATTTCATAGTAACCCTAATTGTTTTTTATCTAAGTTTTTCTCTATTGAACATACAAATATGAATACCAAAGCAATAACCCTAGATCTAGGATATACAATTCCAGATTCATATATAATATTAGGGTTGATCATTACCTCACTTGTTATGTAGCAATAACTAGGACCACCTTGACTATTGAAAGTTTAGTGCCCCAAGTGTTGCACCTCTAATGGGGTCACAAACACCCAATGCAACAAGGATGAGTAGGACAGATGAAGAAATCGGCCAGGGTTCTCTTAGAAAGGCATAGGCCAAAATTCCTTAGGTTAAGTGGGTTTATATAGCTGAGGACTTCTAGGGTTTCCAGGAGGAAACCCTAATTTCCTTGCTTAGGCCTTAAGCAGTCCATAGACCTCCACAATAGAAGCCTTGGACGAATTCTATACGATCTCCTATAGATTTCGTCCAGTCCTCCCATAGGATTCCATCAACCCAACTTTTCAACTATCAATGATTTGTAAAATAGCCCCTCCATTATTAATTAGTTCCTTTAATCACAAAATTAATATCAAATTAATTTCTGATCAATTACTAATTAATATGATTTCCAAATAATATATATTAATCTTATAATATATTATCAAAATCATTTCGAGTACTAATTTATTATTTATATAGTCAATCCTACTATCTCTCTCTCTCTATCTCTCTCTCCATTAGTCATCCTATCAAGTTGCATGAATGAAGGCAACCCAAAAGGACCATGCTAAAAATTAAATCAAGTACATACCAATTATAGTTATGAGCTTAGACACCTAATCCAACAGTCTCCCACTTAGATAAGTCTAATAACTATTATCGCAATTATGACTTCAGAATTTGACTAGCAATCGTAGCTTTGAAAAGCCAATGTAGAACTCTAATCTTATCAATGATGCATCCTTTAGATAAGTGATCAAATATTCCACCGTTCTATAAGATTAAGTCTAATAACTATTATTGCAATTATGACTTCAGAATTTGACTAGCAATCGTAGCTTTGAAAAGCCAATGTAGAACTCTAATCATATCAATGATGCGTCCTTTAGATAAGTGATCAAATATTCCACCGTTCTATAAGATATCGTATGGACATGAGATATAGATTATAATCATTCTCTCTGTCCAAGGTTTGTTTCCCGATTTCTGATTTATGACGATTGACTCAGACTACAATTGAACACATCAACTTAGGCCCTGTTTGATATGCATCTGACCGAGTCAGGTCAGACATTTTTGGCTGACTCGGTTAGACAAAAGGTGTTTGATAGACAAAATCTTGACGTCTGACTCGGAAAGCAAGGTCTGACCGAGAAAGAAGTTAGGAGATGGCTGACCCAGAAAGAAAGTGAGGGTTTCCAATAGTACCCTTGGCTTAGATAAAAATTCATAGCTAATGAAGGTTACGAGATTAGAACTTAGGTCTCCCTTGTAAAAGGGATAGTGTTTACCAACAAGCTGAATGGATTTTTGTGTTTTATTTCTAAAATAATATATTTAATGTCTATTATGCTGGAAGTTTTTTATACATTATTATTATTATTATTATTATTATTATTATTATTATTATCAATGTCTATTATTATTATTATTATTATTATTATCTTCATATTGCATAGAAACGTGTAGAGCATCGGGGTAAAATGGTCATTTTGCACCAGTCAGCACATTCAATCAGATTTTCAATCAAACAGCATGATTTCTTACTCAGCCATAATTTCTTACTGAGACAGACCTTTCTCAGTCAACACTTTCTCGATCAGCAACTATCAAACGGGGTCTTAGTCCAGGCTTGGCGAAGCGTTTATGGTGTCATCATTAAATCAACGAGGGGATCACATATATCGCTTTCATCCCATTTAGGGTAAAAGGAACAAATAAACTCCGACTCATATTCTTGTCCTATTTACTCATCAAATCAGACACGACAATACGTTTTATAACATCAAGTTACTAATATGTTTACATATTATCAATGTACAACCGACTTGTAAACAACAACTATGTGTCTCAGTTTCAAGAATACAAGATATTATCATCTCACAATCACTCGTGATAAAATCCATGAAGTACTGACGAACACTGCAGCAAACATTTTCTATGTCTGAGGACTTAGACAATCTATAGTCGGATTCATGACAGTCTTACCTCATTACTTACTTCCAAAGTATGATCGCTTGTGGATGCTTGAATGATCTTATAATTCGGGAAGTAAAACATGCGAAGTGAAACACAAGAATAACCTAGTCCAATATGCTCTCAAAACTTTTGAATATAAATAAAACACTTTTTATTTAATCACCATATTAATTAGACCTTATTCATTGTTTACTGTTTCGACTAATCAACTCAATATTTGAATTAAAACAATAGTCATCCCATACTCCAAGCATGCACACTATGTTTATCTATGGTCATTCCTTTGTGAAATAGATCAATTGAACACGTTTCCAATGATGCTCATTTCACATTTCCCTAATCCTTATTATAATTGTAAGAATACAAATTTCTTACCACTAATAGAATGTGTTAGAGTCTAACCTTTCATGCAATGATCATTTTGTGATGTCGAGGCTCCAAAGTCACAGTGACTTGGCCAATGATATTACAAAGCATTTCATTTGAGATTGTTACAAGACAATTCCCTGGAAATGAAGTCTCACATTCAAGGTACTTTCCTTGAACATCCTTCTTGCATAAAAGTTTCTAACTAACACATAGATTCTTAATATCCATCTCCCATTATGGAAACAATTCCATAAATGTCATATGAAAATCCATTCTTAATATAATCCTATCTATTCATAATTATATCAATACGGTCCATCCAAAATAATATATTACTTCCAACTGTCCACAAGCAACCAATCTTTGGTAAACCTCAGTTTGTCCTTGACGGTTGTTTAACAACTTTAGTCATCTCCAGTTCTAGTCGTTTCCCCTCTTATTGCGTTAGGTATTTGAAAAAATCAGAACATGCGAATATTATAGCATATGCAATCGATCCTATACCCGAAACAAATGGGATACGATTCATAATCTCTTACAGAAAGACATGATACTAGACCAGTCTCTTGCTATAATATTTCCATATACAGAATTTCCTATGCTGAAACATTTCAACATGACATTCATATATGTCTATGACTAATTTCAATAGACTCGAAATGAAGTATAAATGCCCTCTCCCCTATAACTTACTATAGTGAAACAATTTCCAAATTCTGCAACTTTCCAAATTTTGAACTTTGTTTCCTATAATCAGCGTTGCTAACTTGCAACACTTTACATAATAATCATGCTCCCACCAGCATAACAATTATCTTCTTACCAGCATAACAATTATGCTCCCACTAGCTTTGACATGTATTCAGAAATCAGTTGTACTTCTAGAAATCAATACCTATTGACTTTTTTACCAAAGTTCATATTTCTAATATGTGGTGCTTCGATAAGTCTTTATCTAGACTTCTCAAGCTCATACTGATGGGTTTTAAGCATTTTAACACTTCCTAAGTGTACATGCAACCCTAATAAACCTTGGATCTATGTTTGTCTAAGATACATGCAAATAATTATTTTTCCAAGGTTCATATCCTAACTAGCATGGCATGGGGAACTTGAATCAAATAAAGCTAGTAGAAATACTTACCTTGTAGTTGTAGTTGATTCCTTGGAGTTTTAGAGCCTAGCACCAATAGTGTGGATGCCTCAAATGGAAATCACAAATCACCACAAACTTGGAACTTTGAGAGAATAGTCACTACTATCTTAAAATCGGCCCTCTTGCTTTACTCACTCAACTAGTGTGATTTCAAGAACCAAAGCCTCCTTTATATAGTGTCGTTGATTAGGGTTACATCCATGTAAACCCTAATACCCATGTCTCTTCATTTCCATGAGATCCATGGGTTAAGGCTCCATGGAGTATCCATGGACTTTCCATGCAAGCCTAGCCCATTCCAAATAAGCATTAGCCCACACTATATAAATGTAGAAGCCCATATTTAATTAGTAATACTTTTGATCTCTAAATTAATCCTAGATTAATTATAGGTCAATACTAATTAAATAATATGATCTTATATTAATATATTAAAACTTATAATATATTAATAAATCATAACTTATACTATTCTCAAAAGATTATCCATACATTGTTCGGGTGAAGTGCAACCCAAATGGACCATGCTGGGTCGGGTCAAGCACATACCAAATATAGTTATGGACTTAGACACTATATTCAACAGTCTCCCACTTGGATAAGTCTAATAACTATAGTTGCAAGTATGACTTCAGGAACCGATCAACAATCGTAGCTCTTTAAACTCTGTTGAACTAGAACGTGCCATTTTAGATAAGTGATCATATAATCCTCTGTTCTAGATATCACCCGGACAAATACATGGAACATGGTCTTACTTATTGTCCAGCATTTGTTTCCCGATTTCCGATTTGTTTGACATAGAACTTAACTGAACACATCAATTTAGTTCTGACTGGGCCCAGTACATAGGTCAAAACAAAATCATCGAGGGGCCCAGATATCGCTTCTAATCCTAGAAGGAACAGATAAAATTCGACTCATATGTTTGTTCTACCACTCATTGAATTATACAAAAAAGCACGTTTTATAACATCGAGTTACCAATGCGTTTTCGTACAATCATTGCATAACCAACTTGTAAGTAACAAATCATATCTCTAGGTTTGAAGACTTATATGATATTACCGTCTCACGATCACTCGAGATAAATTCCATGAAGTGATTCCAGTGAGCGTGGGTTGAGTCCAATGCTCAGAACTTATGAGCACTCATGATTGTTGTAGCCTGACCTCTACAACCAATCATGACAGTCTTGATTCATACCTACTTCCGACGTATGACCGACTGTGGAGATTCGAATAATATGATATACCAAACATAATTATTCTGGAAGTCAAAACATGCAAAAGAAATATAGCAAACAATTGACAAGTGATAGAAACACTTTACTCATAAATAATAGCTTTTATTTATCATCAAATGTCAATTACATTTTACAAATTTCAAGATTATCTAACTACTAAAACTAATATTATCCTTCAGCCCTATGCTCCGAGCATGCTGGAGATGCTTAGCCCGAGTCAGTCCCTTAGTGAGGGGATCTGCTGGGTTCTCATCTGATGATACCCTCTTTGTCACGAGGATTCCTTCTTCTATTTGATGTCTGATGAAGTGATATTTTCTGTCAATGTGTCTGGATCTCCCATGATCTCTTGGTTCCATGGCTAAGGCAACCGCACTATTCCTGTCACAGAAAATCTCCATTGGCTCTTTTATAGCTGGTACAACTCCAAGGTCTCCGATGAAGTTCTTTAGCCATATAGCCTCCTTTGTTGCCTCGCTTGCTGCTATATACTCGGATTCACAAGTGGAATCAGCCACTGTCTCCTGCTTGGAACTTTTCCAAGTAATTTCCCCTCCGTTTAGGGTAAAGACCCAGCCCGACTGAGAGCGGAAATTATCCCTGTCAGTCTGAAAGCTAGCATTACTGTACCCTACAACTCTCAAACTATCACTCCCACCAAGGGTAAGGTGTTGGATATAGTGTCTAAGTCCATAACTATATTTGGTATGTACTTGACCCGACCCGGCATGGTCCATTTGGGTTGCACTTCACCCGAACAATTTATGGATAATATTTGAGAATAGTACAGGTTAGGATTTATTAATATATTATAAGTTCTAATATATTAATATAAGATCATATTATTTAAATAGTAGTGATCTATAATTAATCTAGGATTAATTTAGAGATCAAAGATATTACTAATTAAATATGGGCTTCTATATTTATATAGTATGGGCTAGTGCTTATTTGGAATGGGCTAGGCTTGCATGGAAAAAGTCCATGGATACTCCATGGAGCTTTAACCCATGGATCTCATGGAAATGAAGAGACATGGGTATTAGGGTTTACATGGATGTAACCCTAATCCATCACACTATATAAAGGAGGCTCTGGTTCTTGAAATCACACTAGTTGACACTTGTTGAGGTGAGGGCCGATTTCAAGATAGTAGTGACTATTCTCTCAAAGTTCCAAGTTTGTGGTGATTTGTGATTTCCACTTGAGGCATCCACACTATTGGTGCTAGGCTCGAAAACTCCAAGCAATCAACTACAACTTCAAGGTAAGTATTTCTACTAGCTTTATTTGGTTCATGTTCCCTATGCCATGCTAGTTAGGATATGAACCTTGGAAAAATAATTATTTGCATGTATCTTAGACAAACATAGATCCAAGGTTTATTAGGGTTGCATGTACACTTAGGAAGTGTTAGAATGCTCAAAACCCAACAGTGGTATCAGAGCCTAGGCTTGTTTGTTTGATACTTGTTGCAATATTATGGAAAAAGTCAAAAAACTTGTTGTCTGACTGTTGGACTCGGCGAGTCCATGGGGGGACTCGTCGAGTTCACTTGTATCTTCAACCTACTCGTCGAGTAGGTTCATGCACTCGGCGAGTAGGGTCGACAGAGTCTAGATTTTCGACTTTAGTTGTTGGAAATGGATTAGAAACATTACCCTAAACTGTTTTGGAACTTGAAAACTTGTTTTAGTTGGTGTAATGTCTTGCTAATTCATTTACAACAACTAGTTATCAAGATTACAAAGTCTTAAATGTGATTTTGATTCATGAAAGTGTTCATATTCATGTTCTTGTTCTTATGATGTTTAGATGATCATAGGAATTATTTGTAACCTATGTGGTAGTTTAATTCTTGATCATAATGTGTTTTAATGGTATTCATAACTTGTCCTCAAGTTATGGAAAAGTCGAGGGAAGAAAAGAAAGAGATCTTCAAAGGATACCAAGGCTCGGACCCTTGATGGCTCTTCTTCAAGTGGAACCAAGAAAGGTTTCATCACTCCCTCTTCTGACCCAAAAGAGGGTGAATGCTTCTATTGCCATGAAAAGGCTCATTGGAAGCGGAACTGCCCAAAGTACCAGCAGGATGTGAAGGATGGGAAAGTCAAACCCAACCATGCAGGTATTTACACTATCTTATCTAATAACTCACCCCATTCTAAATCTTGGGTCCTTGATACCGGTTCTGGTATTCATATTTGTTGTGACTTGCAGGGACTAAGAAGAAGTGAGAATGTGGAGCAAGGAAGAATAAACTTGATCATGGGGAATAGGAAAGCTTCACCTATCACCAAGATTGGAGTTTATACTTTATCGCTAAGTAGTGGGTTTAGTTTAGATTTGAATAAATGTTGTTATTCTCCAGGAATGGCAAGAAATATTATTTCCTTTCATGCTTTGTACAAACAAGGGTTTACCTTTTCGTTTAATAATGAAGTTGGTTCTATTGATGCTTTCTTTAATTATGTTCTTTATTTTAAAGCATTACCTTGTGATGGTGTGTATGAAGCTATGTCTGTTGTAGATAGCTTAGGAAATAATGTGATGTGTATTGATTCTATTAATAATAATAACTTGGATAAAGCATCATTATGGCATTGTCGTCTTGGACATATAAGCAAGAAACGCATAGGCCAACTCCAAAAGGATGGAGTCTTGGAGTCATTTGACCTAAAGTCAGATGAAAGTTGTGAATCATGCTTACTCGGAAAGATGACAAAATCACCCTTCACAGGCTCCTGTGAGAGGGGTGAAGGTTTGTTGGATCTTGTACACACGGATGTGTGTGGACCATTCAAACATGCCACAAGGGATGCCAATCGTTATTATTTGACTTTTACTGATGATTACAGTAGATATGGATATGTCTATTTGATCAAGCATAAGTCAGAGACTTTCGAAAGGTTTAAGGAATTTAAACAGGAAGTCGAGAATCAATTGGGCAGGAACATTAAGATGCTTCGATCCGATCGTGGTGGTGAGTATCTTAGTTCAGAGTTCCTCGACTATCTTAGGGAATGTGGGATTGTCTCACAATTGACACCTCCCAGGACACCACAGTTGAATGGTGTAGCTGAGAGGCGTAATCGAACCTTGTTAGATATGGTTCGTTCCATGATGAGTCGAGCTACGCTACCTATCTCATTCTGGGGGTATGCCTTAGAGATTGCCGCCCATATTTTCATCAGCTACCCACAGCAATCCTTTGGTTACCTCTTCTACAGACCTAGTGATAATGTGGTCTTTGTAGCAAGAAGAGGAGTTTTTCGAGAGAGATAATTTATAAGCCAAGGAAATAGTGGGAGGCAAATTGATCTTGAAGAAATTCAACAGTCAAGTGGTGAAGGAACTTCAAACCCTAGCCCTCAACTTGAGGAGGAAACTCCTGTTGAGCCAGTTGATGTGCCTGTACCTCTGAGGCGTTCCAAGAGAGTTAGGAATGCACCTGAACATTATTATGGTTTCCATACTACTGCGGAAGGTGAGACACTTATTAGTGATGAGACACTAGTAGGTCTGGATGAACCTAACAGCTACACGGAAGCCATGGCAGGCCCTGAGGCTGCTAAATGGAAAGAGGCTATGGATAGCGAGATACAATCCATGTATGACAATCAAGTTTGGAACTTGGTTGAGAATGTACCTGGTCATAAGACTGTATGGTGCAAATGGATCTTCAAGAAGAAGACCGACATGAATGGTAATGTACACACTTATAAGGCACGACTGGTTGCAAAAGGTTATTCTCAAACTCCGGGAGTTGATTTTGATGAAACCTTTTCACCAGTGGCCAAGATAAAGTCTATTAGGGTTCTGTTAGCCATTGCTGCATTTCATGACTATGAAATATGGCAAATGGATGTCAAAACCGCTTTCCTTAATGGAAAGTTGGCTGAGGATGTTTACATGGTTTAGCCAGAGGGTTTTGTCAGTACCGAGTACCCCAATAGAGTGTGTAAACTCGAGAAATCCATTTATGGATTGAAACAGGCGCCTCGTAGGTGGAATCTTTGCTTTGATGAGAAAGTCAAGGAATTTGGCTTTTCAAGGAGTGAAGATGAATCTTGTGTCTATATCAAGGCTAGTGGGAGCATAGTCAGTTTTTTGGTACTGTATGTGGATGACATACTACTCATAGGAAATGACATCCCAACCCTGCAGGAAGTAAAGTCCTGGCTTGGGAAGTGTTTCGCTATGAAGGACCTTGGTGAAGCTGCCTATATCCTAGGAATAAAGATTTTGAGAAACAGGAGTAAAAGACTAATTGGATTTAGTCAAAGTACCTACTTGGACAAAGTGTTGAAAAGATTCAACATGCATAACTCCAAGAAAGGTGAGTTACCCATTCAGAGTAATGCCAGATTGAGTAAGACACAAAGCCCTAGTACTGAGGCTGAGATAGCAGAAATGAGTCGACTTCCTTATGCTTCAGCTGTAGGATCGATCATGTATGCTATGACGTGTACTCGACCTGATGTAACCTTTGCTTTGAGCATGGTTAGCATGTATCAGGGGAACCCTGGCAAGGAACACTGAACTGCGGTAAAGAATATCCTCAAGTACCTGCGAAGGACTAAGGACTGGGTCCTTACCTTTGGTGGGAGTGATGACTTGAGAGTTGTAGGGTATAGTGATGCTAGCTTCCAGACTGATAGGGATAATTTCCGCTCTCAGTCGGGCTGGGTCTTTACCTTAAACGGAGGAGCAATCACTTGGAAGAGTTCCAAGCAGGAGACAGTGGCTGATTCTACTTGTGAATCAGAGTATATAGCGGCAAGCGAGGCAGCAAAGGAGGCTATATGGCTAAAGAACTTCATCGGAGACCTTGGAGTTGTACCAGCTATAAAAGAGCCAATGGAGATTTTCTGTGACAGCAATAGTGCGGTTGCCTTAGCCAAGGAACCAAGAGATCATGGGAGATCCGGACACATTGATAGAAAATATCACTTCATCAGCCATCGAATAGAAGAAGGGATCCTCGTGGCGAAGAGGGTATCATCAGATGAGAACCCAGCAGATCCCCTCACGAAGGGACTAAGTAGGGTTAAGCATCTCCAGCATGCTCGGAGCATAGGGCTGAAGGATGATATAAGTTTTAGTAGTTAGATAAATTATGAAATTTGTAAAGTGTAATTGACATTTGATGATGAATAAAAGGTGTTTTATTTATGAGTAAAGTGTTGCTATCTCTTGTCGATTGTTTACTATATTTCTTTTGCATGTTTTGACTTCCAGAATAATTATGTTTGGTATATCATATTATTCAAACCTCCACAGTCGGTCATATGTCGGAAGTAGGTATGAATCAAGACTGTCATGATTAGTTGCAGAGGTCTAAGGTGTTGGATATGGCTACAACAATCATGAGTGCTCATAAGTTCTGAGCATTGGACTCAACCCACGCTCACTGGAATCACTTCATGGAATTTTATCTCGAGTGATCGTGAGACGGTAATATCATATAAGTCTTCAAACCTAGAGATATGATTTGTTACTTACGAGTTGGTTATGCATTGATTGTACGAAAACGCATTGGTAACTCGATGTTATAAAACGTGCTTTTTTGTGTAATTCAATGAGTGGTAGAACAACCATATGAGTCGAAGTTTATCTGTTCCTTCTTGGATTAGAAGCTGATATCTGGGCCCCTCGATGATTTTGTTTTGACCTATGTACCGGGCCCGGTCAGAACTAAGTTGATGTGTTCAATTAAGTTCTTTGTCAAACAAATCGGAAATCGGGAAACAAACTGCTAGACAATAAGTAAGACATTGTTCCATGTATTTGTCCGGCTGATATCTAGAACAGAGGATTATATGATCACTTATCTAAATGGCGCGTTCTAGTTCAACAGAGTTTAAAGAGCTACGATTGTTGATCGGTTCCTGAAGTCATACTTGCAACTATAGTTATTAGACTTATCCAAGTGGGAGACTGTTGGATATAGTGTCTAAGTCCATAACTATATTTGGTATGTACTTGCCCCGACCCGGCATGGTCCATTTGGGTTGCACTTCACCCGAACAATTTATGGATAATATTTGAGAATAGTACAGGTTATGATTTATTAATATATTATAAGTTCTAATATATTAATATAAGATCATATTATTTAATTAGTAGTGATCTATAATTAATCTAGGATTAATTTAGAGATCAAAGATATTACTAATTAAATATTGGCTTCTATATTTATATAGTATGGGCTAGTGCTTATTTGGAATGGGCTAGGCTTGCATGGAAAAAGTCCATGGATACTCCATGGAGCTTTAACCCATGGATCTCATGGAAATGAAGAGACATGGGTATTAGGGTTTACATGGATGTAACCCTAATCCATCACACTATATAAAGGAGGCTTTGGTTCTTGAAATCACACTAGTTGACACTTGTTGAGGTGAGGGCGGATTTCAAGATAGTAGTGACTATTCTCTCAAAGTTCCAAGTTTGTGGTGATTTGTGATTTCCACTTGAGGCATCCACACTATTGGTGCTAGGCTCTAAAACTCCAAGCAATCAACTACAACTTCAAGGTAAGTATTTCTACTAGCTTTATTTGGTTCATGTTCCCCATGCCATGCTAGTTAGGATATGAACCTTGGAAAAATAATTATTTGCATATATCTTAGACAAACATAGATCCAAGGTTTATTAGGGTTGCATGTACACTTATGAAGTGTTAGAATGCTCAAAACCCAACATAAGGACCCAGTCCTTAGTCCTTCGCAGGTACTTGAGGATATTCTTTACCGCAGTCCAGTGTGCCTTGCAAGGGTTCCCCTGATACCTGCTAACCATGCTCAAAGCAAAAGCTACATCAGGTTGAGTACACGTCATAGCATACATGATCGATCCTACATCTGAAGCATAAGGTAGTGGACTCATTTCTGCTATCTCAGCCTCAGTACTAGGGCTTTGTGTCTTACTCAATCTGGCGTTACTCTGAATGGGTAACTCACCTTTCTTGGAGTTATGCATGTTGAATCTTTTCAACACTTTGTCCACATAGGTGCTTTGACTAAGTCCAATTAGTCTTTTACTCCTGTTTCTCAAAATCCTTATCCCTAGGATATAGGCAGCTTCACCAAGGTCCTTCATAGCGAAACACTTCCTAAGCCAGGACTTTACTTCCTGCAGGGTTGGGATGTCATTTCCTATGAGTAGTATGTTATCCACATACAGTACCAAAAAGCTGACTATGCTCCCACTAGCCTTGATAAAGATACACGATTCATCTTCACTCCTTGAAAAGCCAAATTCCTTGACTTTCTCATCAAAGCAAAAATTCCATCTGTGAGGTGCTTGTTTCAATCCATAAATGGATTTCTCGAGTTTACACACTCTATTGGGGTACTCTGTACTGACAAAACCCTCAGGCTGAACCATGTAAACATCTTCAGCCAACTTTCCATTAAGGAAAGCAATTTTGACATCCATTTGCCATATTTCATACTCATGAAATGCAGCAATGGCTAACAGAACCCTAATAGACTTTATCTTGGCCACTGGTGAAAAGGTCTCATCATTATCAACTCCCGGAGTTTGAGAATAACCCTTTGCAACCAGTCGTGCCTTATAAGTGTGTACATTACCATCCATGTCGGTCTTCTTCTTGAAGATCCATTTGCACCCAACTACCTTACGATCAAGTACATGGTCAACCAAGTTCCAAACTTGATTGTCATATATGGACTGTATCTCGCTATCCATAGCCTCTTTCCATTTAGCAGCCTTAGGGCCTGCCATGGATTTCATGTAGCTGTTAGGCTCATCCAAACCTACTAGTGTATCATCACTAATAAGTGTCTCACCTTCCGCAGTGATATGGATACCATAGTAATGCTCAGATGCATTCCTAACTCTTGTGGAACGTCTTAGAGGTACAGACTCGTCAATTGGCTCAACAGGAGTTTCCTCCTCAAGTTGAGGGCTAGGGTTTGAAGTTCCTTCACCACTTGACTCTTGAATTTCTTCAAGGTCAATTTGCCTCCCACTGTCTCCTTGGCTTATAAACTCTCTCTCTCTCGAAAGACTCCTCTTCTTGCTACAAAGACCACATTATCACTAGGTCTGTAGAAGAGGTAACCAAAGGATCTTTGTGGGTAGCCGATGAAAATACACCTCTCGCTTCGGGGTTCTAGCTTATCATGAGTCTCGCGCCTCACAAAATCCTCGCAACCCCAAATCTTGATGTGGTCTAGTTTGGGTACTTTACCAGTCCACATCTCATGAGGAGTTTTGGCAACTTTCTGACTAGATTAAGGATATGGGCGGCAGTCTCTAAGGCATACCCCCAAAATGAGATTGGTAGCGAAGCTCGACTCATCATGGAACGAACCATATCCAGCAATGTTCGATTACGCCTCTCAGCTACACCATTCAACTGTGGTGTCCTGGGAGGTGTCAATTGTGAGACAATCCCACATTCCCTAAGATAGTCGAGGAACTCTGAACTAAGATACTCACCACCTCGATCGGATCGAAGCATCTTAATGTTCCTGCCCAATTGATTCTCGACTTCCTGTTTAAATTCCTTAAACCTTTCGAAAGTCTCTGACTTATGCTTGATTAAGTAGACATATCCGTATCTACTGTGATCATCAGTAAAAGTCAAATAATAACGATTAGCATCCCTTGTGGCATGTTTCAATGGTCCACACACATCCGTGTGTACAAGGTCCAACAAACCTTCACCCCTCTCAAAAGAGCCTGTGAAGGGTGACTTTGTCATTTTTCCAAGTAAGCATGATTCGCAACTATCATCTGACTTAAGGTCAAATGACTCCAAGACTCCATCCATTTGGAGTTGGCCTATGCATTTCTTGCTTATATGTCCAAGACGACAATGCCATAATGATGCTTTATCCAAGTTATTATTATTAATAGAATCAATACACATCACATTATTTCCTAAGCTATCTACAACAGACACAGCTTCATACACACCATCACAAGGTAATGCCTTAAAATAAAGAACATTATTAAAGAAAGCATCAATAGAACCAACTTCATTATTAAATGAAAAGGTAAACCCTTGTTTATACAATGCATGAAAGGAAATAATATTTCTTTCAATTTCTGGTGAGTAACAACATTTATTCAAATCTAAATTAAACCCACTGCTTAGCGATAAAGTATAAACTCCAATCTTGGTGACAGGTGTAACTTTCCTATTCCCCATGATTAAGTTTATCCTTCCTTGCTCCACATTCTCACTTCTTCTTAGTCCCTGCAAGTCACAACAAATATGAATACCACAACCGGTATCAAGGACCCAAGAGTTAGAATTGGGTGAGTTATTAGAAATGATAGTGTAAATACCTACATGGTTGGGTTTAACTTTCCCATCCTTCACATCTTGCTGGTACTTTGGGCAATTCCGCTTCCAATGTGCCTTTTCATGACAATAGAAGCATTTAGCCTCTTTTGGTTCAGATGAAGGAGTGATGAAACTTTTCTTGGTTCCACTTGAAGAAGAGCCATCAAGGGTCCTAACCTTGGTACCCTTCAAAGAACTCTTTCTCTTCTTCCCTCGTCCTTTCCCAATTACCAAGACAGGGGCGGAGTTGGTAGGAGTAGGAGTAACAATCGCCTTACCCTTAAGACCACTTTCCGCGGTCTTTAAGAGTCCTTGAAGTTTGCTGAGTGTGACCTCTTCCTTGTTCATGTGGTATGTCATGCGGAATTGATCATAACATGAAGGTAAGGAGTGCAAAATGATATCTATTGCAAGCTCCTCGGGGAAGTTCACATTAAGCTTCAGCAAACGGTCCACAAATCTTTGCATTTTCTGCATGTGGCCCGTGATGGGTTCACCATCCTTCATGCGAGATGTTATCATGAAGGAGATGATTTCATACCTCTCTTGACAAGCACTTTGATGGTATCTTTCCATCAAGTCTTGGTGCATCTCATAGGGGTAGAAATCTTCATAGGATTTTTGGAGATCCGTGGTCATAGTGGCCATCATGATGCATTCCACCTTGGTGGCATCCCTTAAGCTCCTTATCGAGGACATATTCCTTGTCCTCGTAGCGAGTGATCATTCTGATGTTTCTGATCCATTCATTAAAGTTGGATCCATCAAAAGTGGCTTTCCCACACAAGTTCATAAGAGAAAGGGAGCCATTAGATTTAGTGCCAGAAGCAGCAGTGTTTGCAGACATATGAAAAGAAGAAAAGTTTAGTTTAGATATAGAGATAGTCCTTAATAAAACACTCAAATGTAATATTAAGGCTAGGACCCAATCATAATATATTATACTTAGAAGAGGTATGTCGTAATCTAAGTAATAACATATTTGAAAGGTAGGTGAATGACGATTCACCAATTTCCACCAAAAATGAAATATTAAATATTATGTTTTAATTTGGTACTTATAAATTCCTAGATTCGTTTTGAGATTCAATGAACTTTTCAAAGGCATGTTTCAATCTCGAGTGTGCCCTCCATGTTTTGTGACTGGGATGCCGAGGATCACAAAACGAGGTGTGAAGTAGCCATGCAAATTACTTGGTACCCTTAATGTATTACCCCTCAATCGATGTGCCGGTTAACCACACACGCTCCATCGATACTATGATAAACATTAAGTCACCCTTTACCTACCTTGTTAAGTTCAAGTTAGTGTGCCGGTTAACCACACACGCTCCACTAACGACTTAAAGAAAGTGTAAAGTGTAATTTCATGGATTAGCACCTTATTCACATTTTTCCTAAAGTAACTAAGATTAGGAATTTAATAAAACATTTAGTTACTTTATAATATTCATCATACTTTTAATGAGAATTTATAAGTCCTTGTCCTACCCGTTCGGCTAACGACCCTCCACCAGTCAAGCAAGTGGTGGGTGAGAGTGGACACCCATTAAGTTGCCATTTTATAGACAACAACCTTATACCCACCTTATAGACTAGCTTCATGAATGAGGCGTACTAGCGGTAAGACGACTTTAATCTTATATATATATATATATATATATATATATATATATATATATATATATATATATATTATTATTATTATTATTATTAACTTATAATATTATAAGTATAAGGGTTGAATTTTAACTTTTAAAATTCTAAGGGTTGGAACTAAAGTTTTTAATATGACTTTACTTGTTCCAAAACATGAGGGCAAGTTTTGTAAACTTTCAAAACTTTTCATTTCTTGTAACTTATGAGTTAAATAGAGTAACAAAAATGAAGACTCTTCATTTTTCTAACTCGTGTGTTCTTTAAATGGTTTTAATTCAAGTGTGACCCTTGGTTTTCCATAACTTGAGGACAAGTTATGGACTCCATTAAAACACATTATGATCAAGAATTAAACTACCAAGTAGGTTACAAGTAATTCCTATGATCATCTAAATTCATAAGATCAAGAACATGAATATCCATATCAAAGTTTCAAGATCATATAAACACATATAATCATGAAAAATTGATATTAGCCATTGTAAATGGATTAGAACAAATATTACACCATCTAAAACAAGTTTTATAACACCAAAACAGTTTAGGGTAATATTTCTAGTCCATTTCCAGCAGCAAAAGTCGAAAATCTGCATTCTGTGGCTCCTACTCGCCGAGTGCACAAACCTACTCGCCGAGTAGGATGAAGATACACATGAACTCGGCGAGTCCCCCCATGGACTCGGGAAGTTCATCAGGCAGACAGCAAGTTTTTCGACTTTTTCCAATATTTTGCATCAAGTATCAAACAAACAAGCCTAGGCTCTGATACCACTTATGGGGTTTGAGCATTCTAACACTTCCTAAGTGTACATGCAACCCTAATAAACCTTGGATCTATGTTTGTCGAAGATACATGCAAATAATTATTTTTCCAAGGTTCATATCCTAACTAGCATGGCATGGGGAACTTGAATCAAATAAAGCTAGTAGAAATACTTACCTTGTAGTTGTAGTTGATTCCTTGGAGTTTTAGAGCCTAGCACCAATAGTGTGGATGCCTCAAATGGAAATCACAAATCACCACAAACTTGGAACTTTGAGAGAATAGTCACTACTATCTTGAAATCGGCCCTCTTGCTTTACTCACTCAACTAGTGTGATTTCAAGAACCAAAGCCTCCTTTATATAGTGTGGTGGATTACGGTTACATCCATGTAAACCCTAATACTCATGTCTCTTCATTTCCATGAGATCCATGGGTTAAAGCTCCATGGTGTATCCATGGACTTTCCATGCAAGCCTAGCCCATTCGAAATAAGCATTAGCGCACACTATATAAATGTAGAAGCCCATATTTAATTAGTAATACTTTTGATCTCTAAATTAATCCTAGATTAATTATAGATCAATACTAATTAAATAATATGATCTTATATTAATATATTAGAACTTATAATATATTAATAAATCAAAACTTATATTATTCTCAAAAGATTATCCATAAATTGTTTGGGTGAAGTGCAACCCAAATGGACCATGCCGGGTCGGGTCAAGCACATACCAAATATAGTTATGGACTTAGACACTATATCCAACACATACACCATTCAATAGATAGCTCACGTGTATGTCTAAACCTTTTCTAAACTTATGGCAACAAGTCCCGAATGTTTAAACTATTTGCCATTCTCACAATTCGAACCATAAAAAGGGATGTTGTAATCATACTCGAATTTGAGAACGCAATCATCACAGCTTCTAACTGTAATCCTTTTAAAATCCACTAGTGGAAGCGTTTCCTCACAATCATTTTCATGAAGTAGAGAGAAATCTATTGCCACTTAGATTTAAGGTGTATGTGGTCCTATCTATGTGAATTTGTCATTTCCAACCACTATCATAAGACAAGGTTTATCACAAATTCAAACGCATATGGACTAAACTTGTTTAATCTAATTTTCTTGCCATCCGACAGCACAAGGGCCTATCATTTCTTCTATGTTACTGAGCATCTCACCCACACTAATCAATGTACTTTCACTGATCAAGGTGCGTTGCCTTATGCAATCAAATGAGAACTCATAGAACTCACATGCATAGTCAACTTAACTGGAATGGCATAGAAACAAGAATATGTCAACACGATAGGTTGTCAACCTCAGGTCATGTGCAAGTGATTACTAAAAGGTTTATTCTTGTTTAGTTCCCGAAACTATTCAAGACAACTTAAGACTCCCACTGATCTCTTGACATATAAGATTTTTTGTGAAGCAACATTTCTTGACAAACAAATATTCAAGAGTTAGTGTGGGTTCTTATCAAGAAACACTTCATATAATTGGTCTTAGTTGGTCTTTGTTTTAGCCATAACATCACAACTACCAATTTCAAATGTGCAAGAGTAAGAAACATTTCTACTCCACATTTCATGAGGTGTTATAAACATACTTAGAACATGTTACTCAAGGTACAACTTGGAGTAATGTGACAACCGTCAAAATTCGAGTCAGTTCTAGATTTGACTAGACTTAGTTGCACATATAGGCACTACACGTACTAGACTTAGTAACTAGAAACTAAGTTATAACCTACTAGAAACTTGGAAACAATTAGAATCAATGGATAGTGTACTTAAATTTCACATTGATATGTGAATTTTACTACTACTTAACTTTAGTGACTATCTATATTAGGGTCACTCTTTGACTTGAACACCATTTCATGAATCATATACACACATCATGTACTTGAACTAGAAGTAAAAGTTAGGTCAGAGTCTCATAGAAACTTAAGTCAAAGTTGAAGATTAGGACTAGTATACTTGATTCCAAATTTTGCTTGAATCTCGGAATCAGTACATAGAATGCCAATAAACCGATAAAAAAATTATAAACATTATTTCTAACTTTAATAAGAGTTATGAAACTCTAAAATAGTTTGAAATCTCAAAATTTAATTAATTTTGATATCCAAAGATTTACAAACTTTCAAAAACCCTAAATGCCCTAAAAACTCAAATTTAAAAACTTTAACACCTAAAAATCCATAAATTTGGTATGGACTATAAAATATCAATTTAAAATAACTCAATTTAGTAAAATATAACCAAGGAAAAAAAAATTAAGTCATTAGTATTTTACCTTATTTTCTAAGCCAAAAATCAAGGTTTTGTGAAGGAAAATTTAGAATAAGGTGCATGTTTTATAAAAACTTGATATTTTTAAAGTTATATTTTATAAAATTTAAAAGAGGGAGACCCTCTCTTCATTAAAAAGTTGGATCTCTCCTCTCTCTCCTCTTCCCAACACATAATCAATTCACTCTACCACTCCATCTTCTCACTCTCACTATACCCCTCATTCTCTCTCACACTCCACCATTTACTACACTCAAACTCTCTCTTTCCCTCTCTAAAACCACGAAATTCTCCAGCCAAGAACAACTCTTAACTTTCAAATCTTCATCTTCTAGGGTTCTTCTCCATGGTAATCACGAAAATCCTTCAATCTCCTTCACTTTTCTTTCTAGTTTTAAAGGTTTTTCTTGCATTTCCTTGTTCTTCTACACCATTCTCTTAGAAAATTTGTGTGAATATTCATTCACTTCAGTTTTGATGATTATGGTGGTAGATTTTCACCAAAAGCATCTTGCATGTTACAAAATGGTGAAGATCCATGACCTAAACCTAAGTCAAAACCATGAAAATGCACTTTTCTACACGTTTTGGTGGAAAATCACCACATGCATCCAAAGTTTTCTATCAAAAACGATTTTTGAACATTTCAAACTCATGAATGGTCTTCAAAACAACATGCATGTGATGATCTTTAAGCTTAGATGCTTGATGATCAAAGTTGTTGTTAAAAAGCTTTCAAATATGTTAATGAAAGATTTATTTCCAAATAAATATCTAAAAATCATTTTCTGACCAAATCCGATTTTTCCTAGATTCTCAGCAAGAAAATAAGATGCTCTGTAAATTTCCAGAAGATAATTCATTTTTCTCGTATTATTATAATTAATGCAATACAATAAGGCAATAAATCATATAAAATACTTCCAGAGGTCTATAAATCCGGAATAAATTCGTGGACGACCCCTATAGTGAATAATGATCTCTCGTTAAATTTCATCGATTTATGTTGCTTTTTAGTATGATTTTACATTTTCTTTTTGTTTGGGTATAATAAATCACAAAACCACTTTAGGAAGTGTGAAAATTGTATCTAATAATTTTCTCCGCTCTTACCTGTGGTGGGAGACTCAAAAAAGTAATTTCACAATTTGTCATCATGCCTTCCTATTTTTACCAATTTTTGGTAATTATAATGGCCTAAAAATAGGAAAAATAGTTATGATTATCCAAAACTCATGACATTTTACCAGAAAGTCATATTGTACATTAGGAGTTTACATAAACATTTTGATGATTTTTCTCTACTGTATACTATTTTTCTCCTATTTTCTAATGTTAAATACAATTAAATACACTTAAATACACATAAATACCCAAAACCGGATTATACAATATTAAAACCACATTTTTTTCCCAGATTAATTACACTGTAAATGATGTTAGAAAAAAATTTGTTAATTTATTTTAACTTTTTATTATTTATTCTTTGATTTATGATTATTTAACGGGATAAAACAAGTAAAAAGAGAAACACCCACTGAAAAATATCTTTTATATTTTTCCCAGACTATTTATGTATAATAAAATTTAAATAAAAAGTTTGGACAATTTTAGAAACTGTTTTCTATTTATTTCAATTTTTATTAGAATAAATGCATAAAAATCATAAAAAATGTTTAAACAGTTTAGAAACCCATTTTTGTATTTTTCACAGATTAAGTATGCGTAATGACATTACTATAAAAAGTTTGGGCATTTTATTAAGTGATTTCTATTTTTTAGGAATTTTTATATATTTAGAGAATTAAATATATGAAAAATGGTTATGCATATCCATAATCCATGAAAAATTATCTAGTTGTCTTTTAACACATTTAGAACCAAAATCTGAAGTTTGATAATTTTTATTAAATGTTTAGTATTTTTCATAATTTTATGGTTATTCAAGAAACTAAAGTGGTGAAAAATAGTTAGACAAATCAAAAATTCAAGAAAATTTTTCTTCAAGTCTTTGACTTCAATTAAAACTAAAATGAAAAGTTTGGGAAATTTTAGAACTAAATTGATTTAGTTTTGAATATTCAATCATTGGAACACCTCTAAAATGTTAAATATTACCATTTCAATAATGGAAATTTTCCGCTTAAATTGTTATATAACAATTGATTATTTGAAAGTTAATTTCCACAGAAAAAAAATATTCATAATTTATCAATATTCAATTGTGACTTAGTATTGGCATAATTCTATTGTAGTAGTAAGTATACTAGTGTTACATTTCGATTAGAGACTCACTAGTGAATACCAATATTGTAGGAATCGGTAGTGGTACACGTGGAACATAGTCAAGACACCATTTGCATCATCTCAATGTATTGTGAGTATTCACGTACTCCCCTGTTTTCGGTTTTTATGTTTTGGGGTGGAAAAGCATGTCCTAAACTAGTTATGTTCGTTATATTTAATTGACTCGTATAAACTTGATTACTATATTTTGCATCTTGTGAGTATTCACGTACTCCCCTATTTTCGGTTTTTATGTTTTGGGGTGGAAAAGCATGTCCTAAACTACTTACATTCGTTATATTTAATTGACTCGTATAAACTTGATTACTATATTTTGCGTATTGTGAGTATTCACGTACTCCCCTATTTTCGGTTTTTATGTTTTAGGGTGAAAAAGCATGTCCTAAACTACTTATGTTCGTTATATTTAATTGACTCGTATAAACTTGACTACTATATTTTGCATATTGTGAGTATTCACGTACTCCCCTATTTTCGATTTTTATGTTTTGTGGTGGAAAAGCATGTCCTAAACTACTTATGTTCGTTATATTTAATTGACTTGTATAAACTTGATTACTATATTTTGCATATTGTGAGTATTCACGCACTCCCCTATTTTCGGTTTTTAAATGTTTTGGGGTGGAAAAGCATGTCCTAAACGATTTTTATGTTCGTTGTATTTATTTTGACTTGTATGAAACTTGGTTGCTATATTTCGTATGTATGTGTATGTTACTTTAATTCATGAGGACTGTATCGCGGTTAAGTCCTTGGAATCTCTAGACACAACTCATTAACTCTTTTGAGCCTATGGTTATTATGGATAGCGCTATCAGGAGGTAGACAACTCCTCACTCGCACGATTCGCTTGAGTGCATTTTACCATTTCATACACTATGTTTGCGATACACATAGTAGTCAATAGGGCACGATTCGGTCATTAGGCTTGGGTTGTGAACTCATGAATGGAAACTTGAGGCACATACGAATCTTTATGCACACATGAAACTTGTACTCTCATGTTAGCAATGACACTTGTATACTTATTTTAGCAATGAAACTTGTATACTTATTTGAGCGACGAAAATTTTATACTTATTATAGTAACGAACTTTTATTACTGAAAACTTATATACTTGTTTTAGCAATGAAATTGTTTGCGCCTTGTAGCAACGAAATTGATTGCTCATTTTAGCAATGAAACTTGTTTACTCGTTTGAGTAACGAACTTTATCTTCCATGAGAATATGAATGTTGCATCTTATTTGGGCAACATACTTTATCTCTCATGATGACAAAGAACTTTGTTTTTACAAACTTATTTACTCATTTTAACAATATACTTTTATTATTGGAAACTTTTATCAAAACTTTGATTTCAATTCATGGAACCAATATTATTTTGATTATCTGTGAGTACTCACCAACTATTTTTATAGTTGACGCTCGTTTTACATGCTTTTTCAGGAATCATCGAGTAAGTGGCACTTAGGGACACTTCATTTTAGGAGCATTCGCATGTGTTCTATTTCAATTTACATTGTAATTTCTTTTAAAAGTTGTTCAAACGCATTGTAAAATTGTAACGATTTTTAATACTATGGTTGGTGTTGTCTTTTAACTTTTGCTATGAAACCCTTTATATTGTCACGCCTCGTGTTTCCGCTTTAGCGGGGTGTGACAAGTAACTAGAGCATGACTCTAAGACTCAATTTTGGAATGAAGTATTACTCATCTCCTTGATTTAACCATCTCAACAATGCCTGATTCCTCTTCTTAGTCATGTAAATGCACTAAGGTTTCCTAAGAGGATCAATTGTAACATGGTTCCATAATCATTACGATGATCAAAAAACGATACTGAAGTACTCTCCTTTCCTTTCAGATTGGAGAAACTTTTCTCCTTCTGCCTAATTGATTCTTCTTATTCGTTCTGCTATACTTTGAAACTTTTGAAAGAATCAAAATTACACTTAATCTTGTATGCATAACCATATTTACTGAACTATCAGTAAATCATGACGAATAGACTTTACCGTCCTTTGTGGTGGATCTGATATGTCCACATCAATGTGCACTAGATCCTTTAGTCTTTCACTTGACTCACATACATATGTGAACAAGGAATTTAGTATTAATTTCCCAAAGATCAAGATTTTCATACATCATACAATTCAAATTGCATGATTCCAAGTTTCTTTCTTATTTAGAATTGGGTGATGAGAATACTTCCTCATTTGGTAAATTATGACACTACCACAAGCGATATAACTAAGAATCAAATCCATTTTTTCAACATTGCTAAAAATAGAAATATAAACACCAAATTTCACAAATGTCGTTGCAAGGAATAAGATAAAATTTTATTGATAAAATGTGGAAAAACTTGTCCTTACAATGCAAATACAAATGAAAACTATGTTTCTAAAAATTCCTAAGCAGTCTATCAAAACTCCTAAGAAGCAGCTAAAAAACATGATCATCAAACCATGCGATCAAAATCCATCTCTCGCGATTAGACTCAGCTTAATCTTCTTTTAAGCTTCGTTCTTTCTCTTCGATCCTACAAAATATCAAATATGATTAACACATCATGTAATAAGAATCTATAAATAGGAACTTAATAGAGTTAGATAATGGATGTACCTGAAGTAGAGTCATACAATTTGACTTTACCATCTCTTAGATCTCTCAGGTAGTCTGGGCAGCTTCACTTCTAGTGCCCCTTTAATCGGCAATATAGACAAATGGACTCTTCAGGAGTGACACATGAAACTTTCTTCGAATTGGCCTTTCTCTTGCAGTCAAACTTTTCGACCTTGGCTGGTTTCCCTCCCTTAGGAGTCGAAACCATTTCTAGACTATCACCATTTCCATCACCAATGTCCATGGAACTTTGGGAGGTAGATCTTCCAAACGAATTTGCTTGACCAGTGCGCCAAAGCATTGATGCTTCAGCAACAATTAGCAAATATTTTAGTTCAATAAGGGTCATGTCGTGATCTGTCATATAGTAATCCTTAACAAATTGACTATACGAATCGGGAAGTGACTGAAGAACAAAGTCAACAGCTAGATCCATTAGGAAAACGACACCCAACATTCCCAATATATCAATGTGCAACTTCATTTTGAGGACGTTTGCACACACAGACTTTCCATCTTGGTGTTTGCATGCCAACAGGGCTTGAGTAACCTTGAACTTTTCAAGTTGACAAAATTGTGGGTCATGGAGAATCATTGGAGGAGGTGGAGGAAGAGAAGTATGATTTCCAGTTCCACCAATGCACGAATAAAGGAATGATCTTTCACCTTGATCGACATGTGGAAGATCATCTTCAGACGGAAAGCCTTTTCCAAAAGGATGAAGAAGACCATAGTTGTCAAAACTAGACATCTACAAAAAAGGGGAGAAATTCAAGTTACTTTATTTAATCCTTAATATAACACCCAAATGAAATATCAAGGCCAGGACCCAACACAATAATTCATAATTCGAAAGAGGCATGTCGTAATCCAATTGTAAATTATTTAAAGGTAGGTAAATGACGATTTACCAATTCCACCACGAAAATGAAATTTTAAACGAATTAGATTTTAAATGAAATTCCTAGATCTTTTAAGATTCATTGAACTTTTCAATGGCATGTTTAATCTTGATTATGCCCTTCAAGTTTGTGACTTGGATACCGAGGATCACAAACAAGGTGTGAATAACCATGCAACTTAGCTTGGTACTCTCGATGTCGTTTATCACCCAATTAATGTGTCGGTTAACCACACATGCTCCATTCATCCACAATAATTTATGAGCTACCCATTTCCATCCTTCATTAGTCCAAAATTTGTGTGTCGGTTAACCACACACGCTCCACTAACGACCAATAAGGTGCAATGTGCAATTTCATGGGTTAGCATCCAATTCACATTTTCCTAAAGTAACTAAGATTGGGAATTTATAAAAGGTTTAGTTACTTTGTATATTTATTAATGAGAGTTTAATTTCATATCCTACCCTTTTGGCTAATGACCTCCACTAATCAAGAGTGCGGTGGGTAAGAGTGGATACCCAATGGCGGTCATTTTACAAGTCGCTTCCCTAAACACCCCTTAGGGGCCGGCTTCATGAAAGAGGCCTGCTAACGGTAAGACTGACCTTTTCTTATACATATATATATATATATATATATATATATATATATATATATATATATATAATTAAACTTTTAATCTTATATACTATAAGGGTATATTAAACTTTTAAAATACTAAGTGGTTTAATCCTTTAATAAATTAAACTTTTAAATCAATTAACTTTAAACCATATATATTATGGATTTATCAATTCTCTTTTAGTTAAACACTTAATTAATCTTATTAATAAAATCATTAGGGTGTATTTTAAGCTATTCAAAATACCAAGGTTCTAAATTTAAATTTTCAAAATTAAAGCTATTTAATCAAATTTTAAAATATAAAAACAAATGGTGCACTTTTGAAACTTTTCAAAATACTATGTTAAATTAAAAAAATAACATTATCTTTATCCAAAAATAATTTTATCTTATCCAAATTTAACCTAACCCTTTAATTTTGATAAGGTATGACGTTACCATTCAGAAAATTCAATTTTAGGCAATAAAAACGAGTTATGATAATTATCCAATTCAAAATCTAATATGAAAATCGAAATTTTAGGGGACAGACGAGTCAACTCGTCAAGTTGCCAAGTTAACTCGTCGAGTTTACTAATCAGACAACAAATTTTGACTTTCTTGTTCTTTGGACAATTCTATTGCATCACTTCAATTGAAAAACATCCTAGGCTCTGATACCACTGATGGGTTTTGAGCAAATCTACATTCCTATGTGATCATGCAACTCTAATTGCTATGGATCTAAGTTCTTCTCTATTGAACATACAAATATGAATACCAAAGCAATAAGCTGAGATCTAGCATATACAACTCAAAATTCATATAAAATATTGAGGTTTGATCATTACCTCACTTGTTATGTAGCAATAACAAGAACCACCTTGACTGTTGAAAGCTTAGTGCCCCAAGTGTTGCACCTCTAATGGAGTCACAAACACGCTATGCAACAAGGATGAGTAGGAGAGATGAAGAAATCGGTCATGGTTCTCTTAGAAAGGCATAGGCCGAAATTCCTTAGGTTAAGGGGGTTTATATAGTTGAGGACTACTAGGGTTTTTAGGAGGAAACCCTAATTTCCTTGCTTAGGCCTTAAGATGTCCATGGACCTCTACAACAGAAGCCTTGGACGAATTCTATAGGGCCTCCTATAGATTTCATCCAGTCCTCCCATAGGAGTCCATCATCCCAAATTTGCAACTATCAATGATTTGCAAAAGAGCCCCTCCATTATTAATTTTAATCCCAAAATTAATATCATATTAATTTCTGATCAATTACTAATTAATAATATTATTTCCAAATAATATATATGAATCTTATAATATATTAACAAAATCATTTCGAGTACCAATTTATTATTCATATAATAAACCTACTCTCTCTCTCTCTCTCTCTCTCTCCATTAGTCATCCTATCAAGTTGCATGAGTGTAGGCAACCTAATAGGACCATGCTACAAATCAAATCAAGTACATACCAATTACAGTTACAGGCTTAGACACCTAATCCAACAAATAGAGACATATTTTTATGTATCTTAAGTATATCATTATGTACAACATATGATAATAGAGACATCTTTTTATCTTAAATAGTAAATTAATTTTTTTTGTTTGTATCATAAATATTACTATAATTATGTAGAGCATATGATAATAGTGACGTCTTTTATAAGGTTAGAACTTAAAATTATATTACATAAAGGGTTGTAAAACTTGGCTAACACAACCAAATTCTCGACATGTTACATAAACTCGACCTCCAATGGAAGCGAGTTTGCCTAACTCAGCTAAAAGACACTCGGATATTAATCAAACATGATTCAAATCTAAAAAAATCCAGTCCAAAATCATTTTCGAAATTATAAAACTTAATTGGTCACTTGTTAACAAAGACAATCTCACACAAGAATACCCTCAACATCCTACAAAGGTAGATGCAATGAAGATCTCATGGCTTAGTCCCTTTGAAATATTTCACAACCTTTCCTATTTATAGAGGAAGAGACGTTCTCTTGTTTACTCAGTACCTATTCGGCCGACTACCGAGTAGCGAGTACTCAGGAGTACTTGGGGAGTACTCGGATTCAGTAATTCATGTAGAAATATTTTTAGGGAAATTACATATGTCAAAATCATAAGCTAAAATCATAAGTTGTTTGAAATATATAACAAAATTAGATACATATGAATACACAAAAATTGAAAATACATAATGGTCTCACTTCGTGAATATATATGTAGTAATAATCACATATGTGTGTTAAATAATCAATCATTAAATAATAAATCATTAAATACTAAGAGGTTAATATATATATATATATATATATATATATATATATATATGTGTGTAGTAATAATCATATATGTGTGTTAAATAATAAATCATTAAGTATATATTATATATATATATATATATATATATATATATATATATTAATCACTGAGTTGACGATTCTTACAACACGTCTCAGTTCAGTAAGAGGCCGATCGGGGAGTACTCGGGATTCTGTAACTCGCCTTAGTAACGGGCCGAGTAGCGAGTACTCGGAGGAGTAATCGGCCAACTCAACGAGTTTTACAACACTGAGGATGAAGATATTTTAATTAAACTCATTTCTTTATTTGCCAATAATTTATTTTTGTTAAATAAAATATTAAATAATAAAAATAAAATTTTATCCAAAAAATTTATTGTTCAATTGTTCCATTTTTCAGTAATCTGGTAAGTTGCTATCCAAAAAGTAAGCTTTTATTAAATAACTTTTTGTTAAATCCTAAAATCATAAATTTCAGTTAGGTACTTAATATAGAAAGTTTTTTTATATGTATTTTCATGATTCAAAAGGTAATTATAAAATGAACTCATTTATAAAATATAATCGAGTATGTATTTTGTGCTTTTGAATCAAAGTGATTTTTCAAACAATTATAATTTTAGGTTTATGTAGATTTTTTTTATATTTATATAACATTATGTAACTTAGTTATAATGTTATTATAAATAATTTAAATAATCATGGGAGTTTCAAATGTATGTGGTGAAAAGAAAATATTTCCTTTATCGGTCCAAATTGATCAAACTCGGACCGATTAAACTCAATATATCAAACTACATAACATTTTTTTCTACTGAAACCTGGTTTGTATATATTTCGTGTTTTTGAATCAATTTCATTTTTCAAACAATCATAATTTTATATTTCGGTAACTTATTTATAATATTATTAGAAAAAATTTGAAAAATCATGGGAGTTTCAAATGTATGTGGTGAAAGGAAAATGTTTCATTTATCGATCCGAACTGATCAAACTCGGACTGATTCAACTCAATATACCCAACTACATAATGGTTTTTCAACTGAAACTCAATTTGAATATGAAAAAATCCAGTTCAAAACCATATTCGGAATTCTAAAATTTAACTAGAGAGTTGCCAATAAAGACAATCTCACCAAAGAATACTCTCAACATCCTAAAAAGGTAGACATAAGGAAGTTCTCATGGTTTGGTCAATTTGAAACATTTCACAAACTTTCCTATTTATAGAAGAAGAAACGTTCTCTTGTCTACGCTCACATCGATGTGTGATGAATAGCTTGTAACAAAACACACTTTCTTGTTTATAACACATTATTTAACTTATTTAATAAAACACATTTTCTCTTGTTTACCTTTTCTTTATTATTTAATCTTATTAACCAACTTATAATCATTATTAGAAAGACACTACAATTTATCACTTTTAACTATTTACAAAATATTTTTTGTGTTGTTTAAGTTAAACTAAAATATATACTTAAGTTGATCTTGTAATGTTATATTTAAATTTATAATTTAGTAATTTTATATGAATTGCTCAAAAGTTGTAGCTTTGAAATGATAGTGATTTATATCCAACAATATATTAAAACTAATAAATTAAGTATAATATGTTAAAAGTTAAAAAACATAACTTTATAAGTAGAAGTAAAGATATTCTTTTAATTTTGAAATTTAGTTTATATATCATTACACTTTAGTTTTTCTATTTATTTAATTTTATTAACCAACTTATAATCATTATTAGAAAGAAATTGAAAAGTCATGGGAGTTTCAAATGAATGTGGTGAAAGGAAAAATGCATGAGAGTTTCAAATGAATGTAGTGAAAGAAAAAATGCTTCCTTTATAAGTATACTAGATGAATTTCCGCACGTTGCGCGGCGCAGGTTGACATTATATTGTTAGAATATTGAAAAATATATGTTTATAATGGTTAGGTTATTGACATTAACTTTGACGTATTATTTTTACACTAACTTATATATAAAATCTCAATTATTTTTAACAGTAATATTCATTGATATCAACCTACCTTCCTTATAAATAGAATTAAATATATTTATCTATGTAGTATTACTTTTAACAATTGTTATGATTGATTACTTAAAATTTTTATTTATGCGATTATTTTCTAATTACAATAATGATGTTAATTTAAAGTACAATTTGTTTGTAGCTAACGTTATGTAATTTATAATTTGATGTTATTATTATTTAAAATTATTGTTCATTAATTTTAAACCACTTATTATTATCAATAAGTTACAGAAGAGTTTTAAGAAACGTTTAATATTATTATTTAAATATGAAACATATACTAAATAATAAAGTGATAACATTGACAATTTGCATTTCAAAAGAGACTTGCATGTATAATATGACATATCTATGATTTTTATAATTTGATTTTATTATTTATAATTATTGTTCATTAATTTTAAAACCACTTATTATTATTAATAAGTAAAAGAAAGCATTTCAAAAGCTCTTATTATTATAATTAAAATGTTAAGCACATAATAAATATAAAAATGATAAAATAGACAATTTGCATTTTAAAAGAGACTTGCATGGATAATATTGATATTATGACATATCCATGATTTTTAATTAATTTTTGCTTTGAAGCAACATAAACATATACATATATATATATATATATATATATATATATATATATATAATATTTAATTAAATATTATCTATATCACCTTCCGTAACATATGATCGATAACATGAATCTAATCTAGTTTACACTAAAATTTCAACCACAACATACAATGATTGTCTTAAAAGAATACTTAAACCAATAAAATATAGAATTAGTATATAAAAAACTTATGAATTAAAAACTTCAACATAATAACATGGCTCAAAAAATGGTCTAAAGCCCTCAAACCAACACAAAAAACTTTAAACTTGTTTTCTTTGTGAATTTTGTATGTGATTTGTATTTGTGTGTCTACTCAAAGATATTGGCCTTTTTATAGTAGACTATCCATTAATTGTTTATTAAATATATTATATAAGTTATAAAACCTTTGAATTGTTAGTCATTATTAAGAGACTTTTGTGTGGTATTCATTAAAATGGGAGGTTTCAAATGCATGAGGTGTTTGGAAAATTTTGTGGGGGTTTCAAATGCATGAGGTTCAAGGAAGAATGCTAACTTTATAAGTATAGAAAACTAGGTGAATGCCCACGCGATGCACAGAAACACCTATATAGTTGAAATCTTTACAAATATATGTGTTTTTTTAATATAACAATAACATTGTTGTTATATTTGATTTAATAATTTGTATTCTAAATTGATATAATATATTGATTATTTTGAATTATATGATAATATATACATCTATTGTAACTGCATAATCTCAACCGTTCAACCATTTGAATGACTTCTACCCAAGAGTTACTCATGACTAAAATTAAATATAATATATGGTTCAATGTTATTTATAGTTGTTATTGTTAATCAATTTATTAAAATTTATTTGCTTAACATTTTAATTTCTATCATTGTCATTATTTAAAACATCAAACGTTGTTTTTTTTTATTTTATAGGTAACAACATAATCATTTATATAGAGTTATTTTTAACTATTGTTATTGTAAGTTATTTTAAGCTATTCATTTTAAAATGTTTAACGATTATAAAAATATCTTTATGAAATATTTTAGTTAAATTGAGATTATAATTTAGTTTTTGCATTTAGCACTAAATTTCATCACTTTTAACTATTCATAAAAATATTCATTGAGTTTTTTAAGTGGTCCTGAAATTTATATTTAAGTTAACACTATAATGTTATATTTAAATTAACAATTTAAGTATTTTGTCCAAACTGTTCACAACTTCTAAATTTAAATTGATAATGATTACATACAACAACATATTAAATCTAATAAATTAAATATAATATGTGAAGTTAAAGAGATAACTTTATAATGGTAACAATATAATCATTCATATAGAGTTCTTTTGAACTATTGTTATTGTAAGTTATTTAAAGCTATTTATTTGAAAATTTTTAACGATTATAAAAATATCTTTAGGAAATATTTTAGTTAAATTGAGATTATAATTTAGTTTTTTGCATTTAGCACTACAATTTATCACTATTAACTAATCAAAAAATATTAATTGGATTTTTTAAGTGGAACTGAAAGTTATATTTAAATTGACATTCTAATGTTATATTTAAATTAACAATTTAAGTATTTTAAGTATTTTATCACTATTAACTAATCAAAAAATATTAATTGGATTTTTTAAGTGGAACTGAAAGTTATATTTAAGTTGACACTCTAATGTTATATTTAAATTAACAATTTAAGTATTTTATCGAAGCTGTTAAAAAATTGTAGCTTTAATTTGATAATGGTTTACATACAACAACATACTAAATCTAATAATTAAGTATAATATGTTAAAAGTTAAAGATATAACTTTATAAGTAGAAGTAAAGATATTATTTTAATATACAAAGTTATTTTTTTATGATTACACTTTAGTTTTGATATTTATTCTACCTTATTAACCAACTTATAATCATTATTAGAAAGACACTATAATTTATCACTTTTAACTATTTACAAAATATTTTTTGGGTTGTTTAAGTTAAACTAAAATTTATATTTAAGTTGGTTCTACATTGTTATATTTAAATTTATAATTTAAGTATTTTATACAAATTGTTCAAAAATTGTAGCATTTAAACGATAATGGTTTACATCCAACAATATATTAAAACTTTGAAATTAAGTATAATATGTTAAAAGTTAAAAGAAAAAACTTTATAAGTAGAAGTAAAGATATTCTTTTAATATTGATATTTAGTTTATATGATTACACTTTAGGTTTGATATTTATTTAATCTTATTAACAAACTTATAGTCATTATTAGGAAAAAAAATTAAAAAGTCATGGGAGTTTCAAATGAATCTGGTGAAAGGAAAAATGCATGGGAGTTTCAAATGAATGTGGTGAAAGAAAAAAGAGTAAATTACACGAATGGTCCCTATGGTTTGGGGTAATTTGCACGTTTGGTCCCTAACTTAATTTTTTAACTCGGAAGGTCCCTATTATTTTCTTTTGTTATGCATTTGGTCTCTATTATTTGTTTTTGTTACGCGTTTGGTCCTTGTTTTACCTAAAAATACTATTATTTAAATAGAGAAAAATGGTGAGGTAGGTAAGGTAAGGTGAGAGGGTGGGGTTAGGGGTGTGTTTATTTAAATAAATTAAAAAAATCAAAGGGAAAATAGTATTTTTATGTAAGACAGGGACCAAACGCGTAATAAAAACAAACAATATGGACCTTTCGAGTTAAAAAATAAGTTAGGGATCAAACGTGCAAATTACCTTAAACCATAGGGACCATTCGTGTAATTTACTTAAGAAAAAATGTTTCCAGTATAAATATACTAGGTGAATGCCCGCGCATTGCGCATGAAGACCTATATAGTTGAAATTGTTACAAATATATGTTTTTTTAAATATAACAATAACGCTGTTGTTAAATTTGATATAATAATTCATATACCAAATTGATATAATATATTGATTATTTTGAATTATATGATGATACATACATCTATTATAACTGCATAATCTAAATCTTTTTAATGATTTCTACCTGTGAGTTACTCATTAATATAATTAAATATAATATATGGTTTGATGTTATTTATAGTTGTTATTATTGTTATGTACTTTTTTAAAATTTATTTGTTTAACTTTTCAATTTCTATCATTATAATTATTTTTAACATCAAACATTGTTTTTTGATTTTAAAGGTAACAATATAATCATTTACATAGAGTTATTTTTAACTATTGTGATTGTAAGTTATTTTAAGCTACTTATTTGAAAACTTTTAACAATTATAAAAATAACTTTAGAAAATATTTTAGTTAAATTCAGATTACAATTTAATGTTTGCATTTAGCACTATAATTTATTACTTTGAACTATTCACAAAATATTCATTGGGTTTTTTAAGTGGAACTGAAATTTATATTTAAGTTGACATTGTCATGTTATATTTAAATTAACAATTTAAATATTTTATTCAAACTATTCAAAAGTAGTAGCTTTAAACTGATAATGGTTTACATACAACAATATATTAAATCTAATAAATGAAGTATAATATGTTAAAAGTTAAAGTCATAACTTTATAAGTAGAAAGACACTAAAATTTATTAACCAAATTATAATCATTATTAGAAAGACACTAAAATTTTCAGTTTTAACTATTTACAAAAGATTCTTTGGGTTGTTTAATATAAACTAAATTTTATATTTAAATGGACCCTGTAATATTATATTTAAATTAATAATTAAAGTGTTTTATACAAATTGTTCAAAATTTGTAGCTTTAAAATGATAATGGTTTAAATCCAACGATATATTAAAATTAATAAATTAAGTATAATATGTTAAAAGTTAAAAAAAAACCCATAACTTTATATCTAGAAGTAGAGATATTTTTAATATTGAAATTTAGTTTATATACGATTACCCTTTAAGTTTGATATTTAGTTAACCTTATTAACCAAGTTATAATCATTATTAGAAAGAAATTGAAAAGTCATGAGAGTTTCAAATGAATGTGGTGAAAGGAAAAATGCATGGGAGTTTCAAATGAATTTGGTGAAAGGAAAAAATGTTTCCTTTATAAGTATAGTAGGCGATATATGCGCGTTGCGCGGAATAAAATTATGAAGTTAAACTTTTGGTAATTATATGATATTGAGTATATATATTATTTATATTAGTTATAAGATAACAATTATTATATCAAACTGAAGTAATATTATAATTAATTTGAACAATAGATAAAATAGCAATTATTAAAATCAAATCATTTAATGGTTTCTATTGAAACTTTATGTGTGTATAATATTAATTATTTCTCAACTATTTTAATTAACTAGTGTTATGATTTATCAAATTTCAAATTTTTTTGATGATGTTTTAATTTTATCATGATCGCTATTTAAACTATACAAAATAGCAAAAATGGTCCATCTGGTATGCATTTTATGTTTTGGGTTTCAGTCCAAACCTCGACTTTTTTGGATTCATGGTCCTTTTGGCCTAGTTTGTACATAGAATTGGTCTCTCGACTTAACTTCCGTTAAGTTGTTGCTGTTAACCCCCTCATGTGCCTCCTACATAAGGGTATATTTGTCTTTTCACTTCTAGGGGACCGTTTTTGCATATGAAAAAAATATATCCCCCTTTTTTTTAAAAAAAATTGATACCTATTTAATTATTTTAATAATTAAAAAATAAAAGAGGTCTCTCTCTCTCTCTCTCTCTCTCTCTCGTCTTCCTCACTCTATCTTCCATTTTCTTTTTCCCAAGCACCATTGTTGAAGAAGCATCACCCAAAATCCCCTGTCGAGCATCAAACAAACAAACACATCCTTGGATGGCTGTTTCCGGCGAGATAAAGAGGACCTACAACCCTCTCGACGACTGCAATCGATGTTCAACACCTCTACAACCCTCCTACAGTCGAAAAAGCACAACCCCAAACACCCCACCTCAATCGTTGTTGTTGCAGCTGCTCTGATTCCCTTACGAATCGTTTCTATCGATGATGAGAAAGAAACCATGATGAGGCTCGCCGGGGAGCAGCCTCGCCACCTCCTTCGATTGTTCATCGTATCTTCCCACCTTCGAACCTTTCCTCACCGAAGTTTTTGTCGCAGCTTACCTGTTTCCCTCTAATCTTCCTTCCTTCCTTCTCCTTCGCATATCAATGCTTAAGCAGCCCTTGCTGCTTTCGATCTTATTCGATTAAGCACCTGTGACACTCCCTTTGATCGGGGACTACAACTGCCTCCCTCCCATGTGTGTTTTTATGCCAGATTGGGAAAAGGAACAATGAAAGAGGGCTCTCCAGAGATTAAAGCCACCCCTCCTCACGATCGCCAGCCACTGTCAAATCTCCAGCCGTCTGCCTCGATCGTTTCTTTCCTTACTCGATCTGAAAACCACATTTATTACATATCTAAAAACCAGGGTTGAGATCGTGGTTGAAAGGTGGTGTAAGGTGGTGGTTTGTGTGATATGCTTGAAATATGATGACGTTGAAGATGATGAAAATGGACTTGAAGGTTTGTGGCAGTGAAATGGTGTGTAATGTGTGTGTTTCTTCAGGTTTACCACAAAACGAGAGAGAGAGAGAGAGAGAGAGAGAGACCTCTTTTATTTTTTAATTATTAAAATCAATAAATAAATAGGTATTATTATTATTTATTTTTTTAAAGGGGGGATATATTTTTTTCAGGTGCAAAAAAGGTCCCTTAGAAGTGAAAAGACAAATACACCCTTATGTGGGAGGCACATGAGGGAGTTAACGGCAACAACTTAATGGAAGTTAAGTCGTGGGACTAATTTTACATACAAACTAGGCCAAAATGATAATGTATCCAAAAAAGTCGAGGTTTGGACTGAAACCCCAAAAAAAAGCATACCATAGGGACCATTTTTGCAATTTTGTCTTTAAACTATCAACCATTGTTCGTAATATAACATAATTTAATTTATAACTTTATGTTATTCTGTCCATCTATTATTATTATTTTTATTATTATTATTATTATTATTATTATTATTATTATTATTATTATTATAAGTTAAATTGAAAACAACTTAATTGAATTTTAGTTATTAGAAAAAGTAGTTTTTGGAAACCTTTTACTTAATACAACTTTTAGATTTAGGTTCTTTTGAATTTATTGTATTTAATAACTTTCTTTTAACTATTTTGCAAAATATATATTGAATTTTTTTAAAACTTTATTTGATATTTTTGATGGGTTTTAGCCATAAGAACTTTCCTATGTGCGCATGCAAAACCCTAATGCTTCGATCTAGGCTTTCTAATTAAACATGATTTTAATCCAAGACTTCTAATAACTAATTAGGTATAAGAACAATACAAAATCAGATCTAGAAGTTTACCTTTGAATCTCTTGTTTGATCTTGTTGTCTTGGAGCTCTAGAGTCACAATTGTCACTCCTCTAATGGCTTACAAACACCAACTAGCAAAGGGGATGATTTGAGAGAGAGGTTGGGAAGAAATATTCCAGGGTTACTCTACTTTAGATGAGATGCCGATTTCCCTTGCTCAAGGGCTCTATTTATACTTGTAGACTCCTTAGGGTTTCTCCTTTAAACCCTAGTTGGATAATCTTTCCTTAAAGCAATCCAAATCCTTTCCTTAGATAAGCCTTAGACGATTTTGAGCTATCCTAAGCCCTAGAATCCGTCCATCCCTTATCCCTTAAGGATTTATAGTCTAAAGTGTAACTATCAAACAATTGACAGTTTATACCCGCTTATTTAATTAATCTCTTTAAGTCACCAAATTAATACTAATTAATTTATGACTTATATTAATCAAATAACAATATTATTATTCCATATATTATTCTAATAATATATTAATAATATTTATTCTCTCATAATAAATCATCCTATCAAGTTGCTATGGTGAAGGCAACCCAAAAGGACCATGCACAATCAGGTCAAATACTTGCCTAATATAGTTGCAGCCTTAGACACTATTCCAACAGTCTCCCACTTGGATAAGTCTAGTAACTATATGCACAAGTACAATTCGATTTGCAATCGTAGCTCTCAAAGACGCTTTCAAACTCTGATCTAATCAATATTGTCCTTTAGATAAGGGATCGTATAGTCCTCTGTTAGATATCATGCTGACAATTCTATGGAATGATTAGTCAAGCATTTAGGTTTCTCGATATCTGATTTATTTGACATAGAACTTAATCGAACACATCAATTCAGTTCTGACCGGGCCCGACACATAAGTCAAATCAAATCATCGAGCGGCCGAGATATCGCTTTTACCCTTTTAGGATATAAGTTACAGATAAACTTCGACTTATATGCATTTACTTATTCATTAATCAACTATACACAACAATGCGTTTTATAACACCGAGTTACTGATGCGTTTTCGCATTATCAATGTACAATCAATTAACAAACCATATATCTAGGTTTTAAGACTATATGATATTATCGTCTTGCGATCACCCTTTTATATCATATTCCATAAGGTGATTCCAGCAAGCGCGGGTTTGTTCCAATGCTCAAAACCAGTTCATAAAAAAGCACTCATGAACGTCGCAACAATCTTTTGCTATGTCTAAAACCATTTAGACAATCTACGCACCAATTCACGACAATCTTCATTCATATCTACTTCCAACATATGAACGATTGTGGACAATTTGAATAATTCGATTATTCTCAATAAACTCAATTATTCCGGAAGTCAAAACATGCAAAGTCAAACAATAGTTAAACAATTAACATAAGACAATAACATTACTTATAAATAAAACTCCTTTGTTTAATCATCAAATGTCAATTACATTTATCTATTACACGTTTCTAATACTATCTAATCTATGCTAATATCATCCTTCAGCCCAATACTCCTAGCATGCTGCAAGTGCTTAACCCTACTCAGTCCCTTCGTAAGCAGATCTGTTGGGTTATCTTCTGATGATATCCTCTTCACTACGAGTTGTCCTTCTTCTACATGATGTCTAATAAAGTGATATTTTCTGTCGATATGTCTAGATCTACCATGATCCCTCGGTTCCTTGGTCAAGGCGACCGCTCCTTCATTATCACAGAAAATCTCCATGGGCTCCTTTATGGCAGGTACAACTCCAAGATCACCGATGAAGTTCTTCAGCCATATTGCCTCCTTCGACACTTCGCTTGCTGTGATGTACTCTGATTCGCATGTTGAATCAGCTATAGTTTCCCGCTTTGAACTTTTCCAAGTCACTGCTCCTCCATTCAGGGTAAAGACCCAGCCCGACTACGAACGGTAGTTGTCCCTGTCGGTCTGAAAGCTGGCGTCACTATAACCTCGCACCTTCAAGTCATCACTCCCTCCGAGGACTAAAAACCATTCCTTCGTCCTCCGAAGGTACTTAAGGATATTCTTCACCGCAATCCAATAGGCTCTACCAGGGTTCCCTTGAAATCTACTAACCATGCTCAAAGCAAAGGCTACATCAGGGCGAGTACAAGTCATAACGTACATGATTGAGCCAACTGCGGAAGCGTATGGTACTCGGCTCATTTATGCTATTTCAGCCTCGGTACTCGGAGTTTGAGTCTTACTCAACTTGGCATTACTTTGTATCGGTAATTCTCCCTTCTTCGAGTTTTCCATACTAAAACGTTTTAGTACCTTCTCTAAGTAAGTGTTCTGACTAAGTCCTATTAGTCTCTTACTTCTCTCTCTTACTATCCTTATTCCCAAAATATAGGAAGCCTCCTCGAGGTCCTTCATAGCGAAGCACTTCCCGAGCCAGGACTTAACCTCCTGTAGATTCGGGATGTCGTTTCCTATGAGTAATATGTCATCGACATACAAAACGAGAAAGCTAACTATGCTCCCATTGGCTTTGACATATACACACGATTCATCTTCGCTTCGTACAAATCCAAACTCTTTGAATTTCTCATCGAAGCAAAGATTCCATCTGCGAGATGCTTTCTTAAGTCCATAAATGGACTTCTCACGCTTACACACTCTATTCGGATGCTTTGGATCCACAAACCCTTCTGGCTGAGCCATGTAAACATCCTTAGCCAACTTTCCGTTAAGGAAAGCGGTCTTGACATCCATTTGCCAAATCTCATAATCATGAAATGCGGCAATAGCTAGCATCACTCTAATAGATTTTATCTTTGCAACTGGTGAGAAGGTCTCATCATAGTCAACTCCGGGAGTTTGAGTAAAGCCCTTCGCGACCAATCGCGCTTTATATGTGTGTACGTTTCCATCCACGTCGGTCTTCTTCTTGAAGATCCATTTGCACCCAACGGTCTTATGTCCAGGCACATAATCAACCAAATTCCAAACTTGGTTATCATACATGGATTGGATCTCGCTATCCATTGCCTCTTTCCATTTCGCAGACTCCGGGCCTGCCATGGCTTCCTTATAGCTATTAGGTTCATCAAGGTTTATTAGTGTACCATCACTAATATACGTGTCCCCTTCGGTAGTAATATGAAAACCATAAAACTGGGTTCGAACTCTAACTCTTTCGGAACGTCTAAGAGGTAAGGACTCGTCAATCGGTTCAACCGGAGTTTCCTCCTCGGGTTGAGTACCAGCGGTAGAGGTTCCTTCATCTATCGACTCTTGAATCTCTTCAAGCTCGATTTGCCTCCCACTGTCTCCTTGGCTTATGAGTTCTCGCTCTCGGAAAACCCCTATCCTCGCAACAAAGACAACATTGTCCTTCGGTCTATAGAAGAGATATCGAAAGGATTTCTACGGGTAGCCGATGAAAATACACCGCTCACTACGAGGTTCGAGCTTGTCGTGAGTATCTCGTCTTACGAAAGCCTCGTAACCCCAAACCTTGATATGTGCCAACGAGGGAGCTTTCCCTGTCCACATCTCGTGAGGTGTTTTGGCAACCTTCTTAGTAGGGACTCGGTTAAGGATATGGGCGGCAGTCTCTAAGGCATACCCCCAAAAAGAGATAGGTAGTAAAGCACGACTCATCATAGAGCGAACCATATCCAATAAGGTTCGATTACGCCTTTCTGCCACACCATTCAATTGTGGTGTCCTAGGTGGCGTCCATTGTGAAACTATTCCACACTCCTTGAGATAATCGTGGAATTCAAGACTTAGGTACTCTCCTCCTCGATCGGATCGAAGCATCTTGATTTTCCTGCCCAATTCATTCTCCATTTCATTCTTGAACTCTTTGAACTTTTCAAAAGTTTCTGACTTTTGCTTGATTAAATAGATATACCCATATCTACTATAGTCATCGGTAAAAGTCACGTAGAAGCGGTTCCCATCCTTCGTGGTTGATCTAAACGGTCCACATACATCAGTATGTATTAGGTCCAATAGATCCTCACCCCTTTCGCAAGAGCTAGCGAAGGGTGACTTAGTCATCTTTCCAAGCAAACAAGATTCACATGTTTCATCTTCCCTAAGGTCGAATGACTCCAACACTCCATCCTTTTGGAGTTGGGCTATGCGTTTCTTGTTGACATGTCCAAGACGACAATGCCACAAGGATGCTTTATCCATACTATTGGAAGAATCTATGTTCAAAACATCATTTCCTAAGTTATCAACAATCATAACAGTTTCATATATTCCATTACATGGTATAGCTTCAAAATAAAAGACACCATTTAGATAAGCTAAAATAGAACCATTCTCATTATTAAAAGAAAATCTAAAACCTTGTCTAAACAAACCATGAAATGAAATGATGTTTCTAGCCATTTCTGGCGAATAGCAACAATTGTTAAAATATAAACTTAAACCATTCCTAAGCACTAAAGAATATACTCTAATCTTGGTCACAGGAGACGATCTTCTGTTCCCCATGATTAGATTTATTCTTCCAGCCTCCGCATCCCTATTTCTTCTTAGTCCCTGCACATTAGAACAAATGTGGTAACCACAACCGGTATCAAGAACCCAAGAAATAGCATGAGATGATTCGATAGATTTAATTGTGTATATACCTGCAAAAGATGGCTTGATCTTTCCTTCCTTGATGGCTTGCAGGTACTCTGGGCAGCTTCTCTTCCAATGTCCTATCTTGTGGTAGTGGTGGCACTCTGCCTCCTTTGGGTTAGGGCAGGGTTTTGCAGGATCAACTTTGGTACCACTAGAAGAGGCACCATCTCGGGCTTTAACCTTGCAATAGTTCTTAGACGAAGCCTTCCTCTTCTTTCCCTTTCCTTATCCAATAGCCAAGACAGGAGCAGCGGGTGGATTAGGAGTTGGTGCAACAGACTTGTCCTTGAAGTTGCTCTCAGCGACCCTCAAGAGACCTTGGAGTTTGCTTAGGGTGACCTCCTCTTTGTTCATGTGGTAGGTCATCCTAAATTGATTGTAGCTCGGAGGCAAAGAGTGAAGCACCATGTCGATCTCCAAGTCTTCCCCAAAGTCAACATTCAACTTGCGAAGGCGGTCGACATACCTTTGCATCTTTTGCAAGTGCACGGTAAGAGACTCTCCATGACCCATCTTAGCGGAAATCATGTTAGTGAAAATCTCATAACGCTCTTGTCTCGCGTTTTGGTGGTATCTCTCCAATAGGTCTTGATGCATCTCGTACAGGTACATGTCCTCATAGGACTTTTGGAATTCGGAGTTCATGGTGGGTATCATGATGCAATGTACCTTCGTTGCATCACGCTCATGAGTTTCAAAAGCGGTCATTTCAGCCGGAGTAGCGATTTCAGGGTTAATTTTCTCGAGCTTATCATCGAGGACATACTCATTATCCTCATAGCGAGCAATGGTGCGAATGTATCTTATCCATTCGCTAAAGTTCATCCCATCGAAAGTGACCTTTTGACAAAGGCTCATCAATGTGAAAGAACTAGCAGCAGCGTTGTTTGCGTTCGACATCTACAAATAGAAAGGACAAAGATAGATTAGAATATGAATCCCTAATTATCACCCAATAAGAAAATTAGGGCAAGGATCCAACAACAATATTTACATATTAGAAAAGGGATGCCGTAATCCAACATGCAAATAATATGAAGGTAAGTGAATGACGATTCACTAATTCTCCACCATAAAAACATAACTTTAAGTCCCAAAAGTATTGAGAATTCCTAGGTTCGGATGAGATTCATTGAAACTATTCAATGGCATGTTTAAATCTCGATATGCCCCTCTTGTTTGTGACTGGGATACCGAGGATCACAAAACGGGTGAGAATTACCATGCAAATTCACATGGTGCCTTCATTGTAACGATCACCTATTCGATGTGCCGGTAAGCCACACACGCTCCATCGAACTGTGATAAACAATGAATCACCCTTTGCCACCTTTGCTTAGAACCAATTAGTGTGTCGGTAAACCACACACGCTCCACTAACTTCTTAGCAAGGGTGCAAAGTGTAATTTCATGGGATTGCATCAATTCACTTTTCCTAAAGTAACTAAGATTGGGAAATTTTTAAAAATGTGTAGTTACTTTGTATTTCATATTATACTTTTAATGAGAGGATGAGGTTGCCCTATCCTACCCGTTCGGATAACGACCCTCCACCGATCAAGCAAGCGGTGGGTGTGAGTGTACACCCATTAAGCACCATTTTATAGGCCGCAACCTTATACCCACCTTATAGATCGGCTTCATGAATGAGGCCTACTAACGGTAAGACTATCACTTTAGTTATACATATATATATATATATATATATATATATATATATATATATATATATTAATCTTGTAATATTATATTAGTATAGGGTTGTATTTTAAACTTTTAAAAAATCTAGGGTTTGAAATTTAAATTGTCTAAATTAAAACTTTTAATCACAAAACATAAATTTCAAAACTTGAGGACAAGTTTTAAACATTTAAAACATGGAGGATCAAATAACAAATAATTTTAATTAACAATTAATTCCATAATTATCCATATTTGATTTATTCAAGATTTCTTGTAAGATAATTAGCAATTTAATCAAAATAATTAATTAATTATCATATAAGGAAATTAAATATTTTATTAGTTGATAAATATCTTTAATTAGATCAAGATTATAGTCATATATATCAAAATATCGGATTAGGGCTGATCTAATATGATTAAGGCAAGTTTCCATAAGATAATCATCAAAAAATCCCGAATCTGGCCTTTCCTGACGTTTGGACTCGCCGAGTGCACCCAGGGACTCGCCGAGTCCATGACTCAGAAACACAAAAATCGAATTTTGCAAATAAGATTCAAACAAACAAGCAACAATTTAATAGAAACCAATCTAGGCTCTGATACCACTGATGGGTTTTAGTCATAAGAACTTTCCTATGTCCGCATGCAAAACCCTAATGCTTGGATCTAGGCTTTCTAATTAAACATGCTTTGAATCCAAGACTTCTAATAACTAATTAGGTATAAGAACAATACAAAATCAGATCTAGAAGTTTACCTTTGAATCTCTTGTTTGATCTTGTTGTCTTGGAGCTCTAGAGTCACAATTGTCACTCCTCTAATGGCTTACAAACACCAACTAGCAAAGGGGATGATTTGAGAGAGAGGTTGGGAAGAAATCGGCCAGGGGTACTCTACTTTAGATGAGATGCCGATTTCCCTTGCCCAAGGGATCTATTTATAGTTGTAGACTCCTTAGGGTTTCTCCTTTAAACCCTAGTTGGATAATCTTTCCTTAAAGCAATCCAAATCCTTTCCTTAGATAAGCCTTGGACGATTTTGAGCTATCCTAAGCCCTATAATCCTTCCATCCCTTATCCCTTAAGGATTTACAGTCTAAAGTGTAACTATCAAACAATTGACAGTTTATACCCTCTTATTTAATTAATCTCTTTAAGTCACCAAATTAATACTAATTAATTTATGACTTATATTAATCAAATAACAATATTATTATTCCATATATTATTCTCATAATATACTAATAATATTTATTCTCTTATAATAAATCATCCTATCAAGTTGCTATGGTGAAGGCAACCCAAAAGGACCATGCACAATCGGGTCAAATACTTGCCTAATATAGTTGCAGCCTTAGACACTATTCCAACAATTTTACTTTAGGTTTTAAATTTACATTATATTTTAAGTTTATTTACTATATTAAAGTCAACAAATTAAGTATATCATAATGATAACTCATTATAAGATAACAATTGTTACATTTAATTTATGTAATATTATAACTAATTTTATTAATAGATAAAATAACATTTATTAAAATCAAATCATTTAATGGTCTCTATTCAAACTTTATGTATGTATAAAATTAATTAATTCTCAACTATTTTAATTAACTACTGTTATAATTTATCAATTTCAATTTTCTTGACAATGTTTTAATTTTATCATGATGATTATTTAAATTATCAACCACTGTTTGTAATATAATGTAATTTAATTTATAATTTTATGTTATTTATAACTATTATTATTATTATTATTATTATTATTATTATTGTTGTTGTTGTTGTTGTTGTTGTTGTTGTTGTTGTTATTATTATTAATTAAATTGAAAACAACTTAAATTGAATTTTATTTATTACAAATAATAGATTTTGGACATGTTTTAGTTAATTCGACTTTTAGACTTAGCTTCTTTTACATTTACAATATTTAATATTTTTCTTCTAACTATTTTACAAAATATGCATTGCTTTTTTAAAACTTTATTTGATATTTTACTTTACGATTTAAATTTTACACTATATTAAAAGTTTATTTTTTATATTAATATATGTTATGCATTTAACATTATATTGAAGTCAACAAATTAAGTATATCATATTGATAATTCAAAAAGACTTTCATTTATGACAATATTTATAATTAACAACATATTTAAGGCAATATATTAAGTATATTATGTGGAAATATGAAGAGTTGAGAGTTTCGAAGTGATGTGGTGAAAGGAAATATGTTTCCTTTATAATATAGTTCTAGGCTAATCCTCGCACATTGCGTAATAATGCATTTAAGTGGTTAAAATAATTATGATAAAAAGTAGACATATGTTGAAATTTACATTTTTAGTCATGTTTTGGGCATTAACCGAATTATCAAATAACATAAAAATCCATCAACTTATATTTTGATACTATCTAATATAGTTCATACCTTATAAACTTTTCTTTTACTTTTATAATATTCAATATATATTATAAGTTTTTGTATAACAGTAATATAATCTACTTTTCTTATGTCCGATAATATTTTTTTTGATAAAATAAGAAATAAGTTGTTTTGAATGGGTTATTAATAAACAATATTGAACTAATAAACTTTGTATTACATTATTTATATTACACCAAAACATCCAAGGTTTCATATATGAACATTCAAATATTAAACATTGAAATTAAGAATGAAGTCATACAAAATATATCATTATACATAAATGTCGTCAAGAGTTTTAAAATAAGTCGATTAGTAAATATGATATTTAATTTTAATTATATATTTTGCAAGGTGTACGTTTGACTTTATGTTGGTGTGCCGAGAATCCTTTTCCTTAATATAAATAATTAAAAAGGGTATGTGGATCTCCTACCACCAGTTAAAGACAGCATACCTCTCTAGTGGTATTGATTCCTATGTGAAGTTGAAATAGTCATTCTATGTACACCTTGTTTTCTAATTACATAAACAAATATGAGTAACCAACATAAAAATTTTATCTTTATGTAGGAAAAATATTTTAGTTAACTAAAAAAGTAAATAATATAAGTTTAAGAGTTAGAAGTTTCAAAACATTAATATTTTTATTACTCAATCAATTAAGTAACACATGTTAAAATTTTTACAATCATTATTAAAAAACATTTGAAATATTAGATTTTAAATGAATTTTGGTTGAAGTGTTTTGACCTGTATTATAACATATATATATATATATATATATATATATATATATATATATATATATATATATATATATATATATATAAGAGAGAGAGAGAGAGAGAGATGGAAAATATAACATATGTATGAGTTTTAACTAATTATCTTTTTGGAACGGTACAATTACAAAACAAAAAAACATATTTAAAATATATAATTAAATATTCTCGACATCAACCTATATAACATATGATCAATATATTAACGATTAAACCACAATATACAACGACTGTATTACAATAATCCAAAAACGAAAAAAATATAAAAACTAATTAGTATAACAAACTTACAAATTAAAAGCTCTAATATAATAGCATATCTCCAAAAGTGATCATAAGACCTCAACCCAACACAAAAACATTTAAGTTTGTCTTCTTTCTGAAATTTGTATATGATTTGTATGCATGTCTTCCCAAAAGATTAACCTTTTTATAGTAAACTTTTCACTAGATGCTAATTAAAAATAATATAAGTTATAAAACTTTTGAGTGTTAAATCATAATTAAGAAAACTTTTGAGTTGCATTAGCTAAAAAAGGGGGTTTCAAATGAATGTGGTTTGAGGAAGTTAAAAAAAGGGGGTTTCAAATGCATGAGATTCAAGAAAAAATGCTAGCTTTATGTAACACCCGGATTCCTAGGTATATTATTTATTCTTTTATTTTGGGAGGTTAGGAGGGGACTCGGCGAGTTGGTGTTCGGACTCGCCGAGTATGGTCGCGGATTCGTATCCGGGTTCATAGCTAGACTTGACGGGTTCATGAGTGGACTCGGCGAGTCCACACTGTTTAATGAAACCCTAATTTCCTGGGTTTGGGATCTATTTAAAGGCCCTTAGGGCCGTCATTTGCGGCTACCAAACCCCAGAGAGAAACCCTAAGAGATCTAGAGCGTTTGTGAGGAAGGAGAGGCCATTCTTGATCATTTTGTTGGTGTAATTGCAAGATGGAGGTGACCAAGACAAGAGGAGGCTGAAGGAGGTGCGATTTTGGTGATTTCAGAGTTCATAGACTTCATCTTGAGGTATTTATTCAGACCTTCTTCTGATTGGTGTTGATTCTTAGAGTTAGGGTTTTCTAACTCCCTTTAGAGGATGGATATGTGGAGCAATTGGTCCCCTCTCGAGTTTATGCTTTGGATCTGGACTCAAAGAGGTCCAGAGACCTTAACCCTTGGAGCTTTATGAGCTATTTTGGGAGCCATGAACTTAGGATGTTGTTTTTGAGGCTAAATCACCAAGTGAGAACATATACATGTTATATGTGTGTCAAGGTCTGAACTTTACATGATTAGCATGCTTGGGAAGGTCAGATCTATGGATTAAAGGAACAGATCTGACCTCAGGAGGTCTATGGAGTTTGTGCATGGCATGAACTCGCCGAGTCCAAAGATCAGACTCGGCGAGTAGGGTTAGGGTTTCCCATAAATCACTCAGTGAGCAAACTTGCCGAGTTGGGGAAATAACTCAGTGAGTCAGAAGGGGATTAGGGGACTGGAGTTCAAGGCGGAACTCGTCGAGTTGTTCTTGAGACTCGGCGAGTTGAGTAGGGGTGGCTGTAACGCCTGTGTTTCCGGGCTTGCCATTTTTAGCAATTTAATAGTCTAGGTTAACCTCTGTAACCCGTTTTGAAATAATAAGATTGTATTATTTGAGTATTGTGTGTTTTGTGCTTAATTGCTTAATTATGTGGTTTGATTAATTAAGAATAAAAATAAGCGTCAAAATTTAAGTGTAAAATAAACTTGATATCTTTGGTTAATGTTGTAGTAGTTGAAACGAGGTTTCCGAATATACATAGAATGCCCAAATCTGACTTCGTATGAGGAAGTTATGATTTATCGAAGTTTCGGCTTAGCGGTATGCAACCTGTTTTACTCGATTTGAGATCGAGGGTTTTTAGCTGAAGCAATCTAAATGAGAATCGAAGATCTCATTGTTGGTATCGAAGCGATAAAAAGTTAGGCGAGAACGGACGTCAAACGAAGAAGTTATGAATTTATAACGAAGTTTTTCTGTCGCGGCCTATTAAAAATAAATAATAAAAATAAAGTTAAAGTTAGCCGACGGAGTCTAAACGAAAGTTGTAGAGGGTAGTCTAACCTTCGCGTGGATATAAAGAACGTCGAAAACGGAGTTCGTATGGAGAAGATATGAATTTTGCGAAGTTTATTAATTATTTTGTATTTATTTTTAATCTTTAATTCCGGCATTATCCGAAAGGGAGTCAGCAGTCCGATCCGAGCTACGCCCCGCGTACTCCGAAGAATGTCGACACTTCGGATGACGCATGCAGTGACGACTTCGGAGACCTGTACGCCCCACGTACAGGCGTACGCCGCGCGTACTCCGAGGCTCCAGCCTCCTATAAATAGGATGCGAGGGCAACCGACCCAATTGCTAATTTCCTCTCTTCTCTCTCCCGTTTTGCATCATTTTACGTGCCAGAAATATCCCGAAGCCCCGGTATTATTCTCGAGCCCCGAGGCAAGTCCCGAGATCCCGAAGATCCCGAGAAGTGCGGTTCCCGAGCCGAAGCTCTGCCCGCGAGAAGTTCGATTTTTGAAGAGATCTTCCAGATCTGCTGAGGATTACTACTTCTGCAAGTCGTAGTGCTGTCCGATCATCTTCTGATCAAGTGAGTGTGTAGTTACTTCCTTCTAACACATAAATATTAAGTATTTTCTATAAAATACGTGCTATGTGTATAATATAAAGTTGTTTATATGTGTGAATGTATACTACCTTTCATAAACACGATAATAATACGAGTATGGTTTGAGTGTATTAAGTATATTGTTGTTTATATGTGTGAATGTGTATTCACTTTCTTCTATCTCATAGATATGATTTATTCTCTATGAAATACGTGTTATGTGTGTGTGTGCCTCATCTGTTATGTGGAATATGTATTGATTAAAGCATGCTATACAGGTTTTCAAAACTATGTATAAAATGTATATTTTATCTACTAATATGTTGGGTAGAACATGGGTAGATAGTTGGTGTGTAATAAACAGATGAGAGGCCTCGTTGTTGTTTGATTTAGTCATCTAGCGGAGTTTAGATGACGACCACATACTTTTCTAGATAGTCTTGTGGAAACATTAGCAGGTTCACCACCTGTAGGTGTTAATGAACTTGGGTGTTCATTCACTGTACTCCATCCCCCTCATGGTTGCCTTATTTGACTTATATTGCTGAGGTACCCCCGAAGCATGTGTTGTCGCCCCGATGAAATATTCTTAGACTAGGTCCCTTATGTTAGTTGTCTTAGGGACATAAAGTGAGAATAACGGGAATGGGTAATTGGGTTATTGTTGGTTGGTGAAAAATTAAATATGATTATTTATTGTGGGTTGAAAACCCTATATGCTCACCAGGCTCCCAAGCCTGACCCACTCAGTTTTATTTGTATTACAGGAAGTGGCGCAAGGGCATGAGATGGATGAACCATCAGTTGTTTTGATTACAAGTCTGTATATGTTTATATTTGTTGAATGACTTGTAATGTTATCGTTTATGCTTATTGGTCTGTATCGGAACATGACACCCCGAGTTTTGATTATAATGAAAATACATTTCTTTTATGAAATGCTTTGGTAAACATTGTTTTATCATGTTTTGTTTTTGGGAACAAATTCCGCAACTCTTTCAAATCAAAAGGATTTACTCTGAAAATATTTTAAAAGCATAAATGAAAAATCGGTCTTTTCTGGCTGAGATTTTGGGGATGTCACAGTTGGTATCAGAGCATTAGTTTAAGCGAACTAGGAATTTGTAGGATTTGTAGACTTAAACTTAGAATGCTTAGTGAAGTTTTGAGATGTGTGTCTGTTATGTTTTAGACACGAGCACTAGTTTATTTTAGGAAAGTTTCCTAAAATGCTTTATGTGCTAAATGTTATATGTTGCCATATATGATATTATTTTTTCGGATCTATGGTCTGTTGCCGACCGGATCTAGAAACCTTATGTGTGTAGGCTTCTAAGCGTGTGTCTACGATATTAGAACTAGCATGTAAACGTTTCGAAGTGATAAGGATGATTTGAATATCTATCGTGAATGAGGATCTAATTTCGCCTTATTCGGTGTGTAGATCAAAATGCTGAGAACAAGAAGTGGAGTTGGAAATGCTGACGAAAACAGGAATCAACCACCAGTGATTGAACAAGTACCTGTCATAGCAACAGCACCTGAGCCAATAACCATGGCTGGTGTGCAAATGATGATTCAGACGATGTTGGATCGTCAGATGGATGAAACTAGACGGTTGCTTCAACAGAATCGTGAAGAACTGTCAATTCGTGTGGAAGATCCTAAATTAAATGAAGGGCACTCGGAAGGTGGAAACTTCAATGGGTCTGTTGGTCCAGCCAACCCACCGATAGTTAGGCAAGACAACCATGATAGAAGGAATGATGGAATGGGATGCAAGTTCAAGGACTTTCTAACTTGCAAACCATCGACCTTCAATGGAAAGGAGGATCCGATTGGGGTTATGGATTGGATCTCCGAAATGGAATTGGCCTTTATGACTTGTGGCTGCAGAGGCAAGTTGTAAACTATCTATGCAGTGCGTCAATTTCGAGGTGGAGCCGTTCGTTGGTGGAACACTCTAGGGAAGACCTTAAGCCCTAATGAGCCACTGCAATTGTCATGGGCAGAGTTCTTGGTGCAGTTCAAGCGCAAGTTTTGCTCGGCTCAAAATCTGTTGGAACTAGAGAACAAGTTTCTGACATTGACGAAAGGCAGCATGTCAGTTGATGAATACACCAATAACTTCACCGATAAGATGGAGTTTGCTTTGCGCATCGTTCTAGATGAGCTGACAAAGGTTGATCGGTATGCGAAAGGACTCCCATGGGAGTATGAGGTGCCAGTACGTCAGGCACTTACTCTAGAGGCAGCTATTTGGGCTGCCAAGTCTGTTGAGAACATGATTAAGGGGATAACCACTGACAAGGTTGATGTTGGTGAGAAAAGGAAGTTTGAGGGAACATCTGGTTCTGGTAAGAAAGGAAAATTTTCGAAATCTGATTTGAAAAAGTTTGGAGGAAAAGGAGGCGAAGCAAATGTTGGATAAGGTGTCTAAGTCCATAACTATTTCGGGCTTGTACTTGACCCGACCCGGCATGGTCCATTTGGGTTGCATGGCACCATGCAATTGGATAGACTAAATGAGAGAAATAACACTTGGAGATTATTAATATATTATAAGTTCTAATATATTAATAATATTATTTAATTAGTTGATCAAAGAATTAATTTGGAATTAATTAAGTGATCAAAGGATAACTAATTAAATATATGGGTTGGTTATCATCCATATCTTGTATAGTGGGCTAAGAGGCTCCATGGATTATCAAGTTGGGTTCTACCCATAGGATGCTCCATGGATGCTCCATGGGAGTTACAAACCCATGGGTCATGGAAATGAAGAGTCATGACACATTAGGGTTTACATGGTGTAACCCTAGATGTGCCAACACTATATAAGAGTCCCATTCTCCACAAAATTGGCTACACAAGTTGAACACTAAGAAACTAGAGGGCTTGGCTGATTTTGAGAAGTGTGTGTTATCTCAAGAGTCTTTCCAAGAGCATTTGGTGTTGTGTGAAGCATTTGAGGCATCACACTTGGGGTGCTAGGCTCACAAGGTTTCAAGGAACACAAGCAACAACAAGGTAAGTTATTCTATCTATGATTCAAGTTAAAATTGTTCCCCATGTATGCTAGATAGGAATATAACCTTGGAATTCAACTTTGCATGATAATTAGACAAACATAGATCCAAGGTTATTAGGGTTGCATGTACACTTAGGAAGTGTTAGAATGCTCAAAACCCATCAGTGGTATCAGAGCCTAGGCTTGTTTGTTTGTTATTTGTGCTTAAAAGTTGAAGAAAGTCGAAAATTCTGCTGTCTGACTGATGGACTCGGCGAGTCCATGGGGAGGACTCGTCGAGTTCATGTGTATCTTCAACCTACTCGGCGAGTAGGTTTATGCACTCGGCGAGTAGGGTCGACAGAGTGCAGATTTTCGACTTGAGTTGCTGGAAATGGATTAGAATCATTACCCTAAAATGTTTTGGTACTTGAAAACTTGTTTTAGAAGGTGTAATGTCTTTTCTAACTCATTTACAACAACTAGTTATCAAAATTACAAAGATTAAATGTGATTTTGATTCTTGAAAGTGTTCATATTCATATTCTTGTTCTTATGATGTTTAGATGATCATAGGAATTACTTGTAACCTATGTGGTAGATTAATTCATGATCATAATGTCTTTTAATGGAGTCCATAACTTGTCCTCAAGTTATGGAAAACCAAAAGTCTCTAGGATTAAAAACCATTAAAAGAACAGAAGAGTTAGGAAAAATGAAAAGTCCTCATTTTATTACTCTATTAAACTCATAAGTTACAAGAAATGAAAAGTTTTGAAAGTTTACAAAACTTGCCCTCAAGTTTTGGAACAAGTAAAGTTAAGTTAAAACTTTAGTTCCAACCCCTAGAATTTTAAAAGTTAAAATTCAATCCTTATACTTATATTATTATGATTTAATAATTATATATATATATATATATATATATATATATATATATATATATATATATGTATAAGAACAAAGTCGTCTTACCGCTAGTACGCCTCATTCACGAAGCCGGTCTATAAGGTGGGTATAAGGTTGTTGCCTATAAAATGGTGACTTAATGGGTGTCCACTCTCACCCACCGCTTGCTTGATCGGTGGAGGGTCATTAGCCGAACGGGTAAGACAAGGACTTATTAATTCTCATTCAAAGTATGATGAATATTATAAAGTAACTAAATGTTTTATTAAATTCCCAATCTTAGTTACTTTAGGAAAAATGTGAATAAGGTGCTATTCCATGAAATTACACTTTACACTTTGATTAAGTCGTTGGTGGAGCGTGTGTGGTTAACCGGCACACTAACTTGGACTTAACAAGGTAGGTAAAGGGTGACTTAGGGTTTATTATAGTATCGATGGAGCGTGTGTGGTTAACCGGCACATCGATTGAGTGATAAACTTTAAGGGTACCAAGTGATTTGCATGGTTACTTCACACCTCGTTTTGTGATCCTCGGTATCCCAGTCACAAAACTTGGAGGACACACTCGAGATTGAAACATGCCTTTGAAAAGTTCATTGAATCTCAAAATGAATCTAGGAATTTATAAGTACCAAATTAAAACATAATATTTAATATTTCATTTTTGGTGGAAATTGGTGAATCGTCATTCACCTACCTTTCAAATATGATATAGCTTAGATTACGGCATACCTCTTCTAAGTTATATTATATTGTGATTGGATCCTAGCCTTAATATTACATTTGGGTGTTTTATTAAGGACTATCTTATATCTAAACTAATCTTGTCCTCTTTTTTTCAGATGTCTTTCAACAATGCTTCTGGCTCTAATCCTAATGGCTCCTTTACCCTTATGAACTTGTGTGGGAAAGTCACCTTTGATGGATCCAACTTCAATGAGTGGATCAGAAACATCAGGATGATTACCCGCTACGAGGACAAAGAATATGTCCTTGACAAGGAGCTTAAGGAGATTGATGAGTCCACTGCAACTCCTCAGGAGATCGCTGAATTTCGGGCACATGAAAGGGATGCTACGAAAGTGGCTTGCATCATGATGGCCACGATGACAGCGGAACTCCAAAAGTCTTATGAGGATTTCTACCCTTATGACATGCACCAAGATTTGATGGAAAGATACCATCAAAGTGCAAGAGAAGAGAGGTATGAAATCATCTGCTCCATGATAACAACCATGATTAAGGACGGGGAATCCGTCACGAGCCACATGCAGAAAATGCAAAGGTATGTGGATCGTTTGTTGAAGCTTAATGTGAACTTCCCGAAGGATCTTGCAATAGATATTATTTTGCATTCCTTACCATCGTGCTATGATCAATTCCGCATGACATATCACATGAACAAGGAAGAAGTCACCCTCAGCAAACTTCAGGGACTTCTCAAGACCGCAGAATCAGGTCTTAAGGGGAAGTCGGTTGCTATCACTCCTACTCAAAACTCTAATCCAGTTTTGGCAATCGGGAAAAGTCGAGGGAGGAAGAGAAAGAGCTCTTCGAAGGGTACCAAGGCTCGGACCCTTGATGGCTCTTCTTCAAGTGGAACCAAGAAAGGTTTCATTACTCCCTCTTCTGACCCAAAAGAGGCTGAATGCTTCTATTGCCATGAAAAATCTCATTGGAAGCGGAACTGCCCAAAATACCAGCAAGATGTGAAGGATGGGAAAGTTAAACCCAACCATGCAGGTATTTACACTATCATTTCTAATAACTCACCCCATTCTAATTCTTGGGTCCTTGATACCGGTTGTGGTATTCATATTTGTTGTGACCTGCAGGGACTAAGAAGAAGTAAGAATGTGGAGCAAGGAAGAATAAACTTGATCATGGGGAATAGGAAAGCTTTACCTGTTACCAAGATTGGAGTTTATACTTTATCGCTAAGTAGTGGGTTTAGTTTAGATTTGAATAAGTGTTGTTATTCGCCAGGAATGGAAAGAAATATTATTTCCTTTCATGCTTTGTACAAACAAGGGTTTACCTTTTCATTTAATAATGAAGTTGGTTCTATTGATGCTTTCTTTAATAATGTTCTTTATTTTAAAGCATTACCTTGTGATGGTGTGTATGAAGCTGTATCTGTTGTAGATAACTTAGGAAATAATGTTTTGTGTATTGATTCTACTAATAATAACTTGGATAAAGCATCTTTATGGCATTGTCGTCTTGGACATATAAGCAAGAAACGCATAGGCCAACTCCAAAAGGATGGAGTCTTGGAGTCGTTTGACCTAAAGTCAGATGATAGTTGCGAATCATGCTTACTTGGAAAAATGACAAAGTCACCCTTCACAGGTTCGTGTGAGAGGGGTGAAGGTTTGTTGGACCTTATACACACGGATGTGTGTGGACCATTCAAACATGCCACAAGGGATGCTAATCGTTATTATTTGACTTTTACTGATGATTATAGTAGATATGGATATGTCTACTTGATCAAGCATAAGTCAGAGACTTTCGAGAGGTTTAAGGAATTTAAACAGGAAGTCGAGAATCAATTGGGCAGGAACATTAAGATGCTTCGATCCAATCGTGGTGGTGAGTATCTTAGTTCAGAGTTCCTCGACTATCTAAGGGAATGTGGGATAGTCTCACAATTGACACCTCCCAGGACACCACAGTTGAATGGTGTGGCTGAGAGGCGTAATCGAACCTTGCTAGATATGGTTTGTTCCATGATGAGTCGAGCTACGCTACCAATCTCATTCTGGGGGTATGCCTTAGAGACTGCCGCCCATATTCTTAATCTAGTCCCTACAAAGAAAGTTGCCAAAACTCCTCACGAGATGTGGACTAGTAAAGTACCTAAACTAGACCACATTAAGATTTGGGGTTGCGAGGCTTTCGTGAGACGCGAGAATCATGATAAGCTCGAACCTCGAAGCGAGAGGTGTATTTTCATCGGTTACCCACAGAAATCCTTTGGTTATCTCTTCTACAGACCTAGTTACAATGTGGTCTTTGTAGCAAGAAGAGGAGTCTTTCGAGAAAGAGAGTTTATAAGCCAAGGAGACAGTGGGAGGCAAATTGATCTTGAAGAAATTCAAGAATCAAGCGGTGAAGGAACTTGAAACTCTAGCCCTCAACTTGAGGAGGAAACTCTTGTTGAGTCAATTGACAAATCTGTACCTCTGAGACGTTCCACGAGAGTTAGGAGTGCACCTGAGCATTACTATGGTTTCCATATTACTGCAAAAGGTGAGACACTTATTAGTGATGGGACACTAGTAAGTCAAGATGACCCTAACAACTACGAGGAAGCCATGGCAGGCCCCGAGTCTGCTAAATGGAAAGAGGCTATGGATAGCGAGATACAATCCATGTATGACAATCAAGTTTGGAACTTTGTTGAAAATGTACCAGGTCGTAAGACAGTAGGGTGCAAATGGGTCTTCAAGAAGAAGACCGACATGGATGGTAAAGTACACACTTATAAGGCTAGACTGGTTGCAAAGGGCTTCTCTCAAATTCCTGGAGTGGATTATGATGAGACCTTTTCTCCGGTAGCCAAGATTAAGTCTATTCGGGTTCTGTTAGCCATAGCTGCATTTCATGATTATGAAATATGGCAGATGGATGTCAAAACCACTTTCCTTAATGGAAAGTTGGCTGAAGATGTTTACATGAGTTAGCAAGAGGGTTTTGTCAGCAACGAGTACCCTAATAGAGTGTGTAAGCTTGAGAAATCCATTGATGGATTGAAGCAAGCACCTCGCAGATGGAATCTTTGCTTCGATGAAAAGGTCAAGGAATTTGGCTTTTCTAGGAGTGAAGATGAATCTTGTGTGTATGTCAAGGCTAGTGGGAGTATAGTTAGCTTTTTGGTATTGTATGTGGATGACATACTACTCATAGGAAACGACATTCCAACCCTGCAGGAAGTAAAGTCCTGGCTTGGGAAGTGTTTCGCTATGAAGGACCTTGGTGAAGCTGCCTATATTTTAGGGATAAGGATCTTGAGAGAACGGAGTAAAAGACTAATTGGACTTAGTCAGAGTACCTACTTGGATAAGGTGCTGAAGAGATTCAGCATGCAGGATTCCAAGAAAGGAGAGTTACCCATCCAGAGTAACACCAGATTGAGTAAGACACAAAGCCCTAGCACTGAGGCTGAGATAGCAGAAATGAGTCGAACACCTTATGCTTCGGCCGTAGGATCGATCATGTATGCTATGACGTGTACTCGACCCGATGTAGCTTTTGCCTTGAGCATGGTTAGCAGGTATCAGGCGAACCCTGGCAAGGCACATTGGACTACGGTAAAGAATATCCTCAAGTACCTACGGAGGACTAAGGACTGGGTTCTTACCCTCGGTGGGAGTGATGACTTGAGAGTTGTAGGGTATAGTGATGCTAGCTTCCAGACTGATAGGGATAATTTCCGCTCTCAGTCGGGCTGGGTCTTTACCCTAAACGGAGGAGAAATTTCTTGGAAGAGTTCCAAGCAAGAGACAGTGGCAGATTCTACTTGTGAATCAGAGTATATTGCAGCTAGCGAGGTAGCAAAGGAGGCGATATGGCTGAAGAACTTCATTGGAGACCTTGGAGTTGTACCAGCTATTAAAGAGCCAATGGAAATTTTCTGTGATAGTGAAAGTGCTGTTGCCTTAGCCAAGGAACCAAGGGATCATGGGAGATCCAGACACATCGACAGAAAATACCATTTCAATAGACATCGGATCGAAGAAGGACACCTCGTGGCAAAGAGGGTATCATCAGATGAGAATCCGGCAGATCCCCTCACAAAGGGGTTGACTCGGGTTAAGCATCTTCAGCATGCTCGGAGCATAGGGCTGAAGGATGATATTAGATTTAGTAGTTAGATAACCCAGAAATTTGTAAAGTGTAATTGACATTAGATGATGAATAAAAGATGTTTTATTTATGAGTAAAGTGTTGCTATCTCTTGTCGATCGTTTACTATATTTCTTTTGCATGTTTTGACTTCCAAAATAATTTTGTTTGGTATAACATATTATTCAAACCTCCACAGTCGGTCATATGTTGGAAGTAGATATGAATCAAGACTGTCATGTTTGGTTGTAGAGGTCTTGGACAAGGCTACAACAATCATGGGTGCTCATAAGTTCTGAGCATTGGACTCAACCCACGCTCACTGGAATCACTTCATGTTATTCTATCTCGAGTGATCGTGAGACGGTAATATCATATAAGTCTTCAAACCTAGAGATATGATTTGTTACTTACAAGTTGGTTATGCATTGACTGTACGAAACCGCATTGGTAACTCGATGTTATAAAACGTATTTTTGTGTGTAATTCAATGAGTGGTAGAACAAACATATGAGTCGAAGTTTATCTGTTCCTTCTTGGATTAGAAGTTGATATCTGGGCCCCTCGATGATTTTGTTTTGACCCATGTACCGGGCCCGGTCAGAACTAAGTTGATGTGTTCAATTAAGTTCTATGTCAAACAAATCGGAAATCGGGAAACAAATGCTGGACAATAAGCAAGACAATGTTCCATGTATTTGTCCGGCTGATATCTAGAACAGAGGATTATATGATCACTTATCTTAAATGGCGTATCATCATCTTCTCAGTTCCGAGAGACCTTGAAAGAGCTACGATTGCCGGTCGGTTCCTGAAGTACTAGAGATATAGTTATTAGACTTATCCAAGTGGGAGACTGTTGGATAAGGTGTCTAAGTCCATAACTATTTCGGGCTTGTACTTGACCCGACCCGGCATGGTCCATTTGGGTTGCATGGCACCATGCAATTGGATAGACTAAATGAGAGAAATAACACTTGGAGATTATTAATATATTATAAGTTCTAATATATTAATAATATTATTTAATTAGTTGATCAAAGAATTAATTTGGAATTAATTAAGTGATCAAAGGATAACTAATTAAATATATGGGTTGGTTATCATCCATATCTTGTATAGTGGGCTAAGAGGCTCCATGGATTATCAAGTTGGGTTCTACCCATAGGATGCTCCATGGATGCTCCATGGGAGTTACAAACCCATGGGTCATGGAAATGAAGAGTCATGACACATTAGGGTTTACATGGTGTAACCCTAGATGTGCCAACACTATATAAGAGTCCCATTCTCCACAAAATTGGCTACACAAGTTGAACACTAAGAAACTAGAGGGCTTGGCTGATTTTGAGAAGTGTGTGTTATCTCAAGAGTCTTTCCAAGAGCATTTGGTGTTGTGTGAAGCATTTGAGGCATCACACTTGGGGTGCTAGGCTCACAAGGTTTCAAGGAACACAAGCAACAACAAGGTAAGTTATTCTATCTATGATTCAAGTTAAAATTGTTCCCCATGTATGCTAGATAGGAATATAACCTTGGAATTCAACTTTGCATGATAATTAGACAAACATAGATCTAAGGTTATTAGGGTTGCATGTACACTTAGGAAGTGTTAGAATGCTCAAAACCCATCAGCAAAGTGGTGTGATAAGTGTAAGAAAAAGCACTTTGGGAAATGTAGCGAGGATGTAACCTACTACAAGTGTGGAAAGGTTGGACATTTTGCCAATGAATGTCCGAACAACAAAAGGATGTGTTTTGGGTGCAATAAAGAGGGGCATATTTTGAAAGACTGTCCAAAGAAGAAGGAGGCAGCTAGGCCCAACATTCCACCAAAGCCGAAGGGGAGAGCCTTCCAGATGACACTTGAGGCTGCTAAAGATGAAGCAGATGTCGCTTCAGGTACCTTTCTCGTAAACGAATTACCTGCTCAAATTTTGTTTGATTCTGGAGCCAACTACTCCTTTATTTCGCATGAGTTTGGTAGAAAGCTAGCTTTGCCTGTTGTTAGACTAGATAATGCTTTATTAGTCGAAGTAGCTAGTGGCAAGTTTGTACCTGTTAGCCATCATATGAAAGACATCTTAATCGACCTTAATGGGAATAAGTTTCACGAGGAATTATTGCCCATCGATCTTAATGGTTTCGACATCGTGTTGGGAATGGATTGGCTTAGCGCCAATGATGCCGAAATTTTATGCAAGAAGAAGATAGGTAAAGTAAACCCGCCTGGGAAAGATTTATTTATGGTATACGGGGACAAACGGCGAGTAAATTCGGGAATCATTTCCCTAATGAAAGCCAAGAAGTGTTTGACCAAGGGATGTACATCATATTTAGCATTCATGATCGATGCTAAGAAGGAAAAGAAGGTGATGCAGAGTATTCCAGTGGTGTGTGATTATCCAGAAGTATTTCCCGAGGATCTTCCTGGATTACCACCTGATAGACAAGTGGAGTTCAGAATAGACTTGTTACCAGGAACCACGCCAATAGCAAAAGCACCTTATTAATTAGCACCGACGGAGATGAAGGAGCTGATGATGCAACTTCAGGAGTTATTGGACAAGGTTTCATTAGACCTAGTTCATCGCCCTGGGGAGCTCTGGTGTTATTTGTGAAGAAGAAAGATGGAAGTATGAGAATGTGCATCGATTACAGAGAGCTGAACAAGGCAACAATAAAGAATAGATATCCGTTGCCGAGGATTGATGACCTGTTTGATCAATTGCAAGGTTCGAGCTATTTCTCGAAGATCGATCTTAGGTCAGGATATCATCAGCTGAAAGTAAGAGAGCAAGATATCGAGAAGACTGCATTCAGAACTAGATATGGACACTACGAGTTCTTGGTTATGTCGTTTGGACTAACCAATGCTCCGACAGCATTCATGGATTTGATGAATAGGGTTTGTAATCCTTTCCTTGATAAATCCGTGATAGTGTTCATAGACGACATTCTGATTTACTCGAAGAGCCAAGAAGAGCATGGTAGACACTTGCAAGAAGTGTTGGAAGTTGTGAAGCAGGAGAAGCTATATGCAAAGTTCTCCAAATGTGATTTTTGGATTCGTGAAGTCCAATTCTTGGGTCACGTGGTCAACCAAGAAGGGATAATGGTTGATCCAGCGAACATCGAAGCTGTGATAAAGTGGGAACATCCGAAAAGTCCCACGGAGATTCGAAGCTTTTTAGGATTAGCCGGATATTACCGCAGGTTTATCCAAGGCTTTTCTTCGATTGCTACTCCATTAACAGCTTTGACCCACAAAGGAGCTACTTATGCTTGGAGTGATAAGCATAAAGAAGCATTCGAGAAGTTGAAGAAGAAGCTATGTGAGGCACCGATACTTTCTCTACCCGATGGAGTTGAAGACTTCGCTGTTTATAGCGATGCGTCTGGTGTTGGATTGGGTTGTGTTTTGACCGAAAGAGAAAAGGTGATAGCATATGCGTCTCGACAGCTGAAGGAGCATGAAAAGAATTACCCGACTCATGATTTGGATTTGGCAGCAGTAGTTTTCGCTCTGAAAATATGGAGGGATTACCTCTATGGCACGAAGTGCAGACTTTTTATTGATCATAAGAGTCTCCAATATCTCTTTAATCAGAAAGAATTGAATATGAGGCAACAACGCTGGCTAGAATTACTTAAAGACTATGACTGCGAGATACTTTACCACCCCGGTAAAGCTAATATTGTTGCTGATGCTCTCAGTCGGAAAGTCAATCTTGAAAGGAAAAGGCCAAGAGCGTTGAGAATTGAAGTTGTCTCGACCATTGTGGAAATTATAAAGAAAGCTCAAGTGGAAGCTTCTGAGAAAAATGACCAAAAGGAGGAACATTTGGGTAAAACGTTGGTGTTTGGTACAAACGGTCATGGACTGAAGGTATTCCAAGATCTTAGTTGGGTACCTAAGTCAGGAGGAATTAGGGATCTTCTGATGGAAGAAGCTCACAAAACCATGTACTCAATTCATCCTGGTAGCACTAAAATGTATAGGGACCTGAAACCCTACTACTGGTGGCCGACGATGAAGCTTGATGTTGCAAAATATGTGGCCGAGTGTGTGACTTGTGCGAGAGTCAAGACATAACATCAGAAACCGTACGGGAGTTTAGAACCATTGCTTGTGCCTATGGGTAAGTGGGAAGACATTGCTATGGACTTTGTCACTAAATTGCCCAGAACAAAGAATGGTCACGACATGATTTGGGTGGTCGTTGATCGATTCACTAAGAGTGCGCATTTCATAGCAGCCAAGGAGAAATGGTCTATGGAAAAGCTTGCGAATTCTTACGTGAAGGAAATTGTGAGGCTTCACGGTGTTCCGTTAACAATTGTATCGGATTGTGATAGCCGTTTCATCTCAAGGTTTTGGAAAAGTCTACAAGAGGAAATGGGTACCAAGTTATGTTTAAGCACAACTTACCATCCGCAGACTGATGGTCAGAGTGAAAGAACGATACAAAAACTTGAAGATATGCTGAGAGCATGTACCTTGGAATTCCTAGGTAATTGGGATGAACATTTACCTTTGGTAGAATTTTCCTATAATAATAGTTTCCACTCGAGCATAAAGATGGCACCTTATCAAGCTTTGTATGGACAGAAGTGTCGTACGCCGTCTTGTTGGCTTGAGGCTGGGGAAAAGCAGTTTGTGGGACCGGAGATGGTTCATCAAACTGCTGAAAAGTTGAAAATAATTAGGGAAAGAATGTTAGCAGCTCAAGATCGTCAAAAGAGCTATGCTGACAAGAAGCGAAGACCGATGACTTTTGAGGTTGGAGATTCGGTTTTGCTTAAAGTCTCGCCGTGGAAGGGACTTATAAGATTTGGCAAAAGGGGAAAGTTGAGTCCAAGGTTTATTGGACCGTTTAAAGTTCTTTAGAAGGTTGGGAACCAAGCTTACAAGCTCGAATTACCCGAAGAACTGAATAGAATTCACAACACTTTTCATGTGTGTTATTTGAGGAAGTTCACGGGAGAAGTTCCTGATATAATTCCAATTTCTGAATTGAGAATTGATGAGAACAAAAGGTTGATTGAAGAACCAGAGGCAATTGTTGACCGACAGACTAAGAAGTTGCGAAACACACGAATGGGCCGAATCTCACCTGGGAGACGGAGAGTGACATGTTGAGTCGCTATCCGCATTTGTTTGTTGATGTGTGATTCCGGGGACGGAATCATTCTAAGGTGGAGAGATTTGTAACGCCTGTGTTTCCGGGCTTGCCATTTTTAGCAATTTAATAGTCTAGGTTAACCTCTGTAACCCGTTTTGAAATAATAAGATTGTATTATTTGAGTATTGTGTGTTTTGTGCTTAATTGCTTAATTATGTGGTTTGATTAATTAAGAATAAAAATAAGCGTCAAAATTTAAGTGTAAAATAAACTTGATATCTTTGGTTAATGTTGTAGTAGTTGAAACGAGGTTTCCGAATATACATAGAACGCCCAAATCTGACTTCGTATGAGGAAGTTATGATTTATCGAAGTTTCGGCTTAGCGGTATGCAGCCTGTTTTACTCGATTTGAGATCGAGGGTTTTTAGCTGAAGCAATCTAAATGAGAATCGAAGATCTCATTGTTGGTATCGAAGCGATAAAAAGTTAGGCGAGAACGGACGTCAAACGAAGAAGTTATGAATTTAAAACGAAGTTTTTCTGTCGCGGCCTATTAAAAATAAATAATAAAAATAAAGTTAAAATTAGTCGATGGAGTCTAAACGAAAGTTGTAGAGCGTAGTCTCACCTTCGCGTGGATATAAAGAACGTCGAAAACGGAGTTCGTATGGAGAAGATATGAATTTCCGAAGTTTATTAATTATTTTGTATTTATTTTTAATCTTTAATTCCGGCATTATCCGAAGGGGAGTCAGCAGTCCGATCCAAGGTACGCCCCGCGTACTCCGAAGAGTGTCGACACTTCGGATGACGCATGTAGTGACGACTTCGGAGACCTGTACGCCCTGCGTACTCCGAGGCTCCAGCCTCCTATAAATAGGATGCGAGGGCAGCCGACCCAATTGCCAATTTCCTCTCTTCTCTCTCCAGTTTTGCATCGTTTTGCGTGCCAGAAATATCCTGAAACCTCGATATTATTCTCGAGCCCCGAGGCAAGTCCCGAGATCCCGAAGATCCCGAGAAGTGCGGTTCCTGAGCCGAAGCTCTGCCCACGAGAAGTTCGATTTTTGAAAAGATCTTCCAGATCTGCTGAGGATTACTACTTCTGCAAGTCGTAGTGTTGTCCGGTCATCTTCTGATCAAGTGAGTGTGTAGTTACTTCCTTCTAACACATAAATATTAAGTATTTTCTATAAAATACGTGCTATGTGTATAATATAAAGTTGTTTATATGTGTGAGTGTATACTACCTTTCATAAACACGATAATAATACGAGTATGGTTTGAGTGTATTAAGTATATTGTTGTTTATATGTGTGAATGTGTATTCACTTTCTTCTATCTCATAGATATGATTTATTCTCTATGAAATACGTGTTATGTGTGTGTGTGCCTCATCTGTTATGTGGAATATGTATTGATTAAAGCATGCTATACAGGTTTTCAAAACTATGTATAAAAATGTATATTTTATCTACTAATATGTTGGGTAGAACATGGGTAGATAGTTGGTGTGTAATAAACAGATGAGAGGCCTCGTTGTTGTTTGATTTAGTCATCTAGCGGAGTTTAGATGACGACCACATACTTTTCTAGATAGTCTTGTGGAAACATTAGCAGATTCACCACCTGTAGGTGTTAATGAACTTGGGTGTTCATTCGCTGTACTCCATCCCCCTCATGGTTGCCTTATTTGACTTATATTGCTGAGGTACCCCCGAAGCATGTGTTGTCGCCCCGATGAAATATTCTTAGACTAGGTCCCTTATGTTAGTTGTCTTAGGGACATAAAGTGAGAATAACGGGAATGGGTAATTGGGTTATTGTTGGTTGGTGAAAAATTAAATATGATTATTTATTGTGGGTTGAAAACCCTATATGCTCACCAGGCTCCCAAGCCTGACCCACTCAGTTTTATTTGTATTACAGGAAGTGGCGCAAGGGCATGAGATGGATGAACCATCAGTTGTTTTGATTACAAGTCTGTATATGTTTATATTTGTTGAATGACTTGTAATGTTATCGTTTATGCTTATTGGTCTGTATCGGAACATGACACCCCGAGTTTTGATTATAATGAAAATACATTTCTTTTATGAAATGCTTTGGTAAACATTGTTTTATCATGTTTTGTTTTTGGGAACAAATTCCGTAACTCTTTCAAATCAAAAGGATTTACTCTGAAAATATTTTAAAAGCATAAATGAAAAATCGGTCTTTTCTGGCTGAGATTTTGGGGATGTCACAGTGGCCCCGTGATTCATGCTAGGTGTGACTCGTCGAGTAAGGGGACGAACTCGACGTGCCAAGCGGGACTAAAGAGTTAGTGGACACGTGTAGACTCGCCGAGTCGCCCAAGTGCACTCGACGAGTCGGGTCAAAGTTTGACCATTGACTTTTAGGGTTGGGTCAACAATGTGGCCTTTGAGCTAACAGAGGGGCAAAATGGTCTTTTTCCTACTGAGGGTGCCTAGAGAGGGTTGAGTCTAGTCCCGAGAGTTATATTTATGAGAATATTTACTTTATGTGATTAGGCGGAGGCTGGATCATATTTCTACCGAGTCAGAGATTTATCGAGACATCTGTGGTGATTCTTCTCACTCTACTTTACCTAGTATGGAAACAGAATTATGTGACAGAGTATTTTAGAGTTATATGCCAGAGTAATTGCATGTTATTATGTGTTGTGATTTATTGTGATATGTGATATGCATGATTCAGAGTTTACAGAGTTAGGACCAGTGGGTCCATAGAGTTATGGGACCAAGAGGGTGCCACAAAGATATTCGACCAAAGGGTCAACAGAGTTACAACCTTGAGTGGCTGATATGTGTTTATGTGGTATTTTGGGGAACTCACTAAGAAAATATGCTTACAGTGTTATGTGTGGTGTTTCAGGTACCAGCGATGATCGCGGGAAGGCGCTGGCATGACTCGTACACACGCACACTAGAGTTGTGTGACAAAAAGAGCAGAGGTGTGTGTACGATCAGCCAGCGCCCGAACGGTGATTTCCCAAAATACCCTTACAATAAGTGCTATCAGATATGTTATGTTATGCTATATGAAGAATTATGATATGCATGCTAGGGTAGACTAGGTATTCTTATTAGGACTAGACTGGCTTGATATATGATGCTTTAGTATAGGGGCTTTCGCTGCTAGAAATGTTTGAGAGTGTTTAGATAGCAGCGAGGTGCTTATGAGATATCTGCTTGTGAGTAGCACATGATTTATAAGAGTAGAGTGCTTGGAAATTTGGGACTCTGGGAGGAGGACATGGAATGAGTGCCGAGTCGGTGTGGTCGGTAGTATTGGGCCCGTACTACCGAAGGCACCGGGTCAGTGCGCAACCCAAGTAAGAATCCTTAGGGTACCAGAAACCAAGTAGAATTGGGGGTATCGAGTGTGTGCACGCTCGAGTGAGTCCTTCATATCTTGTGTTGTATTTCAGAGAGGTATCATGGTCGGAACGCGCCACAGACCAGGGACTAGTGGAGGGGGTGTGAGTGACGAGGAGCTCCGCCAGATGATTTATGATGAAGTGGCTGCTGCCATCCGTGCTGAGATTCTAGAGATGTTCGGGTCTATCAAGACCACCCTGATAGAGACATTTGACGAGAGATACGCTGCTCTTTCTGATGATGCTATTGCTGCAGCCACTGCAGCTGTAGCTGCGGCTAGACCGTAGGGTGGTGATGCGTTGCTATTCCGGGAGTTCAGCAACACAGAACCACCGGAGTTTGATAGGACCCAGGACCCGATTGTCACACCCCAAAACCGGAACGGCGGAAACGTTCGGGGGTGGAGGGCGTGATGTCAAGTATCACGAGATATGTATATGGTAAGAAAGTAATGAACAACCATTTCATTAAGAAAGAAAGTGTTTACAATGTGTGTGTTCACAAAACATAGAAGTCATAAACAAATAACAAAACAAGACTTGAAGCTATAATGCTCCATCTTCTGAAGTCCCAGCACGAGCACCTGTCTAATAGTCTCCTGAGAATACAAGTTATTTGAAAGAGTTGATCAGCAATTAAGCTGTTGAGTTCATAAGATTTTAGTGATGTGAGTAAGCTGTAAAGTGTTGTTGAAGAAGTATATGTAAAAGTGATGTAAGTTGTAAGTTCTGTTTTGAAAAGTTTGACTGTTCCTCTAGAAAATCTTATATTTCCTACATTAATGGAAGTTAAGTAAAATGACACTACAAGCCTTTCTATGCGTACTAAGTGGGTACAAGTTATATATACTTGGAGTAAATAAACAATCGATTCTGCGCATCTGCCCTCAACTCACAACCCAACGGGGTACAGTAAGTAAGGCGGATAGCACACATTCCATTGGTTGTTAGATCGTTGTCATATATAACCTTGGTGTATTCATTTGTTACTCATGGAGTTATTTGTAATGGTTCCTTTAATCTAATGGAGAGTTCTTTTAAGTAAAACATATATTTCTTATAGTAAAATATTGACTACGGTGATTACTTTTATAATAGCTTTGTTTATACTGCTATATATAATATGATATCGGGTAGATAGTTAATTAGGGGAATCTGCTCTAAGCCCACATCCAACAGGAACAGGACGTCGGGGGAAAACACACATTTAGCTACCTATCGGATATTAGTCTTGTATATAAACATGGTGTATAAACTAAGGTGTTATAGAGTTAACTCACTTAAAGTCTTTAAAACTGTACTGGCTTAATAAAATGGATTAAGCCCTTAACTGGGAAATCGCTAGTTTTGTATACCAAAATTACTGACTTTGAAAAGTATGTTTTGTACCAGAATATATGTGCGTTGACTCTGTGTCCTATGACCTAATCCATACCTGGTACCCTTATGATGACATAATGTATACTAAGCATAGATATATATATATATATATATATATATATATATATATATATATATATAGACTCGGGTAGATAATAGATTGGGTGACCTTGGTGTAAGCCCACATCCAACGGGAACAGGACGTACAACGAAGAGCACACATCCTATTAGCTGTCGGAATCTACTTAGCATATATGTATCCTATAGTGTATACATTAAGGAATCATAAAGTTAGAATCATGATCCTAACTTCTATAAGTAGCCTTCTACCAAGACTCGACTGTTTTGAAAGTATTCATCTACCAAGACTCTACTGTTCGGAAAGTAATCTTCTACCAAGACTCGACTGTTTTGAAAGTAGTCTTCTACTAAGACTCGACTGTTTTGAAAGTAGTCTTCTACCAAGACTCGACTGTTTTGAAAGTAGTCTTCTACCAAGACTCGACTGTACGACTATTATTAATTAAATCTAATTTACCTTATCGATTATGTGAATAAGACACATGGTAAAGGTTTTAATAATATTGTAACTGAAATTTTATATCCTTCTGTAATTGTCGTGATGACAGTGTAAGTATTGTAGTATTTGTAATAAGTGACTACTTTTAGTACTATCGTGCCTTAATTGAGGGTTAAGTCATAATGTGATGGCTAGATCCTATGCTAGACGCTCCCTTCTCAAGAGATTCTAGGAACTTTACGCGACACTTGCATGAGTGCACGCCGCGAACATCCACATTACTATGATCATGTATACCCAATATAACTATCATTAATGTGGAAGTGATTCATTAGTATAGTTAGATCCTTAACTTGTTCCATGCTATAGCACATTATTATGTTCTATTCTGTTATCGTGTATTGTTATTGTACTTATGTAAATGTATTCCATGTAAGTGTATCTATGTAAACGTATTTATGTAAACGTATACCATTGGTATAGACTCATGAACTGAACTGAATCTTTGTGTGCTTCATTGTACTAGAAGTAATGAATAGCATTCTCCTAAACTATACCTATAATAGTTTACTAATGTTCTAACTGTGCTCCTACTGAAAAGACTCATTTATCTACCAAGTTATGCTTATACTTTAAAAACGGGGTTTTGTATAACTATAAAGTAACATAACCTTTAAAAGAGTTTTGGAATGTTGTCACAATTAGAAATTTTTGTGCCTTGTAACCAACACTTAAACCAAATTATGAATCAAAAACATAAGAGCATGTATGATGCATACTCTATGACAACAAAACTTCAATCAAACACCCCATTCAAGCATTTCAAGAAGTTATTAAGCAATTGGAAACCCTAGAAGTTCTTGTTTAAGTCCATTTTGGACTAGGACTTCCTTATTTGGGCCCATTGGACCAATAAGCTTCCAATTTGACCATCTTGGGTTTAGAACTCTTAAATGGGCTCTAATTGGACCCACTTCCATTTAATTCAATATTTTGGGCCATATTGGGCCTAGAATGAAATAGATTAATTATATGAACCATTTTGGACCATAATTAACCTAATTTAGCCTAATAGGTCATAAAAATCACATTTATATTTTTTAGGGCCAAAAATTATCTAACCTAGCTATAATATGGGCTTAATGGCAAAAAGCCCAAAAACCTCCTCTTACCCTCTCCATTCTCGGCCCAAGCCCAAAAGAGTGAGGGGTTGACTTTGTGTGTGCCACCTCACAATTGTTCAAGGGACTTCCATGCAAGAGGACCCAAACATCCATGCACTCCCATACTTCCATGCTCGCTAACTCTTTTTCTCCCTCTCTCTCTTCTTCTCGGCCGAGTCTAAGCACACACACACACACATTTCACTCTCCTTTCTCTCAAGAAAACTCTCTCATATCTCATCCATATTTCGAGATCTAAGAAGGATTCAAGGGGATTCTTACACAAATTCTTCATCTAAGGTAAGATCAAGTTTGGATCTATGTTATAGGTTCTTTGTTTTATCAAAAATCTCCTTCTAACCCATGTAAAAATCTTGATCACTGTCTTAGAAACCCTCTAAGTTCGAGATCTTCCAAGTGAGGATACTAAGGCCGAATTTCTTCTCATTTTCTTCCAAAAACCGAAACCACACCCAAAGGTGAGCTTCATACCCCCTCTTTTTCGGTTTTTATAAGTTTTGTAGGGGAGAATACAAGCAAATGTGTAAATCTATGAGTAAATGTATGCCTTGTGTGATTTTTATGCTTATATGTATGATCTTATGTGGTTGTGATGTTTATATTAGCCAAAAGAACCTAAAAACCGAGATCTACAATATGAAGAATGAAATAAGTATAACTTATACCATTTCACACTAATCAAGTCTAGAAAAATAATTTAGTTGGTTAATATGAACATTTTTGGACTTAAAACCCATTTTTAGGCTCAAAATGTCAAAAATACAAAACTAAGGGGGCCAAAATGACAAAATATAAATTCTGAAGGTTGAAATGAGTCTAAACAGTTTCTAATATATATTTTCTGAATATCAACACTTTTGAAGGGTTAAAAATGTGAATTTTGAACATAATGGGCTAAAATGGGCTTTTCGGCCCAATAAAGCCCCAAATTGCGAGATATTTGAATTGGAGGGGATGAAACTGCACATTTCTGTAAAACAGGGCATTAATAGTATACTAAATCTATTTCAAGGGCCAAAAATGCTTTTCAAATTAAAAAGGGACCAAAGATGCTAAAATTTTCCATCTTGGGCCAAAATTGTAAAAGTTGCGAAAATGGAGGTTTCAACCGAGAAAATTTCATTTTTGAATGACTTAAGTTGTTTATCAAATAAATTTGTGCTAAAAATGTTTTTCCAATAAGTTTTGATACTAAAGTGTCAAGAAAAATGGTTTAAGGACTAAAATGGAAATTCTTTTATACACAAAGGGTTAAAAGTGTAAATTTATCCAAGAAGGGGCTTAAAAAGATAAACTCTAATTCTTAAAACAACAAATCCCTTAAGATAAAAATACGAGTACTACGTCTACCGGCGAAAGGTAATAATAAATACACTTTCAACACCAATATCGTTACCAAACGAATTGATTCGGTCTCGAATCAATAACGAATCAAAAATCAATAAAGAATGGTACTTCAATACACACGCGAAAATTTACGAGGAGTCATTATTCAATCTTTGGGCTCGAAAGTTTCAAATCATGTTTGTTGGGCCTAGCTAGCCCAATGACATGATCTTTAGGCCCGAAGGGAACACACTTACATGTTATTGGGCCTTCTATGACCTAATTCCGTGTAAAAGGACTTTCAATAGCTTTATTGTGCTATTGGGCCCCAAGGGTCCTTTGGTACTGCTAGCAAAGTCGAGAAGTCAAATGCAAATCGGGCCAAGTGCCTTTCGCATTCACGATAGCCTTGAACGACTTATGGAAATAATGGGGGCTTCGTACCCTCTTTTCTCCTCGGTTGTGGGGCTATGAGAAGTCAGGGTGGTTGGATTAAGTGAGTAGTACGGACGACGCCCAAGGGATCGTTTGTATTTGGTAGTTGTAAACTAGTCATTTTCATTAATGCGTGATTATAATGACTCACAACCCATAATTAATCCAATGTCACCTGGAATTATCGAAAACAAAGGTCGTACCACGTAATTTGATGTATTAGGAAAACATCGGGTTTTCCTGGGGAATTCAACACTCTTAACTATGTGATGTATACAAAGTCTAACAATTATTCACGTTTACAATAATCAACAAGCATACTTACGGATCTTCAATACAACACTTTTTTTTCAGAAAATATCGGATTTTCTGTGGTTTTCAAAATTATACAAATCATTTCTTTTCAAACCTTACTTATGAACTCACCAACATTTCATATGTTGATGTTTTTCCAAAATACTTGTATTCTCAGGTAACAGGTAAATCAAAGAAAAATGTATCCAGTGATGTCGTGATGTTTATTTAATTAGTATCGCACGGTTTATGTTTTGGAAATGTAATGTTTTGAAACCATGTACTGAATGTAAACAATATCGGTTGTAATATTTCAATGCATGGTGATGAATAATGTTATGATTCATGTATAATCTGTTGGGCTGAAGATTATTTTGAAGATTGCGTCTTTTGGGCTCGATAGTTTAGTTATCTTGTACTCCGGTTTGGGCCTGTCCAACCGAGAGCCTTTTATGTTTTATATATAAGAATATGCTTGCATGCATATTAGGTTAACGATTTTTAGCGATTATTCTAGAGCTTAACGATAGCATTACAGGTTTCTTTAATTGTTCTTGTAACCTACCAATCCTCTACAGTTGATGTTCTTAATCGAGCTCTTCTGAGGATTTTGTTTAATCATTCGACACGTTTGATTCAATCTTGTCTCGTTCTTATTTTCGTGTTCTTATAATTTTATATTTACATACTTGTTCAAGATCTAATCGATCTTCATAGATTAAAGATTGTTTTTAATCTCATCAATTGGTATCAGAGCAGGAGGCTGTGTAATCAATACACATCTTTTCTGTGAAAAGGTTTCAATTAGGGTTTTTCCGCAATTACTGATATTTATTGAGCCGTCATCTCATTATTGACGTATCTTGATATTTATTGTTTTGCCCTAATCTGCTTTATTACAAGTCTGATCTTTGAACAGGTTTTTACGATCATAATGGACGATTCGCAATCAAACCCTATTAATATTTCCAACAGCATCGGTTCGACGACAAAGATTCCAATCCTATATACCCATGACTACGAAGTATGGGCGCATCACTTCGAAGACTACGTGATTGGATCTGAGGATAATGGGTACCTCATATGGGAAGCCATCATTAATGGACCATTTTCTCATTCTGCAACGTCCAGGATTATTAAGACACAAAAGGAGTACAATGATCTGCTGAAGGATGTTAAGGATATTGCACAAGACGAGAAGGACAAATTCCAGTGCAATATCAAGGCGTTAAGGTTAATCAGATTCGCCCTTCAATCCGACACCTTTAGGTTGGTCAGCTCATGCACGACGGTGAAGGAAGTTTGGGATAGACTTCGCGAACTATATTCTACAGACGAGGATCTTGAACATTCCATCCAAACCTTGCTCTTATCTGAGTTTGGAGAATTCAGGCAAGGAGCCGAAGAAATGGTGACCCAAACATTCGATCGCTTCAACCATCTTCTCAGCAAGATGATCAAACACGATATTGAAAGGAAGCTTATCGAGCAGAAGGTTACTTTCTTAAATGGACTGAGGTCTGAATGGAGAGCAGTGGTTTCTACAGTCAAAGCCCATGAGCAATTTAAATCATACTCTTTGGCGAAACTGGTGGGTATTCTCAAGTCCCAAGAGAAGATTGTGCAGCAAGAGAAGAACGTCGTTTCAAGCCTTGGTTCGTTGGCCCTCCTATCAAAAAGTAAAGCTGTGATGGAGGATGAAGACCTCAACTTGGAGGAGTATGACCTCACATCTGAAGATTATGCAATGATGGTGTCCAATCCCAAGAGGTTCATAAAGAAGAGATTCCCCAGCAATAAAAACAGAAACTGGCAGGGGAGTTACAGCTCAGAAAAGGTGAACAATGAACCGAAGGTTGAGGAGCCCAAGAAGGAACCAATGGTGGATGGTGATTCCGGAGTAAGCTGTTACTACTGTGGTGGGAAAAACCACTATGCTAAAGACTGTGTGCTTAAGAAGATGGCTGAAAAGGATGATGGAAAGGATGAGGAAGCTGTGCTGCAGAAGAGGCTAGATGAGTTGACAAAGAAGAAGTCCACAGCTAACCCTTCTATTAATGCTCTTATTGTGCAGGGTTCGGTTGCTGATGATGAGTTTGGTAGCACGGAAGTTTGGTCTACCGACTCAGAAGACGATGAAGTGAGGAAGCCTACTCATGGAAAGGCTTATGTGGCAAAGGAGGAGAGCAGTGGAGGTAGATGCTTCATGGTGACTGACGTGTCTCAAATGAGGGGATACAACACCGATGGAGGAAGCGATGAACCGAAAGTGCAGGAGGACATGTGCTTTACAGCCAAACCACTCAGCCAGCAGTTCAATGAGCTTGATGAACTGATAAAGAAGGTACAATCGGTTTTTGTTTCATTTAAAGTACCACAATCCTCATATGAGAAAGAACTTAAAAATGTTAATACAAGAATTTCTCATTTATATAGTAGCTTAACTCAAACTCGAGTCACCAATTCTAACCTAACTGATCAATTAAGCAGGGCGGCGTCGAAGAGTGAGGAGAGGCGAATGTGGATCGAGTTGAAGGAGTCTGAATTAGTTAAAGTTAAAGACGAAAACATTTATTTGCAAAGAGATAATTTAAAATTGTTAAAACAGCGGAATGTTTTTTGTTTAATTGCAAAACGTCTATATTCTAATATTACTCAGCTTCACTTGGATTGTGAAATAGGCCAAAAGATCCATTGCATGATTTTGCCCTTCCTTGAGTTTAAGGAGGATGAAATCGATGCTGAAGCCTACAATTGTGAGAGTGTGATATCGTCTGATGATGTCAATCCGACCTACATGTATGGACTGGACAAAATTGAGTCCTTCATTAAATCCAAGGACCACAAGGACATGCTCAAAAATCTTTTGGATGAAAATGATAGACTTAAACTGAGAACCGAAACCATACAAAAATTTGACTCTTTGAACGCCAACGTAAGCTCAGAAAACAAAATTAATGTTGAAAATGCATCTGAGCTTAACGAGGACGACAACATGAGTGAAATTTCTGTCGAGGACACGGTTGACTGCTCAGAATTTGTTAAAAGCGAACCTGAAAACCACAAGAATCTTATTTCTGAAAATTCAGTGGAGTTCGCTCGATTGTCCCAACAAAAGTCCCCGATCTTAGCAGAGAAAGTTGTTGTGTATCAGAAGGTCAGGACCACTCCTAATCAAGTATACAAGGTGACTGGAGTTACCGAACATCAGACAGCTGAACTCACAGCTATTGTAAACGAAGACAATGTTGATGGCTGTGATGAGTACTTCTGGTCAGCTCCAATAGATAATGCAAGCGAAACGGTTGGCTTATCTGAAAGAACCTCCTGGATGAGTAAGGGAAGATACATACCTGAACCCTTGAATAAGCCAGATAATTTCGATGAGCCAAGCACCAGTGGTACGAAAGACATTCCTCAGGAGGATGAAAGTTCGGCAAAAGAAGACGTTCCCTCTACTCCCTCAGCTCAAAGTGAAACTCCTTCAGACATTCCCTCTACTCCCTCGGCTCAAAATAAAACTCCTTTAGTTCAAAAGGAGCCAGCCAAGGAGAAACCGAAAACGAAAGCTAATGTTCATCATCAACCAAAGCAGATGAGGAATAAGAAGAGAGAAAGGAACCAAAGATACATGAAGAATCTTTCTGAAAGGAGACAATTCTGGCAATCCCAGAATGCATACTTCTCACATCAAGACAAGAATCTGAAGTATGAAAACAATCCTGTCGAAAAGTCTGAAAGTCACAACAACCGAAAGCCAAGGTTCGGTTCACAAGAAAATACCAACCGAGAGCCAAGGTTCGGTTCACAAGAAAATACCAACCGAAAGCCAAGGTTCGGTTCACAAGAACATACCAACCGAAAGCAAAGGTTCGGTTCTGACAATGGCTTCAACCGAAAGCAAAGGTTCGGTTCTGAGAAAGACGATTCCAACCGAAAGCAAAGGTTCGGTTCTGAAGTCAAAAGAGATCAAAACTCTAAGGTCAGTCCCTCCAATGATCAAAAGCAAAAGGGTCACCTAGAGTCTCCAGCCAAGAAGTCCTCTCCATCTAAAACCACTTCTTCTACTTCTTCTAATTCTTCTACCAATTCATCTCCATCTCGCTCTAAAGCTGATTCTGTTCATTCTCAAAAATCTCATTCATCAGCTGAACAAAAGGGCAAACAGAAAGTTAATGAATCCAAACCAGAGTCCAAACCGAACACACCCAATCCTAATAAGATAAAATTTTTTACCATTAAAAAGAAAAATGAAACAACTCTCATAAAACGAACATATCTAGTTGACATCACTCTTACTGTTCCTGTTCCCATGAAAAGCTCACGTGGACCCAAGAAACTTTGGGTTCCTAAATCTGCTTAATTTTTGCAGGTTTTAAGTGACGAGCAGTTCGACGAAGAATGGTACATCGATAGTGGCTGCTCACGTCACATGACAGGGAGGAAAAAGGAGCTCAGGGAATACAGATCTCTTGAAAATGGTGGCAACGTCAAGTTTGGAAATAATTCTTTCGGCACCATAAAGGGATACGGGATGATAACAAATGGTGACTTGACTATAAGGAAGGTGGCTTATGTGGAAGGACTCCAACATAACCTCATCAGTGTATCTCAGCTTGTTGGAGGTACAGGTCTAAAAGTCTCATTCGATGATGAAGGTTCTGAAATTATTGAGAAAAAGACAAAGAAGGTGATTCTCAAGTCGGAGCGAAAGGGTGAAATGTTTCCTCTGAACCTTAAACCCATCAAAGGAAACCCAGCTATATGCCTGCTATCAAAAGCTCAATCTGACGAAAGCTGGTTGTGGCACCGAAGACTCTCTCATCTCAATTTTAAAGATATCAACCAACTTGTCACTGGAGGTCATGTTAGGGGTCTTCCATTGCTCAAGTTCGACAGAGATCATTTGTGTGCTGCATGCGAAATGGGGAAGCAGAGTCGTCAAAGTCACCCATCTATAATCAACACAAAAGTTGTTGAACCACTCGAATTACTTCATATCGATTTGTGTGGTCCTTCATCTATCGAAAGCATCGGTGGTAGCAAGTATATTCTTGTTATTATTGATGACTTTTCACGATATACATGGGTGTTCTTTCTAAAGCTCAAATCTGAAGCGACTCATAAGCTGAAAGTGTTCATTAAGCAAATTGAAGTACAGCTCAAGAAGGTTGTTCGCAATATCAGGAGCGACAATGGTCTTGAATTCAAGAACAGGGAGTTTGAAGAGTTTCTTGCAGAAAAGGGAATTAGTCACAACTTCTCAGCTCCTTACACACCACAACAGAACGGAATTGTCGAAAGACGAAACCGATCTTTGTGTGAAGCTGCCCGAACTATGCTAAGTTTCGCTTCCTTACCTCTTTATTTTTGGGCTGACACTATTTCTGCTGCTTGTTTTACACAGAACAAGTCTTATCTCAACAAGAGATTCACGCTCACACCTTACGAGATTCTCAATAACAGAAAGCCCAATGTGAAATTTTTCCATGTGTTCGGCTCTCGGTGTTTCATCTTTAACTCTAAAGAACACCGCAACAAGTTCGATGTCAAAGCCGACGAGGGAATCTTTCTAGGCTACTCTCTCACATCCAAGGCGTACAGGGTCCTAAACAAGCGTTCGAGAAAAATTGAAGAGACATACTATGTGACCTTTGACGATAGCTACGTCAAAAAGCTACAGGCCAAAGAAGATACCGCTGGGGAAATCTTTCCTCAAACTGGCCAAGTCACAGTCTCGATCGCTAACCTATACGATAAATTTCTGGACCTCTTTGACGAACCAGAGAAAGCTTCTCTCTCAGAAGCAGGTGCAACAGACAACAAGGTTGATCACATGAAGCGGATTGTCGAAGATGCTGCAAGGAGAATGCATGAAGGAGGATCGACTACTGATGACTCTCCATCCAACAATGCTTCAGTCGAGGGGGAGCCAAGCTCACATGTCAAGGGGGAGCCAAGTTCTACAACTCCAACCGAAGGTGCTTCTCCAACCGAAGGTGCCTCTCCAACCGAAGGCGCTTCAACGCCTGAAAGTCCAGCACCACAAGTAATCCCAGAACCTCAAGTTTCTCAAAGCTCATCAATCGAGGGGGAGCATGATGATATGACGCTTGATTACGATAGCCAATCTGAGCCAGAAGAAATGATCAATGCTGAACTAGATCCAACCTTTGATCCGAATTACCCTCCTCTTACCAAATGGACCAGAGATCATCCTATCTTTCTAGTAGTTCGTCATGTATCTGAAAAGGTTCTGACCCGATCACAACTGAAGGCAAAGCAGACATCCTTATTTTCAAAGGTTGAGTTTTGTATGTTCAACTCATTCGTATCAAAAGTTGAACCGAAGACAGTTAACACTGCTCTCGATCACTCTGATTGGGTTCAAGCAATGCAAGACGAACTGAACGAATTTGAAAGGAACAAAGTCCGGCGCCTCATTCCAACTCCTCCAGATGCTTCGGTTGTTGGTCTCAAATGGGTGTTTAGGAACAAAATGGACAAGGAAGGTAATGTTATAAGGAACAAGGCTCGTCTGGTGGTAAAGGGATACTGTCAAGAGGAAGGGATAGATTATGAAGAGACTTTCGCTCCAATAGCTAGGCTAGAATCTGTTAGAATATTTCTGGCTTATGCTGCTCACAAAAACTTCGATGTTTTCCAAATGGACGTCAAGTGTGCATTTCTCAATGGAGAACTCGAAGAAACTGTGTATGTGGAGCAACCTCCTGGGTTCATGAACGAAAAGTATCCAAACCATTGCTATATTCTGGATAAAGCTGTATTCGGCCTCAAACAAGCTCCGAGAGCCTGGTATGAAACGCTAACTAAATTTTTAAAGATGTCTAAATTCAAACAAGGTTTGGTTGACCCAACCTTCTTTCGCAAAAAGGAAGGTAACCACCTTATGATAGTTCAAATTTATGTCGATGACATCATCTTTGGCTCCATGAATCCCAGCTTAACAGCTGAATTCAGAAAGCTGATGGAGACTAAATTTGAAATGAGCTTAATGGGTCCTATTAACTTTTTCCTTGGTTTAAATATTAGACAGGGACCCGAAGGCATCTTTATCAATCAGGAAGCTTACACGAAGACTCTCCTAGCAAAGTTTGGCATGATGGGAGACTCAAAAATCAAAGTCCCAATGGCATTCGGCACCAAGCTTACCCCATCCCTAGACAAACCGGCTGTCGATATCACGCTCTATCGTCAAATGATAGGCTCACTAATGTATCTTACTGCTAGCAGGCCTGATATCATGTTTTCTGTGTGTTATTGTGCTCGATTTCAGGCAAACCCACGCGAACCTCACATGCTTGCAGTGAAGAACATCTTACGCTATCTCAAGCGAACCACCTCCTTAGGTCTATGGTAGCCATCCAACTCAGGCTTCTTCGTTCAAGCCTATTCTGATGCTGACCTTGGAGGATGTGGACTCGACAGAAAAAGCACAACTGGCGGCTGTCAATTCCTTGACGGGAAGTTGGTCAGCTGGCAATCCAAGAAACAAACGTGTGTGTCGTTGTCTACTGCCGAGGCAGAATACATTGCCGCTGCATCCTACACATCACAAGTGATTTGGATCCAGAGTCAACTTCGAGACTATGGACTCAATATGAAGAAGATCCCACTATATTGTGATTCTGAAAGTGCAATTAGGATCTGTCATAACCCAATGCAACACTCTAAAACCAAACACATAGCACTGAGGTATCACTTCATCAAAGATCACGGTAGAAGATGGAAACGTCGAAGTTCACTTCGTAAGAACCACTGATCAACTGGCTGACGTCTTTACCAAAGCTCTTCCTGAAGCATCATTCAATAAAATATTGCAAGGGCTAGGTATGATGGAATCAGAGTCAGTACCTCACACTACCTCTCAACCTCAAACGTAAGAAGCGAAACCAACCGAACGTTCGGGTTCGGTTGAACCATCTGACTCGCTCATCACTTCGAAGGTAGTTTTTCTTGGTTGTATATTTCTTGTACAAAATTGTGTTTCTTTGTGTTAAAAGTATTTTCCAATTAAATTCCTTGGTTTCTCAAAATTTTCCAAAACCGAAACCTACCGAAGGTTCGGGTTCGGTTTTTCAAAATTTTGTTGAACCGAAACCAACCGAAGGTTCGGGTTCGGTTTTTCAAAATTTTGTTGAACCGAAACCAACCGAACGCTCGGGTTCGGTTTTTCAAAATTTTCAGGAACCGAAACCAACCGAACGCTCGGGTTCGGTTTTTTAACTTTTTCCCAACCGAAACCAACCGAACGTTCGGGTTCGGTTTTTCATATTTTCTCCAAAGTTTTTTTTAAGTCTTATTTTTTTCTTGCTTATTTTTTCTTATTTTTTTAATTCTTTTTATTTTCTTCTATTTTTTACTAAATCTCAAAAACACCAAAAATATTTTTCTCTTTTATTTTTTCTTGTATGTTCATTCGTTTATGGGGATATAATTAATGAATTACTTAAATGTCCCTAGAAGCATGCTGTTGTATGTGTCCCAAGCCTCATAAGATTTTGAATAATAGCCTTCATGACCTGGTATACACAAACCTTGTCTTCCCAATAAGGCTAACACATTTATTCTAATCGTGAGCTACCTCACTCTCTTCTCACATGAGTTCAGAGTTTACTGCTTGGTCCTTATTTTTGCAGCAGAGGTACTATGTTTTCTCACACCATCTCCATAACTCTTCTCCACTACATTCGTTTCATCAACGTAACCTTTGAGACTCTCAGACATTACCACTAAGGTTTATGGTTATACAACATTTGTGTTTATGATCTTAGTTTCGTGTCACTACGAGCTGAGTGAAACCCTAAATTCAACACCTAATGAATTGACGGTGAACAATTAATTTGCTCAAGTTTTCACCAAAGGATTGACGAATGTACCCTAATGAAATCTCAAATTTTCTTTTGTGTGATTCCTATGAAATTGTTAAACACCATAACATTTCTTACCTTGGGATCCAATTTTTATTTTTTTTTTCTCTGAGATTTTATAATTTTCCAAGCCAGATTCAAAAAAAAAAAAAATTCCTACCTACTTGTTCAACAGACTACACCGGTCTCACAAGTACTTTGTTCACTTTCTTTCTTATTTCAAGAATAGACTTGCTGAATCAAAGCGAAAGCCACCCCTATTTAGCCTAATTAAAAGAAGCCTTTCAACATTTATTAATAAGTGTTTGATCGTAATTCAACGGGAATCCACACCAACACTTTAAGGTCTCTCTTGACCTTGAAGGAAGAGATTCGTGCCCGGGATCATCAGTTTTGTGTCATTATTGACATCACAGAATATCCTTTAAAAGAGTTGCTTTATTTCTTTTTCTTTTACACTCTTTGCACGAAAATCTTTGATTTTCCAAAATTCCGTTACTAAATTTTACAGGCTGTATTATTACTTGGTGGTTAATTATGGAGCTGTGGTCTACAACAATCCACGTGGGCATTTAATTCAAAGGAGCCATTTAAAAGGATAAGACGAAAGGTTGCTAACTAGGCGGGAGTTAAAAGGATAGAAATTCAAACGACGGATAAAATTGGGCGCATGTGAATTTGAAACGGCCATGCTTTTACTGACATTGTGGACGTGTGTGCGAAATCCAAGCGTCATCACTCTGGCAATTAAAGGCGCGTGAGGAATTGAAAGGATTTTCTCTCTGAAACGGCACTTGTTGGGCGGCGTGATCCTAGGAATCTGACACTCTCTCTCCTACGTGATCATCGCACGCCTCAACTGTCATCCATCTGTCACTCAGGAAACCTTTTCATATTTCCATAGAAGATTTGAACCGATTTCTCTCTCTCCTATGATCCACTATAAAAGGCCGTCTATACCACCTTTTACCTCTTTACTGCCTCCGAAATTTCCAAAGAACAAAAACTCTCAAACAGCTTTCCTGTTCATCATCTTCTTCATACCTTCAACAATGGCAGAATCCTCTTCCGTCCATGCTACTTCACAGATCCTACCCATCCGTCCACAACAATGTCTGGTGATTGATCTTAACCCTCTGGCGTACGACTCCTACATGTCGCCGATCATCGAGTGCCTGAAGTACTCCCAAATCGCCACCGCTCTCTCCAGGATCGAGTCTGTGCCCATGGTGGCTCTCTCGCAGGTTTATGCGACTGCTTATTATGACAAAGCAGTTGACCGGGTGTTCTTCGAGATTGCTGAACACAAGACATCCGTTTCTCGCCAGCGTTTCTGCAAAATGCTAGGGTTGGCTGTTGACCCATCAAGAATAAATCCGGAGACGATTCCGGTTAGGTATCTATACAATATGTTTTACAACATGGGGTACACGGAGGTCCTCACCTCCGTCGCAAAATTCAAGAAGTCCTGCCTGCCGCCACAGTGGAACGGCATGTTCACAGTCCTCTTCAAGGGCTTGTCGAAACGGAGCTCAGGGTCCGACGGTGCTAGTCGACTCTTCATGTCGATCATGTACGCGGTCTACAACGGGATTAACCTGGACTATGGGTTGGTCCTATGGCAACATCTCATCCAGAGCCTTTCTTCATCATCACGACACTCTGAGGTGTCGTTCGCCCGATTTTGGATCTTTATTACAAAGTGGGCGATGGACAAGTTCGAAATTCCCACTGCTGCAGGTCCATCGATGTCTTCCGTTGGTACATTTCATACCAAGAAGATCATCGTCTCAGATGCATCGAAATTTTCGTTCATTGGCTCCATTCCGGAGACAATGTATGGCGACGTGCCCTCTGACAGCAGGTTGATTCGGACGATCAAGGAGTTCAGGCCAACTGGTCCGAGGGAACTGACACCGGATATGCTCAGGTCTATCCACGATGCAGACAAACCGGTGAACAGGGGCAAAAAGGTTGACAAAGGGAAGCAAGCGACCAAAGCTCCAAAGGGTCCTTCTCCCAAAAAGAGGAAACAAACAAAGGCTGCACAGTCCCCACAACCGAAGAGGAGGAAGACTCAACCGAAGCGAAAGCTTGTTATTCCCTCTTCTTCGAGTGACTCAGGAAACGAGAGTTCGGGTTCGGACGACTCTCAAGGAGGCGAAACCCCTCAACGAGGCAACACACCACCTCGATCACCTACCCCAGAGATGGAACTTCATAATACACCAGTTCCTTCACCTCCTCCCACCATTCCTACTTCCATTCCGACCATAATCCCCACTACCACTATTCCACCAACATCTTTCCCTATACCACCACCCATTTTCACAACTGCAACCGAAACACCACCAGTTACCGAAACCCCTCCCGTAAACGAACCACCTCAAACCGAAACCCATACAACCGAACCTACCCACACTCAACCACCACCCGAAACTACCCCACCACATACTCAAACTCAACATACCCCAACCACAACACCCCCAGCTTCACCACCCCCTCCATCTCTAGAAAATGCCTCTGATGGCGAAAACCCTTACCTTGGTGGTGAACACATGAACTTCAATTCGGTCTACTATAGTCCGTTTCAGGTTCAGAGTGATGAGGAGGATGATGCTCCAGTGACAAAGAAGCATCTTAAAGAGCTCAATGAGAAGGTTGACCTACTTCTCGCATCATCTTCCAACCAGCAGTCCTCTCTCTCTGAAGCTGCCCTTCAGAAAATTGTTGACGCCTTCTCCAGGGCTCAACATGATTCGGTAGCCTCAGCAACTGCTGCTATTGACGCCTCAACCAGAGCCTGTGAGGCTGCGACCGAAAAAGTCGATAAACTATTCTCCGACGCTTCTGTCCTGTTGAAGTCCTTGCAGGAAAGCGCCGACGCCACTAAGACAACTTTGGAACTGATTGTTCAGCAATTGACCAAGTTTGTCTCAACGGAGTTGACTTCGTTCGCTGCCCTTCGCCAAAACATAAGCGACGACAACTCGGCCCTTCGTGCCTCCATCGATGCGTGCCTCGCTAAGTTACAGGAGGATCTTGCAGCCGAGAATTCATTGATGGACGTTCTGGCGAGCAAAACAACCGCCCTCAAGGTCAAGAGCACGCAACTTTCCAACTCACAACAACAACTGGAAGCTCTTCGATCCGAAAGGGAGGTGATCAAAACATGTGTTTCGGATGTACACGCTACCCTATCCAACATCCTGGAAGCACATGATCCGATTCTAAACCATTCGGTGAGGCGAACCCTCGCTAAAAAGCTCTCTCCAGCCATGGCCCTTCTCAGCAAAATCGAAGGCCTTCCGAGTTTCGTGTCCATTCCGAAACAAGGGGGAGATGAGAAGAAAGACGGATCGAAACCACCTCCTTCCTCCAAAGCTACTCACACAACCGAACCACCTCCGACTGCTCATGCTTTGGGTTCGGGTGTGAAGGACAAAGGCAAAAACATAGCTGAGGAAGAAGATGAAGATGAAGACAGGGAGACCATTGCTGACATGTTAAAACGAAAGAACAGTCGCAATGATGATGATGATGTCAGTCGTGTGGCGCGAGAGGCTGAAGAAGCCGAACGCAAGCAAAAGGAAGCCCACGATCTCCTTGAGAGCAGGAAGACTCTCTTCCCTGCCTGGACTAGGGAACGTTTGATTAAAGAGGCCATAGATACTCCCAGCATCTTATGGCTCGAGCCGGTTATATCGTTCGACTGCAATAATGCTGTCGACTCGCAGTTCGACATGCCGCTGACTCGAAAGGCGTTTATCTTCCACGCCTTCTCCAACATCTTTGAAGTCCCTCATCCGAACGCTGAGCTTGACAGGGAGCTCATTGACTTCTATCTGGCGGCTGCTCGTCCTCAATACCTTACTTGGAGCGCCCAGAAGATTGTGAACGTTCGTGTACTGAAGCCTTACACCGAAGGTCGTTTTATAAACGTTAAATTCAAGTTGATTTGGAGATCTGCAAGAACTGCTCATCTTATCTCCCTGGCAGATCTACCGAATTTAAATCCTCACGATTGGATTGTCCTATATAATCTCCTTTTGACTAATGAAGCCGAATATGGTCCCATTATAGACCATATCAAAAGGATGTTAGCCTGCTACATCATGGAGGTTGCCCTTATGGATCAGGAGGTCGCCACAGTCTTCAAGAAGAAACCGAAGATAGCTCCTATGGGATCGGCCAGTGATCTCAACCAAATGCAAATGGGCAAGATCGACCCGAGACGCAACTCGGTTATGTTCACTAGAGCAGAAGGACAGAAATGTCTCTTTGCTTTAGCTGACAAACACCTTTACACCACTGCTTGTCTGGAGCATGTGTTATCGATCATCAAACGGTGTAAAGAGAATTCGGCTGATGACATCAAGTACTTCAACGACATGATCCAATGGTACATCCGGTTTAGACAGACCATTCTCTCTATCACCAAATGTCGGTTTAGCACCGTGAAGAAGAAGGTACCTGCTTCAGCTGCTGGCCCAAGTAACATGTGAAGGTCTCGCTCAAAATTGACGCAAAGGGGGAGATTGTTGGGCTGAAGATTATTTTGAAGATTGCGTCTTTTGGGCTCGATAGTTTAGTTATCTTGTACTCCGATTTGGGCCTGTCCAACCGAGAGCCTTTTATGTTTTATATATAAGAATATGCTTGCATGCATATTAGGTTAACAATTTTTAGCGATTATTCTAGAGCTTAACGATAGCATTACAGGTTTCTTTAATTGTTCTTGTAACCTACCAATCCTCTACAGTTGATGTTCTTAATCGAGCTCTTCTGAGGATTTTGTTTAATCATTCGACACGTTTGATTCAATCTTGTCTCGTTCTTATTTTCGTGTTCTTATAATTTTATATTTACATACTTGTTCAAGATCTAATCGATCTTCATAGATTAAAGATTGTTTTTAATCTCATCATAATCATTGTGATGGTATTCAATTGAGTCACAATATCCCTCGGACGTTTCCGCCGTCTGGTTCGGGGGTGTGATAGGTTGGTATTAGAGCTCTGTTTATAGTGAACTAGCCTATCTAGCCACACATTGATATGCAACTATAAACCAACAGAGGGACTAACACAACTCTGAACAAAACAAGTAAAACATAACAATAAAACACCCTTGCTTGTATTAGGAACGAGAACCTAACACCGAATCAAACAAGATAATGCTAGTATCTCGGTTAATCCAGGACTGTTCTTAGTTGTATCAAGGAGCGGATGTAGCCTGATCAACTACATTCCCTCCAAGGTATCACTATCACACGTCCTGAGGAGATCGTGATAGCTAGGGAACCTAAAAACATAACCCTTTATCATCAAAAAGAGAACTTCTGTTTAGTCTGTACAATAGTTGTAGCATCCTAGGAATAATGTTAGCATATTTACACACTCTCGCAGACAGCATGGTTGGTTTCCATCACCCCGGAGATCCTTACTTCCCTAACCAGGGAAATAATGAGTGGATCGACGAAGATCCTGAAGAAGAGCCTGAGGAAGACCCCGAGGAGGAATCTGACGGGGAACTGGAGGCAGGAGCCGAGGGCGAGCCTGCCGAACCAGAAGAAGAACAGGAGGAGGAAGAAGATGAAGGAAACTTTGAGGAGGAACCCGACAACAGTGAAGGGGGTGATTCGGACGCGGAGTCCGAAGTCATCAACCCCCCTTACCCGATTAGGGTGCCTGCTTACCGGGTGGGCCCCACTTGTCCTACACCCCCGTGGGGTATTGATCTTTGGAGATGGAGCAGACAGCAGGGACAGCGACCCCCGTTCGGCATGCCACGCGAGTTCTTTGACCTGAGGGACGAAGGACCGGCCGATCGAGCCCTTCCGGTCATGGTGAGACAGTTACGGAACATCGGCGACCTTGCTCAGAGCACAGCCGACCAAGTACGCCAACTGTGGACTAGGGTCGAGCGTGCAGAGCAGGAGACACGAGACGTCCTTCGAGAGTTCCATATGAGGCAGGTGAGGTGGGAGTCTCGACTCCAGGATGCAGAACGACAGGTGGCTTATCTTCAGGGAGCATCCACTTCCTCAGCACCACCCCCGGGCACAGCTCATCGCGATTAGGGATGGACGTATCTTACTAGGCCATTAGGATCTATGCTATGTACCCCGACTCTATGTTTAAGTGACTACACTACTCATAGATCCGTTATGCTGTTGAACTAATATCACCTATGTATGCTCTTTCGAGCAAAATTTTCATGTATCAAATGCGGATAATATTAGTGAACTTTTACGTGTTTTATTATGACATTACAAATTGCTATGTGTTACGAATCCATGATTGTATGCTAATTTGTAGAAGTACTTAAGTTCGTACCATGCACCTAGTCAGTAGGATCACAACCTCACAGAAACCACATACACTCAACATCTTTCCGTTTCATGACAGAAAGATGCCTCGCCGACCTACTCGCGAAAACCCTGGACCAACCCCACCCGAAGTTGACTCCACTGCATTCCAGGCAGCCGTATCTGCTGCGGTCACCGCAGCAATGGCACAAATTCACCAAGGGAACAACGGAGGAGGCAACGGGCAAGGGGCCGGGAGTTCGAACAACGGAATGAATCAAGGACCCACCAAAACATGTACCTACAAGGACTTCACAAACGCCAAACCACGAACCTTTAACGGCACTGGAGGAGTGATCACCCTCAGACGATGGATCAAAAAGGTGGAATCGGTGTTCGAGATATGCGATTGCCCTGAAGAGATGAAAGTAAAGTTTGCTGCATGCACTTTTGTCGACCAAGCGCTCACTTGGTGGAACGGGCACATGGAAGCCATGACACTCCCCGTAGCCAATTCCATGCCATGGATAGAAATGAAGGAAATGCTGATGGCTGAATACTGCCCTGGTGGTGAGATTCAGAAAATGGAGCAAGAGCTGTGGAACCTCACTGTACGGAATGCTGATATCGATGCCTACATATCAAGATTTAGTGAACTATCTCTGTTATGTCCGGGCATGATCACCTCAGAAGGAAAGAAGATCGAGCAATTCATCTGGGGACTAACCTCTCCGATCCAAGGAAACGTGATAGCTGCAAATCCCGAAACTTTCGACAGTGCAAAGAGATTGGCGAAGAAGCTGTATGACCACAACAACAAGAAGGGTGAGAAGCCAGCGAAGGCTGAAGTCAAGAAGGAAGGTGATGGCAAGAAGGGGAAGAACCACAAGAGGAATGGGCGTTAAGGCCCCGAGACTTCTAAGAAGCAGCAGACAATGGCAATTAATGCTGCCACCACACAAGTTCCGGCCACACCACATGCTCCAGCCTCAGCTACTTCGAATGCTCCTAGACCTTATTCCGGTAATCTTCCCAAGTGCAACAAGTGTGGTTTCCATCACAATGGAGAATGAAAGGAGCTGCAGTGCACCGGTTGCAATTGGAAGGGGCACACGGCAAGGTATTGCAGGACTTACCCTCCTCAGAATCAACAACAGGGAAGCAACAACAACAACAACCGCAACAACAACATCAACACCGGCGGCAACAATGCAGGACCTAGCCACACCTGCTATGGGTGTGGAAGGACTGGGCATTTCCGCCGAGATTGCCCTAACAACAACAATCCTGGAAATGGAGGAACAGGAAGGGTGCTGACCATGGGTCAGGGGGAGGCGATTCAGGACCCCGCTATTGTTACCGGTACGTTTCCCCTAAACCACACTTATGCATGCATCCTATTTGACACCGGAGCCGAGCGAAGTTTTGTGAGCAATAAGTTTAAACATTTGTTAAAACAACAACCCCAGAAGCTCAATGAAACCTTTACGGTGGAAATGGCCAATGGGAAAACCAAATCCACTGGGGAAATCTACACCGGATGTACCCTAACCTTAAATCAACACGTCTTTCGAATAGACTTAATGCCTGTTTCCATTAGGAGTTTCGATGTGATTATTGGCATGGACTGGTTAAGCCCCCACCATGCTGAAATTATGTGTCACGAGAAGGCCGTTCTCCTTCACCTTTCCAATCACGAAACCCTAGTTATTTACGGAGACAAACCTAGCACGAACCTACGCCTCATCTCGTGCATCCAGGCACAAAAGCATCTACGAAAGAACGATTTGACATTCCTGGCTCACATAGTGGATAAAACCAAGGAAGAGGTTAACTTTCAAGACATTCCAGTAGCACGTGAATTCCCAGACGTATTTCCTGAAGATCTTCTTGGAGTACCCCCAGAGAGACAAGTTGAGTTCCGAATTGATCTCGTTCCAGGAACAACTCCTCTCGCTAAATCGCCCTACCGGCTAGCTCCTGCTGAAATGCAGGAATTGTCCAGCCAACTCAGCAAACTCCTGGGCAAGGGATTCATCCGACCTAGTTACTCGCCATGGGGAGATCCAGTCCTCTTTGTCAAAAAGAAGGATGGATCTTTTGGAATGTGCATCGATTACAGGGAGTTAAATAAACTCACTGTCAAAAATCATTATCCACTCCCACGAATCGATGATCTATTTGACCAGCTCCAAGGAGCTAGTTACTTCTCTAATATAGATCTACGGTCCGGATACCATCAACTCAAAGTCCGGGAAGAGGACATTCCTAAAACCACTTTCCGAACTCGTTACGGACATTATGAATTTGTCGTAATGCCCTTCGGTCTAACAAATGCCCCTGCCACATTTATGGATCTGATGAACCAAATCTGCCGACCATTCCTCGACAATTTTGTCATCGTCTTCATTGACGACATTCTCGTCTATTCCCGAAGCGAGGAAGAGCATGGCCAACATCTCCGACAAATCCTAGAAACTCTGCGAATGGAAAAGCTATACGCAAAACTCTCCAAGTGTGAGTTCTGGCTCCGCAGCGTGAACTTCCTAGGTCATGTTGTTAGCCAAGATGGAATTCATGTGGATCTCTCTAAGGTCAAAGATGTTGAAGGATGGGCAGTCCCGACAACACCCACAGAAATTCGTCAATTCTTAGGCCTAGCGGGCTACTATAGGAGGTTCATTCAAAACTTCTCTAAGATCGCCAAGCCACTTACTTCGCTTACACAAAAGGGCGTACCATTCAAATGGACGGACAAACAGGAAGTTGCATTCCGAACCCTGAAGCAGATGCTCTGCAGTGCCCCGGTACTATAACTACCAGAGGGAACGGAAGATTTCGTGGTCTACTGTGACGCGTCAAATCAGGGTTTAGGTTGCGTTCTCTTGCAGTGTGGAAGAGTGATAGCTTACGCATCCCGCCAACTAAAGACGCACGAAGTGAATTATACGACCCATGACCTAGAATTAGGAGTCGTGGTCTTTGCTCTAAAAATTTGGAGGCATTACCTTTATGGTACAAAGTGCACCATCTGCACAGACCACAAGAGTCTCCAGCACATCTTGAATCAGAAAGAGCTGAATATGAGGCAACGAAGATGGGTGGAGTTATTAAATGATTACGAGTGTGAAATCAAGTATCACTCGGGCAAGGCCAACGTAGTAGCTGATGCATTGAGCCGGAAGGAGTACTCTAATCGTCGTGCAAAAACTCTCTCGATAACCATCCAATCTCACCTAACCACTCAGATCGGGGTAGCCCAGTCAGATTGTGACAACCCGAAAAACTTCTTACATGCACTCTTCAATTCTTTCCAATATTAGACTTATTTTACTATATGGTAGTACCTTTTAGAGTCTAAAGAAGCGTTCTAAATATGATATAATTAAGGTAGGAGTGTTAAAAAGGGTTAAATCGAAGTGTAGGAATCAAAACCATGCTAAACACTCCAACACATGGAGTGTGCGGCTACACACTTGAGTGTGCGGCCACACACTCTTGTTTGCGGCCTCACACCTTCCCAACCGCACACTCTACATATATTTGTCACCCTTAGATCATTCTTGAACACTTCCTTCACTTCTTCAAGCATAGAACACGAAAATCCTCTCAAGTATCATCCATTCTCCTTGAAGATCTTCATAAAAGGTGCCAAGAACACCAAGATCTTCATCTGGCAGCACACATGGCAGCACACACCACCTGGCAGCTCACTAGGCCGCACACCTGGCTGCACACACACATATAGTGTGTATTTTGGCCATACACCCTCTTGTATAGCCTTATAAACCCTTATACAATCAAATATGATTTTAACACTTCATTATAAGTGTTTACTAGTCCCTAAGGTGGTCCCAAAATCATCAATTAGTTGTTCATAACACTAATTAAATCCATATATGTGCCTATATATGCTAAATAGGATTCACGCGTGTACTCAAGTCACCACTTGACACCTAGCACCAAATCCAACATCGTCATCAGAACCACTCACTTCAGGTGAGTTCATACCCCTATAATTAACCTTTGAAATACTTTTAAATGTTTTGAATACTTTTATGGGGGGGATACAAGTTGAATACTTATAGTTATTACATCAATCACATGTGATTAATAACTAGAAAACCAATGATTTTATCACTGTTCAAACTGTTTATCAAACTGTTTTACTTCAAAATGTTTTACAAACTCTTTTACTTATCAAATGCTTTTATTAAACTTTGTTTTACTTCTTATAAATTGCATGCCCATATATGTATCGATATATAAGTAATGTTTAAAGGGCTTAGGAAGGCCATCCGCCCTATTTCCTTTTCCTCGATTTGGATGTGGTCTGGTGGGATGTCGGGTAGCCGTCCAAGGGTCGTTTCAATATAAATTATATATCATATGTGCATATATAGACATAAAATTACTTCTATATTCATGCGTATCAGTTATAGCAGTAGTAAGTTACCATCGGGGTAACACAGGATTACACTTATACTTTTGCTAGATCAATGAGTCAGTTCATTCACGAGTCAATACTTATTACTAACGAGAACGTATACATTACATTACTACGAGAACATATACATGATATTACTATGAGAACATATACAACTATACTAGAAAGAGAACATATACTACGATACTAGCACAGAAACATTACATATACATATACATACAAATACTTACATAAATGTGATCCACTGTATCGGAGCATGCCTTAAATGTCATGGCCTGAGTTGTAACCAGAGTCTCTTGGAGGGAGCACGTGAGTTTGCGTATAGATCTATACTGGATTGACTATCCTACACCTTGCTGCTAGCTACAGCCGGACCTGCAGGTCTGCGGGTGCCAAACGTCATACCTTTTTATGACCTACATTTGTCGTTGTTACTCAGTCGATAGTATGGTACAATTAAATCACATGACACCTTAATATACATCCGGATTAAGGTAGTTAGTACAGCAGTAGTTCCTATAATACAACACTACAGTACTACAATAATTTACCCATTACACATATTTAGTGATATTTTCACTTAAGCATTAATGTACAAACTATATTTTGTTAAATGATAGTTACACTTGGGAAATTACATATTTTTACAATAAACGAACATACAAAACAGTTAAGCCTTGGTAGAAGGCTACTTTAATGGAAAATATAGGTTTTTCTAAGAGATTCAAACTTTTACAAACACTGACAAACATTCACACATATTTTACAAACTTACACTTGAGATATGTTCAAACGTTTTAATAACAAACACCGACACTAAAATACTTATGAACTCACCAGCTTAATGTTGATAAACTCTTTCAAAATAACTTGTATTCTCAGGTCATCAGTAGACAGGTACCGAGGTCAACTTTTGAGAAGATGGAGCGCATACAGGACTCATCTCTTTATTTTGACTTTCATTATTTTTGGTGTCTATACTGTACAGAACACACTTGTATTAAAATTATATATTTAATGCAATGGATGATGTTGTTTGCTTATTTACATTTACTATGTTGTGATACTTTGCATGACGTCCTCCGCCCCAAAACGTTTCCGCCGTTCTCGTTTTGGGGTGTGACAGATTGGTATCAGAGCATTGTTTATAGTGAATCAAGTATATCAACCCATAAAAGATATACTAAACTATAAACCCATTAGGGATTAACGCACTCTGACCAAGAGTATGTACTTTAAATATTAAAATATTTAATTAAGTATACTAGACTGCATTCATACTAAAATCAGTGTCACAACGACAAGAACAAAAGTATTACGATTGTTAAATATCACAAGTGAGCTCGGGGATGTATGGTCAGTCCTGGGAATGGCATAGCCTGATCAACTATGATGGTCCGAGGAGTGATTAGCATATGCCCTAGAATGGTTGTGATGTGTTAACAAGTCTAAAAACTTACCAACAATACCATAAGAAGATCAGTAGAGCCTAAACTTAAAATACTATAAGTGTATTTTGTACTACTAGCTACATATATACGATATTCTTATATCCCTTTTCTCGCGTAGATATCATGGCTGGATTCCATCACGGCGACCCATACTTCCCAAATGAAGGCAATGAAGGGTGGATCGAAGAAGAAGAGCCCGAAGATGAGCATCCAATCCCTCTGGATGACCACCTCGCAGAAGGCTTTTCTGATGGATCCGACTCCGAGCCGAAAGTCAACAATCTACCTCCCATAGGTCAAGCCCCGAACCACGACCCCCGACCAGCATTTCCAGGTCCCACTCCTATGTGGGTAAACAAATTAAATCGTTGGAGCGACGAGCAGGGTGAACCCTTACCTTACTTTGAGGACTGAACCTTTTACAACGTTAGCGAAGGTGGTTCTGCAGATAGAGCTCTGCATGTCATGGTGCGTAGAATTGCTCGAAATGTCGAACAAGGTCGAGCAGCCATCGACCGAGTCATGGAAGTTGATGCCAACTCAGGCGTTAATACTATCCGCATTCGACATCTAGAAGAAGCACTCGAAGGGACGAGGAGAACCAATGACGCACTGCGACAACAATTAACCACCGAAATCGCAGAACTTCGAGTTCGCCAAAGAGCTCACGAACGACACCTTCAAAAAGTGGTTCTCCAATTGGCAGATATGAGGATTCGCCCTAGGAATTCTCGTCGTCATTAGAAGATGTCTAGTACATCTTTATCTTTTGATTAAGGAATAGCCTTTAGTATCTGGACTTTTAGTAACGCTTGTCTGTAAAATATTCCTAACTCTCAGTATGCTAACTAAGAATCTAGTAACTGTCAAACTTTTCCGTATGGTATGATGTAAGACCTATTGTTAGGTCGATTTTTCCCTGAACCCATTACATCAATAATACCAGTAATATTGATAGCTAACTAATCTGTGAGAAAATCTTTATACTTACGTTTTCCTACTAATCTGCCCTAATGTAAATTCAATTCGTACACTCATTCAACTGTTGGACTATGAATATTTAGTCCATGAGTCACTCTCAACTTGCTTACAATTGATTCTTACCATTGTATCTATCTTTATAAACTTATAGCTGAAAGATGCCTCCTCGCAAATCTCCCTGGAATAACCCTGCACCTCCACCACCTCCTCCTCCTATCATCGATACCGCGGCTCTAAATGTTGCAGTAGCTGCGGCAGTGGCAACTGCCATGGCTCAATATCACTCAACTAACAATAGCCAAGGTGGAACCCCTGTTGAATCCACTCATGCTGAAATCCATGTGCGCACGAAAGAATGCTCCTACAAGGATTTCACCAACTGTAAGCCCAAGTCCTTTTATGGAACCGGCGGAGTCATTGCCCTCTTGCAATGGTTCGAGAAGACTGAATCGGTCTTTGAAATCTGTTCATGCCCTGCTGCGAGCAAAGTTAAATATGTCGCATGCACCTTTGAAGGAAAAGCCCTGACGTGGTGGAATGGCCACGTTAAAGCTCTAACTCTCGTCGGAGCCAACGACATGGGCTGGGAAACAATGAAAGACCTCATGATTGAGGAGTATTGCCCGAGGGGCGAAATCCAGAAATTGGAACAGGAACTCTGGAGTCTGACCATGAAGGGTACCGACGTGGTCGCTTACACCGCCAGATTTAGCGAACTGGTGGCTCTCTGCCCCAATATGATTCCCACTGAAGGGAAAAATATCGAAAGGTACATCTGGGGGCTGGTGCCTCCGTACCAAGGAAATGTTCTATCATAAAACCCCACTACTTTCGACAGTGCCAAGCGACTGGCACAACGACTCGTTGACCATGGAATTCAATACCCAACAGCGACAATAACCCTAGCCATCCCAGAACCCTCCAAACCCGCTGACACTAAGCGGAAGTTTTGGGATGACAAGAAGAAGCAACGAACTACCAAAAAGTAGCAAATTGTGGTTGTACATGCTGCAATAACCCTTACTGCTGCTACTGCTCCGGTGAAGCAGTATGCAGGAAGATTACCTAAGTGCAACAAATGCAACTTCCACCACAACGGCCCCTGCCGTGAAATGCAGTGTTCTAACTGCGACAAGAAAGGACACACTGTCCGTTTCTGTAGGTCTCCAGCAAGACCGATCACCCAAGTCCCTGGCTCAGGCGCGAGCCCAACCTGCTATGGATGTGGTGAAGCAGGCCACTACAAGAGGGATTGCCCCAAAGAAAAGAATGCAGGTGGATCGGGGAGAGTATCGGCAATAAGCCATGGGGAAGCAGTTGCTGACCCGACGGTGGTGACTGGTACGTTCCTTCTCGATAACTCCTATGCATGCATTCTGTTCGATAGTGCAGCGGAGCGAAGCTTCGTAAACCATAAATTTGCTCACATACTTAAACATCAACCTCATGCACTTAAAGAGAAATTCACGGTAGAAATGGCCAATAGGAAAACTGAAAGCACCAAGAGCATATACTTAGGTTGTACCTTAACTCTAGATAACCATTCATTTCCAATGGATTGGTTGAGTCTTCATCACGCCGACATCATGTGCTTCGAGAAAGCAATCCGTCTAAATCTCCCATCTAACGAAACCCTTATCGTCTATGGTGACAAACCCAGTACAAGTCTTCGTATTATTTCAAGTATTCAAGCACAAAAGTACCTACGTAAGGAATATCGCGCGTTCCTTGCTCACGTTGTCGATACAATCCTAGAAACGAAAGAACTAAAGAACATTCCAGTAGTGAGCGACTTCCCCGACATTTTCCCAGAAGAGCTACCAGGTTTACCTCTGCAACGACAGGTCGAGTTCAGAATTGACTTAATTCCAGGAGCTACCCCAGTAGCTAAGTCGCCATATCGATTAGCACCAGCAGAGATGCAGGAATTATCTGGTCAACTTAACGAACTGCTCAGCAAGGGCTTCATAAAACCAAGCTTCTCGCCTTGGGGAGCACCGATTTTGTTCGTTAAGAAGAAAGACGGATCATTCCGTATGTGTATCGACTACAGAGAACTCAACAAACTGACGGTCAAAACTTGTTACCCTCTGCATCGCATAGACGATCTATTTGACCAACTGCAAGGGGCAAACTACTTTTCCAAAATTGATTTGAGATCCGGATATCACCAGTTACGAGTGCTAGAGGAAGATGTTCCAAAGACAGCCTTCCGGACTCGTTACGGACACTACGAGTTTGTGGTGATGCCATTCGGATTGACCAATGCGCCCGCAGTTTTCATGGATCTGATGAATCGAGTATGCCGACCTTACTTGGATCAGTTCGTAATTGTCTTCATCGACGACATTCTGATCTACTCCTGGAGTAAGGAAGAGCATGACAATCACCTACGACAGGTCTTACGAACTTTACGAACGGAGAAGCTCTATGCGGAGTTCTCGAAATGTGAATTTTGGATCCGAAGAGTCGAATTCTTAGGACATGTGGTAAGCAAAGAGGGAATCCACGTGGATTCATCCAAAATTAAGGCTATTGAGAACTGGTCAACACCAAAGACGCCTACAGAAATTCGTCAATTTCTAGGCCTTGCTGGCTACTACCGCAGGTTCATACAGAACTTCTCCAGTATTGCGAAACCTCTTACAACATTGACCCTGAAGGGTGTGGCCTTCGACTGGGAAGAGAAGCAAGAGAGAGCATTTCAAACGCTCAAGCGAGCCTTGTGCACCGCGACAATACTATCCCTCCCCAAAGGGATAGAAGACTTCGTAGTCTATTACGATGCATCAAACCAAGGGCTCGGTTGTGTCCTGATGCAACGGGGTAAAGGCATCGCCTACGCCTCGAGACAGCTGAAGACACACGAAGTCAACTACACCACACATGATCTTGAACTGGGAGCAGTAGTGTTTGCTCTAAAGATCTAGAGACATTACTTGTACGGAACGAAAAGCAATATTTTTACCGACCACAAGAGTTTACAACACATATTCGATCAGAAGGAGCTCAACATGAGACAACGACGGTGGGTCGAGCTACTCAACGACTACGAATGCGACATTCGTTATCATCCGGGTAAAGCCAACGTAGTAGCGGACGCCCTAAGTCAGAAGGAATATTCTGGTCGAAGAGTTAAGTCGTTGACGATGACTATCCATTCGCACTTGTCTAAACAAATTCAGGCGGCTCAACTTGAAGCTATGAAACCTGAACATGTGGCGAGTGAATCCCTCAGAGGAATGGATAAGAACTTAGAAGACAAGGGTGGCAGAGCCTTATATTTCATGGACCGGATCTGGACCCCGAAGCACGGTGGTTTCCGAGACTTGGTCATGACCGAGGCGCACAACACTCGGTATTCCGTCCACCCAGGTTCAGATAAGATGTATTTGGATCTTAAAAAGCTATATTGGTGGCCTAATATGAAAGCAGAGATTGCTACCTTCGTAAGTAAATGCCTTACTTGCGCAAAGGTTAAGGTCGAGTACCAGAAGCCCTCTGGTTTACTGCAACAACCAGAGATCCCAGAATGGAAGTGGGAGCGGATCACTATGGATTTCATAACCAAGTTGCCCAAGACAACGGTTGGACTTGATACCATATGGGTCATCGTCGATAGACTGACCAAGTCTGCACACTTCCTGCCTATCAAGGAAACCGATAAAATGGAGAAACTTACGAGAACATACATTAAGGAAATCGTGCGACTCCATGGTGTTCCTATATCCATTGTCTCCGATAGAGATAGTAGGTTCACCTCAAGATTCTGGCAATCACCACAACATTCCTTAGGAACAAGGCTGGACATGAGCACAGCTTATCATCTACAGACCGACGGACAGAGTGAGAGGACCATCCAAACACTAGAAGATATGTTGCGAGCCTGCATGATTGACTTTGGGAAGGCATGGGATACTCATTTACCCCTTGTCGAATTTTCCTATAATAATAGTTATCACACGAGCATCAAGCGTCACACCCCCAAACCAGAACGGCGGAAACGTTCGGGGGCGGAGGACGTCATATTCAGTATCATAACAGTTCATAGAAAGGAAAGTACACACCACCATATATATTAAAGTTTCCAAAATGTTTACATAATTGAATTCGTTACATGTTCAAAAGGTAAATACATAAACATCTTTCAAAAGAAGTAATTAACGTCAGCACGTTAATCCCCAGAAGTTGATTTCCAAATCTGCTTAGCGGATCCCTGAGAATACAAGTTATTTCAAAGAGAAAGTGTCAACAATTAAGTAGTAGAAACTCGGAGAGACGGAGATGGGACTATTTCATACCTGCTAACTCCTAGGATGAGAAGTGGGTCCCTTGTTTTTGGCAGGAAGAGTTTCAGCCTTTGTTGCCCTTATGTCTCCAGAAAATGCTATAGGGATCAATGGATTCTAGCTATTTTCAAATAGACCCGAATTGACGGATATGGTGAGTTCATGAGTAGTGTTTTGAGAAAATGTACGCCATTCGAAAGTTCGTGTATGTTTTCCAGAAAACGCAGTATTTCAAATGTAAAGAGTTATGATTCGTTGTGCTGAAAATGAATGTGTTAGATCCAGAAAATCCCATATTTTCCCTAATAGTTGAGATATGAATTGTTGTGTTTTCCAAGAAAAACCCTTATTTTCTTATAAAAGTATGAAATGCATATGGATGTTCGTGTTATAAGTTGTAAATAATTGCACCAGGAAAATCCCTTATTTTCCTATTAGTTGTTTGGTTTGTATACAGGAAAAACCCTTATTTTCCTAACATAACTGGTAGTCTCCAAGACCGAAAATTGCAAGCAACCGACGTGCTTGAAAGGTGTGGCATAGTTTTATATAATAAAGCTATACGAAGATCGCACTTGTTAGATGAAGAATAGTTTTAATAGCTACTCGTTCATAAAAGCATAATACCATAATAATTGTATATCCGGTGAGTTTTATAACCATACTAAACATAATATGCCTGTAGCGACGTTCTTTAGGCGTCGTAGCATTATGACAAACTGTCACCCCAAAGGACGGACTGTAGCTAATAGTCAAGGCGCGGGATCATGACTTCCCGTATAGATTTATACACATTTGACACGTTCTCCGAACGGGAGACTCTGGTTATAGACAGGACTTGAAGTGGTACCTTTTAGCAAAAAGGTATGATTTGAAGATGTACACGTCTCATGGATTCTCAACTAAGTCTGTATCAAAGTAGTAGTTTTGTATGCAAAGTTTATCCTTTTTCACAATGTTTGACAAAGCATAAATCATAAGTTCTTTGAATGCATAAAATGGTTTAGCAAAGATGGTTACCCTTGATATGATGTATTTGTATGTATACGTATAAATAAAACATATTTCTATTTATAAACATATTGTATCCCAAGAGGGTAAAGTTGTGTTGTGAGGTGTTTTGCATGATAATAACTTCATAAGATAGTTAAAACAACAATATGAAAAGTATATCAAAAGATCGATGTTTCACACGATTTCAGTTGTGTGTTTACTTGTATTCCCCCCCTAAAAGAGTATAAAAAGCATTTAAAAACGCATTTAAAGTGTGTTTGTAGGGGTATGAACTCACTTGATTGGTTGAAGAAAGCGTGACGAAAACCGAGCATAGTTTCGTCTCGAGAAAAGGATTTTTCTCGGGATTCTCGGGAATCTCGGGAATAAAATCGACCTTCAGGACTTGAGCCAAATGACTGGGGCTTCGGGGTAGTGCGAGCACGGAAAACGAGGCAAAAGGCAAGAGAAACGAGAGGAAATGAGCAAGTTTTCCCGGAACCCTCGCATTCCTTTTATAAGGGTGCTGAACCGCCTCGGTACGTTGGGCGTACGAGGGTACGCGGCGCGTACTGGGGCGTCATTGCTTACGTACTTCGGATGGGATGGCATAGAGGAGTAGGGGCGACGTGGACGAACCGAGGCCCTTGATTTGAGTACGCGAGGCGTACGAGGGTACGCAGGGCGTACCTCGGTCCTATCTGTTGACTCTTCTTCGGATAATACCGGGAGTTTATATTTAAATTTATATTTATTTTAAATAAACTTCTAAAATTCATATCTCCTTCATACGAACTCCGTTTTCGATGTTCTTTATATTCACGCGAAGGTGAGACTACGATCTACAACTTTCGTTTAGATTCCGTCGGCAAATTATAAAATTGTTTTTATTATTTATTTATAAAATGTCGTGATTAAGGAATTTCTTTAAAAATTCATAACTTCTTTATCTGACGTCGGTTTTTGCCAGACTTTTTACCGCTGAAATACCATTGCCGAGACCTTCAATTCTCGTTTAGGTCATTCCGGCCAAAAGTCGCTCGATCTCCGATTCGAGTTTTTAGCTGTCTACTGCTAAGCCGAAATTGGAAAAATCATAACTTAAACATACGATGTCCGATTTGAGCGTTCTTTTTATGTACGTTTGTAGTTTAACGATATCTATGACTTTCATTTAGACACCTAAGGTCAAAAAGTATTTTATTGAAACTTCGCGTTTTTACGTAACTTCATATTGCCGGTTTTTGTCGGAAAACTTAGAATGGTCATAACTTCTTCGTTATAACTCGAATTTTAGTGTTCTTTATATGCTTGGAAACCTTAAGATGATATCTATTACATAGCATACTCCAAACAGAGCCTTTGAATACTTCATTTTTCGATGATATTCTAATTACTTTTTCAAAGAGGTTACAAGACTCGAATTTCAAGGACCTGAAAGGACGGGTTGTTACATCATCCCCCCGTTAGAGGGAATTTCGTCCCAAAATTAGAGTTCATGCTACAGATAGAAGTTTTATTTGCTCCTTATGTCCTTAATTGAAATCGGTTCCTCGCTTGGCATTCCAGCGAACCTTTCACTATCGGGATACGACTTTGCTTCCTTCGTTTGACTTCGCTGGCATGATAACTCTTCTTGGTCGAACGTATGTTGAATGTTTTTGTGGACTGTGAGAGTAGTACATCTTGTACCCTACAAGTAGTGTCTCCAAATCTTCGAAGTAATTACCGATGCTCCTGACTCAAGATCATGTGTTGTATAGTTAACTTCCTGCGTCTTAAGCTGTCTTGAGGTATAGGCAGTGACCTTTCCTTTTGCATGAGAACACAACCAATTCATACTGATTATGATGTCAAAATCTTGGAAGTGGATTAGATGTCATGAAGATCTAAAAGAAAGTATGATTACTCCCGAATTAAGGAAATAGGATGGGTATTTTTGTTATATTTGTCTCTCTTGTACCAATCGACAGAAAGGGCACGTGTTGCGCTTCTAAGTTTATTTGTATGGCAGCACGATCACTCGTAGTCTTAGGCAATCTCCGTCCTAAAGTTCATATTAGAAATTCATACATGGTTCAACGATCATAATCTCGTGTATACGAGTTGTATATAATTAAGATTGAAAAGGTAGTCGAATAACTGATTCTTCTTTAAGCTCACATCCCATCGAGGAAAAAGAAGTTAAAGTGGAATCGTCAATTCTAAACCTGTAGAACCTTGATTATATATCACCCCTACGTATACATTCATCAGTGACAGATCAACCGAATGGATCTTTGGATTTGAACTTGGCGTACTGTACGAGTGGCACTTCAGGGATTTCTTCGGAAAGGAAAAGAATTATGAGGTACTCCATTCATGAGTAATTGGTGTTCTGATATGACGGCTTCGCTGGAAAGGCGATTTCGAAGAAAGAGATGTACGTACGAAACTATTTTTGCGAGAATCAAATTGAATCAAGTCGTATGATAATGTCGGAATCATAAGGAAACTTAAAGACATTAGATTTGAACATAAGACGTTTACTGACAAAACACAACCGTGCAACCATCAACAGAGTTACAATACTTTAGACTACTACAAGACTATTGCTGCGAATAGGGTATACTACAACGGCAGGTATACACAGCATGAGCATCCCTATACCGACGGGATCCCGCAAAAGACAAGGCTCTGGTTGCACTAGTTTTGGATGGTTTATAAGTCTGTTACAACGAAACGCCTAAATTACATTAATGCGGGTTCAGAGTAGGTTCTCCTGCAACTGTGGTCCTGAGAATCCTACCGTCTATGCCAGAATTCTTTGTGATAGGGCAATCCTTCTTGAGGTGCCCTTATCTCCTCGCATTGATGGTATGACTGGCCAGCGCTAGCCTTAGTGGCGGGAGTGAGGTGTTTAGCCAGTGTTATGTGGACACGAGTGCCTTCCTCATTACCCCAGCTTGGAAATTGCTTCCTAAGGCGTTCTGCAGGAGTTGCCACTTGTTGTGGCATGGAAAATCTTTGGGATCTCTTGCGCTCCTTTAGGGCTTGCTCGTGTTGCATGTTGATGTGTGTAAGGAAGGTTGTCACAACAGCTGCTACTGCAGCTTGTAATGTAGCAGCGTCGATATGGAGGATGGGGGTTTTGTTGCTTGGCTGATTGTTTCCGGAGTGAGTGCTTCTGGTCCATTTGTTCCCCTTGTTCCTTTATGAATCTAGATCCTAATGTACGTGTTTCAGCGGACCTTCATTACTCCTCCTATCACTTCGACTAATTGGGATAGTGTGGTTTTGGGTTTAATTACTTATGTTATTCTAAATGTTAGCATATTCACTCGATGCATTAGGGCAACTACGTTTTGAAGTTCATGGTTGAATTCACTACTAGTTTCTGAGCTTGGATTTGACTTGTTGTATGCATGGTATTTCTAAATGATCCGTTGGGGGATACTATGGGATTGTCATTATGAATCGATCGTGTTTCATTAGTCGATGGTTAAAGGGAAAGGGTCTTTTATAACACATGGAACTGGTATGGGTAGGGCCACACCAATCCACGTCGAAAGCCAATGTCGATACTTCTCATTGTAAGACGTTCGTTAGTGGAATAGGGCATTCTACGTATGTGTTTTCAGTGCTTTTTAGTCTATCTCTATTATTACTACTATGAAAGTTTTGTTTAATGATTAGGGTGTTTGTTCAAGTAGATTTTTAAACTTGTGACTCACGGAACTCTTCTGCGTCCCTACTATCAAATGGAATGTATGCAAATAAGTTATCAAGGAGAAATGTACCCAGAATAACCGTGGGGTCTGCAATAGCCTCCTCTTGGCCCATTGTGAATACTTGGCCTTCTCCACCAGCATTCATGATGCTTGACTCCAGGCAGTCCCTTCGGAAGTGTCCCGTTACTCCGCATTCAAAACAAGCACGGTCTACTCTTACATTTGTGGCTGGAGCAGTTAGTTGGGCTGGGTCTCTGCAGTAGCGGACGGTGTGTCCCTTTCTATTGCAACTAACGCAATGCAATCCACGACAAGGTCCGTGATGATGAAAGTTGCATCGGTTGCACTTAGGCTGGTTGCCGTTGTACGACCTTTTGGGTGTAGGGGTATGGTTTGTTGATTGCTTTTTGGCGTTTCTTTGAGTTGATTGGCCTCCTCTCTTGCTCCAGGGTTTTCATTTCATCTTCTTGTGTTCGCACCTTACGGTATTCTTGTAGGTATCTACTGGTAGGTGGTTTCGATTGTTTCTTTGATTAGGATTTTTGATATTGTTTCCTTCCCTGCTTGAGTTGACAGAGTTATTGTATGCTATAATGGCTGCCACTGTGGCTATAACTGTAGCTTGCAAAGTGGCGGTGTCCAATCGTAGGAATGGGGTTGCGTTGGTAAGTTGATTATTTCCAGTCCTTGCTGCGCCGCTAAAGTTTGCTTGAGACAGTGCAGCTGTTACTGCCGCAGCGATAGCAGATTGCACTATGTTGGGGTCATATTGAGGAGGTGGTGGTGGGGTTGCATTTCTACGTGCTGATCTACGAGGAGACATTGTTTTGATAAGGAAATAACATGAAAAACTATAAGTTTTAATGATTCGAAAGTCGCGCATTAGTGATTTGTTATATCAGAAGTTTGGTTTACCCCTGAATAGGGTTTTGAGTTCGACTCATAAGGAGAGTAAATAAACTCATGAATTTGAGGGTTATGCAAAGGGTTTAATAAAGGAAATACATCATATATTATAAAACATGGTGCATTACATTTTGTAGTTAGGAAAATTTGACCTATCTAAAGGTCTCCGATTACAAGGTTAAGAAAAGTAAGGACTTTATCCGAGGTCTTATGCTATGACACAATTTTGGAAGTCAGACAGGTTTTATTTGTTACGCGAGCTGGCTACAAGGGCCTTAGATTCTGCCAATTAACGCTCCATCTAGAGCATATGTAGTTCATGTCTTGCCTGGCGTGCCCGAAGTTCTATCACTTCGGTTTGAGTTTCCGTTAGCTCTCTCTGCAACGCTTCATTTCGATTTACGATTCTCCCGTGAGCTAATCCTAACTGTCGGATGCGAACTGTGTTGACTCCAGTGTTCGCATCATTTTCCTCATTTCGATGGATGGTCGTCCGTCCTTGTTCACCAATGCGAGAAATCCGACGAACCAATATAGGAAGGGCTCTGTCTGCTGAGCCTCCCTCGCTTAGGTTGTAGAAGCTTCGGTCTCCGTTGAATGGAAGGGGTTGATCCTGTTCGCGGCACCACCTATCCAGGTTAGTTGCCCAAAGGGGCGTCGAGCCATGAAATTCTGGTCGAGGATTAGGGTTTTGAATTGGAGTCGTTAAGGGTAGGCTATTGTTCTTGGGATCTGAGTCTGATTCTTCTTGCATTCCTTCTTCAGGATCATTCTCTATCCCTTCTCCATTACCTTGGTTGGGGTAGTAGGGGTCACCGGGGTGATGGAATCCAGCCATTGAGTCTATACGAGAATAGGGTTAAGAATTGACTATAAGCTAAAGCACATGGAATTTACTTTTAAGTTTAAGGGTTGAAGGCACTCGAATACTCCCTTAGTATTCTTTAACGATATGCTTTTGGTAAGTTTTAAATTTGTTGTCCATTGCAGACACTCCTTGGCATACGTTAGTCGGCTCTTGGACAAATATAGTTGATCAGGCTATATTCTTCCCAGTTCCGATTACATGTCCCAAGGCATACCTGCACTGCACAACTTATTTATAATACTTCTATATTGTTTTAATTATGATATTGACCATGTTATTAATATGAAATGAATGCATTCCTACTTTACAAAAACTAAATGAATTTAATTTTAAAAGTATGACTCTTACTCAGAGTGTTTTTGCCCAGTTGTGTTTATAGTTGTATACCAAAATGGTTTTGATATACTTAATTCACTATAAACAATGCTCTGATACCAATCTTTCACACCACCAAACCAGAACGACGGAAATGTTCGGGGGCGGAGGACGTCATATTCAGTATCATAACAGTTCATAGAAAGGAAAGTACACACCACCATATATATTAAAGTTTCCAAAATGTTTACATAATTGAATTAGTTACATGTTCAAAAGTTAAATACATAAACATCTTTCAAAAGAAGTAATTAACGTCAGCACGTTAATCCCCAAAAGTTAATTTCCAAATCCGCTTAGCGGATCCCTGAGAATACAAGTTATTTCAAAGAGAAAGTGTCAACAATTAAGTTGGTGAGTTCATGAGTAGTGTTTTGAGAAAATGTATGCCATTCGAAAGTTCGTGTATGTTTTCCAGAAAACGCAGTATTTCAAATGTAAAGAGTTATGATTCGTTGTGTTGCAAATGAATGTGTTAGATCCAGAAAATCCCATATTTTCCCTAATAGTTGAGATATGAATTGTTGTGTTTTCCAAGAAAAACCCTTATTTTCTTATAAAAGTATGAAATGCATATGGATGTTCGTGTTATAAGTTGTAAATAATTGCACCAGGAAAATCCCTTATTTTCCTATAAGTTGTTTGGTTTGTATACAGGAAAAACCCTTATTTTCCTAACATAACTGGCAGTCTCCAAGACCGAAAATCGCAAGCAACCGACGTGCTTGAAAGGTGTGGCATAGTTTTATATAATAAAGCTATACGAAGATCGCACTTGTTAGATGAAGAATAGTTTTAATAGCTACTCGTTCATAAAAGCATAATACCATAATAATTGTATATCCGGTGAGTTTTATAACCATACTGTTGGGCTGAAGTTCATTTTGATGTTGCGTCTTTTGGGCTCGTTAGTATAGCTGTTTTGCACTCCAGTTTGGGCCTGTCCAACCGAGAGCCTTTTATGTATTGTATATAAGTTAATGCTTGCATGCATATTAGGTTAATTATTAAGAGATTATCGAAATAGCGATTCATCTACAGAATAACAGGTTTCTTTAATCGTTCTTGTAACCTACCAATCCTCTACAGTTGATGTTCTTAATCGAGCTCTTCTGAGGATTTTGTTTTAATCATTCGACTCGTTTGATTCAATCTTGTCTTGTTCTTATTTATTGCGTTCTTACTGTTTTATATTCATATACTTGTTCAAGATCTAATCGATCTTCATTGATTAAAGGTTTTTAATCCCATCAATTGGTATCAGAGCAGGAGGCTGTGTAATCGATACACATCTTTTCTGTGAAAAAGATTTCCATTAGGGTTTTTCCGCAACTATCGATATTTATTGAGCCGTCATCTCATTATTGACGTGTCTTGATATTTATTGTTTTGCCCTAATCTGCTTTATTACAAGTCTGATCTTTGAACAGGTTTTTATGATCATTATGGACGCGACGCAATCAAACCCTATTAATATTTCCAACAGCATCGGTTCGACGACAAAGATTCCAATCTTATACACCCATGACTATGAAGTATGGGCGCATCACTTTGAAGACCACGTGATTGGATCGGAGGATAATGGGTACCTCATATGGGAAGCCATTTTCAATGGACCGTTTTTCTCATTCTGCTACGTCCAGAATCATTAAGACACAAAAGGAGTACAATGATCTGCTAAAGGACGTGAAGGACATTGCACAAGATGAAAAGGACAAATTCCAGTGCAATATTAAGGCGTTAAGGTTGATCAGATTCGCCCTTCAGTCCGACACATTCAGATTGGTCAGCTCATGCACGACGGCGAAGGAAGTTTGGGATAGACTTCGCGAACTGTATTCTACAGACGAAGATCTTGAACATTCTATCCAAACTTTTCTTCTGTCTGAGTTTGGAGAATTCAGGCAAGGGACCGAAGAAACCGTGACCCAGACGTTTGATCGTTTAAATCATCTTCTCAGCAAGATGATCAAACATGATATTGAAAGGAAGCTTATCGAACAGAAGGTTACTTTCTTGAACGGACTGAGGTCTGAGTGGAGAGCAGTGGTTTCCACAGTTAAAGCCCATGAGCAGTTTAAATCATACTCTTTGGCGAAACTGGTGGGTATTCTAAAGTCCCAAGAGAAGATTGTGGTGCAAGAAAAGGATGTCGTTTCTAGTCTTGGTTCGTTGGCCCTCCTATCTAAAAGTAAAGCTGTGATGGAGGATGAAGACCTCAACTTGGAGGAATATGACCTCACGTCTGAGGATTATGCCATGATGGTGTCCAATCCTAAGAGGTTCATAAAGAAGAGATTCCCCAACAACAAAAACCGAAACTGGCATGGGAGTTACAGCTCTGAAAAGGTGAACAATGAACCGAAGGCTGAGGAGCCCAAGAAGGAACCGAAGGTGGAAGGCGATTCCGGAGTAAGCTGTTTCTACTATGGTGGCAAAAACCATTATGCTAAGGACTGTGTTCTTAAGAAGATGGCTGAAAAGGATGATGGAAATAATGAGGAAGCTGTGTTGCAGAAGAGACTGGATGAGTTGAGAAAGAAGAAGTCTACCGCTAACCCTTCTATTAATGCTCTTATTGTGCAGGGTTCGGTTAATGATGATGAGTTCGGTAGCACTGAAGTTTGGTCTACTGACTCAGAAGACGATGAAGTGAGGAAGCCTACCCATGGAAAGGCTTATGTGGCTAAGGAAGAAAGCAGTGGAGGAAGATGCTTCATGGTGACTGACGTATCTCAAATGAGGGGATACAACACCGATGGAGGAAGCGATGGACCGAAGGTACAGGAGGATATGTGCTTTACGGCCAAACCACTCAGCCAGCAGTTCAATGAGCTCGATGAACTGATAAAGAAGGTACAATCTGTTTTTATTTCATCTAAAGTACCACCATCCTCATATGAGAAAGAACTAAAAAACGTTAATACAAGAATTTCTCATCTAGATAGTAGCTTAACTCAAACGCGAGTCACCAATTCTAACCTAACTGATCAATTAAGCAGGGTGGCGTCGAAGAGTGAGGAGCGGAGAATGTGGATCGAGTTAAAGGAGTCGGAATTAGTTAAAGTTAAAGACGAAAACATCTATTTGCAAAGAGACAATTTAAAATTGTTAAAACAGCGAAATGTTTTTTGTTTAATTGCTAAACGTTTATATTCCAATATTACTCAGCTTCACTTAGATTGTGCAATAGGCCAAAAGATCCATCGCATGATTTTGCCCTTCCTAGAGTTTAAGGAGGATGAAATCGATGCCGAAGCCTACAATTGTGAGAGTGTGATATCGTCTGATGATGTCAATCCGACCTACATGTATGGACTGGACAAAATTGAGTCCTTCATTAAATCCAAGGACCACAAGGACATGCTCAAAAATCTTTTGGATGAAAATGATAGACTTAAACTGAGAACCGAAACCATGCAAAAATTTGACTCTTTAATCGCCAACGTTAGCGCAGAACACAAAATTGATGTTGAAAATGCATCTGAGCTTAACGAGGACGAAAACATGAGTGAAATTTCTGTAGAGGACACGGTTGACTGCTCAGAATTTGTTAAAAGCAAACCTGAAAACCACCAAAATCTAATTTCTGAAAATTCTGTGGAGTTCGCTCGATTGTCCCAACAAAAGTCCCCGAAATTAGTAGAGAAAGCAGTGGTGTATCAAAAGGTCAGGACCACTCCGAATCAAGTATACAAGGTGAATGGAGTAACCGAACATCAAACTGCTGAACTCACAGCTATTGTAAACGAAGACAATGCTGATGGTTGTGATGAGTTCTTCTGGGAAGCTCCAATAGATAATGCAAACGAAACCGTTGGCTTATCTGAAAGAACCTCCTGGATAAGAAAAGGAAGATACATACCTGAACCCTTGAATAAGCCAAATAATTTCAGTGAGCCAAGCACCAGTGGTACGAAAGATATTCCTCAGGAGGATGCTCGTTCGGCAAAAGAAGACATTCCCTCTACCCCCTCAGCTCAAAGTAAAACTTCTTCAGATATTCCCTCTAATCCCTCGGCTCAAAGCAAAACTCCTTCAGTTCAAAAGGAACCAGCCAAGGAGAAACCAAAAACGAAAGCGAATGTTCATCATCAACCAAATCAGATGAGGAATAAGAAGATAGAAAGGAACCAACGATACAGGAAGAACCTTTCGGAAAGGAAACAATTCTGGCAATCCCAGAATGCATACTTCTCACACCAAGACAAGAATCTGAAGTATGAAAACAATCCTGTAGGAAAACCTGAATCTCACAACAACCGAAAGCCAAGGTTCGGTTCACAAGATAATACCAACCGAAGGCAAAGGTTCGGTTCTGAAAAAGACTTCAACCGAAACCAAAGGTTCGGTTCCAAGACAGACTTCAACCGAAAGCCAAGGTTCGGTTCACAAGACGATTCCAACCGAAAGCAAAGGTTCGGTTCTGAAGTCAAAAGAGAACAAGACTCCAAGGTCAGTCCCTCCAAAGATCAAAAGCAAAAGGGTCACCTAGAGTCTCCAGTCAAGAAGTCATCTCCATCTAAACCCTCTTCTTCTACCTCTTCTAATTCTTCTACCAATTCATCTCCTTCTTGCTCTAAAGCAAATTATGTCCGTTCTCATCCGTCAGCTGAACAAAAGGGAAAGCAGAAGGTTAATGAATACAAACCAGAGTCCAAACCAAACGCATCCAATCCTAACAAAATAAAAGTTTTTACCATTAAAAAGAAAGATGAAACAACTCTAATAAAACGAACATATCTAGTTGACATCTCTCTTACTGTTCCCGTTCCCATGAAAAGCTCACGTGGACCCAAGAAACTTTGGGTTCCTAAATCTGCCTAATTTTTGCAGGTTATAAGTGACGAGCAGTTCGACGAAGAATGGTACATCGATAGTGGCTGCTCGCGTCACATGACAGGGAGGAAAGAGGAGCTCAGGGAATACAGATCTCTTGCAAATGGTGGCAACGTCAAGTTTGGAAATAACTCTTTTGGCACCATAAAGGGATACGGAATGATAACAAATGGAGACTTTACTATAAGGAAGGTGGCTTATGTGGAAGGACTCCAACACAACCTCATCAGTGTATCTCAGCTTGTTGGAGGTACAGGTCTCAAAGTTTCATTCGATGATGAAGGTTCTGAAATCATAGAGAAAAAGACAAAGAAAGTGATACTCAAGTCCGAGCGAAAGGGTGAAATGTTTCCTCTAAACATGAAACCTAACAAAGGAAACCCAGCCATATGCCTGTTATCAAAAGCTCAATCCGACGAAAGCTGGTTGTGGCACCGAAGACTCTCACATCTCAACTTTAAAGATATCAACCGACTTGTCACTGGAGGTCATGTTAGGGGTCTTCCATTGCTCAAGTTCGACAGAGAGCATTTGTGTGCTGCATGCGAAATGGGGAAGCAGAGTCGTCAAAGTCATCCATTTGTAATCAACACAAAAGTTGTTGAATCACTCGAATTACTTCATATCGATTTGCGTGGTCCTTCATCTATCGAAAGTATCGGTGGTAGCAAGCATATTCTTGTTATCGTTGATGACTTTTCACGATTTACATGGGTGTTCTTTCTAAAGCTCAAATTTGAAGCAACTCAAAAGCTGAAAGTGTTTATCAAGCAAATTGAAGTTCAGCTCAAGAAGGTCGTTCGCAACATCAGGAGCGACAATGGTCTTGAATTCAAGAACAGGGAGTTTGAAGAGTTTCTTGCAGAAAAGGGAATTAGTCACAATTTCTCAGCTCCCTACACACCACAACAGAACGGAATAGTCGAAAGACGAAACCGATCTTTGTGTGAAGCTGCCCGAACTATGGTAAGTTTCGCTTCCTTACCTCTTTATTTTTGGGCTGACGCTATTTCTGCTGCTTGTTTTACACAGAATAGGTCATATCTCAACAAGCGATTCACGCTCACACCATATGAGATATTAAACAACAGAAAGCCCAATGTGAAATTTTTCCACGTGTTCGGCTCAAGGTGTTTCATCTTTAATTCTAAAGAACACCATAACAAGTTTGATGTCAAAGCCGACGAGGGAATTTTTCTGGGTTACTCGCTCACATCCAAGGCGTACAGGGTCCTGAACAAGCGTTCGAGAAGGATTGAAGAGACATATTACGTAACCTTTGACGATAGCTATGTCAAGAAGCTACAGGCCAAAGAAGACACTGCTGGGGAAATCTTTCCTCAAACTGGCAGAGTCACAGTCTCGATCGCCAATTTATATGAGAAATTTCTGGAGCTCTTTGACAAACCGGAGAAAGCTTCTCTCTCAGAAGCAGGTGCAGCAGACAACAAAGTTGATCATATGAAGCGGATTGTCGAAGATGCTGCAAGAAGAATGCATGAAGGAGAATCACCCACTGATGACTCTCCATCCAACAGTGCTTCAGTCGAGGGGGAGCCAAGTTCTCATGTCGAGGGGGAGTCAAGCTCACAAGTCCAGGGGGAGCCTAGTTCTACAACTTCAACCGAAGGTCCTTCACCAACCGAAGGTGCTTCTCCAACCAAAGATACCCCTCCAACCGAAGGTGCTTCAACGCCTGGAAGCTCAGCACCACAAGAAACCCCTGAACCTCATGTTTCTCAAAGCTCATCAATTGAGGGGGAGCATGTTGATATGACGCTTGATTACGATAGCCAATCTGAGCCAAAAGAAATGATCAATGCTGAACTAGACCCAACCTTTGATCCGAATTACCCTCCTCTTACCAAATGGACCAGAGATCATCCTATCTCTCAAGTAGTTGGTGATGTATCTGAAAAGGTATTGACCCGATCACAACTGAAGGCAAAACAGACATCCTTATTTTCAAAGGTTGAGTTTTGTATGTTTAACTCATTCATATCAAAAGTTGAACCGAAGACAGTTAACACTGCCCTCGATCACTCTGATTGGGTTCAAGCAATGCAAGACGAACTGAACGAATTCGAAAGGAACAAAGTCTGGCGCCTCATTCCAACTCCACCAGATGCTTCGGTTGTTGGTCTCAAGTGGGTCTTCAGGAACAAAATGGACAAGGAAGGTAATGTAATAAGGAACAAGGCTCGTCTGGTTGTAAAGGGATACTGTCAGGAGGAAGGGATAGATTATGAAGAAACTTTCGCTCCAGTAGCTAGGCTAGAATCAGTTAGAATATTTCTGGCTTATGCTGATCACAAAAACTTTGAAGTTTTCCAAATGGACGTCAAATGTGCATTTCTCAATGGAGAACTCGAAGAAACTGTGTATGTGGAGCAACCTCCTGGGTTTGTGAACGAAAAATATCCAAATCATTGCTATATTCTGGATAAAGCTGTGTACGGTCTCAAACAAGCTCCGAGAGCCTGGTATGAAACGCTTTCAAAATTTTTAAAGATGTCTAAATTTAAACAAGGTTCGGTTGACCCAACCTTCTTTCGCAAAAAGGAAGGTAACCACCTTATGATAGTTCAAATTTATGTCAATGACATCATCTTTGGCTCCACGAATCCCAGCTTAACAGCTGAATTCAGAAAGTTAATGGAGACTAAGTTTGAAATGAGCTCAATGGGTCCTATTAACTTTTTCCTTGGTTTAAATATAAGACAGGGACCCGAAGGCATCTTTATCAATCAGGAAGCTTACACGAAGACTCTCCTAGCAAAGTTTGGCATGATGGGAGACTCAAAAGTCAAAGTCCCAATGGCATTCGGCACCAAGCTTACCCCTTCTCTAGACAAACCGGCTGTCGATATCACGCTCTATCGTCAAATGATAGGCTCACTGATGTATCTAACTGCTAGCAGGCCTCATATCATGTTTTCTGTGTGTTATTGTGCTCGATTTCAGGCAAACCCACGCGAACCTCACATGCTTGCAGTGAAGAACATCTTACGCTATCTCAAGCGAACCACCTCCTTAGGTCTATGGTATCCATCCAACTCAGGCTTCTTCGTTCAAGCCTATTCTGATGCTAACCTTGGAGGATGTGGACTCGACCGTAAAAGCACGACTGGTGGCTGTCAATTTCTTGATGGGAAGTTGGTCAGCTGGCAATCCAAGAAACAAACGTGTGTGTCGTTGTCTACTGCCGAAGCGGAATACATTGCCGCTGCATCCTGCACATCACAAGTGATTTGGATCCAGAGTCAACTTCGCGACTATGGACTCAATATGAAGAAGATCCCACTATATTGTGACTCTGAAAGTGCAATTAGGATCTGTCATAACCCAGTGCAACACTCTAAAACCAAACACATAGCACTGAGGTATCACTTCATCAAAGATCATGTGGAAGATGGAAATGTCGAAGTTCACTTCGTAAGAACCACTGATCAACTGGCTGACGTTTTTACCAAAGCTCTTCCTGAAGCATCATTCAATAAAATATTGCAAGGGCTAGGTATGATGGAATCAGAGTCAGTACCTCACACTACTTCTCAACCTCAAACGTAAGAAGCGAAACTAACCAAACGTTCGGGTTCGGTTCAACCATCTGACTCGCTCATTACTTAAAAGGTAGTTTTTCTATGTTGTATATTTCTTGCACAAATTTGTTTTTCATTATGTAAAAAGTTTTTCTAAATTGCCTGGTTAAACTCCTTGGTCTCTTAAAATTTTCCTAAACCGAAACCAACTGAAGGTTCGGGTTTGGTTTTCCAGAATTTTGTTGAACCGAAACCAACCGAAGGTTCGGGTTCGGTTTTTCAAAATTTTCCTGAACCGAAACCAACCGAACGCTCGGGTTCGGTTTTTCAAAATTTTTTTTGGAACCGAGACCAACCGAACGCTCGAGTTCGGTTTTTCAACTTTTTCCCAACCGAAATCAACCGAACGTTCGGGTTCGGTTTTTCATTTTTTTTCTCCAAAGTTTTTTTTTACGTCTTATTTTTTTTCTACTTATTTTTTTTACTTCTTTTATTTTTTTTTTCTTTCTAATTTTTTTATAAATTTCAAAAACTCCAAAAATATTTTTTTTACTTTTTCTTGTGTGTTTGTTTGATTATGGGGATATTATTGGTGAATGACTTAAGTGTCCCTAGAAGCATGCTGTTGTATGTGTCCCAAGCCTCATAAGATTTCGAATAAAAGCCTTCATGACCTGGTATACACAAACCTTGTCTTCCCAATAAGGCTAACACATTTACTCTAATCGTGAGCTACCTCACTCTTTTCTCACATGAGTTAAGAGTTTCCTGCTTGGTCCTTATTTTCGCAGCAGAGGTCCTATGTTTTCTCACACCATCTCTATTATACTTCTCCACTACATTCGTTTCATCAACATAACCCTTGAGACTCTCAGATATTACCACTGAGGTTTATGGTCACACAACATCTGTGTTAATGATCTTAGTTTCGTGTCACTACGAGCTGAGTGAAACCCAAAATTCAACACCAAAGAATTGACGGTGAACAATTAATTTGTTCAAGCTTTCACCAAAGAATTAACGAGTGTACCCTCATAAAATCTCAAATTTTCTTTTGCGTGATTCCTATGAAATTGTTACACACCATAACATTTCTTCCCAAGGGATCCAGTTTTAAATTTTTATCTGAGATTTTATATCAATCCAAGCCTATACAAAATAAATTCCTACCTACTTGTTCAATAGGCTACACCGGTCTCACAAGTACTTTGTTCACTTTCTTTCTTATATCAAGAACAGAATTGATGAATCAAAGCAAAACCACCCTTATTAAGCCTAATTAAAAGAAGCCTTTCAACATTTATTAATAAGTGATTGATCGTAATTCAACGGGATTCCACACTAACACTTTGAGGTCTCTCTTGACCTTGAAGGAAGAGATTCGTGCCCGGGATCATCAGTTTCGTGTCATTATTGACATCACAGAATATCCTTAAAAGAGTTGCTTTATTTCTTTTTCTTTTACACTCTTTGCACGAAAATCCTTGATTTTCCAAAATTCCGTTTCTAATTATTTACAGGCTGGATTATTACTCGGTTATGTTCACTAGAGCCGAAGGACAGAAATGTCTCTTCGCTTTAGCTGACAAACACCTTTACACCACAGCTTGCTTGGAGCACGTTTTATCAATTATCAAGCGGTGTAAAGAGAACTCGGCTGATGACATCAAGTACTTCAATGATATGATCAACTGGTACATCCGGTTTAGACAGACCATTCTTTCCATAACCAAATGTCTGTTTAACACCGTGAAGAAGAAGGTACCTGCTTCAGCTGCTGGCCCAAGTAAAAAGTGAAGGTCTCGCTCCAAATTGACGCAAAGGGGGAGATTGTTGGGCTGAAGTTCATTTTGATGTTGCGTCTTTTGGGCTCGTTAGTATAGCTGTTTTGCACTCCGGTTTGGGCCTGTCCAACCGAGAGCCTTTTATGTATTGTATATAAGTTAATGCTTGCATGCATATTAGGTTAATGATTAAGAGATTATCGAAATAGCGATTCATCTAGAGAATAACAGGTTTCTTTAATCGTTCTTGTAACCTACCAATCCTCTACAGTTGATGTTCTTAATCGAGCTCTTCTGAGGATTTTGTTTTAATCATTCGACTCGTTTGATTCAATCTTGTCTTGTTCTTATTTATTGCGTTCTTACTGTTTTATATTCATATACTTGTTCAAGATCTAATCGATCTTCATTGATTAAAGGTTTTTAATCCCATCACATACTAAACATAATATGCCTGTAGCGACATTCTTCAGGCGTCGTAGCGTTATGACAAACTGTCACCGCAAAGGACGGACTGTAGCTAACAGTCAGGGCGCAGGATCATGACTTCCCGTATAGATCTATACACATTTGACACATTCTTCGAACGGGAGACTCTGGTTATAGACAGGACTTGAAGTGGTACCTTTTAGCAAAAAGGTATGATTTGAAGATGTACACGTCTCACGGATTCTCAACTAAGTCTGTATCAAAGTAGTAGTTTTGTATGCAAAGTTTATCCTTTTTCACAATGTTTGACAAAGCATAAATCATAAGTTCTTTGAATGCATAAAATGGTTTAGCAAAGATGGTTACCCTTGATATGATGTATTTGTATGTATACGTATAAATAAAACATATTTCTATTTATAAACATATTGTATCCCAAGAGGGTAAAGTTGTGTTGTGAGGTGTCTTGCATGATAATAACTTCATAAGAGAGTTAAAACAACAATATGAAAAGTGTATCAAAAGATCGATGTTTCACACGATTTTAGTTGTGTGTTTACTTGTATTCCCCTCCTAAAAGAGTATAAAAAGCATTTAAAAACGTATTTAAAGTGTGTTTGTAGGGGTATGAACTCACTTGATTGATTGAAGAAAGCATGAAGAAAACCGAGCAGAGTTTCGTCTCGGGAAACGGATTTTTCTCGGGATTCTCGGGAATCTCGGGAGTAAAATCGACCTTCAGGACTTGAGCCAAATGACCGGGGCTTCGGGGTAGTGCGAGCACGGAAAACAAGGCAAAACGCAAGAGAAACGAGAGGAAATGAGCAAGTTTTCCCGGAACCCTCGCATTCGTTTTATAGGGGTGCTGAACCGCCTCGGTACGCTGGGCGTACGAGGGTACGCGGCGCGTACTGGGGCGCCATCGCTTACGTACTTCGGATGGGATGGCATAGAGGAGTAGGGGCGACGTGGACGAACCGAGGCCCTTGATTTGATTACGCGGGGCGTACGAGGGTACGCAAGGCGTACCTCGGTCCTATCTGCTGACTCTTCTTCGGATAATACCGGGAGTTTATATTTTTATTTTAAATAAACTTCTAAAATTCATATCTCCTTCATACGAACTCCGTTTTCGACGTTCTTTATATTCACGCGAAGGTGAGACTACGATCTACAACTTTCGTTAAGATTATGTCGGCAAATTATGAAATTATTTTTATTATTTATTTATAAAATGTCGTGATTAAGGAATTTCTTTAAAAATTCATAACTTCTTTATCTGACGTCGGTTTTTGTCAGACTTTTTACCGCTGAAATACCATTGCCGGGACCTTCGATTCTCGTTTAGGTCATTCTGGCCAAAAGTCGCTCGATCTCTGATTCTAGTTTTTAGCTGTCTGCTGCTAAGCCGAAATTGGAAAAATCATAACTTAAACATAGGATGTCCGATTTGAGCGTTCTTTTTATGTACGTTTGTAGTTTAACGATATCTATGACTTTCATTTAGACACCTAAGGTCAAAAAGTATTTTATTGAAACTTCGCGTTTTTACGTAACTTTGTATTGCCGGTTTTTGTCGGAAAACTTAGAATGGTCATAACTTCTTCGTTATAACTCGGATTTTAGTGTTCTTTATATGCTTGGAAACCTTAAGACGATATCTATTACATAGCGTACTCCAAACAGAGCCTTTGAATACTTCATTTTTCGATGATATTCTAATTACTTTTTCAAAGAGGTTACAAGACTCGAATTTCAAGGACCTAAAAGGACGGGTTGTTACATCAAGGTTGCTCCATTTGAAGCCCTCTATGGCCGTAAGTGCAGATCCCCTCTGTGTTGGGCTGAGATGGGTGATACCCAACTTGCTAGGGGGAAAACTTCTGATAGTACTCTCACAGGTCCGGAAATCATTCGGGAAACAACGGAGAAGATCGTTCGGATCCGTGAACGATTGAAAGCCTCTAGAGACCGACAGAAAAGCTACGCCGATAAACGAAGGAAACCTTTAGAATTTCAGGTGGGAGACCGAGTCCTTCTCAAAATCTCACCCTGGAAGGGCTTGATACGCTTCGGAAAGCGTGGAAAGCTAAATCCAAGGTACATTGGGCCTTTCGAGATTCTCGCAAGAATCGGCCCAGTGGCTTACAAACTCAATCTACCGAACGAACTTCGTAACGTACATTCTACATTCCACGTTTCCAATTTGAAAAAGTGTCTATCCGACGAGACTCTTGTAATCCCACTCGACGAGATCGAGATCAACGAGAGCCTCAACTTCGTGGAAGAACCCGTAGAAATCATGGACCGTGAGGTCAAGCAGACGAAGCAAAGTCGTATCCCGATTGTGAAGGTTCGTTGGAATGCCAAGCGCGGGCCGGAATTCACTTGGGAACGCAAGGATCAGATGAAACTGAAATATCCTCATCTTTTTACTTAGTTATTTGTAATAATCTAGTAACTTAAACTCAAATTTCGGGACGAAATTCCCTTAACAGGGGGATGATGTGACAACCCGAAAAACTTCTTACATGCACTCTTCAATTCTTTCCAATATTAGACTTATTTTACTATATGGTAGTACCCTTTAGAGTCTAAAGAAGCGTTCTAAATATGATATAATTAAGGTAGGAGTGTTAAAAAGGGTTAAATCGAAGTGTAGGAATCAAAACCGGGCCAAACACTCCAACACATGGAGTGTGCGGCTACACACTTGAGTGTGCGGCCACACACTCTTGTTTGCGGCCTCACACCTTCCCAACCGCACACTCTACATATATATGTCACCCTTAGATCATTCTTGAACACTTCCTTCATTTCTTCAACCATAGAACACGAAAATCCTCTCAAGTATCATCCATTATCCTTGAAGATCTTCATAAAAGGTACCAAGAACACCAAGATCTTCATCTGGCAGCACACATAGCAGCACACACCACCTGGCAACACACTAGGCTGCACACCTGGCCGCACACACACATATAGTGTGTATTTTGGCCATACACCCTCTTGTATAGCCTTATAAACCCTTATACAATCAAATATGATTTTAACACTTCATTATAAGTGTTTACTAGTCCCTAAGGTGGTCCCAAAATCATCAATTAGTTGTTCATAACACTAATTAAATCTATATATGTGCCTATATATGCTAAATAGGATTCACGCGTGTACTCAAGTCACCACTTGACACCTAGCACCAAATCCAACATCGTCATTAGAACCACTCACTTCAGGTGAGTTCATACCCCTATAATTAACCTTTGAAATACTTTTAAATGTTTTAAATACTTTTATGAGGGGGATACAAGTTGAATACTTATAGTTATTACATCAATCACATGTGATTAATAACTAGAAAACCAATGATTTTATCACTGTTCAAACTGTTTATCAAACTGTTTTACTTCAAAATGTTTTACAAACTCTTTTACTTATCAAATGCTTTTATTAAACATTGTTTTACTTCTTATAAATTCCATGCCCATATATGTATAGATATATAAGTAATGTTTAAAGGGCTTAGGAAGACCATCCGCCCTATTTCCTTTTCCTCGATTTGGATGTGGTCTGGTGGGATGCCGGGTAGCCGTCCGAGGGTTGTTTCAATATAAATTATATATCATATGTGCATATATAGACATAAAAGTACTTCTATATTCATGCGTATCAGTTACAGCAGTAGTAAGTTACCATCGGGCTAACATAGGATTACACTTATACTTTTGCTAGATCAATGAGTCAGTTCATTCACGAGTCAATACTTGTTACTAACGAGAACGTATACATTACATTACTACGAGAAAATATACATGATATTACTATGAGAACATATACAACTACACTAGAAAGAGATCATATACAACGATACTAGCACAGAAACATTACATATACATATACATACAAATACTTACATAAATGTGATTCACTGTATCGGAGCATGCCTTAAATGTCATGGCCCGAGTTGTAACCAGAGTCTCTTGGAGGGAGAGCGTGAGTTTGCGTATAGATCTATATTAGATTGACTATCCTACACCTTGCTGCTAGCTACAGTCGGACCTGCAGGTCTGCGGGTGCCAAACGTCATACATTTTTACGACCTACATATGTCGTTGTTACTCAGTCGATAGTATGGTACAATTAAATCACATGACACCTTAATATACATCCGGGTTACGGTAGTTAGTATAGCAGTAGTTCCTATAATACAACACTACAGTACTACAATAATTTACCCATTATACATATTTAGTGATATTTTCACTTAAGCATTAATGCACAAACTATATTTTGTTAAATGATAGTTACACTTGGGAAATTACACATTTTTACAATAAACGAACATACAAAACAGTTAAGCCTTGGTAGAAGGCTACTTTAATGGAAAATATAGGTTTTTCTAAGAGATTCAAACTTTTACAAACACTGACAAACATTCACACATATTTTACAAACTTACACTTGAGATATGTTCAAACGTTTTAATAACAAACACCGATACTAAAATACTTATGAACTTACCAGCTTAATGCTGATAAACTCTTTCAAAATAACTTGTATTCTCAGGTCATCAGTAGACAGGTACCGAGACCAGCTTTTGAGAAGATGGAGCGCATACAGGACTCATCTCTTTATTTTGACTTTCATTATTTTTGGTGTCTATACTGTACAGAACACACTTGTATTAAAATTATATATTTAATGAAATGGATGATGTTGTTTGCTTATTTACATTTACTGTGTTGTGATACTTTACATGACGTCCTCCGCCCCAGAACGTTTCCACCGTTCTCGTTTTTGGGGTGTGACACAGATGCCATGAAGACGGAAAACACAGCAAGCGAAGCATTACGCGGAATGGAAAAGAATCTAGAGGTGAGAGAGGACAGAGTTTACCATTTCATGAACCGTATTTGGGTCCATAAACTCAGAGGATTTAGGGAGGTAGTCATGAAGGAAGCCCACAAGACGTGATACTCCATCCATCCTGGTTCGGACAAGATGTATTTGGATATTAAACAACACTATTGGTGGCCTAACATGAAGGCATAAATTGCCACCTATGTCGGTAAGTGCCTTACTTGTGCCAAGGTAAAGGTGGAGTACCAGAAGCCCTCGGGGTTATTACAGCAACTGGTGATCCCCAAGTAGAAGTGGGAAGGGATTTCTATGGATTTTGTGACCAAGCTACCCAAGATGTCGGACGGATTAGACACTATATGGGTAATAGTTGACCGACTGATGAAATTCGCCCATTTCCTGCCAATAAAAGAATCCAACAAGATGGAGAGACTGACGCGATTATACATTCGAGAAATCGTGAGACTTCATGGAGTACCAGTGTCTATCATCTCAGATAGAGACAGTAGATTCACTTCACAATTTTGGCAATCACTTTAGAAAGCTCTTGGAACCAATCTCGACATGAGCACCGCTTATCACCCACAAACGGATGGTCAAAGCGAACGAACCATCCATACGCTCAAAGACATGCTTCGCGCATGTGTGATAGACTTTGGGAAGTCTTGGGACACCCACTTACCCTTAGTTGAATTCTCTTATAACAACAGTTAACATTCGAGCATCAAATTCGCTCCTTTCGAAGCACTATATGGACGTAAGTGTAGATCACCGTTGTGTTGGGCTGAGATGGATGACACCTAGCTAGCAAAGACACTAGCATCGGACAAGGCGCTAACAGGACCAGAGATCATTCGTGAAACCACGGAAAAGATAGTTCAAATCAGAGCTCGATTACAAGCATCGTGCGACCGACAGAAGAGCTATGCTGATAAACGGCGAAAGCCCTTAGAGTTTCAGGTCGGGGATCGAGTGCTGTTAAAAGTTTCACCTTGGAAAGGAGTCATTCATTTCGGAAAACAGGGAAAACTGAACCCACGATACGTTGGACCTTTCGAGATTGTTGCCCGAATAGGTCCAGTGGCATACAAACTGCAGCTACCTGCGGAGCTAAACAGTGTACACCCCGTGCTCCATGTCTCCAATCTAAAGAAGTGCCTATCAGATGAAACACTCGTCATTCCCCTTGACGAGATTGAAATCAACGAGAATCTCCTATTCGTTGAAGAACCGGTTAAAGTCATGGACAGGGAGGTGAAGCGTACTAAGCAAAGCCACATCCCAATCATGAAAGTACGGTGGAACACGAAGCGTGGGCCAGAATTCACGTGAGAACGTGAAGACCAAATGAAGCAAAAGTACCCTCACCTATTCTAGCATTCTCAAATCTAGCTTTCAAAAGAATTTCGGGACGAAATTCCCTCTAACGGGGGGATGATGTCACAATTAGAAATTTTTGTGCCTTGTAACCAACACTTAAACCAAATTATGAATCAAAAACATAAGATCATGTATGATGCATACTCTATGATAGCAAAACTTCAATCAAACACCCCATGCAAGCATTTCAAGAAGTTATTAAGCAATTGGAAACCCTAGAAGTTCTTGTTTAAGTCCATTTTGGACTAGGACTTCCTTATTTGGGCCCATTGGACCAATAAGCTTCCAATTTGACCATCTTGGGTTTAGAACTCTTAAATGGGCTCTAATTGGACCCACTTCCATTTAATTCAATATTTTGGGCCAAATTGGGCCTAGAATGAAATAGATTAATTATATGAACCATTTTGGACCATAATTAACCTAATTTAGCCTAATAGGTCATAAAAATCACATTTATATTTTTTAGGGCCAAAAATTATCTAACCTAGCTATAATATGGGCTTAAGGGCAAAAAGCCCAAAAACCTCCTCTTACCCTCTCCATTCTTAGCCTAAGCCCAAAAGAGTGAGGGGTTGACTTTGTGTGTGTCACCTCACAATTGTTCAAGGGACTTCCATGCAAGAGGACCCAAACATCCATGCACTCCCATACTTCCATGCTAGCTAACTCTTTTTCTCCCTCTCTCTCTTGCTCTCGGCCGAGTCCAAGCACACACACACACATTTCACTCACCTTTCTCTCAAGAAAACTCTCTCATATCTCATCCATATTTCAAGATCTAAGAAGAATTCAAGGGGATTCTTACACAAATTCTTCATCTAAGGTAAGATCAAGTTTGGATCTATGTTATAGGTTCTTTTTTTTATCAAAAATCTCCTTCTAGCCCATGTAAAAATCATGATCACTCTCTTAGAACCCTCTAAGTTCGAGATCTTCCAAGTGAGGATACTAAGGCCGAATTTCTTCTCATTTTCTTCCAAAAACCGAAACCACACCCAAAGGTGAGCTTCATACCCCCTCTTTTTCAGTTTTTATAAGTTTTGTGGGGGAGAATACAAGCAAATGTGTAGATCTATGAGTAAATGTATGCCTTGTGTGATTTTTATGCTTATATGTATGATCTTATGTGGTTGTGATGTTTATATTAGCCAAAAGAACCAAAAAACCGAGATCTACAATATGAAGAATGAAATAAGTATAACTTATACCATTTCACACTAATCAAGTCTAGAAAAATAATTTAGTTGGTTAATATGAACATTTTTGGACTTAAAACCCATTTTTGGGCTCAAAATGTCAAAAATACAAAACTAAGGGGGCCAAAACGACAAAATATAAATTTTGAAGGTTGAATGAGTCTACATAGTTTCTAATATGTATTTTCTGAATATCAACACTTTTGAAGGGTTAAAAATGTGAATTTTGAACATAATGGGCTAAAATGGGCTTTTCGGCCCAATAAAGCCCCAAATTGCGAGATTTTTGAATTGGAGGGGCTGAAACTGCACATTTCTGTAAAACAGAGGATTACTAGTATACTAAATCTATTTCAAGGTCCAAAAATGCTTTTCAAATTAAAAAGGGACCAAAGATGCAAAAAATTTCCATCTTGGGCCAAAATTGTAAAAGTTGCGAAAATGGAGGTTTCAACCGAGAAAATTTCATTTTTGAAGGACTTAAGCTGTTTATCAAATAAATTTGTGCTAAAAATTTCTTTCCAATAAGTTTTGATACTAAAGTGTCAAGAAAAATGGTTTAAGGACTGAAATGGAAATTCTTTTATACACAAAGGGTTAAAAGTGTAAATTTTATCCAAGAGGGGGCTTAAAAAGATAAACTCTAATTCTTAAAACAACAAATCCCTTAAGATAAAAATACGAGTACTACGTCTATCGGCGAAACGTAATAATAAATACACTTTCAACACCAATATCGTTACCAAATGAATTGATTCTGTCTCGAATCAATAAGAATCAAAAATCAATAAACAATGGTACTTCAATACACACGCGGAAATTTACGAGGAGTCAATATTCTATCTTTGGGCTCGAAAGTTTCAAATCGTGCTTGTTGGGCCTAGCTAGCCCAATGACATGATCTTTAGGCCCGAAGGGAACGCGCTTACATGTTATTGGGCCTTCTATGACCTAATTCCGTGTAAAAGGACTTTCAATAGCTTTATTGTGCTGTTGGGCCCTAAGGGTCCTTTGGTACTGCTAGCAAAGTTGAGAAGTCAAATGCGAGTCGGGCTAAGTGCCTTTCGCATTCACGATAGCCTTGAACGACTTATGGAAATAACGGGGGCTTCGTACCCTCTTTTCTCCTCGGTTGTGGGGCTATGAGAAGTCAGGGTGGTTGGATTAAGTGAGTAGTACAGACGACGCCTAAGGGATCGTTTGTATTTGGTAGTTGTAAACTAGTCATTTTCATTAATGCGTGATTATAACGACTCACAACCCACAATTAATCCAATGTCACCTGGAATTATCGAAAACAAACGTCGTATCGGAATAACACTAAATAAGCCATGTAATTTGATGTATTAGGAAAACATCGGGTTTTCTTGGGGAATTCAACACTCTTAACTATGTGATGTATACAAAGTCTAACAATTATTCACGTTTACAATAATCAACAAGCATACTTACGGATCTTCACACCTTTTCTTATATACAACACTTTTTTTTTCAGAAAATATCGGATTTTCTATGGTTTTCAAAATTATACAAATCATTTCTTTTCAAACCTTACTTATGAACTCACCAACATTTCATATGTTGACGTTTTTCCAAAATACTTGTATTCTCAGGTAACAGGTAAATCAAAGAAAAATGTATCCAATGATGTCATGATGTTTATTTAATTAGTATCGAACGGTTTATGTTTTGGAAATGTAATGTTTTAAAACCATGTACTGAATGTAAACAATATCGGTTGTAATATTTCAATGCATGGTGATGAATAATGTTATGATTCATGTATAATCATTGTGATGGTATTCAATTGAGTCACAATAGCCCTCGGACATTTCTGCTGTCTGGTTCGGGGGTGTGACAAATGTATTGACAACTTATAAATAACATAAGTAACATTTTGAAAGATGTTTATAACATACATTTACACAATTATCATTGTGTTCAACATGTATTCCCCCCTTAAAATAGTTAAAATAGATAAAAGATTCATTACGGGGTATGAACTCACCTGATGTAGGTGATTCAAACGGGTATGCGCGTACAGATGAGAAGTTCCACGAATGAAGTCCCGAGACACAATAATTCCTAAATGATATTTAAGGAAACATAATGACATGAATATAGTGTTTATAAACAACTATATGAAAGATAACACCTTCCGGGACTAGGAAACACCTTGGCAAGGTGTTGGAATCATATGTGATTCAACAAAGGGAAGTGAAATGGCACTAATTTGTGTTTACGGTTTTGGAACCAACTCCTCTTAAGTTTACGGTGGTAAACCCATGAGTTTACGGTGGTAAACCCATGAGTTTACGGTCGTAAACTCATGGTACTTTGACCATTTGGTGGTTTGAAGTCCTAGAAGTCCTTTTGAAGCATCCTAACTTCAAGTCTTAGCCTTAGGAAGTGATTAGGGCAACATATCACCCCTTTATAGGGTTTACGGTTTTTGGACCATATGTCCTTGGGTTTACGGTAGTAAACCCATATGGTTTATGGTCAAATGAAGTTTTCAAGTCCTAAACAATTATAGGTAAAGGTCTAGGCTAGTTTCTAAGCTTAAGGAATGAGTTTGGGGCATCAAAACATGCCTAAGAGGTGTTTACGGTTTTGGGAGCTCCCCAAACCGTAAACACATATATATGGGACATTTTTGTGGTTTTCTTGTGCTAAACACAACAAAGGAAGTTTCCATGTTTGCTTCTAAGGTTTGGCAAGAGTTTAAGGCACTTTGGCACACTTTTAGCACCCTTTTTAGGGTTTACGGTCCAAGGAGATTCTTGGACCGTAAACACCTTATCCTTGTGATATTTGGGTGTTTTCTTGATGCTCTTAAGGTTTAAACATGTTAAGGGTTGTTTCTATGCTTGTTTCAAAGGTCTAGAGGGACAAAGGGCACATTTTTACCCCACTTTTAGTGTTCACGGTCCAAAAAGATTCTTGGGCCATGAACACCTTGTTCTTGAGGTATTTTGATGATTTCATGGTGTTTAACACTTGATCTAAACACGATAGGTCTAGAAACACTTACTAGTTGAAGATCTTGAAGAAAAACGGGATGATTCTTGAGAGAGAAATGGCCCTTAGTCTTTGGAAATGTGAAAAAGTGATTAAAATTTCTAAGTCTCACTTATATAGTCTTTTGGGTTTACGGTCCCAATAACATTTTGGACCGTAAACTCAAAACTCTTGAAGTTTTGGGCACTTATTGCTACATAATACACCCTAGGGTATCCACTCTCCTGATATCTTCTGAAGCACTAACTTTAAAACACTCAAACTTATTCCAAAAAGTTCGAAAGTTAGTAGAAATAGTTTTAACTCATATTGAAATGGATGGTTGAACAGAATGGAAAGTTTTGGGTTGTCACACCGATTGCAGCAATGAGGTGGATTTCAGACATTGAGGTGTGTTTCTTTACTTGCTCATCTCCTGAGCATTTGAGAGTCCGGTTCGCACTGAACCAGCTTCGCTTGGGAGCGAAGGACTGGTGGAAGTTTGTGACGGCGCACTATACGCCTGCTGAGCTTGTAGCAGTGACCTGGGAGAGGTTCACTTTTCGAGACGAGTATGTTCCCCAGGTGGAGAGGGAGCGTTTGGCCCAGGAGTTTTTGACCCTCAAGCAGGGTACTAAGTCTGTCACAGTGATTACGAGGATGTTACATGAGCGGGTGATGTTCTTGTTGGATTAATGTCTAAGTCCATAACTATAATTGGTAAGACTTGACCCGACCTGGCATGGTCCATTTGGGTTGCATGGCATCATGCATTTGGATAGACCATAATGAGAGAAATAACACTTAAGGTTTGTTAATATATTATAAGTTATAATATATTAATAAGATTATTTAATTAGTATTGATCAAGAATTAATCTAGAATTAATTAAGTGATCAAAAGAAGACTAATTAAATATATGGGTTGATTGTGTAAATCATCAATACTTGTATAGTGGGCTAATGCTCCATGGATTATCAAGTTGGGCTAAAACCCATATGATGCTCCATGGATGCTCCATGGTGTATTTGAACCCATGGATCCAAGGAAAATGGAGAGTCATGACAATTAGGGTTTACACTAATTGTAACACTATATAAAGATTATACTCTTGGCAAAATCGGCCACTATGTAAGGAAGAAAAAGGGCTAGCCGATTTTAGAAGTGTGGTGTTTCTCTCTAAGTCTTCCAAGTGTATTTGGTGTTGTGTGAGCCATTTGAGGTGTCATACTTGGGGCACTAGGCACTCAAGTTTCATGAGGACATTCTACCACAACGAGGTATGTATTCTATCTTGTTATATTCATTGTTTTATATGCTAGATTAGGATAATACCTTGGATGTTCATATTTACATGTATCATAGAGAAAACATAGATCCAATGTATTTAGGGTTGCATGTACACTTAGGAGTGTTAGAATGCTCAAAACCCAACAGTGGTATCAGAGCCTATGCTTGTTTTCTTGTTATACTTGCAAAACTGCTCAAAAAATCGAAGCTGTTTGCTGTCTGATCATCAGACTCGGCGAGTCCATTAGGAGACTCGGCGAGTCCATGCCTAAAAGTGATCAAAAACGATCCAACTCGCCGAGTTGGTTCATGCACTCGACGAGTTGGACCCCCAGACAGCATAAATTCGACTTTTTTGGCTGGAATTGGACTAGGAACATTACCCTAAGATGTTTTTGGACTTATAAACTTGTTTTTGATGTGGTAATGTTCATGCTAATCCAATTTCAAAGATAATTGTCAATAGATTCATGTTTTGTATTAGTTTAAGGTTTTGACTAATTACATGAAAAAGTTTGATCTGAATTATCTTGTTCTTATGAGGTTCTTAGATTAATAGAAAAGTTGTGTGAAATACTTGATTTCAATCCATTTTAATCTAAGAGTTGATTCCAAAGTGTGTTTTTTGTAACTTGTCCTCAAGTTATATGAAAAGTCACATTTAAGAATCATAAAACTCATAAAAGTTGGCAAATGTTACAAAATGAAGAGTCTAGTTCTAATTAAATGGTTTTATGACTCCATAACTTGTCCTCAAGTTATGGATGACCAAGAGTCTCTTCATTAAATAATAAATAAATAAATAAATAAAGTGTAACCTTAATTAATTCCATAAGTTATAAAATAAAGAAAAGTTAATTCTTTTATTAGTTTAAAGTCTTCCATAACTTGTCCTCAAGTTATGGAACTTGAAGAGTCTTTTAATTAAAACTACTTTAAACACATAAGTTATGGAATTAATTAGTTTTGAATAGTTTCAAAACTTGCCCTCAAGTTTTGGAATTTGAAAAGTTTCACTTATGAATACTTCAATTCCAAGTTAAGCCCTTAGAATTTTAAAGAGTTAAAATTCAACCCTTATACTTTATAATATTATAAGTTAATAATCATACATACTTATAAAGCTAGCATTTTTTCTTGAATATCATGCATTTGAAACCCCCATTCTTTTTTCCTTTCACCACATTCATTGGAAACTCCCATGACTTTTCAATTTCTTTATAATAATAATTATAATTTAGTAATTAGGTTAAATAAATATCAAATCTAAAGTGTATTCATATATAAACTAAATTTCAATATTAAAATAATATCTTTAATTCTACTTATAAAATTATGTTTTTTTTAACTTTTAACATATCATACTTAATTTATTAGTTTTAATATATTGCTGAATGTAAACCATTATCATTTTAAAGGTATAATTTTTGAACAATTTGTATAAAATACTTAAATTATTAATTAAAATATAACATTATAGGCTCAAATTAAATATAAATTTTATTTAACTTAAACAACCCAAAGATTATTTTATAAATAATTAAAAGTGATAAATTGTAGTCTTTTTCTAATAATGATTGTAAGTTGGTTAATAAGGTTAAATAAATATCAAACCTAAAGTGTAATCATAAATAGACTAAATTTCAATTTTAAAATAATATCTTTACTTCTATTTATAAAGTTATGTCTTTAAATTTTAACATATTATACTTAATTTATTAGATTTTAAATGTTGTTGTATGTAAACCATTATCAGTTTAAAGCTACAATTTTTTAACAGTTTGGACAAAATACTTCAATTGTTAATTTAAATATAATATTACAGTGTCAACTTAAATATAAATTTCAGTTCCACTAAAAAAACCTAATAATATTTTGTAAATAGTTAAAAGTGATAAATTATAGTGATAAATGCAAAAACTAAATTGTAATATCAGTTTAACTAAAATATTTCCTAAATATATTTATATAATCGTTAAAAATTTTCAAATAAGTAGCTTAAAATAACTTATAATAACAATAGTTAAAATTAACTCTATATAAATGATTATATTGTTATCTTTAAAATCAAAAAATAATGTTTGATGTTTTAAATAATTATAATGATAGAAATTAAAACATTAAGCAAATATATTTTAAAAAATTAGTTAAAAATAACAACTATAAATAATACTAAACCATATATAATATTTAATTTTATTTATATGTACCTCGCGAGTAGAAGTCATTCAAACGATTGAGATTATGACGTTATAATAGATTTATATATTATCATATAATTCAAAATAGTCAATATATTATATCAAATTAATATACAAATTATTATATCAAATTTAACAACAACGTTAGTGTTATATTTTAAAAAATATATATTTGTAAAGACTTCAAGTATATAGGTGTTTCTGCGCATTACAATGTCAACTCAAATATAAATTTCAGTTTCATTTAAAAAAAACTAAAGAATATTTTATAAATAGTTAAAAGCGATAAATTATAGTAATAAAAGCAAAAACTAAATTGTAATTTCAATTTAACTAAAATATTTCTTAAATATATTTTTATAATCGTTAAAAACAACTCTATATAAATGATTATATTGTTAGCTTTAAAATAAAAAACAATGTTTGATGTTTTAAATAATTATAATGATAGAAATTAAAACATTAAGCAAATAAATTTAAAAAAATTAAATAACAATAAAAACAACTATAAATAACATCAAATCATATATTATATTTAATTTTATTCATATGTAACTCACGGGTAGAAGTCATTCAAACGATTGAGATTAAGAAATTATAATAAATGTATATATTATCATATAATTCAAAATAATCAATATATTATATCAATTTAGTATATACAAATTACTATATCAAATTTAACAACAACGTTATTGTTATATTTAAAAAATCATATATTTGTAAAGACTTCAACTATATAGGTGTTTCTGCGCAACGCGCGGGCATTCGCCTAGTATATATATATATATATATATATATATATATATATATATATATATATATATATATATAAGAGTAAAAGTTAGTCTTACTGTTAGTAGGCCTCATTCACGAAGCCGGTCTATAAGGGGGGGTATAAGGTTCTGCCTATAAAATGGCAGTTTAATGGGTGTCCACTCTCAACCACCGCTTCCTTGACTGGTGGAGGGTCATTAGCCGCACGGGTAGGACAAAGACTATAAGTTCTCCCTTCATTAAAAGTATTAATGATAAATACTAAGTAACTAAACACTTATAATTCCCAATCTTAGTTACTTAGGAAAAATATGAATAAGGTGCTAACCCATGAAATTACACTTTGTACTTTGCTTAAGTCGGTTGGTGGAGCGTGTGTGGTTTATCGGCACACTGGCTTGTCTTAACAAGGTAGGCCAAGGGTTTTCTTTAAGTTTATCATAGACTGGTGGAGCGTGTGTGGTTTACCGGCACATCGGTTGGGTGATAAACATTTAAGAGTACCAAGTAATTTGCATGGTTATTTCACACCTTGTTTTGTGATCCTCGGCATCCCAGTCACAAAACCTGAAGGGCACACTCGAGATTGAAACATGCCATTGAAAAGTTCAATGAATCTCAAAAGATCTAGGAGTTTTAAATCCAATTAAAACTTAATTATATTTCGTTTTTCATGATGGAAATTGGTGAATCGTCATTCACCTACCTTCAAATATTTTATAGCTTGGATTACGGCATCCCTCTTCCGAGTTATTTAATAGTTTGTAGGGTCCTAGCCTTAATATTTCATATTAGGTGTTATATTAAGTACTTTTAAATCAACTAAACTTGAATATCTCCCAAAAGATGTCTAAGTTCAGACATATATGATCTTCCCAAATCTCTTAGAACCTTACTTCTTTCACCTCCTCCAATTATTCTACCTAACCCACAAGTTCAAGGTCACTCAAGCCCTATTGGCAAGGCAAGGTCTAGGTGTGATCACATCTTGGAGATGAAGTCACATATTGACAAGCTGGGAGAGTTGGGTGTCAAAGTCTTGAGAAAGTTGGTGGTTCAATCACTTTCTAAGTCACATAGTGAGTTCCTTTGGGACTCCTATGAAACAGACTATGACAATACCCTTAATGATCTTATCTATTTGCTAAGATCAACTTCCTAAAAACTTTATGGACATTGACAATGATGACACAGGAAATCCAAAAAAAGCATTCTCTTCCCAATGGAAAGGGATCGGCCATAGTCAACTCGGTTGACCAAATGGTAAAGAGAAATACTAAGTCTGTGATAGTCCCATGTACCATTATCAAAGAGCCCATATTTTAAATTGCCAAAGGAAGGGGCATTGGTTACGAAGCTGCCAAACTTACCTAAGGATGGTAAAGTCAATGAGTTTGACTTAATTTCAGGTAAAGTCCATTGTCTAACTCTATTAAGTTCCAATTTGGAGATTCTTATTACATGATTTGACTTGGTCACATCTTGGTGTTTTATGAATCATAGAAAACTGAAGAAACTTAAAGAAAGGATATGCTGAATCTGATCGCGTAGATGGATTTCTATCGCATAGTTTGAAGATTCGATTCTTGAGCTACTTCTTAGGAGTTATGAGATATTGCTTAGGAATAGATAACAACAATTTTTCATATGGATTGTAAGGATAATTCTTCCGCAAAGGGTTTAAAATAAAAGGAAAATTTCTGATTTTATTTATTTTAAAATATTCTTACAATGGCATTTGTGGAAATTTTTGTTGCTTAAAAGATTCCATTTAATAGGAAGACTGGAAATATGAAATTGATTCTTTCATTTGTGGTAATGTCTAAATTTACCAAATAAGGAAAGATTCTCATCACCCAAGTTTCATTTGGACCGGAACTTGGAATCATGCAAGTTGTATAGTATGATGAATGAGAACTTTCAAGCATTGGAAAATTAAGACTAATTACTTGTTCACATGGATGTGTGAGTCAAGTAAAGAACTAAAGGATCGAGTACACATTCATGTGCACTTGTCAAAGTCCACCACAAAAGATGGATAAGACTATTCATCATGATTTACTAAGGTTTAGTAAATATGGTTATACTTATAAGTCTAAGTATAATTCTGAAGCATTGGAAAAGTCTCGATGTATGGCAGAACGAATAAGAAGAATCAAATTAGGCAGAAGGATAAAAGTTTCTCAAATCTGAAAATATGGGAGAGTACTTTATGATATATGATCTTCTTAATGATTAAGAGACCTTATCACAATTCATCTTCTAAGTGCATTCTGATAGCTAAGATGAGGAGTTCTGAATTGTTGAAGTGGTTAAATCAAGAAGATGAGTCATACTTCGTTCCAAAACAATCCTTAGAGTTATACTATAAGATTGTAACTTGAGTGACATATCTTAAAGAAAGGTTTAAAAAACCCGTGTCAAATGTAAGAGTAAAAGTGTCCTACTCTTGTACATTTGAAGTTGGTAAGTTGTGATGTTTTGGATAAAACAAAGACCAACTTAGACCAATTGTGTGAAGTGTTTGTCTTGATAAAGAATCCGGACTATCCATTGAATATTTGACAAGAGAGTCTTATATGTCAAGAGGACAGTGGAAGTCTTAAAGGTCTTGAAAGTCTCAAGAACTAATCAAGAATAAAACCTGAAGTTCTTCACTAGCACACGACTTGAGGTTTATAACCTATCGTGTTGACATATTATGTGCCCATTCCAGTTAAAGTTGGCTTTGCATATGAGTTCTTAGAGTTCTCAATTGGTTGCATAACAACTTGGAAGCAATGGCAGGCCCTGTACTGCCATGTGGCAAGAAGTTAAAATTGCATATGTTCAGTCCATATGTGTTTGGATTTGTCATTATCCGTATCTTGTGACTAAGGTTTTGAAAAATTCATATGGGTAGGAACTCATACATCATAAAAATCTAAGTGTCATAATGTTTCTCTCCGATTCATGAAAATAATGGTGAGGAAACACTTCCACTAAGTAGATTTGTAAGTAGATAGTAATCTTTGCATTCTCAAAGTTGTTAGTAGGCACACTAACATGGACTTATGAGAAATAGCAAAGGTCTAAACCATTAAGACTATGATTACGGAATCCCTTTTCATAGTTCTGAAATTGTTTAGACACACCTGTGATCTATCTAAGATAAGGTGTATGATTTTGATAAAGTCTTATCAAAGCAATCTAGTATCAGAAATTTGAACTTTGGTAAAAAAAAAAGTCAATAGCAAATTTCTGAGTACATGTCAAAGCTAGTGGGAGCATAAGTGTTATGCTAATAATCATCATGTTAGTGGGAGCATGATAATTATGATAAGTATTGCAAGTTAGCAATGTTAATTATAGAAAACAGAAGTTTCAATTCGTGAGGTTGCAGGGGTTGAAAAAGTTGTTTTGCTATAATTAAGGGAGAGGAAATTATACTTCATTTCAATTATGAAAAGCTTAGATTGAGTTTATAATCATTCTAATGAGCTTATATTGAGATTTTAATCACCTTTAGTCAAGAATATATATATGAATTTCATGTTGGATTGGTTCAACTTAAGAAAATTCTATATATTGCGTTCTCAAAATTCGATTATGATTATGACATCCCTTTTCATAGTAAAATTTTGAGAATATGGCAAACAAAAAAAAATATTATGGCAAAAGAATGGTCTATAACCATGTCTTTATGTGAAACATCATGAATCGTGTCCCATTTACTTTGGGTACAAGATCGATTACTTGTGCTATAATATTTATTCTTTCTGAATTTTCCAAATGCCTTGGGGCATTAAGGAGGAAAATGTCTAGAATTGGATATGACTAAAGTGATTAAGCAATTGTCGAGGACAATCTAAGGTTTACCAAAGATTGGTTGCTCAAGGACAGTTGGAAGTATAGTGTGAGTTATACACATATGTTTATTAATATATTATAAGTTATAATATATTAATATGAAGTTATGTTATTTAATTAGTCTTAGTCTTAAATTAATTATGAATTAATTTAGAGATTAAAAGGAAGACTAATTAGATTATGGGCTATTGGTTTTATATGGTGTGGGCTAACACTCATTTGTTAATGGGCTAGGCTTGGATGGAAGTCCATGGATGATCCATGGAGCTTTTAACCCATGGATCCTTGGAAAAGGAAAGGTCATGGGTTATTAGGGTTTCACCCTAACCATGTGCACTGTATAAGCATGCTTATGTTGCATGAAATGGCCACTAGTGTATGCTTGTGTGTGGCCGAAAATATAAGTGTGTGTATACTCTCTCAAAGTTTTCCAAGTGTTTGTGGTGATTTGTGATTCCATTTGAGGCATTCACATTATTGGTGCTTGGCTCTCAAACTCCAAAGAATCAATCTCATCAAAAAGGTATGTAATCTCATCTAACTCTTTTATGTTTAAATGTTCCCCATGCCATGTTAGATAGGTTATGAACCTTGGAAAATTATTATTTTGCATGTATTTAGACAAACATAGATCCAAGGTTTATTAGGGTTGCATGCACACTTAGGAAGTGTTAGATTGCTCAAAACCCAACAGGATTTCGGCAAGAGTTGGGACACGTACTTGCCCTTGGCAGAGTTTTCCTACAACAACAGCCATCATTCGAGCATTGGTATGCCACCCTTTGAGTTGTTGTATGGGAGGAGGTGTCGGACCCCCCATTTGCTGGGGAGAGGTAGGGTAGCATGTGATGGGTAGTACTGAGATCGTGCTTCAGACGACAGAGCAAATTCAGCAGGTCAGATAGAGGTTGTTGACCACTCAGAGTCGTCAGAAAAGTTATGCGGACAGGCGCCGGTCCGAGCTCGAGTTTCAGGTCGGCGACTTCGTGCTCCTGAAGGTCTCTCCTTGGAAAGGAGTGATTCGATTCAGGAAGAGGGGCAAGTTGGGGTCCCGATATATTGGTCCTTTCAGGGTGATCGCGAGGGTAGGCAAGGTAGCCTACCGTTTGGAATTACCTGCAAAGTTGGGACACATCCATGACACTTTCCACGTGTCGCAACTGAGAAAGTGTATGGCCAACGAGTCGGCAATGGTGTCAATAGAATATATTCAGGTGGATGCGAACCTGAACTATATTGAGAGGCCAGTGGCGATTAGGGATCGGAAAATCAACGTTTTGAGGAGCAAGGAGGTACCTCTGGTGCAGGTCCAGTGGCAGCATCAGAAAGAGTCAGAGTTGACTTGGGAGCTGGAGCGTGAGATGTCGTATCAACATCCAGAGTTGTTTGCAGAGTGAGACTTCGAGGGCGAAGTCTAATTTTAGTGGGGAAGAATTGTAACACCCGGATTCCCAGGTATATTATTTATTCTTTTATTTTTGGAGGTTGGGAGGGGACCCGGCAAGTTAGTGTTCAAACTCGCCGAGTATGGTCGCGGATTCGTATTCGGGTTCGCAGCTGGACTCGACGAGTTCATGAGTGGACTCGGTGAGTCCATGCTGTTTAATGAAACCCTAATTTCCTGGGTTTGGGACCTATTTAAAGGCCCTTAGGGCCGTCATTTGCGGCTACCAAACCCCAGAGAGAAACCCTAAGAGATCTAGAGCGTTTGTGAGGAAGGAGAGGCCATTCTTGATCAGTTTGTTGGTGTAGTCGCAAGAAGGAGGTGACCAAGGCAAGAGGAGGCTGAAGGAGGTGCGATTCTGGTGATTTCAGATTTCATAGACTTTATCTTGAGGTATTTATTCAGACCTTCTTCAGATTGGTGTTGATTCTTAGAGTTAGGGTTTTCTAACCCCCTTTAGAGGATGGATATGTGGAGCAATTGGTCCCCTCTCGAGTTTATGCTTTGGATCTGGACTCAAAGAGGTCCAGAGACCTTAACCCTTGGAGCTTTATGAGCAATTTTGGGAGCCATGAACTTAGGATGTTGTTTTTGGGGCTAAATCACCAAGTGAGAACATATAGATGTTATATGTGTGTCAAGGTCTGAACTTTACGTGATTAGCATGCTTGGGAAGGTCAGATCTATGGATTAAAGGAACAGATCTGACCTCAGGAGGTCTATGGAGTTTGTGCATGGCATGAACTCGCCGAGTCCAAAGATCAGACTCGGCGAGTAGGGTTAGGGTTTCCCGTAAATCACTCAGTGAGTAGACTTTCCGAGTTGGGGAAATAACTCAGTGAGTCAGAAGGGGATTAGGGGACTGGAGTTCAAGGCGGAACTCGCCGAGTTGTTCTTAAGACTCGGCGAGTTGATTCGGGGTGGCCCCGCGATTCATGCTAGGTGTGACTCGTCGAGTAAGGGGAGGAACTCGACGTGCCAAGCGGGACTAAAGAGTTAGTGGACACGTGTAGACTCGCCGAGTCGCCCAAGTGCACTCGACGAGTCGGATCAAAGTTTGACCATTGACTTTTATTGACTTGTAGGGTTGGGTCAACAATGTGGCCTTTGAGCTAAAAGAGGGGCAAAATGGTCTTTTGCCTACTGAGGGTGCCTAGAGAGGGTTGGGTCTAGTCCCGAGAGTTATATTTATGAGAATATTTATTTTATGTGATTAGGCGGAGGCTAGATCATATTTATACCGAGTCAAAGATTTACCGAGACATCTGAGGTGAGTTTTCTCACTATTGTGACAGAGTATTTTAGAGTTATATGCCAGAGTAATTGCATGTTATTATGTGTTGTGATTTATTGTGATATGTGATATGCATGATTCAGAGTTTACAGAGTTAGAACCAGTGGGTCCACAGAGTTATGGGACCAAGAGGGTCCCACGGAGAAATTCTTAATGGTTATAAAAAATAGTTTCATGGTTTTTTTTGTTAATTTAGGATTGAAGTGTAGCTTAAACACTATAATTTATAACTTTTAGCTATTTATAGAATAGTCTCTCGATTTTTTTAACTTTAACTGAAATTTTGATTTAAGTTAATCGTTTAACATTATATTGAAATTAATAATTTAACTATTTCTTATAAAATCATAAATTATACAAAAGTCATGACTTTAAAATGAGCATTGCTCACATACAACAACATATCTAAACTAATAAGTTAACTATAATATTTTAAAAAGTTAAAGTCATACTTCTATAAATATAAGTAAAATATGATATTTTAATATTATAGATTAGTTAATTTATTATTGAAATTTAGTTTTTTGCATTAATTTAACATTATTAACCAATTTATAATAATTATTAAAAAGAAATTGAAAAGTTATGGAGGTTTCAAATGCATGTGGTGCAATTAAAAATGCCTCATTTATAAGTATACTAGGCGAATGCCCGTGTGTTGCGTAGAAATACCTATATAGTTGAAATTTTTAAAAATATATATATATTTTTTTAATTTTATCAATAACATTGTTTGTAAATTTGATATAATAATTCGTATACTAAATTGATATAATATATTGATTATTTTGAATTATATGATAATATATGCATCTATTATGACTGTATAATCTCAACCGTTTGAATGACTTCTACCTGCGAGTTACTCATGAATAGAATTAAATATAATATATGGCTTAATGCTATTTATAGTTTTTGTTATTGTTAATTAATATTTTAAAATTTATTTTCTTAACATTTTAATTTCTATCATTATAATTATTTAAAACATCAGACTTTGTTTTCTTATTTTAAAGGTAACAATATAATCATTTATATAGACTTATTTTTAATTATTATTATTATAGGTTATTTTAAGTTACTTATTTGAAAACTTTTAACGATTATACAAATATCTTTAGAAAATATTTATTTAAATTGATATTATAATTTAGTTTTTACATTTAGCACTACAAAGAACTGAAATTTATATTTAAGTTAACACTGTAATGTTATATTTAAATTAACAGTTTAAGTGTTTTGTCCAAATTGTTCCAAAGTTGTAGCTTTAAATTGATAATGGTTTACATACAACAACATATTAAATCTAATAAATTAAGTATAATATGTTAAAAGTTAAAGACATAATTTTATACGTAGAAGTAAATATATTATTTTAATATTGAAATTTAGTTTATTTATGGTTACACTTTACGTTTGATATTTATTTAACCTTATTAACCATATTATAATCATTATTAGAAAAACACTACAATTTATCACTTTTAACTATTTAAAAAATATTATTTGGGTTGTTTAATTTAAAATAAAATTTATATTTAAGTTTGTCCTATAATGTTATATTTATGTTTATAATTTAAATATTTTATAAAAATTGTTCAGAAGTTGTAGCTTTAAAATGATAATGGTTTACATCCAACAATATATTAAAACTAATAAATTAAGTATAATATCTAAAACGTTAAAAAACATAACTTTATAAGTAGAAATAAAAATATTTTTTTAATATTTAAATTTAGTTTATATATGATTACACTTTAGTTTTGATATTTGTTTAATCTTATTAACCACTTTATAATTATTATTAGAAAGAAATTGAAAAGTCATGGGAGTTTCAAATGAATGTGGTGAAAAGAAAAGTGCATGGGAGTTTCAAATGAATGTGGTGAAAGAAAAAATGCTTTCTTTATAATATATGATGATGATGATATGATATGATATGATATGATATGATATGATACGATATGATATGATATGATATAAATAGATATATAGATATAGATACTATGCGAATACCCGTGCGTTGCGTAGAATACAACAATATTTTTTAAATCTTTACAAATATATATTTTTTAATACAACAATGAAGTTGTTGTTAGCTCTTATATAATAAATTTTATAATAAGTTGGTATAAACATTGTTTTTTAAATATAAGATAATGTATACGTCTTTTAAAATTCTATAATCCCAATTGTCTCAATGGTCTATACATGTGGATTACATATGAATAAAATTAATTATAATATATGGTTTATTGATATCTATAGCTGTTGTTAAGATTAATTAATTTTAAAAAGTTTATTTTCTTAAGATTATAATTTCTATCATTGTAACTATTTATACCATCAGACATTGTTTTTGTTTTTTTTAAAGGTAACAATATAATTTTTGTATATAATCTTACTTTTAAATATTGTTGTTGTAAGTTATTTAAAATAACGTATTTGGAAACTTTTAATTATTTTAATTTCGTTTCAAAAAATTTACTTTTTTAAAATTTATTTTGATGAATATTGTTAGTTTCGTTAATTGTAATTAATTAAAACAATAAACATTGTTTTTGTTTTTAAAGATAACGTTATAATTTTTTTTTATACAATATTACTTTTAACTGTTCTTATTATAAGTTACTTTTAAGCTACTTATTTGAAAATTCTTAATGATTATAAAAAATAGTTTCTTTCTTTTTTTATTAATTTAGGATTGCAATTTAGGGTTAACACTATAATTTATAACTTTTAGCTATTTATAAAATAGTCTTTCGATTTTTTTCAAGTTTAACTTAAATTTTATTTAAGTTAACCGTTTTAGAATATATTAAAATTAATAATTTAACTATTTTACATAAAATAATAAATTATACAAATGTTTGTGACTTCTAAACTAATATGTTAAGTATAATATGCTAAAAAATTAAAGTCATAATTTTATAAATAGAATTAAAATATGATATTTTAATATTATAGTTTAGGTATTTTCATTATTAGAATTTAGCTTTTGCATTAATTTAATATTATTAACTAATATATATTATTAGGAAGAAATTGAAAACTCATAGATGTTTCAAATGCATGTGGTGTAAGTAAAAATGTCTTTTTTATAAGTATACTAGACGAATATCTGTGCATTACGCAAAATAAAATTATATAGTTAACCTTTTAGTAATCATATGTCGTAAAATATTTTTGTCTTTTATATTAACTAAAAAATAACTATTATTATAATTAGACATTTAGTTAATGTAACATTATAAATAACTTAAACAATAGATAATATAACACTTACTAAAATCGAATAATTTAATAGTATCTACTCACCATTTACATAGTGTATAAAATTAGTTATAGTTCTTATGTGTTTTAATTTACTAATATAATGATTTATTAACTTTAAAGAAAAACTGATGTCATTTTAATTTTATCATGATGATTATTGTATTTAATATTTTCCTTTTAACTCTTCTAGAGAATACACATTGGTTTTTTTTTCTTTTTTTAAATAAACTTTATTTGATATTTTACTTTACGTTTATTGTATTTTATATTTTTCTTTTAACTCTTCTATAGAGCATTGGGTTTTTTTTTAAAACTTTATTTGTATTTTACTTTAGGTTTTAAATTTTATACTATTTTTAAGTTTGTTTGATATATTAATTTAGGTTATGCATTTAACATTATATTGAAGTTAATGATAATTCAAGAAAGTATATTATAGGTACATATGAAAAGTTAGAAAGTATATTATAGGTACATATGAAAAGTTGGGAGTTTCAAATTGATGTGGTGAAAGGAAAAATGTTTCCTTTATAAATATAGTATGACTAGGCGAAACACGTGCGTTGCATAAAATATTATAATATAATTAATATATGTTATTAAAAATAATTATGCCAGTATCATTGACTTTGAGAAAATATTTTTTTACATTGTAATTACTTTAAATATAGAATAAGATAGATACATATTTATACTAACTCATCTCAACAATGTTTATTCTTGGATAACACAAAATTTCATTAACTTTTGATTTATTGTATTATATACTATTATAGTAGTTAATCGATTTGTATAACTATCTTTTAGAATTGTATTATCTTAATGATATATATATATATATATATATATATATATATATATATATATATATATATATATAACAATGTTTTATTATCTAACAATAGTAGTTTGATCTATCATTTTTTCTCATAAAATACATCAATAAATACTTTCTTCCATTCATCTACATAAATAAAAATTTACAATCTATATATAAAATCATTGAACTCTGAAAAATATTTAACTACACGTTTACATAGAAACAAATATTAGTAAAAGTCATTTTACCTAGATAATATCACACCACCGAATATACGTCATGTCATCTAGGCATGATCATCATGCGGGTAAGTTGGATTTCAGGATATCAGTTTGATGTTTTTTATTTAACCGAATCGTATTACTTCCATTAATCCACTTTTTGATTATCCAGGTCTAGTTTGAAAAAATTCGGTTTCGTTACTCGAATAACGCACAAAATCTAAATTGTTGCATTCGTCTTCTCCTACTCATGTAATCTCATCAACTTGTTTAATATCATCTTGGTTATTATATTTTGGCAGCCATTAACTTGGTCAAGCTTTACACTAGCATACACTAAGTCATGTATAATTTACTATTATGATAATTAATCAATTTGTATAGCTATCTTTTAGAATTGTATTATCTTCATGATATATCAAACATGCTTTTGTTCTCTAACAATAGTAGTTTGATCTATCATTTATTCCTCTTAAAATACATTAATCAATACTTTCTTCCATTCACATACAATCTATATATAAAATTAGTTACTTTGAAATATATTTAATTACATGTTTACATAGAGACAAATGTGAGTAATGAAGTCTTTTTACCTAGATAATATCACACCACCAAATATACTTCATGTCATCTAGGTATGTTCGTCATGCAGATAAGTCGGATTTCGGGTTTTCAGGTTGATGTTTGTCACTTAATCGAACCGTATTACTTCTGTTAATACGCTTTTTGGTAATCCGGGTCCAGTTTGAACAAATTCGGTTTCGTTACTCAAATAACACTAAATCTAAATTGTTGCATTCCTCTTATCTTACTCATTAATCTCATCAACTTGTTTAATATAATTTTTTTTATTATATTTTGGTAGCCATTAACTTGGTCAAGCTTTACACTCGCATACATCAAGTCATGTGAATATATATCATATATCATATATTAATATAGAGATATACTATATAGAGTTAATAATATGTAAATACATATTTGAGTAAAAATATTAAACCACCAAAGTCACGTGTTTGAATGAATTAATTAGTATAAAACTATAACTTTTTTCAATTAAAAGTAATTATATAAACAATTATCACATTTTAAACCTATAACATATTTATTCAGGTAAAATAAATTAGGCACACAGACAAAATTAAAAAATGCTCTAAGAATGAGCAATCTTATCATTCTACATAATTGGAAGAATTAATAATTAGAATCTTAATTATTACCTGAAAGTAAAAAAAAAATCTTGAGATAGAAGAATATATGATTGAGATGTATTACCACTCTAGATTTTGGTTTCACTAGAGATGTGAGAAGCAACCCACGAAAACACACAAATAGAATACAAAACATCATTAAAAGTGAGAAAAAGAATAATAATAAGAATAAAAAGACTATATGTATTAAATCAATAACAAACATTGTAACAAAAGAATCCAAAAAATTTAGCGGCAATACATCCATTGGTATTCTTTACAAGGAAATGAAATTATGTACACAGAGATAAAGAGATATTACGAGGAAACCTTGAGAGTGTAATGACCATGAAATACCATTAAGTATATAAGTTAAAAAATGAACATGATTTAATCAATTTGTTTCATAAAATATCATTAAGTATATATATATATATATATATATATATATATATATATATATATTGAACGGAAAATTTAATCTACTCATATACTACTCCTAAATTTCCACATATGTCTCTCATGAGACTTGAACCCTCAACATCAAGGAGGGAGGGCAACACCGGATACTGCTAGATTTTGAATGGTTGTTATTAATTATGTGGAAAATCAAAAGTTTTGGAGGTTTCAAATGCATATGGTGCAAGAAAAAATGTCTCATTTATAAGTGTGTGTGTGTGTGTATATATATATATATATATGTATGTATGTATGTATGTATGTATACCTTAAAAAACATTTATAAGATTTTGCTGAATTTTAAGAGGTACAAGCTTTTAAGCATCATATACAATAATTTTATGCATCGGAGAATAATAAATCTTATCTGGTCAAAGACAGATTTTGAATAGGTCTTCTAAGCTTATTATCTTCAAATTGAATGGGTTAAATATGAAAAAGTCAAATAAGATGATGATGATAAGATTTTGAATGGGTCAAAGTTTGACCAAGTGTTCCTTATATCCAATTGAATCGGTAAATACTAAATCTTATCCGGTCAACATTTATGAAAAAGTCAAATAAGATGATGATGATAAGATTTTGAATGGGTCAAAGTTTGACCAAGTGTTCCTCATATCCAATTGAATCGGTAAATACTAAATCTCATCCGGTCAACATTTATGAAAAAGTCAAATAAGATGATGATGATAAGATTTTGAATGGGTCAAACTTTGACCAAGTGTTCCTCATATCCAATTGAATCGATAAATACTGAATCTGTCAATAATAATGAAAAAGTCAAATAAGATGATGATAAGATTTTGAATAGGTCAAAGTTTAACCAAGTGTTCTTCATATCCATTTGAATCGGTCTAATACGATGTATACGTTATAAAACATTTCATATAAACTGGAAGAGGCGCATTGATCTAGCATTCGTCTATCATGAATGCTTTGCCATTGACCGCAAAACCTTGGTTCTCTCTCATGCTCGCTACCTCATCCTTTGTTTTTCTTTCTATTAAAATCGAATAAGCCCAAAAATGTCTTACGTTTTATCCTAGCCCAGGTATAAGAAATCTCTATATGTTCGTCATTTTGTTTAACAAATTTTTTATGTCATTTTGTGCCACACCCTAAAACCGGAACGGCGGAAACGTTCTGGGGTTGTTGACGTCATGTCAAGTATCACAACATATGCAGTATAGTAATCAAAGTACAACAACCATTGCATTAATAGTAATAGTTTTACATAGTTTACATTGTAAAGAATCATTAAAGTATTACAGAAACTAGTATAGATGCAGCTTTGTACAAAACCATCTTCACCAAAAGCTCCTGGGATGTACCTGTCTATAGCTGACCTGAGAATACAAGTTATTTGAAAGCGAGTATCATCATTTTTATAAATGCTGGTGAGTTCATAAGTATTTAGTGTCATCTTATTCAAATAACTTTATAAAAGTAGTAGTTTAGAGTCAACAGTGTATTAGAGTCCTTTCCAGACATGACAGTGTTATGTTTTAAAGAGAAATTTTCCCTGAAATACTATCATTACCAAAAAACGGTAATTGATTTTAAAGAAAGTAGGAGAATATTAGGGAAAATAACATATGCCTCAGCAGTGACTACTGCTGACTAAGGCAAAAGAAATCATAGACTCCAGGAGAGTATCGAATGAACAACACGCTTGGCTCAGTCTAACGAAAGGAGAAATAGACCTCAGACAGTATCAAATGAATGCTACGTCTAGCAAGGTCTAAAAACAGTGAATACAGACCCCAGACAGTATCAAATGAATGATACGTCTAGCAAGGTCTAAAAACAGTGGACACAGACCCCAGACAATATCAATTGAATGATACGTCTAGCAAGGTCTAAAAACAGTGAATACAGTGTTAATTTTCGTTACCTTAAGGCCATGAATTATAGGGTAACCCCGAGATACTCGTAACCATACTGATAGACACTAGATAACTTGACGCCCTGCAAGCGTCGGAAAGAATGTGACATTTGTCACCCCTTGGCTTGGTAGGCTGTGGACTATAGCTAGCAGTTAGGGTGTGGGGGTGTCAATCCCGTATAGATCTATACACACAATGCCCGCTCTCCCTACAAGAGACTCTGGTTACCAACTTGACAACGAAGAAGGCCGTGTCCTGAAGATGCATCTCGTATAGTGAGTTTTGATGTAAATACTGGGCTAATGATAGAGACTCACAAATAAACTGACCGACGTAAACCTATATGTCTATGCATGTATACATAATATATAATTAATGATCAAACGTACGACCTTTGGACGGATATCCGATCCCACCAGACCACATCCCAACGAGGAAAAGGAAATAGGGCGAACTAGCCTTCCTAAGTCCTTTAAACATTATTTATATAACTATACAAGTACAGGCATACATTTAAGTAAGTAGAAGCATTTAACGAAGTTGAAGTGTTTATCGAAGTAGAAGTGTTTCACGAAGTAGAAGCGTTTCGCGAAGTAGAAGCATATCACGATGTAGAAGCGTATCTCAAAGTAAAAGCGTATCTCGAACTAAAAGCGTATCTCGAAGTAAAAGCGTATCTCGAAGTAAAAGCATATCTCGAGGTAAAACCGTCAATAAAGTAGTAGCATTTAACTAAGTAGGAGCATTAACTAAGTAGAAGTATAACGAAGCAGTAGTTATCTAACAAAATAGGAGTATAAAAACATGGAAGAAAACTTTGATGAAAACTTTGGAAAACCTTTACACTTAATAAAATCACGACTTGGTATTCTTTTATAAAATAAGTTTGAAAACCTTTAGAAATCCTTTGAAAACCTTTCATAAACAAGTTTTAAATGAAGCTTTGATAAAACATTATAGGTAAAGAAATCCTTTGTTTAAAATACTGCTGTAACTAAATCTGAAAATAAAACATACAGCGCAAGAGTCAATTTGAGAAAAGCTTTGAACAAGTAAAGACGTTTTAGAAAGCCATTTACAATATCATACTTGGTAAAACAGTTAACAGTGTAATAAATCCTTGTACATGCGTGTTATCAATCACATGTGATTGATATGATAACTGGCATGTTTTAACTTGTATTCCCCCCCCCCCATAAAATCATGTAAAAACATTTAAAAGGTTAATTCAGGGGTATGAACTCACCTGTTGTAATTGGATTGAACGAAGGTGCCGGTTGGGTGCTCGGTGTCAAGTAAAGACTTGAACACACTTAGTGACCTATTAACATATGATGACATATGTTTACATACAATTAGTAAATATAATACTAATTAAACATGTATACGCAACCTAAAATGCGGAAAACACTTTGGTTAAGTGCTAGGAGTGTCCCGGGTAACATCTAAGGGTGTGTATGGCCTAGATAGGGAGTTTACTCTTCAAGAGTAAACTCTTTATAGAGTTTACAGCCCTAAGACCTTATCCCCATGAATTTACGGCCGTAAAATCATGGGTGTTGTGTTCTTTGATGCATTAAGGTCTTATAACACTTGTGGTATTAGGCTAGGTTCAATTCTAGGGCTTATGAAGGGTTTAAGGCTTCAAAATGGACCATTAAAGGAGTTTACGGCCTATGAATACTCCTTGAGGAGTTTACGACCGTAAACACATGAGTTTCTGGTAGTAAACTCATGTTGGTCCATTTCTTTTGTTGTTTGGTGGTTCTAACTCATGCATGTAAGGTTCTAGTCACTTTTAGGAGCATGGGAAGGTGTTTAGGGCACTTAAACACCTTGGAAAGTTGTTTACGGTCTAAGGAGATACTCTTGGGGAGTTTACTATCTTAAACACATGAGTTTACGGTAGTAAACTCATTTTGTCCATGAATCCTATGTTTTGGTGGTTGTAGGTTAAGCATACGAACTTCTAGGTCCAATTCCAAGCCATACAAAGTGTTAAGGGCACTTTAACACCCTTTGGGGGTGTTTATGGTCTAAGAATACGTGTTTACGGTCCAAGAACCTTCTTGGGCCGTAAAATCAAATGTGACATGTGTTTGTATGCTTTGGTGCATATCATGAAGGAAAATAATGTTCTATGCACTCAAGGAAGTTCATGGAAGCTCTTAGAGGTGTTTGAGGGGTAGTTTAACACTTTGACAAGTGTTTATGGTCCATGCATATGGGTTTACAGTCTAAGGATGTTCCTAGACCGTAAACTCATGTTTACTCCCCATTTGGTCCGATTTTGGTGTTCTAAGTCCTCTCGAGTAAGCCTCTAAGCCATTGCTAAGTATGAGAAGTGTTTGGGAAGGGTTTTTGAGCATTAAAACCCTCTTCAAGGGGGTTTACGGTTTTGGGAGGCTCCCAAGACCGTAAACTCATGTTCTTGGGGTTTTTGGATGATTAAGTCACGAATTTGCAAGATAGATAAGTTAGATAACAAGCTAGGAAGGTTTACTTACTGATTTGAGGCTCGGAGGGGCGATTTTTGACCAAAACCCGTTTTGTAGAGAGAGAGTGTCTAAGGTGGGGAAAAAGTTGGGAGTGAAACCCACTCAACCCTTATATTGGGTGGAGTTTATGGCCTGGCAAGGGTTCACCTGACACCAACTGCGAACGGGTTTTTCACGACTACCGTTAAACACGGCAACATTTTAAAATTATACCACCTTAATTTTGGTTCGCTTAACGAATATTATTTAAAATATTCCAACGGGTTTAATTTCGGTCAAAAATATTTTCGGGATAAATTTGGCTAATTTTTTACGTAATTAATTTCGACGTTAAAACTAACGGAAATTTTTGGGTTGTCATATTTTGTTGGTCCGCACCCGTCGCTTTGCGTGGGTAAACGACTAGTATATATATATATATATATATATATATATATATATATATATATATATATATATATATATAGAAAGAGAGAGAGAGATAGATAGATAGAGAGTGTGTGTGTGTGTGTGTGACATCCCAAAATTTATAGACAAAAATGTCATTTTTAATTTATTCCAAAATGTCTAGTAAACATGTCAAAACAACCATAAGTGCATCATAGTGTAATAATTTCATAATACAAATCCCAAAATCACATAATGTGGAAAATATGGGCGGATGTAGTACGATCAGGTCGGACCCTTCCCTTTCGAGCTGGAAGTACCTGAAACATAAACTGAAAACTTTATGAACAAAGCTTAGTGAGCTTCCCCAAAATACTCCATACCATACATACATAATTGTCAAAACATATATGGGTCTATTTCACCCCTTCAGTATCTTTCAACCTATACTGGGTCTATTTCACCCACTTTGGTATCTTTCAACCGATACTGGGTCTATTTCACCCCCTTCGGTATCTTTCAACCGGTACTAGGTCTATTTCACCCCCTTTGGTATCTTTCAACCGATACTTGGTTTATTTCACCCCCTTCAGTATCTTTCAACCACTATTGGGTCTATTTCACCCCTACAACTAAGCATGCAAATATGTCGATGAAAGTCATGGAGATAGCAAGCATGAACAGGCGTAAGATGAAATGTGCACAAAGACAAACTTCATCCTACTAACATAACCTAGTAGGCTGACATTGGTGTCTTCGACCCGTATACTGTGGAGGAAACTCACCTCAGAATGAAGATAGCAAATCACACTCGAACTGCTGACTCGCGAAATCCTCTCACTCTAAATCACAACTAATACAACCCTAATTAGAAGTTAGGTCAATAACCCAAACCGAGAGTCCAAATCCTAAATCAGCTTTAAGGGAAAAAGGCTACTTAATCCTTGCCTTATTACGCCTAACCCACTAAGGACCAAATACAATTAGTCCCAAAGCCCAAAAGATATACCATGTCCAAAATGCGTCCAAGTCTAAAGGCACATCACAGAAAAGCTCACGGTCCAACAAGGGCTCAAAGTCTTTAAGTCCCAAAAATGCCCCGAAATAAATTCCACAATTCCCTCTGATGAGTACGCTAAGTGTACCATCAGTATGCCCAACGTACTGAAAATCCTTGCATCGATGGGTCCCAAAGCGCGTATGCCCTACATACGCTCCAGATTGCCAATTTCCCATTTTGAGGTCTTAATCAGTTAAGACCTAACATCCAACTTCAATCTAGGCTACTTAAAGCGTATTAAGCCATAAAGTTGCCAACTTTATGCTTTTGCATGACATAAAAAGGCCACATCTTAGACTTATCACACTAACTTCATCAAACAACCTTTAACCTTTGCATGATTGAACTTAATCCATCAAGACACCATTTTTATGCTCAAGGGACATCAAAAACACTAGGATCTAATATTATTTTCTTCTGGAGTAGCTTATACTCTCAAGAATCACCTTAATGACCATAATATGAAGAACATAAGCCCTAAACTAAAACTAACACATGTAGTCATCAAGGTAGGATCTTTTTACCTCCAATAAGCACAAGCTCTTTCTTGTACAATGCTTCTCAATAAATCTTATTCTTCTTCATTAAGAAACACATACACACACAAAACATACATACAATTGGAGTGGGTTGGAGAAAGAAGATGAACATACAATTGAATCTTCGATTCCATCTGAGGTCATAAAACACATCTGTTGGTAGAGATGAAATTTTCAGATTGAGGAAACACAAAGACGATCATGGGATGGTCAAAAAGCTTACCAGTAATGATGATGACTTGTTGATATGAAAATCCCGATAGAGAAGGAAGAATCCTGAAAACAAGAGTAGAATTAGGATTTTGTTCATCAATTTGAAACATAAACACAGTGGTATGCGATTGGCATGGAGGAAGGAAGCTTCAACAGCTCAAGATGGAGGATTACGACACCTCCATGTGTGTGTCAATGATATGAAAAGAATGGAAGGGTGCTGATGAGGAAGAACATGACTGAATTAGGGCACATTCATCTTTTTCCTTTTATTTTTGGTGAGTTTTAATTGTCTTTATTAGGTTTCCTAATTTTAGACTTTTTATTTTTGGTGAGTTTAATTAACTTTATTATGTTTCCTAATTTTAAACCTAAGATATGTTTTATAAAAATTGGTTAACAAAAAGTAAAAGGGTTTGAACAAATGATGATGTCAACGAAATGATCAAACGTTGTAAAATCTAAAAATGAAATGTGTTGTTGAAAGTAATATAATCATGTTTCTCTTTTAATATATATATATATATATATATATATATATATATATATATATATATATATATAGAGAGAGAGAGAGAGAGAGAGAGATTGGGCTGACATGCCACATCATCTATCACCTCATGCTACCTCGACATCTCCTCTGACATGTCATATAACATAGACGAGTTACTTGTTGAATAGGTAGTATAGGGCTAAAGTAAATAAATTTTCTGCTTTCTTGAGTGTATATATATATACTACCTCTATCCCAAATTGATAGTTTATTTTTGACTTTTGAAGTTTTTTTTCTTCAACTTTGACCTTAAATATTTTTGTTTTTTATAGATAATACTTGATATGCAAAATATATAAATGTATTGTATTTTAAATGTTTTTTCATTATTATAAGTTTCATCAAATAATATATAACACAAATAAAAATATTTAAGGTCAAAGTTAAAGAACAAAGACTTCAAAAGTCAAAAGTGGAGTATCAATTTGGGACGGAGGGAATATATATATATATATATATATATATATATATATATATATATATATATATATATAGGTTAAATTGAGAAAAAAAAAAGGTTCAGAATAAAGGAATCATTCTCAGGCACATTTGTTTTGTCCAGGGCCGACTCAACCAGTTTGGGGGCTCTAAACAAACCAAAAATTTGGGGCCCTTTCAGTTTACAAATGGCGGAGTTAATTTTTTTTTTATGTATATGTTTTTTGTGAATATATTTTATGAAACATTGTGCTTTAATCAAAAGACATTACATAACTAGATGTCAAACAAGAATCTCATTAAAAACAAAACCAAATATTGAGACCAAACCACAAAATTCAAATCAAATATCGCATGTTTGATCAAAAAACTTGTTCTATCATTCTATACTATGGATACATTCCATCATAATTCAATTTTGTTTTGTAGTACTAATGAAGAATTTTCCAGATATTGGAGTTTGGAATTTGGGGCCAATCAACCAAACCAAGAGCCAAAAAGCATCAATTTTTTTGAGGAATGATTCACCAAACAAAGCAAATTGAAGATTTGAAGTAATGGGACAAAGCTTATTGGCTTGGCGACCATTATTCCATTAATCAACAATATCAATTGAGATTTTTAGAACATTGGTTTCAGGCTTTAAGCTAATCGGCTATTAACCCCAATTACATAATAATACAATAGGAAAATCAAAACTCAAAAGGGAAAATACAAGAAGTCATTAGTCAAGCATGTTACCGTTTCAAATTAAATGAAGAATCGATTGTTGTGGAGAAACCAAGAGGCGAGAACAGCAGTGAGAAGTAGAACAATAGCGATTCAGTCGACATCAGTGGAATAGTGGAAGAATTGATTGGAGAAGATTCAAAGAAGGCCTGAATCGATTCCGAGGATGGAGAAAAGAACAGAATGTTGGCGTGTTTCAGTCGACAGCAGCGAGAAGTTTAATCGTCTTTAATGTTGGCGTGATTGTAGTCTTTAGAATCGCAACATGATTTTTTTGGGGCGTGAATAGATGGATAGAAGAGTCTATTTGATTGGAATTAAATTGGGCCCCTTACAATTTGGGACCCTAAGCTCTACCTTAACAAATAGAAGCATAAAGCCGGCCCCGGTTTTGTCGTAAAACTCTTAGACATAACGACTGAAATGGACAACAGATACACATGTATTTTCCAACCAAACATGTTTTCTTATACTATGTTATTCATTACATTAATATACACAAAAACATATATTTTTTTGTTTTTTATTTTTTTATTTTTAAACAGCTATTTTTATCAATAAAATTATTTTAAGTATATCAAAATACATAATTTTTACAAAACTAAATTTTGGAACTTTTATGTGGATTTGCGATTTCTTGTAAAAAAAAGGTCTGCCTTGAAATTTCACAAAAGTAAGATTAAAGATGCAGTCAAAATGGATACCCTGCAGTTTCTTCCCTGCGTGAATATGAGCAGTCACAAAAAAGGGTTGTTGTCTTGTTGACTTCTGTTCTTGAGGAAAGGAGTGAGATTGAGCCGGTGTGATCAGCAGTCAGTGATAATAAGATAGAGAGGAGACTAGAAACGAGGACAACCACCCTCACAACCGAACCACAACCAGACACAAGATCACCATCTCCGACCATCTGCCCTGTTCTTTGGTATTCCTTCCAATCGGACTGAAATCCGAGAAGAAGAAAAAGAGGGACCTGCGATCGATCAGAGGGAAAAAGGAAAGGTCCGATTTCTTGTTGATGACCGGCTATCTTTGTCGTTTGTCGATCGAGAGTTGCGTTTCAAAGGCGGGAAGAAGGAACGCAAGGTCAAGTTTAGGTGGGCTGCTAATCTTTTGGGCTAGGTTAACTATTTTTTTGTGGGCTGTTTTCCTTCGTGGACTGCACAACTCACGGGTCATGCAGGAAATGGTCAGGAAAGTAATGTAGTTCTCATGCTTTTGCATTTCTTTTAGTTTGTTTCACTTATTCCTAATATTTGAGCAATTTATGTCAAACAATGAATTTATTAGGAGTGTGTTTGTTCGATTAATTGTCATGTAGTGATCTTCATAGGGTTTAGTTGACTTGGAAAAATTGATAACTTTAATGCTTTTAAAATAATTAACATTATGAGTGGAAATTTGTTTGATGTTTAAATATGTGTTTAATGTTAAAATAGTTTATGAAATTAGGTTAATTGACAATGTTTAATGTTAGTTTGGATTTCATTTTGTAATTAATTGTAACTTTTGACTTCCAAAGAAGCTTTGGGTGGGTAATCATTTGACATGAATGTGTGATTTCATGATTCCATTTAAAATCAACATAGAAGTGCGTTTTTTAACAAAACCACTAAACTTAATTAGTTTTAATTTTATGAACTACAATGAGATACGAGTGATTGATTTTAAATAAAATCATGAGAACGAGAGGTAATTGATAATTTTAGATGATGTTAGCAAATTTATTACCACTACATTTATGTTAATTACTTAATGGTATTAAATGAATCATAGACTCCTAAAGTCAACTAAACCCCACATATCTCTCATATGTGAAATCCACAATTTGTGTGTTTGCTTATTCAATCACTTTGGTTTTAGTATCACGTTACCGATTTCCTTTGTGTTGGTTTTAGAAATATTATAGTTGCTTACCAAATTTGATTTGATTTTATTTTAACAATTACTTGATTTATCTTCCTTTAACATAGATAGTCCATGTGGGTATGATATATGATCTTACGACGATATTACATGCACGACCTCGTATACCTGTGATTACACATTTTCATCAATAGTTCTTATTTTTGTGCTTCAAATCAGGGTCAGCCCACAAGGTGTTCAACATGTCCCAATGAACCCAATGAATATGGCCTACAAAATAAAAAGGTTATTAATATATGTCTTAGAGTAGGTTCAATTTTAGCCAAAATTTAACTAGGTTAAACAAGTTGTAGGAGGAAGTCAAGTGTTGCCCAATGCCCACACACTTGACACTCCTCCTTGAGAGGGAATCCCCCCATAAAAATCAAAGAAAGAAACGCTAATAGTCTACTATCATGCAACAGTCTCATTCTCATCTTTATGTTTAAAAGCAAATGGATGATGAAGCAAATCAGAAGCTTACCTTTGATTTCGTACGATCTTACTTCTTCTTCTCCAAGAAAAATAACTTAATCATAACTTTAAGAGCATATCTTCCACATTTCCTGATTCCAGAAATCAGAAGCACTCAAGCGACAAGCATATCTTAAATTCATGATATTTTCGAAATCAGAAGTAATCAATCAATCCTATAAACAATTCTACTCTTAGTCTCTCACTTGTGGTTTCAAAAACGAGAAGACAAAAGGTACAAGAAAGTCTTATATATATATATATATATATATATATATATATATATATATATATATATATATATATATATATATATATATATATATATATATAGAAAAGTTCAATAGAAAACTATTATTAATCAAAGAACCAATCAAAAACGTCGAAATTTAAAGCGATAAACGGCAAAAGAAATGGTTGTAGACTTTTACAATGGACGCACATGCACCGGATAATAACAAAACTCACTTCCTTTTTTTCGTTTAAAATCTTTTTAGGCCATGTTTTTTATTGAAAAAAAAACCGAGTATACCGTTGTTCATTATTTTTCGTCCTCTTTCCAAAGAGATCCATGATGATATATAAAAAACAAATTTTTTTTTTTTCGAAAAAAACTCATTTCATTTTTTTTGTTGAAAAGTTAAGGTCTATTTTTTTATAGAAAAAAATAATAATAAATATATCAAAATTCATGTTATTTTATACTTTTTAAACATAGATTCAAATTCGGGTAAAAAAAACTATGTTTTAGTTCAGATTCACATTATGAACCTGTTCAGATTCATATTGTGAACCTCTTCAGATTCACATTGTGAACCTTTTAAGATTCATAGTGTGTATCTGAACTGATCGAACTTTTTCACATTGTGAATGTTAAAAATTTAAAATATTTACAGTTTAAATTCACAGTGTGAATATACACTGATTGACGTTTCTTTTTTTTTTTTTTTTTTTTTTTTTTTTGAACTTTCTCAGATTCATAGTGTGTATAATAGTAAGTCAGATTTACAATGTGAATTTGAACTGATCGAACTTTTTCACATTGTGAATATTGAAAATTGAAATATTTACAGTTTAGATTCACAGTGTGAATCTACCCTGTTGGGTTTTTTTTTTTTTTTTTTTTTTTTTTTTTTTTTTTTTTGTCGGTGTTGATGTTTATTAATAGAGTACAAAAAATTAATATTTTTGGTATAATTGATTTTTTTTATAAAAATAAACTTAAATATTGAAAAAACTATCAAAATGACGTGAGTTTTTTTTTCGAAAAAAACTTTGTTTTTTATATATCGATATTGATCTCTATGGAAAGAGGACGAAAAATCGAGAATTTTTAAATGAAAAAAAGAGGTGAATTTTTTGATAAAGAGGTGAGTTATTTGGTATAATATGGTGTATATGCGTCCAATATAAAAGTATACATCTATTTCCTTGGTCGTTGATCATTATGATTTCCGACGCTCACGATTGGTTTCTTGGTTCCTTGTTAATTATGAATCTCTATTGAACCTCACCCTTTCTTTATTTCTCTCTCTCTCTCTCTCTCTCTCTCTCTATATATATATATATATATATATATATATATATATATATATATATATATATATATATATATATATTATAATTTCTAATGTATATTAGTGTTTTCCAACTTCTAATGTTTTGTATTTTGAAATGTATAAGGGTTTACAAATCAACATGTCTTTTTTACATGTTTTGGAACTTTTGAAGGGATTTTTTTTATTTGTGATTTTTTTTCTTGTTTATTTATATATTTTATTTCTAATAAATTTTTTATTTTTATAGGTTTATAGATTACATGGGTGTTAGAGGGCAGAAGTGTTATACTTTTCTAAATAGTTTTGGAGCTGAGAGCCAAGAAGGAAATCAAGTTATAATTGTTTTGCTTAAATTTTTAGATCTTTCAAGTTTTAGGACCTGTTTTTGTGTTAAATTGCACAGGGCTTTCGAAATCTCGTGATCGACCCCTACTTCAAATGAATGGAAGATAAGAAAACAATCTGAAACTTTTTAAAAATATATGGGAAGGATGTGATTAACATACATCAGTTTATTATCATCATTCAAGGCAGGAAATCCGTCTAGGCAGGTCCAGTGTTTTAGGTTCCATCCTTATATATATATATATATATTTTTTGGTACTAATACTGGAAAATGATAGACTTTTGAAGCTGATGTGAAATTGTTTGGTGCCATAATCCATTTTGTAAGGAGCTTAAATGTTCAGTTATAAACTTATGTTCATTTTCACAACGCTTGTAGCAAACGTACATTAAAAATTACATACTTTAGCATATTTAGGCAATGTATTCAAAAACAAAAAAATATATATATATGTATATTTATAACTAAACATGTGTATGTTTAATACTAAACATTATGAAGATTACCAAGGGTTTTTGTAAAATGTTCATGTATGAACATATGCATACTGTAGACATTTTAAGTGTTTGTTTAGTTGACTTGAGAAAGTGATGGATTTGATGCCTTTGATATTCATGTGTGGTGGTTATATTCATACATGTTCAACTATGAACATGTATAAACATTACTAAATTCTAATTTGTGTAAATGTTTGGTTATGATAACGTATGATTTTGTTTGAATATGGGTTATTTTGTATACCTGTTTAGTTTTGAACATATATAAATATGAATGTTCAATTATGAACATTACTGATTTTGGAGTTTTATATAAATGTCTAGTTATAAACATGTCTTCTCGCTTATGTTCATTTAACCGGTTTGAATCTCATGTTCATTTATAAATAAAGGTTCACTTATTAACATATGTATATTATATAGATTTAATATTCCTTTCTCATGGTTACTTTGATATATGTTGTATGAACATTAATATGTTTTGAACATTAATCTATTTTAAATGTTTGTCGATTTTCATTTATCAACATTAATCGTTTATAAATGTTTGTTAATGTTCAGAACGTTAATCATTTTTTTTTGAATTTTTGAATTGTTTATTTCAATTATGAACCTTACGAATTTCTGGACGTTTATATATTTTATAATGTTCATCTATGAACAATAATGGTCAATCTTCACCTATGAATGGTATAATTTAGGAGCATAATTAATAAACTATTATTTCATTTCTCTAAATAAAATGGTTAATTTACCATTATACCCATTTTGGTCTTAAACTGATCAAATGGTCAAAAAGATGGTTCTATGGTTCTATAAATAAATTTGGTTCAATGTTGAACACATCCCCAAATACCTATATCTATATACCTTATAAAACATTTATGTTCAAAAATTCAATTTTTAGAGGTATAAACCCATAATGAAATATGTATAGTTAATTTATGCATTGCAGAAAGAGTAAATCTTATTTGGTCTCAATTAAAGTTGAACCAACATTCCTTATTTTCAGCCAATTAAATTGGTCAACACCAATTGAATCGGTTAGATCCACGTTATATAATATCTTAGTCTTCTTCAATATCTAGTACCCTAATTACCGGCCTTTGACCTAGCATTTCCCCTTTATATGCCCAATCAATTTAAAACACACATGCCCCCCTTTAATCATAGATCTATTTATCTTGAATCCGAGTATTCTTCTCTCATCTATAACACCTATTTTCCTGTTTGGATTAGTCGAAGACTTATGGAGGTCAAAGACAAGATTTTTTAGGGAAAAAATTTTCCACGGCGTGGTATGTTGATGACCATGATGTGGCATTGTCATTTAAATGAAGCATCGTGCTAGGGTGAGCACCACAACGTGGCAAGGCGATGGTCATGACGTGATTGTTGATGCAGCTCAAGATTTTAGGGTTTCTCCCATATTTAAAGGCATTAACTCTTGATTTAGGGTATCCTCTTCAGCCTCCCTTCTCCTTTTTCCAAACCCTAGCCTCCCTTCCATGGTTGTGTGCTTGGTGGCTTGGTTTTGTGCTTATCAACTTAATCTTGTGAAGCTTTTAGAGGTAGAAACTCCATCTTGGTGCTAGGAAACAAAGAGCAAGGTTAGAACCATCATCTTCTTCAAGTTTCAGAGGCATTTGATTCGGCTTGTGGGATTGATTAGTGCAAGGAGTGAGAGTGTTACTGAGCTTCTCTAGTTTTGCGACTCAGGTGAGTTTTCTTACTATGTCTTGTATGACATTGTATATGTTGATACCTGAAAAGTGATCCTTATGCAATCTAAGGTAGCATTTATCCGAGGTTAAGATCATGTCTAAAGTAAAGCTATTTTGATGTAAAGACGTATCCGAGATGCATCTTTATGTTGAAGTATTTTGTGTCTATAATGCATTTATTATTGTAGGTACTATTTTGTATTGTTCTTATTGCTCTTTAGTATAGTACAAGAGACAAGATCAACAACAACGACTATGTCAGTCTATTGATCTTCAGATGTCTCTCAGTCCATGCACGCTTTGTCTAGTATTTGTCTTTAGTGAGTCCCTGTCTATTTAAGGTGTTTTCAAACTTTGTAGAAAGGTGTGGATGTATGAAAACAACTACTTGTGCTCCTTTTTCACTTATATCAAGGTGTGGATGTATGAAAACAACTACTTGTGCTCCTTTTTCACTTATTCAGTCAATCATTCTCTTACATTCTTATTGTTCTTAAATCACTTAACATTGTTCATACTTATTATTATCATTTCTTTTTAAATACTTTGTTGATTATCTTAATTCCAAGACATGACTGGTTTATCGGACTTGACTGGATCTTTATTATAAGCAGACATTGATCTTAAGTTAATTCAAGGTTTGAGTTCTGAAATCTTGTCCGCACAGATGCTTGCATTCACAATTGGTATTACAGCCTAAATGGTTGTCCTTTGAGTACCTAAGAATATATTATAGTTGATTTTATATTACCTTCGTATCTCAATCAGTTCTGTCTTCAGGATAAAAGTTCTTCCCTATAACACTTCATCTCTAATATCTTATATTCAAAGCCTACTTATAATCAATCTTAACAAATGTATTCAATGCAAATAGCATATAGCGTGGGTTGCCCATCTCATGCCCCATTTCTCGTTGTTGAAGAGTATGATCATTAGAAAGTTAGAATGAAGAGATTTTTTCTTGGTAAAAAAAAAAGGTGAAGAAATATGGAGCTCAGTGAATAAAAGTTGTGACAAATGGCAAATTTTTGATCAAGAAAGGTTTAAAATGTATCTATGTATAAGTGCAACCACATCATGACTTCATTGCAATAAATATTTGAAAGCCAAAAGACATCAATTGTATAAGTAAATGTGTATATATACTTTGAAAATGATGTGTGTAATGAACCTTTGAAAGTCAACAAGTTATAACAAGTCAATACAAGTCAAATAGTTAGAGCATAAAGCATGAATTAAAACTTTGCTTTAGAGTTTTCGGCGTAGGACCCCAACCACGTCGTGATTTCAGTTTGCCTAGGACCGAAAACTCCCTTTAGTGGGTGATACCCAACCGAAAACACCATGTGGGGAAGAGTTAGAACCGAAAACATGCTAGAACCAAAACACCCCTAGACCGAAATCACATGTGATTTCGGTCATACTAAGGAGTTTTCAGTGGGTTCTCGGCTAGAATAAAGAGAAAAGGAGGTGTTGACTTTATGACTTGATATTTCACCCTTTTCCAATAAGAAATATTACTCAACAGTATTCCACGCAATTACCCAAGAGTTAAGTAGGAAAACATCCCATCAGATTACCTCCTTATCTTAGGCTGAAATCACCCCTTAAATCCTCCACCATCCCCATATTTCTTTCTGTTACTCCATTCTCTAGAAGTAAGCCAAAAATTTTCCAAGTTCAAATTCTCCAAGTTTATTCTTAGAGTTTTGGTAAGTTTTTCTTGTTAATCTAGTGTTTTTATACACTATCATGTTAGTTTCATCTTATTTACACATATTATTATGTGTTAAAACTCTTAGGATAATATCACCTTCAAAGAGTTCATCAACTCCATTTAGTGTTTAGGCTTGGAAATCTTCATATTGTCTCTTCAAGAAACCCACAAACACACTCAAGGTGAGTTCATACCCCATATTTTCGAGTTTCCATGTTTTAGGGGGGGGGGATACAAGTAAAAATTTAGTTTATCTCTCAAATAATTGCATGTTTCATCTTTATGTTAAATAAAAGACATTATTTGCATGAGATGTGGTTATCACTAGATTTTATACAAATATTTGTGATATATTAGTTTTGAAATGCAAAACTAACAAAAACAAAATATGATCTATGTTATAAAATCATAAGAAAAATTATGATTTGCAAAACTACATGATTTATGAAGCTTTTTACCCAAAACATAGTTTTATATCAAAAAGGGGGGGGGGGGGTACATTCTAGTTATTTCAATATTTGTTGGGTTACAACCCAAAAAATATGATGTTTGACCTTACATTTTGACACTAGACGAGATCACTACAATGTATTTAAATGGTCTCAACAAACAAACAAGATAAACTATAATCGATATAGTTTGGGAGTCACACACACTACACTATCATTTCAGAATAAACATATAATTATTTATAGGTATAATTATTTTATCTACAATAAAAAAGGGGTTTCAGTTCACGTAAACCGGTTGATATAATTTTGTGAGATATTTAGCTTCACCGTACCTACCAGAGTACACGTTAAAGTCCTGAATTATAACCAGGTCTCTTGTAAGGAGAGCGTGACACTTGTGTATAGATCTATAAGGGATTGACAACCCTGCACCTCAGTTGTTAGCTACAGTTAGATCGGCCAGTCTATGGTGACAATTTTCATAACAGTTCCGACGCCTGAAGAATGTTGTTCATGCCACTAGTCGCATAAGTATGTTTATAGTAACTCAAATGGAGTATTAACAAAACATTTTGTTTACAGTTTAACATACATTCAAGTAGTTTTATATAAAGATAAAGCTTCATAATGCCATTTTACAATACAACATTACTTACATTTTTAGTCTTGGGATTTAAGACCTACAGTTCATTTTTAAAGAAAATATTGGATTTTCTGAAAGTATCCACTATCATTTTCACGAAACAATTACAAATCCTTCTCATGCAAAAGATTTATGAACTCACAAACTTAATTTTTGAAACTTTTCAAAATCACTTGTATTCTCAGGTAATCAGTAAACAGGTAATCAAAGCATTTTTGGAGGATGAAGCATCGTTGCATCATGTTATTCATTTGTGTCATATGCACTTGGTTTCATGTAAACAATGTTTTGAGCACAATGTAAACTTATTAAATATTCTATGCAATGGTTGTAATGCTTTGTTCGCTACTATTCAATTGTTATAATACTATATATGATATTCATCCACCCCCAGACGTTTCCGCCGTTCTGGTTTGGGGATGTGACAGATTGGTATCAGAGCATTGTTTATAGTGAACTAAGTATATCAAACCATGTAAGATATACAAATATAAATACAATGTGACTAAAACAATCTGACTAAAAGTATACTTTTAAAATATAAGTATTTTTATAAGAGTATACATACATGCATACATACTAGGACAGTGTCGTAATAAGAAACATATAAAAGTATTTAGATAAGTTGGACACTACGATTAAGTCTAAATAGTTATGTAATCATATCTGGGATAAATATAGTCTGATCAAATATATTGATGGGTTTTGGTCCTAAGAACATCCTATGTGCTCATACAAACCCTAATGCTTGGATCTAGGTTTCTCTATTGTACATGCAAGTTATCCAAGACTAGAAACCCTAATTCTAGCATTCAAATAATCATATTAACATGAGAATAAGTTTATAATGTTACCTTGATTGTTATGTAGCAATAACAATCCCAATTCCTCCTTGAATTGACTTTGGAAGCTGAGAGTCACAAGTGTCACTCCTCTAATGGCTTACAAACACCATAAGCAAGAGGATGAAGAGGAGAGAGGATGGAGGCTACCAAAACTCGTGTGAAACCCTAGCAAGAAGCTTAGCCACGTTTTTGGTCCTTAAGGGATCTATATATAGTGAGGCAATTAGGGTTATCTAACAAGGAAACCCTAATTTGGATGCTTAAGCCCTAAGCAACCCATGGAGCCCTTTCCTTAAGGCCTTGGACGATTTCATATGGGCTTCTCCATAGAATTCGTCCACTCCTTAATACAAGGCAATCCATGGCCCAAATTGCAATTATCTTATAATTACAATTCCAGTCCCTTTAGTTTAATTAATCTCTTTTAGTCACAAAACTAATTACCAATTAATTATTGACTAATATTAATTAAACAATATGATTTCTCCTTTAATATATTATTCCCATAATATATTAATAAATCATATTTAATCCTTTCTCTCCATAATTCATCCTATCAAGTTGCTTTGGTGAAGGCAACCCAAAAGGACCATGCACCATCGGGTCAAGTACATACCAAAATAGTTATGGACTTAGACACTAATCCAACAGTCTCCTACTTGGATAAGTCTAATAACTATTATGCGTATGACTTCAGATCCTGATCTACAATTGTAGCTTTCCAAAGCCGCTGTCAACTCTGATCCTATCAGATACGCGTTTCCTTTAGATAAGGGATCATATATTCCTCCATTCTAGATATCATATGAGATATGATTTCAAATCATTCTCTTTGTACTATATCTCGATTCCCCATTTATGACGACTGACTAATTGAACAAATCAAATTAGCCCTAGCCCGGCCGAGCATTTACGTTTTTCATCACTAAATCATCGAGGGGCCCAAAGATATCGCTTTTATCCTACTTTGGATAAAAGGAACGGATAAACTTTGATACAATGCTCGCTTGCACTCACTCACCGAATCACACACAATAATATGACTTATAACACCAAGTTACTAGTGCATTTACATATTATCAATGTGCAACCAATTCGCAAGATACAACTCACACATCTCGGTTTCAAGAATATAAGATGTTATCGTCTCACCAATCACTCGTGATACAATTCATGGAGTGATCCAAGTGAGCGTGGGTTTAATCCAATGCTCAAATCATATTCATAAGCACTCATGAACGTTGCAGCAAAGATTTGCTTATGTCTAATGCTCTTTAGACAATCCACATACCAATTCACGACAGTCTTCATTCATACCTACTTCCAACATATGAACGACTGTGGCCCGTTTGAATAATTTGATTGTTCTTAACCAATTAAATTATTCTGGAAGTCAAAACATGCAAAGTGAAACACAAGAATAATACTAATCCCATATGGCCTCAAACCTTTGAGTATAAATAAAACACCTTTTATTTATCACCATATCGATTACTCATTATTTGTCGTTTCGGGTAATCAACTTCTTACTTGAATTATTACACTTGTCCCATGCTCCTAGCATGCACACAATGTTTACCTATGGTTCTTACTTTGTGAAATAGACCAAATTGAGCACATTTCCAATCATTCTCATTTCACAAGTCCAAATCCTTTTTCCATAAGTGAAAGAATATCAAATTCTTGCTACTTATAGAATATGCTAGATTCTAACATTCTATGCAACTTATCCTTTCGTAATGTCACTGCACCAAAGTCACAAAGACTATTGCCAATGATATTACAAGGTCTTCTATCGGAGATTGTTACAAGACAATTCCTTAGATATGATGTCTCTCACTCAAAGTACATTCCTTTGAACATCCTTTTGCATAAAGGTTTCTAATCTAGTCATAGTTTTTTTTCAATATTCAATTTCCAATATGGACACGCTTCCATATTTTCCATATGACAACTCATTCTTAATAGAATCTTATCTATTCATAATAATGTCGATATGGTCCATCCAATATGGAAACATTTCCATATTTTCCAATACTATACTTCCAACTACTCACAAGCGACCAATCCTCGTCGAACTTTGGATTGTCCTTTGATAGTTGTTTCATTATTTTAGTCAAAACCGATTCTAGTCCCTTTTCCCTCTAAATGCGCTGGACATTTGGAAAATTGTAGAATGGTCAAATATTAAAGCATTTGCAATCGATCCTATACCCGAAGCGTATGGGACATGATGCATAATGTTTTATTTGCTATGTTCTCAAAATTCGAATTGTGAAGAGGAATGCCGTAATCATAATCGAAATTTTAAGAACACACTATATATCTTTGACTAAATTTATTAATATTTCTCAATCTAAGCCTTTAGATTTGAAATGAAGCATAATATTCTCTCCCTTAATTATAGCAAAACAACTTTACAACCCTTACTACTTTGCAAGATATAACTCTTGATTTCTATAATTAATATTGCCAACTTGCAATACGTGCCTTAATAATCATACAATCATAACATTTATGCTCCCACTATCATGATGATTATTATAAAACATAACACTTATGCTCCCACTAGCTTTGACATGTATTCATTAACATCTTAACTTTCAGAAAAACAATACTTATTGAATTTCTTAAGTCTATGTTTCTAATACTTAATGCTTTGATAATCTTTTATCAAGGCTTCTTGAACTTATACACCTTTGCCTTAGATAGTTCATATGTGTGTCTAAACAATTATGACTAATTGCCAAACCTCACAATTCAAATCATGGAAAGGGATACCGTAACCATGATCGAATTCGAGAATGCAATTTTACAATCATTGTCTTCTTAAAATCTTTCTTAGTGAAAGCATTTCCTCACAATCATTTTCATGAAGGAGGAAATTTTATGACACTTAGATTTAAACGGTGTATGTGTTCCTATCCATGTGAATTTGTTAAAACCAAAGTTTATGACAAATTCAAACTCATATGGATCGAACTTTCTTAATCTTGATTTCTTGCCTTATGGTAGCACAGCTGCCCACCATGTCTTCCAAGTAGTTAAGCAGCTCACCTTTTCTTATCAATGTACTTTCCATTGATCAAAGTCCCTGCCTTTTATGCATTCAAATGAGAACTCATAGGACTCACATGCATAATTAACTCGATTGGATTGGCACAGAAACAAAATAATGTCAACACGATAGGTTGTAAACCTCAACTCGTGTGCTAGTGATGATCGATAAGGTTTATTGATTTGTTCTTGAAACCTTTCAAGACCAATAAGACTCCCACTGACTCCTTGACATATAAGATTCTCTTGTCAATAAACATTTCTTGACAAACAAATATTCAAGAGTTAGTGTAGTTTTTATCAAAACACTTCATAAATTGGTCTTAGTTGGTCTTTGTCTTGTCCAAGACATCACAACTTTCCACATTTGATGAATGTTATAAACCTTTAATACTTTTCACTTATTGTCACAATCTTAACTTTAGGACTTGTTATTGGAATGAAGTATGATAGACTTCTTGATTTAACCATTTCTTCAATCCTTGATTCCTCTTTTTAGACATACAATTGTACCAAGACTCACTTAGAGGATCAATTGAGATATGGTTCTTAATCATTAAGACCTATCATAAAGCATAAAAGCTACTCTCCTTTCTTCTTAGAATGGAGAAACTTTTATCTTTCTGCCTACTTGATTCTTCTTATTCGTTCTGCTATTGATTTAAACATTTTCAATCAATTCAGAATTACACTTAATCTTGTAAGTATAATCATATTCACTAAACCTTTAGTAAATCATGACGAATATCTTGGTTACTCTTATGGTGGACTTGATCAATACGCAACTTTATGTACTTAATCTCCTAGTCCTTCACTTGACACTTTGTCAATGAATTAGTCTAATTTCCAAATATGAAATTTCTCATTCATCGCGCAACCAAGTTGCATGATTCCAAGTTTCTGTCCAATTGAAACTTGGGCGATGAGTAACTCTCCTTATTTGGTAAATTTTCGACATTTCCATAACTAAGAATCAAATCAATTATTGCTAATAATAGAAACATCCAAACATCAATTTTTCATACACGCCATTGCAAGGATAAATAATATAAAATCAAAATTTATTTTATTGCGGAAAAAATTTGTCCTTACAATGCAATTCATTGAAAAACTATGCTAATACATATTTGTTAGCAATCTAATTCTAACTCTAAGTAGTAGCTCAAGAATCTAATCTTCAAGTAATGCGATTGAAATCCATTTCTTCACGGTTAGATTCTGCTCATTTCTTCCCTTAAGCTTCCTTTCTTTTCTTTGATCCTACAAAACATCAATTGTAATCTTATCACATTATGTATTAAGAATCTAGAATGAAGCTTAAAAGAGTTAGTCAATGGATTTTACCTAAAGCAAAGCCATACGTTTTGACTCTCCCATCTCTTAGATCTCTTAGGTAAATAGGGCAGCTTCGTCTCCAATGCCCCATCTCTTGGCAATAAAAGCAAATTGACTCTTTTGGAACATGACATGGAACTACTTCAAACATTGCCTTTCTCTTATGATCAAACTTTTTGATCATAGCATGTCTTTCGTTGCCATTGTCTATATCTATAGAGGTTTTGAAGGCAGATTCACCAATCAACTTTGCTTTTCTATTGCGCCAAACCATTGCTGATTCAGCAGCAATAAGCATATAGGTGAGATCTATAAGGGTCACGTCGCAGTTCATCATATAATACTCTCTTACGAACTCACTATATGAGTTAGGAAGTGACTGAAGAACCCAATCAATAGCCATCTCCTCACAGACAACGGATCCCAACATTCTTAACCTATCAATGTGTGACTTCATCCCTAGGATGTGTACACACACCGACTTTCCTTCTTTATGTTTACTTGCCAAAAGGGCTTGAGTGAGCTTGAACTTTTCAAGCCTTCGAACTTGTGGGTTAGGGAGAATAATTGGAGGAGGAGGAGGAAGTGAAGCATGATCTCTTGTTCCTCGATCGAATCATGGAATATCATCTTCATGTGGAAAGCTTGTTCCACGGGATTTGGGAAAACCATAGTTGTCGAACTTTGACATCTACAAAACGGGAAAAAAACGAATTCAAGTTAGTTGATAGGTTGAGTCCTTAGTAAATCACCCAAATGAGATACTAAGGCTAGGACCCAACACAATATTCTACAACTCGGGAGAGCGATGCCGTAACCCTAATTGCAGAATATTTGAAGGTAAGTGAATGACGATTCACTAATTTCCACCACGAAAAACGAAAAAGAAATTTAAGTTTTAAATCTATGAAAACTCCTAGATCCTTTGAGATTCATTGAACTTTCAATGGCATGTTTAAATCTCGATATGCCCCTCTTGTTTGTGACTGGGATGCCGAGGATCACAAAGCGGGTGTGAATAACCATGCAAGCTTACATGGTGCCCTCACATGTTACAGTCACCTATTCGATGTGCCGGTAAACCACACACGCTCCACCGAACTATGACAAACATTGAGTCATCCTTTTCTACCTTTTCTTAGAACCATTTAGTGTGCCGGTGAACCACACACGCTCCACTAACGTCTTCGCAAGGGCACAAAGTGTAATTTCATGGAATTGCATCAATTCACTTTTGCCTAAGTAACTAAGATTGGGAATTTGTAAAATATTTTGTTACTTTTGTATATCATTATACTTATAATGGAAGGTTTTGTCCTATCCTACCCATTTGGCTAACGACCCTTCACTAGTCAAGAGTGCGGTGGGTAAGAGTGGATACCCATTCAATCGCCATTTTATAGGCAATTTCCTTAAACACCCCTTGTAGACCAGCTTCGTGAATGAGGCCTACTTATAGTAAGACTGACTTTTACTCATACATATATATAATGTTAGACTTTTAATGTTATATATAGTATAGGGTGCATTTTACACTTTTAAAATACTAGATGGTCAAATTTAACAATTATACTTTTAATTCAATTAAATTGTAAACCTAAACTTTTATGGATTTATTAAACCTCTTTTAATTATACACCTTAATTAATTAATAAAACCATAAGAGTGTGATTTGAATCTTTTCAAAACATTACTAGGGTTTCAGAATTTAACATTCCTAATTAAACCTTTAATCAACTTTTAAATGCCAAAACTTGAGGGCAAGTTTTGAAACATTTCAAAACATTAGGGTTTAGAATTTAAATATACATCAAATTAAACTATTAATCCAAAATTTAAATTCCAAAACTTGAGGGCAAGTTTTGAAACCTTTTTCAAAACATTAGGGTTTTAACTATTTAAATTTCAAAACAACAAAACTTTTGGGTTCAAATTTAAACTATAAAACCTAAAGGGGAAAATATAAAACATTTCATAACATAAGGATCAAATAACAAATAATCTAAATTAACAATTAATCACATAATTATCCATATTTGATCTATTTAATGATTTCTTGCAAAACAATTTACCAATTTAATCAAAATAATTAATCAATTATCACATAAGGAAACAAATATTTTATTAATTGATAAATATCTTCAATTAGATCAAGAATATAGTCATATATATCAAAAAATCGAATTTATATTGATCTAATATGATAAGGTAACTATCCATAAGCAAAAACAACAAGAAATCGCGAAATATGCTCCATCTGATGAGTTGACTCGCCGAGTTAAGCAAGGACTCGCCGAGTCAGCATGGACTCGGCGAGTTCAGCTATGGACTCGGCGAGTCCAGCCTCCAGAAACCAAAAGAAACGAATTTTTTAAACATATCAAGCATCAATACAATAGAAACCAGTCTAGTCTCTGATACCACTTGTGACAACCCGAAATTTCCATTTGTACGAACATCATCTATTCAATAGAAGCTAGTCCAGTTTCAGTGATTTTCATACTTTTCCGAACAAGTTTGTGCACATTAGGGTTTACGTTTAAGAAGATATCAGGAGAGTGGATGCTCCTGGTTTCATGAAATTTGAGCATTCCAAGTTTCATCATGTTACAGTCCCATATCAGGAATACAAATATTTTCTGCCAAAATATTCCAGGACTATAAATAGTTTTCTGAATTAAATTAATTCATTATTCACAATTCCAAATAGAGAAAAGCCATTTTCTCTTTGACGGATCTTCGGGTTTTCATCCCAGATTGTGAGTCTACTTTACTAAATGTGTTTCAATACTTGTTAGATGCTTTATAACTTCAATTACATGTTTAGATTACAAGATCCGGGAGTTTACCGCCCAAGAACGTTCTTGGGGAGTAAACTCCAAAATGGAGCTTTAAGGCTACCTAGACCCATTTTCTTGTTAAGCAACTTATTAAGGACCTTGTGTATGATCTTTAGAGACTAGAAAGCATCCAAAATCAACAAGTAATAGGAGTTTACGGCCAAGGACTTTTCTTGGGCCGTAAACCCCTTTTCAAGGGCATTTAGTTCCCTAAACTACCCCTAAAGCTTAAGGACTTTAACCCTCAAATGCTTGTACCTATTTTAGACATCAAAACACTTCAAAATCATAAGTTTATAGGAGTTTACGGCCAAGAACATCTCTTGGGCCGTAAACCCCTTTTCCAAGGGTTAAAAGCACTCCAAACACCCCTAAGGCCTTAAGACAATTACCATTGAACACCTAGGACTTGAATGGGGAGTAAAAGACATCAAGAACATCCCTTAAAGGGAGTTTACGGCCAAGAAACACCTCTTGGGCCGTAAACTCCAAGTGAAGGCACAAATGTGTGCCTCTTGTCCCCATTAGCCTTAGATAAAATCATGGAAGCTATCCTAGATGTGCAAGTGCCTCAAATGAATTAAAAGCCATCACCCCATAGGAGTTTACGGCCGTAAACTCTAGGGTATATGGACATTAGGCCGTAAAATCCCCTATGGAGCATTCTAGGGCCTTAAACTACTTCATGTATTATTCCAACAAAGCTAGGAGTGTTCTAGGATCAAGATAACACTTTAAAACACCCAAAACCACCAAGTGAGGAGTTCACGGCCATAAACCCATGAGTTTACGGCCGTAAACTCCAAAGGGTGGGGTTTGTTGGGTGGTGAACTCTTATGCAAGGCCATTTGATGTTTCAAACCCTTTTGCCTTATCCCGTAGCAACTTAGATGCAACCATTAGGACCTTTAACACTTATGAAAAGTGTTTACATGTTCCTAAGTGTATTAGCTTATTTATTAAGTTATTGTTTGGCTAATTAGTTATATATATATATATATATATATATATATATATATATATATATATATATATATGCTTATTATATGATAACTAGGCTCGTGCGTGTAAACAAGTCTCCGTTTGCCACCTAGCACGGTATCCGACACTGCAATTCGTACAACTCACCACAAGTGAGTTCATACCGCTTTGAATCAACCTTTGAAATGATTTTAAATGTTTTAAATACTTTATGGGGGGGGGGGTGAGGGGGAATACAAGTCAAATACTTATAGTTATTGCTTCAATCACATGTGATTAATAACTAGGAAAACAATGATTTTTACCACTGTTCAAACTGTTTATCAAACTGCTTTACTTTGAAATGTTTTACAAACTCTTTTACTATCCAAACTTATTTACAAACTGTAATTTCAAACAAATGTTTCTTATACCTAAACTGTTTTATCAACTTATGCCTTCAAATTGTATTATAGATTGACATCAAGTCGATCTTCTCTTGAAATTATATTTATCTTTCAAATGTCTTTTCAAAACTTATTTATGCCTTTATATTATCAATTGCATGCCCATATATGTATACATATATAAATAACTAGGAAAACAATGATTTTTACTGTTTTATCACATGTGATTAATAACTAGGAAAACAATGATTTTTACCACTGTTCAAACTGTTTATCAAAATGCTTTACTTTGAAATGTTTTACAAACTCTTTTACTATCCAAACTTATTTACAAACTGTAATTTCAAACAAATGTTTCTTATACCTAAACTGTTTTATCAACTTATGCCTTCAAATTGTATTATAGATTGACATCAAGTCGATCTTCTCTTGAAATTATATTTATCTTTCAAATGTCTTTTCAAAACTTATTTATGCCTTTATATTATCAATTGCATGCCCATATATGTATAGATATATAAATAATGTTTAAAGGGCTTAGGAAGGCCATCCGCCCTATTTCCTTTTTCTTGATTTGGATGTGGTCTGGTGGGATTTCGGGTGACCATCTGAAGGTCGTTTCCATATTACTTGTATATCATATATACACGTATAGACATAAAAGTACTTCCATGTTCATACTTATCAGTACATCAATAGTTAGTTACCATCGGGGTAACACAGGAACATATACAGCTATACTAGAAACAAGTACATATACAGCTATACTAGAACCATGTACATATACAGCTATACTAGAAACAAGTACATATACAACTATACTAGAAACAAGTACATATGCAGCTATACTAGAAACAAGTACATATACAACTATAGTAGAAACATGAGCATATACAACTATACTAGAAACATGAACATATACAACTATACTAGAACGAGAAACATTACATATACATGAATACGTTAACAATTGTGATCCACTGTGTCGGAGCATGCCTTAAATGTCATGGCCCGAGTTGTAGCCAGAATTCTCTTGGAGGGAGAGCGTGAGTTTGCGTATAGATCTATACTGGATTGACTATCCTACACCTTGCTGCTAGCTACAGCCGAACTTGCAGGTCTGCGGGTGCCAAACGTCATTTCTTTATTTCGACCATTCATTATGTCGTTGTTACCAGTCGATAGCATGGTGCAATTTATCACATTATACCTTAATATAAATCCGGTTTATGGTAGTAGTTAGTACAACAGTAGTCCTTATTATACACAACTACAGTACTACAATGATTTACCCATTACATATTTTAGTGATAACCTCACTTAAACATTAATGTACATACTATATCTTATTAAATGATAGTTACACTTGGGAAATTACACACTTTTACAACAGACGAGTTTACAAAACAGTTAAGCCTTGGTAGAAGGTTACTTTAATAAAAAATATAGGATTTTCTGAGGGATTCAAACTTTTACAAACACTTTCAAACACTTTCTTACATTTTTACAAACTTATACATTGAGACAGATTCAAGCGTTTTGACAATAAACATTGACACTAAAATACTTATGAACTCACCAGCTTAATGCTGATAAACTCTTTCAAAATAACTTGTATTCTCAGGTCATCAGTAGACAGGTACCGATGCCAGCTTTTGAGAAGATGGAGTGCATTCAAGACTCATCTCATATTATTTTGTGTTACATTATTTTGGTGTCTATAACTGTACAGAACACACTTGTATTAAAATTATATATTTAATGCAATGGATGATGTTGTTTGCTTGTTTACATTTACTGTGTTGTGATACTATACATGACGTCCTCCGCCCCAGAACGTTTCCGCCGTTCTTGGTTTTGGGGTGTGACACCACTGATGGGTTTTGGTCCTAAGAACATCCTATGTGCTCATACAAACCCTAATGCTTGGATCTAGGTTTCAGTATTATACATGCAAGTTATCCAAGACTATAAACCCTAATTCTAGCATTCAAATAATCATATTAACATGAGAATAAGTTTATAATGTTACCTTGATTGTTATGTAGCAATAACAATCCCAATTCCTCCTTGAATTGACTTTGGAAGCTGAGAGTCACAAGTGTCACTCCTCTAATGGCTTACAAACACCATAAGCAAGAGGATGAAGAGGAGAGAGGATGGAGGCTACCAAAACTCATGTGAAACCCTAGCAAGAAGCTTAGCCACGTTTTTGGTCCTTAAGGGATCTATATATAGTGAGGCAATTAGGGTTATCTAACAAGGAAACCCTAATTTGGATGCTTAAGCCCTAAGCAACCCATGGAGCCCTTTCCTTAAGGCCTTGGACGATTTCATATGGGCTTCCCCATAGAATTCGTCCACTCCTTAATACAAGGAAATCCATGGCCCAAATTGTAATTATCTTATAATTACAATTCCAGTCCCTTTAGTTTAATTAATCTCTTTTAGTCACAAAACTAATTACCAATTAATTATTGACTAATATTAATTAAACAATATGATTTCTCCTTTAATATATTATTCCCATAATATATTAGTAAATCATATTTAATCCTTTCTCTCCATAATTCATCCTATCAAGTTGCTTTGGTGAAGGCAACCCAAAAGGACCATGTACCATCGGGTCAAGTACATACCAAAATAGTTATGGACTTAGACACTAATCCAACATATACTTATGCCAGATATGACCAACATGTGTTTAGGAATGGTCGCGGTGGACAACGAATCTAAAGTTTACCAAGCCTATATAACAAGAAACTTTAGAATAAGACATTAAGTATAAAATACTATAAGAGTATTTTAGGATACTACTAGATCATACACTTAAACCCTTCATGCATTACTCATATCTCTATTATCACAGAGACGTCATGGAAGGATTTCATATGCTTGGAGACACCTATTTCCCTAACCAGGGGAATGGTGGGTGGATCGAAGAGGATCCCGAAGAGGATCCTGTGGAGCTAATGGAGGAAGAGCCTGAAGAGGATCCCGAGGAAGAGGAAGAAGAAGACAAAGAAGAGGAAGAGGAGGACTCGGACGTAGAGTCCGAAGTCATTAACCCACCTTATGTTGCTCGAGTTCCCGCACATCGGCTAAGCTATCAGGGACCCACGCCCCGTTTGGCAGAGACCTAGAGAGGTGGAGTAGGCAGCAACAACAACGCTCACCCTATGACATGCATTCTATAACCTTGTCCATGGAGGACTGGCATACAGCGCCCTCCCTGTCATGGTTCAATGAATCTCACACCTCGGGGATCAAACTAGGGTGTCGGCGAACCAGATCATAGAGCTAGGGTCTGCTGCTGAGGCCACTGACGCATGAACCCAATGGCTTGAGAGGGACTACCCTTGGATATTTCGGGTCATAGACCGTCTCCACGAGGACCTCACCACCGCTCGAGTAGAAACGAAGGGATACCAGGAGAGGCACTCGGGTCTCGAGGAGAGGGTGATTGCTACTGCTGTTCCCGTCTTAGCCATAGGGAAAGGGAAAGGGAAGAAGAGAATGCTCCCTCGAAACAGAACTAGAAGGGAAAGTCTCATTCCGGGTCGTCAAGTAATGGCCCTAAGGGAAAATCTAGTTCCGAAGCTCCCCCTGCCTCTAATCCGAAGGAGGTTACTTACTTTTATTGCCATGACAAAGGGAATTAGAAGAGATGCTGCCCCAAGTACTTGCAAGACATAAAGGATGGCAAGGTTAAGCCAACCTCGGCAGGTATTTACACCATTCTATCTAAAAACCCATCACATTCGAAAAGTTGGGTTCTTGATACAGGGTGTGGTTTTCACATTTGCTCTGACTTACAGGGACTAAGAAGAAGTGAAGATGTGGAGCATGGAAGATGAAACTAATTATGGGCAATAAGAGATTGTCGACTGTTGCCAAGATTGGTGTTTATTCTTTAGTTCTTAGTAGTGTGTTATGTTTAGATTTAAATAATTGTGCTACTCATCAGAAATGACAATAAATATTATTTCATTTCATGGTTTATATAAAGAAGGTTTTAGATATTCTTTTGATAATGAGAATGGTTCTATTCATGCTTATTATACTGGTGTATTTTATTTTGAAGCATTACCTTGTGATGGCATGTATGAAACTCTGATGGTTGTAGACAATTTAGGAAATCGTGTTTTGCAAATTGATTCGTTTAATGGTTTAGACAAGGCATGCTTGTGGCATTGTCATCTTGGACATGTCAACAAGAAACGCATTGCCCAACTCCAAAAGGATGGAGTGTTGGAATCATTTGACTGAAGGTCAGATGATACATGCGAGTATTTTTTACTTGGAAAGATGACTAAATAACCTTTAACGGGTTCATGTGAGAGAGGTGAGGGATTGTTGGATCTCATACACACGGATGTGTGTGGGCCCTTGAAATCCACCACAAGGGATGAAAATCAATTTTATGTGACTTTTACTGATGATTATAGAAGATATGGATATATATACTTAATCAGTCATAAGTCAGAAACCTTTAAAAAGTTCAATGATTTGAAACATGAAGTCGAAAATCAATTAGGCAGGAAGATCAAGATGCTCAGATCTAATAGAAGTGGTGAGTATTTGTAACTCCCGGTTCCTGGTATGTATTTTAACAAAGAATTATTTATTTTTGCAAAGGGACTTGATGAGTTGGAGGACCCAAACTCGTCGAGTAGGAATGAGATTTTTTGACGCGGGACTTGAAGTCTACCTGACGATTCGAGAAGCCTTGACTCGACAAGTAGGGCTACCAGAGTGAAACCTTAATTTTAAGGGTCTGCACCCTATTTAAAGACCTTAACATCCCATTGTGGCCTCCCTCATCGCCTCCCTTAGTCCAGCAAACCCTAAATCATGATCTTGAGCCTTGTGAGTATGTGTGAATGTAAAAGGAGTGATTCTTGGGTATTTCCTTGAAGGAGTAGAAGCTAGAAGTGTTTGGTTGAAGGAAAGAGCTTTGGATTTAGAAGAAGAACTTCATTTCTGGTTCATTTGAGGTATATAGTCTATACCTTGTCTATTCATTTACTAGATCTATTCATGGGGTAGTTTAGGTCGATATGGAGCATACTATGGAACCATTCATGGGTGCAAGCATGTTTTGGGGTCATGACTTCAGATCCAGAGTCTTTGAGGGACTCCATGGCATAAAGTTGCTAAATTTATGGCCATGGGAGTCCCATGCATCATATGAACCACTTTTTAGGGCTTTTTGAGCTAAATAACCCATGCATGCACATAAAGTTAGAAACTTTAAATGATATATCGACCCTAGGGAACCAGATCTATGTTTTGGATGCATTAAGCTTGACTAAAATTGACTGTATGGATTTAGACTCTGGGGAACTCGACGACTTGTTCTTACAACTTGGTGAGTTGGGTCATGGTCCCCAAACCGTTTCTGTCACTGAGTAAACTCGTTGAGTCTAGGAGATGACTCAACGAGTTGGACATGTTTGGGCTTGAAGATTGAAGGAGAACTCGACGAGTTCAAGGATGAACTTGGTGAGGTATCAGAAAAATGTCCTGACTATGTATGAAGGAGAACTCGAAGAGTTCAAGGAGGAACTCAGCTAGTTATGAGTAAAAGGTCCCGACTACATTATAAGGAAGAGCTCAACGAGTTCATGAAAGAACTCGACGAGTAGGATTGAGGTTCCAGAGTTTTACGAATCATGGAACTCGACGAGTTCATGAAAGAACTCGAAGAGTAAGATCGAGATTTCAAGGTTTTATGGATTATGAAACTCGATGAGTTGATGGACCAACTCGGCGAGTTGAGTCAACCAGGATGTTGACTTTGACCTAGATGTTGACTTTGACCATTGACCAGAGTTGACCCTTAAAGGGGTTATGAGTATGAAAGAGTAATTAAAGGAGATTGTTATGTGTAGGAGTTTGAGAGGTGTTGATTCCAGAGCAGAGGACAGTTCAGCTGCTACGCGACATTTGAGGTGAGTTGCCTTCCAGTAGAAGTGAGTCTAAGGCACCAATGCCGACCCACTAGTAGATTAAGTATAGTAGAGATGATTGTCTTTATGATAATTGTTTGGTTTGCCACTATATGTTATGCTATTTGAGTTAGTATACTATGATGTTATGTGATAGGGGTAGGAGGGGACTAGTCCTTGGACCCGTTGAGATATACTAGCAGGGTATGTCGGACACCCAAATATCTCTGTCAGTATGATATGTTATCTTATTATGTGTTAGGGTTTGTATTTTAATATGTCGAAGTATTGTTTTTGTTACGAAGGGTTGTTAGTCTTCGTAAGTTGTGTCTTCGAATGTAACTTTATATTTACTAAGGCATTTTAACGAAGCTTTATTGTCTAGTCCTTAGTATTTTATTATGCTTTTGTACGCCTATAAATAGGAGTCTGTACGATGTGAGAATGTAACTTTTCACACACTTTACAGAGAATTCTGTTATACTCTGTAAATCAGAAAGCATAATATGAGCTGATCAAAGATTATATTTACTCTCTTGTTCATCGTGATTCTTCTTTCTTAATTCTTACATAAATTGATCTTTAAACTCGATTACAAATCTCATCAATTGGTATCAGAGCAGGAATCCTTTTTGTGATCTGATTTTCATTCGATCAAAAAGGTTTTTGAATCCACTGTTTGATTCAAAAAGTTTCCGTCCTTTTTGAATTTGAAATTTTCATCTAGATCTCAATCTAGGATTTGATTCTGCAAAAATTTTTTGTTAATCGAGTGTTCTTTGTGTAATTCTGAATTGAATTATACAATTTGATTTTCAAAATTCTCAAAAGTCAAGTTTCATCTTAAAGTTTTTGTCCGTACGACAATGGCGTCATTCAATCTTAATTCGATGACTTCATTTTCTCATTTGCTTGGATCATCCACAAAAATTCCAATGCTTATTCCAGAATATTATGATCAATGGGCAGATCGTATGGAAGATTACTTGAACGGTTTGGATGAAGAATTATGGAAGTGTGTGACAGGAGATGTTAATCAACCTGCACAAGTTCAGCCAATCGACATGTCTTCAAGCAGTTCAGAAGTTGATAATCAAACCGAAAATCAAAGACTTTAAACAAAAAGAAAATTTCAAGGAAGTGAAAAGACGAAAATCACATCTGTAAAACAATGCCTGGTGGAACTCAAAGACTTTAAACAAAAAGAAAATGAGTCAATTGAAGCATACTATGATAGGTTCAACGAGTTAATCTATCGTTGTAATCGTTATAGTATAATAAGGTCATCAATGGAGTACAATTTGATATTTGTTATGGGACTTCGAAAGGAGTGGAGGAGTGTGAGTATGATGGTGAAAAATCAACAAAGTTTTGATACTTCGACTTTGAATGACTTGTACAATCAATTGAAATCTCATGAAAATGAAGTTAATGAAACAGCTGAAGAAGCTGTAGCAAGTCTTGGTGGTCCTTTGGCTCTAGTTTCAAAGGTCTCAGAAAGAGAGAATGATAAAACGAAGTCTGATGAGGAAGAAGGTTTTTTGATGAATTCTGATGATGAGGCAGTTGCTTTTTACTCAAACAATAGGGTAAAGAAATTTTTTAAGAAACCTTTTAATCCAAAGAAGTCATCAGATTCGAAGGGTAGCTTTGAGAACAAAAACAAACTGGATGAGAAGAAAATAGAAATGAAGACAGATTCGAAGAATGAGATGGAGAAAATGAAGATGCTATTGAAAGGTGATACAGGGATCAATTGTCATTATTGTTATGGAGCAAATCATTTGGCTGTGGGTTGTCTGTTGAGAAAGAAGGAAGAAAAGAAGAGTAAAACAAAAGATGAAGCTTACTACACAGAAAAACTGGAGGAAGTCAAGAAGAAAGCAAAGAATATGTCATTAATGGCTCTTGGAGAAACTGAATCAGACGGCACATATCAAATATGGTCTTCAGGTTCAGACGATGAAGAGATGAAAAATCCAACTCATGGAGCCATGTATGCAAAAATGGAAGAAGATTCAGATGATGAACAGACTGACGAAGTGTGTGGGCGATGCTTCGTTTCGAAGTCTACTGACAAGTCGCCTATGACTACTAAGGTACGTAACATTCTTGAATCTTTTAACATTCCAGTTTCTGCATATAATTATGAGTTAGTATCTTTTGATGAAACTGTTATTTACTTTGATTCAATCGTTGTGTCTGCTAGCAATGAAGCCAAAAAGTTAAGTGATCAATTACTAGAGACAAGAAAAATGCTGGATTCGAAAGTCACTAGAATTGATTACTTAGAATTGCAAGTTTCAAATATCATGGAGGATAGAGAAAAATTAGGAAAAGAAATAAATTTGTTGTTAGCCCAGAGAAATATCTTTTGTAATTCAGCAAAAAGATTATATGGAAAATTAACTGAGTTACATCATTCATGTGAAATTAGTAAGGAACAACATAGAAAATTACTACCTTTTTTAGCTTATGATAGAGCTAAGGTTGATAGTATTTCATATGATTGTGAAAAAGAGATCTCTGATTTTAACAAAATCCCAGATGATAGATTTAGATATGGAATTGCAAAAGTTGAAGATTATCTTGATGCTGCTGATTTAGTAAAAATTGTAAATGAAACCTTAACTAAATCAAAACAACTTCGAATTTTGAAAAAGACTGAGAATTCTACATCTAATTGTGAAACTAATATTGCTGATATTGAAGATAATTCTGATAATATTAGCGAAATTAGTGATTTAGAAGATGTAGATTGTTCACAGTTGTCTGTCATAAATGTTGCAAATTCATTTAAAGGTAAAGAAAATTGTGAAGATTTATTAATGAAAATTGAAACTAATAAACCCTCAACTTCGAAAGTTTGTGATATGGAGTTTGTGGAAATACATGAGAGTCAAACGGATGATAGTGACAATGAGGAGGAAAATTCAAATGCGAAGCCAATTCAAAAGACGAAAGAAATTGAAATTCTTCGAGTGGTTGTTGATCAAGTCTATTTGGATACACAAGAATTTGAGAAAATTCTTAGTGAAAAAGGTGCTCATTTTCTTGAATCGAACACTGTTGTTTATCCAATCTTCAAATGCACTGATAATGTTGTGTTTCCAAATCAAGTCTTCGTAACAACAGGGAATGTTGAAAATGTAAAACCTGAATTCAAAAAGACGGTGGAAGAAGACAATAAGCAAACGTCAAATGAAGGATTTTTTTCAAATCAAAGTACAGTTGAGAATAATCTTACAAAGAATTCATATAAATTTCAACATCATAAACCAAAAAGAGTTTGGATTGAAAAATCAAAAGTGGAAAAGAAGGAAATTGTTTCAAATGCAAATATGTTTTCAAAACAAGAAAATGTTAAAAATGATGATAAAACAATTAACAAAGCAATAAAACTAAATTCAAAAGAATTTAAAGCTCAAGTTGAAAATTTTTCAAAAGAGAATAATATTTCAAAACGTCAAGCAAGAAAAACAATTTTTTGGCAAACTGTTGAACTATCAAAAATGAGATCAACAAATTTTTCAAAAAGAAGAAAAGTTTTTAAAGAAAAATCTCAAATTTTTGAAGAGAAAAGTGCTTCATTTTCAAATAAAAATTCAAAAGTTTCAAAAGAAATAAAATCTACATTGCCAAGAAATTTTTTTTAGAAAAAGGTTGGAAATCAAATTTCAAAGGTTCAAAGCAAGACATCTTATCATGAATCATATCTTTCAAAACCAAAAGTTGATTATGTTCCAAATTCAGCAAAATGTTATAATCCTCTAAAGAAACAAGCTGACAAAGTTTCATATGCAAAGGGTATAACAACAAAGAGAAATATTGATCATTGGTTGGAAGGAAAAGGAAAAATGTATCAATCAAGCAAATATTCGAAAGAACAGATAAAAGAAGCATATGACAAATATGCCAATCCTTCAACAAATGGAAGTTCATCATCCAAAGAGTCAAATATATCAGTTAAAGTTTGGCAGCCAGTCACAAAAGCAAAAAGAAAAGAATCACAAACTCAAGATGCGAAGGGTGAAGTTAGTGAAAATTTGAAAATAATAAAGACTCCTATATCTGACCCTTCGAATGAAAATGTTAGATTTATTGACAGTTTCAAAAACAAAGTATATGATTGGGTTAATGGTTGTAACTTACAACTGAATCATAAACCTAATATGAATGGACCCAACAAAGCTTGGGTACCTAAATTTTTCCAATGATTGCAGGTACTTTGTGACGAGCAATATGATAACAAATGGTACATTGATAGCGGTTGCTCACGTCACATGACTGGGAAGAAGGAAAACTTGCGTGATTTTCGAAGCCTAGAAAATGGAGGAGTGGTTAAGTTTGGTAATAATCACAAATGCAAAGTCAAGGGTTATGGGAAAATAACAAATGGAAATTTTACTATCAACAGAGTTGCATTTGTTGAAGGTTTGCAACACAACTTGATAAGTGTTTCACAACTTGTTGTGGGTACTGGCAATCAAGTTCTTTTTAATGAAGAAGGAAGTGTTATTTCGAATATCAAAACTAAGGAAGTGTTACTGAAGTCAAAAAGAAAAGGTGACATGTTTACATTGGATATTATTCCTATTATAGGCAAACCTGCTGTGTGTCTACTTTCGAAGGCTGCTGTTGATGTTAGCTGGTTATGGCACAGGAGATTATCACATCTCAATTTTCAAAACATCAACAAACTTGTCATACAAGATCTGGTAAGAGGTTTACACATTCTTAAATATGATAATGATAGTTTGTGTGCAACTTGCGAAGTAGGAAAACAACATAAACAAGGTCATCCAATCACAATAGATTCGAAGATTGTTGAACCCCTTGCACTCCTACATATAGATTTATGTGGTCCTTCAACAGTTGCTACTCTTAACAAGAAAAGGTACATTTTGGTAATCGTAGATGATTTTTCAAGATTCACGTGGGTTTATTTTCTCAGGTTAAAATCCGAAGTTCCACAAGTGATGATTGATTTTATCAAAAAGATGGAAGTTTCATTGAGAAAGACAGTTCGAAAAATTAAAAGTGATCATGGAACTGAATTCAAAAATCATGTCTTCGATACATTTCTGGTGGAAAAAGGAATTTCACATAATTTTTCATCTCCTTATACACCACAACAAAATGGTGTAGTTGAAAGAAGAAATCGATCATTATGTGAAGCTGCAAAAACAATGTTGGCTTTTTCGAATCTACCTCAATATCTTTGGGCTGAAGCTGTTTCAACAGCATGTTTTACTCAAAATCGATCATTCATTCATCGACGGTTTAATGTTACTCCTTATGAAATCATCAATAATCGAAAACCTAATGTCAAATTTTTCCATGTTTTTGGATGCAGGTGTTTCATAATGAATCTCAAGGATAATCTTTCGAAGTTTCAAACAAAAGCGGATGAAGGAATTTTCTTGGGATATTCACACAATTCAGTTGCTTATAGAGTATTAAATAAGCGAACTCGCAAAGTGGAAGAAACTTTTAATTTGACATTTGATGATCATTATATTAAAAAGTCAAATCATAAATTTGTGAATTATCCTATTTTGCAAAATTCTTCAGAGATAAATGATTCAATTGAAATGAGTGATGTTGATTATGCTTCGATTTTTGGTATTTCAGATCAAGCAATTGATGTAGAAAGAAATGTAACTGATAATCAAATATCAGACAATTCGATGTATAACAATGATTTAACTTCCCATTTGATTCAACACCCAAATGAACAAACTGATGATCCAGTGGAGGGGGTGCACTTGGAATCAAATACTTTTGTTGAGGGGGAGCATTATAGTGAAAGAGATAACATGTCCACAAATGTTAGTGTCCAAGAGGAGCAAAATATTGAAGAAGAACCGATCAATGAACCAGAGAAAAATATCGAAACAGAGTCAATCATCGAGGGGGAGCATATACTAGAGAATGATCGAATTCTTGAAGAAGAACATTTTGATGATGCTGATGATTCTATTTCTATAAATGGATCAGAAACAGATGTAATGTTCGAAGATGCACTTTTGGATTTTGATCCTAATTATCCACCATTGGATAAATGGACAAGAAATCATCAAAAGGATCAAATTCTTGGTGATCCACAAGCAGGAATCATGACGAGAGCACAACTTCATGCACGAAATGAGGTACTGAACAATCATCAAGAGTATTGCATGTTTAATGTTTTTATTTCCAAAATTGAACCAAAGACAGTTAAGAATGCAATGGAGCACTCTGATTGGGTTGTTGCTATGCAAGCTGAATTGTCTGAATTCGAAAGAAACAAGGTTTGGAGATTAATTCCAAAGCCTAATGATGTGTCAGTAGTTGGACTTAAATGGATTTATAAAAACAAAACTGACAAAGATGGAAACATTATTCGAAATAAGGCCAGACTTGTTGTTAAAGGATATTCTCAACAAGAAGGAATTGATTACGAAGAAACATTTGCCCCTGTCGCAAGACTCGAGGCTGTTCGTATTTTTCTGGCTTTTGCAGCTCATAAAGATTTTGATGTCTATCAAATGGATGTCAAATGTGCATTCTTAAATGGAGAACTCGAAGAAACAGTATATGTTGAACAACCTCCAGGTTTTATAAACTCTGAGCATCCTGATCATGTTTATATTTTAGATAAAGCTGTATATGGGTTAAAACAAGCACCAAGAGCATGGCATGCAACTCTTACATCATTTTTGAAGCAATCTAAATTTAAACAAGGTTCAGTTGATCCCACTTTATTTCGAAAGAAAATTGGGAATCATCTGATGCTTGTTCAAATTTATGTTGATGATATAATTTTTGGCTCAACTGACCCTGCTTTATCTAAAGAATTCGAAGATTTGATGAAAAGAAAATTTGAAATGAGTATGATGGGCAAAATTAATAACTTTTTGGGTTTAAATATTAGACAAAACAGGGAAGGCATATTCATCAATCAAGAGAAATATATGAAGAATTTGTTGGAAAAGTTTGGAATGACAAATAGCACAAGGTTACGAATACCAATGGCAATGGGCATCAAGCTAACTCCTTCGTTAGATAAATCTGTTGTTGATCTTACTTTATATCGAAGCATGATTGGGTCTTTATTGTATTTAACTGCAAGTAGACCTGATATTATGTACTCGGTTTGTAATTGTGCTAGGTATCAATCAAATCCACGAGAACCACTACTCACAGCAGTAAAGAATATTTTCAGATACTTGAAAGGCACTACTTCGTTAGGATTGTGGTATCCTTCGAAAACAGGGTTCTTTGTACAAGCTTATTCAGATGCGGATCTTGGAGGATGTAGTCTTGATCGTAAAAGCACAACTGGTGGGTGTCAATTCCTAGATGGAAAGCTGGTCAGCTGGCAATCGAAGAAGCAAACATGTGTATCAATATCAACCGCTGAAGCTGAATATGTTGCTGCAGCTGCGTGTACATCACAAATCATTTGGATTCAAAGTCAATTAAGAGATTATGCAATTAATATGAAAAAGATTCCTTTATATTGTGACTCACAAAGTGCAATAAGAATTTGTCATAATCTTGTGCAGCATTCAAAGACAAAGCACATTGCTCTTCGATATCATTTCATCAAAGATCATGTTGAAGAAGGAAATATTGAAGTTCATTTTGTGAAAACAACGGAACAATTGGCAGATATTTTTACAAAGGCTTTGGATGAAAAGTGTTTCTTCGGATATTAGATGGATTGGGAATGATTGATGGAAATTCTCTTCAGATCGTTAAAAACGAAGAGTGATAGTCTGAATCAATTGGTGAATGGGTGGAAAGAATGGTTAAGTGTTCAGAGGTTACTGTTCATGGTCAACGCTTTGAACGCTTCGCATTCGAAAGTTTTTAAATCATCAGAGGTTACTGTTCATGGTCAACGCTTCGAACGCTTCGCATTCGAAAGTTTTTAAATCATCAGAGGATACTGTTCAGGTCAACGCTTCGAACGCTTCGTATTCGAAACATTTTTAACACATTCCAACTAAGGTTATAATTTTTATGTTTTGTTTGAAAAACCTGAAAAATCAAAAATATTTTCTTTTTTTTGAAAAATCAAAAATCCAAAAAGATTTTATTTTTGTTCTTTAATTTTGAAAAATCAAAAATCCAAAAAGATTTTATTTTTTTTCTTTAATTTTGAAAAATCAAAACTACAAAAAGATTTTAATTTTTTTGTTCTTTCGTTTTGAAAAATTCAAAAATCACAAAAATATTTTTGTTTTCTTTGTTCATTAAACTGTGAGTGTTGAGAATTTAATACAGGGCAACAATACGAAGAGGTCATATATTTGAGTTTCTGTGGGAAGGTATTAAATTTCTTTTACAAACTAGTTAGGATGTCCCTAGAAGCATGCTGCTGTATGTAGACCAAAAGCCTCAACATGACTCTATGTGTGTCAAGAAAGCCTTAATGAAATTATCTCAAGAAAATTTCTTCCCAAAAAGGCTTATATTTGCATAAGTCAAAACGAGCTACCTTACTCTTCTCAAATGAGTTAAGAGTTTTCTGTTTTGTCCAAATATAACAGAGGTACACTTCGATTCTTAATCAATCTTTTTAAACCAAACAGTTCTTACACTCCAAAATTTTTTTTGAAAAGATTTGTCTTTGAGGTTTTTGATCAAACCAATTAAAACCTAGACAAATCACAACTCTGTGTTTATGATCTAATATCATGAGTCCGTGATAGAAGTGAAACCCAAAATTTCATAAACCTTAAGGAATTGATGGGGAACAATGTTCCAGATCTTACGAAGCTTTTGCTTCAGTACCTTTTATACTCCAAATCATATTCATTTCTTTTGAGTGATCTTCATCAAACATTCGAAAACTACGATGTTTGTTCCAAATAGATCCAGCATAATTTTTTTTGAATATGATTGCCGTGTGAGTATATTTTCAAAAGCTTTGTTACTTTGAATATCATTCGCAACCAAGTTGTCACTGACTATACTGGTCAAACAACTAATTTTGTTTACAATTACTCACCTTATTTTAAGGTTGATATGTAACAAAATTTTTGAAGCCACCCAATGTGTCCAATAAAAGAAACCCTTTGAAACTTCTTTACAAGTTATCGATTGTATTTCACAGGAAACCACACAAGCTGTTAATTATCTCTCTTGATAATTTTCGAAGATATCTTTGCCTGGGATAACATTGTTTTTATGTCAAAGAAATTATTGACATCACGAGTTTTCAAAAGTTTTTTTTTCTTGCTTCTCATCTAATTTCTTTTGGCACACAGCACACACGAAATCCTTGAGGTTTGAGTAACACCAACTTAAACTGATGATTTCGAAACTCTGGCAAATGACTTCACTTTTTAAACCCCAAAGTGAAAGAGCCTGACCTCAATTCCGAAGGCATCCGACGGTTACAATTCTTTTGGGGAACACCAAACGGTCCTATCTCTTGATGACGTATGATGTAGGATAAGCGCGTAAGGCGTATTGACAGTTACGATTGTTACTTTTTGATGAGTGCATTCCGGGTTTCAATGTGCCATGTCAGCAAGCATTTAATGCATCCCGCTTCAAATTCAAAAATTCTACGGTTACATATAAAAGGGCAAGTTACAACTTCATAATCCTTTACGCGATCAAACTTTCAGAAAAACAAAAACTTTCTCTGCAAATCATCTTCTTCACACAGTTCTTTTCTTCAACTCATCTACAATGGCAGCTACTTCATCACCAACCACAGATGAGGTCATCAGTGTTCCAATCTTGAAGATCCAGGGTTCAAACTATCAAGTAGAATCGGATTTGTCGAAATATCCGGAAGAACTACAGATGCTGGTGGTTGCTTTACAGAACTCTGTTCTATCTAAAGCCATGTTCCAATCATTTGCTGCACCAATGTCATGGTTATCCAAGGCCGGTTCTACAGCTTCCTACAACAAAGAAACCGGGTGCGTGGAATTCACCATGGTTACTGATACGCGAATTAGGGTTTCCAAAAGATTGTTTTGCAAGATTTTGGGAATTCCAAATTCTGGTCCATACGATGAACTCACGTCTTCGCAAGTAGTATACATGTTCAATGAGATGGGTAATCAACCTCCATTGACACGTATAAGTGATTTCAAGAAGTCAGGTCTACCAACCATTTGGAATTTTTTATTTGGAATCTTCCTCAGATGTCTTACTGGAAGAACGGTGGGGTTAGACAAAGGAAGAATGGAGGTATACGCAATGGTTGCAGGGATATACTATGACTTACAGGTGGATTACTCTGAGCAGTTGTGGACAGAGTTTATTACAAGCATTTTGAAGACGAGTGCCAAACAGGTAATTTCTTGTGCCAGATATTGGAGTTTGATTGTCCAATATGTATATCAGAAGGAAAAGATCGAGGTACCAGATTACGAAGAAAAAGCAGTATTCCACATGTACGGGAGTCCGAAGGAAGTACATGACGATCCGACAATTTTTACCTCAATAGCCAGAATTCCAGATGCAATGTTAAAGAAGGTGGATCCTACAAACAAAGTGTTGGTGTCATACTTACAATCAATCGACACAACAGTTGTGACTGGGATGTTACAACATGAAGTCAAGAAAAAGTCGAAGAAGTCCAAGAAGACGGAAGGGGACTCTTCGAAAAAAGGGGTGAAAGACGAACAGAATCAGGCACTCATTGTTACTTCTACAACTGTCGAAGAGGTGTCTTCGGTCTTGACATCAGTTGCTGATACACCAGTAATTGAAGCCTCTCCATCAAAGGAAACGATTCCTTCGAAGACAGGGTTTTTTCGAAGAATCAAGATCAAGAGAAAGTCTCAGTTGGTGAAGAAAACGCAGGTTACTCACCAAGGGGTTACAGTTCGTGAAGTTCCAGCTCCTGTGTCTCCATCTTCGAAAAAGAGAAGGGTTGAAGAAATGGCTAAGTTCTTGAAGAAAACCAAACGTGTCGAAGATGAAGAACATGTGCCTGAAACCCCTGAAGATGATATTCCAAAAGAAGTCGAAATCTTTCAATCTACTGAGATTTCGAAACCTGCTGACGTCAAGATTCTAGAATCAACGACTCTACCACAGGTTACTTCTACCATCGATTCTCCTACATTCCAATCTATCATGGATCAAACCTTCACCACCATTTCCTCAACACAATCCACTGAACCACCACATCCTTCATCACCTATTGCTGAAACAATGGTAATTGATGAAGAAACCGACAATGAAGGGTTTGGGGAACTTTCGAAGACCTTTCTTTTGATAAAACAGAAGAAGATTTTCCGGATCATATGCTAATGACGATGAAGCAGTTCAAGATTTTGAATTCCAAATTGAATTCAATCTTGCAATCTCAAGCAGATGTCGGAAGTGCTGGAATCAATCTTTTGGAAGTTGATTCATTGATGAAGGAGATGGAAAACAGGCTGCTATCGAAGACTTCAGGGCTCATTCGTGATTCAGAAAGCCGAATTTTAGAGAAGACTGATCAGTCTGATAATTCTACTGAGAATAGAATCAATTCTCTTAGAACTGATTTCCTGAAGGAAGTTAAAGATTTGAAGATGGTTACGAAGGAGCGTCATGTGCTCTTCGTACAGGAGGTGAAGAAGGTTAGAGAGGATGTGAATATGCAGATTAGAGAACTTGGTGAAAAAATAACGAAGGAAGTTCAAACTATTCACCAGGGGTATGATTCTGTACATTAGAAGATTGACATCATTTGTGATGCAGTTGTTCAGTGTGTCAAGATGTTTGAACAGCTCAACCCACAGGTGATTTCTCTTTCAGCAACTGAAGTTCAACATTTCGGAGAGTTGGTGAATCTACTGAAGGAACTCAAAGAAATCTCTTCGAAATCCTCTTCTTCGATTATCTCTCAAGAATTTTTATCTCAGAAATTTCTTCATTTCGAAGCCATTCTTCAAAAGCATCTTACTCCGCTACTTCGAATCTCAAGCCTATTGCCAAGTGTATCAGATGCCCCACCTGCTGTCACAGGGGTGCAAGGGGGAGAAAAGAGTGTTCAAGCAAAGGTTGGGGAGCATGAGATGAAACCAGAAGATTCGAAGGCTCCAGTCAAACCAACAATTGTTTCAGCTGCTCCAGTCATTTCGACTGTGACTACAACGGCTCTGATTCCAAGACCTAGTACAAAAGGTATTGTAATTGGGAATGTTGTTTCTTTGAGTGTTTCTTCATCAAAGGGTGCAGCTCCTTCGAATGTGAAAGACAAAGGAAAAGGAGTCTTGATTGAAAAGACAAACAACGAAAAGAAAGCTGAGGTGGCAGCTGAAGTGGAACGAATGAGGCATGTGGAGAGCATTATGCGACAAAGAGCTCTTGAAGGTTCGAATGTCGACAAGGGAGATCCTTCGAAAGTTTTCAACTATGAAACTATCGAATCAAGAGTGATGTTTGACCATATGTACTCTTTTGAGAAGATTCCTAAGAAGAGTTATGTGGTGACAAACACTGATTATGGGCAACTCGACTTTCCGATTAATGAGATGATGTTCGTCATGCCACAGTTTAAAGCAGATTCAAAGAATATGGATGTCGAAGAAGGAAAGAAGATGAAAATTCGATTTCATGCTGTGTTAGCTAAAGCTCAAGAAGAAGTATGGTACTTGGAGAAGATTAAGAAGGTGATATCTCCAAGAAACAGAACCTGATGTCTTCAGTCTTGGGTGTAGGCATATAAAAGTTTTCTTGGAAAATTATTTCGAATGCCTAGCTCAAACTGATACCGAGCTTGCTACTGTCAAAGGCATCGACATCACTGCTCCAATGGCTCCTACAAAGAAGCAGGTGGAATTGAAGAAATACAAAGACGGAGAAATTTGTTTAAAGCCGTTGGGGATAGTCTTCGCTGGAAAAGACAAAACTGGAAGGGCCAAGAGATTCTTGTTTCAAACCTCTGAAGTAGAAAGATATACAAACTCGCAATATAGGAACGTAATTGTTCGTATGAATCATTGCAAGAAGAATTCAGAAGGAGACAAGAAGGAGATAAAGAAAGTTATCTCTTGGTACATGGAAATTCGAAGAGTACTGATGTATGCTGTACAACTACTTACTTCATGAAGACTTCGACCTTTATTCAAAAGGGGGAGATTGTTAGGGTTTGTATTGTAATATGTCGAAGTATTGTTTTTGTTACGAAGGGTTGTTAGTCTTTGTAAGTTGTGTCTTTGAATGTAACTTTATATTTACTAAAGCATAATATGAGCTGATCAAAGATTATATTTACTCTCTTGTTCATCGTGATTCTTCTTTCTTAATTCTTACATAAATTGATCTTTAAACTCGATTACAAATCTCATCATTATGTGGTAGCGGTAGGGGTGAAATAGTCCCCGTAGCCAGTTGAAATAAACCGGAGGGTAGGTCAGGCACTCATATATGCCTAGCAAGGTAGGTCGAGCACCCATATATGCTTGACAAGGGGTAGGTCGGGCACCCTGGTATGCCTGACAAGGGTAGGTTGAGCACCCATATATGCTCATCAGGGTAGGCTAGGCACCCAAATATGCCTGGCAGTATGTTTATTGTATGGTATATGGTATGATGGGGGAACTCACTAAGCTTTGTGCTTACTGTTTTCAGTTTTGGTTTAAGGTCCTTCTTCTTCAAAGGGAAAGGAGCCGGGACGATAGCAGTGCATCACACACACGATTTTCCGCATATGAGATTCTTTGGATTTGTACTATGACATTGTTACTATCTTATGACATGATTTTGAGACATATGATCTATGGTTTTTATGAAATGAAATAACTTGATGATGTTTTATATACATTGTTTTATGAACCGTTATATCAAAAATGAAAATTTTGGTCTAGAATTTTGTGATGTTACAATATCTTAGTATCGAGTTCCACGACTACCTTAAGGAATGTAGAATTGTTGCACAATTGACACCTCCTAGGACACCACAACTTAATGGTGTTGCTGAGAGGCGTAATTGAACCTTGTTGGACATGGTTTGTTCCATGATTAGTCGAGCTTCATTACCAATCTCATTCTGGGGGAATAACTTAGAGACTTCCCCCCAAATTCTTAATCTTCTTCCAATAAAGAAGGTTGCCAAAACACCTCATGAGATGTGGACAGGGAAGGTTACCTCCTTAGCACATATTAAGGTTTGGGGTTGTGAAGCTTTCGTTAGACGAGAGACTCACGACAAGCTTAAACCTCGAAGTGAGCGATGTATTTTCATCGGCTATCCACATAAGTCCTTTGGATACTTGTTCTACAGACCTAGTGAGAACGTGGTGTTCGTAGCACGAAGGGGAGTATTTCGTGAGAGAGCTCATATTCAAAGACGACATTGGGAGTGCAATTGATCTTAAATAAATTCAAGAGCCAAGCGATGAAGGAACCTCAAACACTTGCACTCAACCGAAGGAATAAATTCATGTTGAACCTATTGACGACTTGTTACCTCTTAGACGTTCCACTCGAGTTGGAATGGCACCAGAGTTTTATGGTTTCCATATAACTATGGATGGTGATACATTTATCAGTCATAGTACACTGGTAAATTTGGATGAACCTTCTAACAAAAAGGAATCCATGGCGGGCCTTAGGTCTGCTAAATGGAAAAGGCAATAGACAGCGAGATCCAGTCCATGTATGACAATCAAGTTTGGATCTTGGTTGACAATGTACCTGGTCGTAAGACAATTAAGCACAAATGGTTCTTCAAGAAGAAGAACGACATGGATGGAAAGGTGCACACCTTCAAGGCTCGACTGGTTGCAAAGGGCTTTACTTAAACCCAGGGGTTGACTATGATAAGACCTTCTCACCGGTGGCCAAGATTAATTCTATTAGGGTTATGTTAGCCATAGCTGCGTTTCCTGACTATGAAATTTGGCAGATGGACGTCAAAATTGCTTTACTTAATGGAAATTTGGTTGAGGATGTTTACATGAGTGAGCCAGAAGGTTTTGTAGATGCTAAATACCCCAATAGAGTGTGTAAGCTTAAGAAATCAATCTATAGATTGAAACAAGCTTCTCACTGATTGAATCTTTTCTTTGATGAGACAGTCAAAGTGTTTGGTTTCGCTAGAAGTGAGGATGAGTCTTGTGTATATAAAAAAGCTAGTGGAGTATAGTCACTTTCCTGGTATTGTATGCTCATGACATACTACTTATAGGAAACGACATTCCAACCTTGCAGGAAGTTAAGTCCTGGCTTGGAAAGTGTTTTGGTATGAAGGGTCTGGGAGAGGCTGCTTATATTCTAGGAATAAGGATTTTGAGAAATAGGACTAGAAGACTAATTAGACTTAGTCAAAGTATGTATTTGGATAAGGTTCTAAAGCGTTTTAGCATGGATAATTCAAAGAAAGGGGAGTTACCTATCCAAAGTAATACCAAGCTGAGTAAGACGTAGAGTCCGAGTACAGATGCAGAGATAACAGAAATGAGTCGAGTTCTATATGCTTTCGCCGTTGGATCGATCATGCATACTATGACATGTACTCGTGCTGACGTGGCTTTTTCTTTGAGCATTAACAACAAGTATGCTTTGGATATTTTTAGAGTAACAAGATAAATTTTGAAAATCTAAAAAAAAAAATAAATATTGTATCTTTTGAGAAGAAAAGTCTTGGGTCGAGAGCATTTCATAAAGACCATGCAAAAATAAAAATGATATTTTATTCCGTGTAAGGTACCAACCAAAAGGTTATAATCATTAATTCCATGGTGAAAATCTTGAAGAGTTTAATTGTTCACCGTCAATTCAAGAAGAGGGTTTCGGATTTTGGGTTTCACTAAAATTGTGGTGATAACGATTTTAAGATCATAAACACAGAAGTTGTGTAACCATAAACCTTGGTAATTTCTAAGAGTCTCGAGGGTTATACTGGTGAAAACGAATGTGATGGAGAAATAGTAAGATGGTTCTGAAGAAGGTGTACCTCTACTATAAATGTATGACTATGCAGTCAACTCTTAACTCATGGTGAGAAGAGTAAGGTATCTCAATGACTTATGTGAATTTATAGCCTATTAGGGAAGAAACGATTGGTGTGATCGAATCATTAAGGCTTTAAACATAGAGTCTCAGAGGCTTTGGACAACATGCAAGAACATGCTTCTAGGGACACTTAGCTAGTACCAAGATTAAGAATTTCATACCTGCCCCATCGTTCTTAATTGTGATCATGATGAATTTGTACCTGCAACTACAATGCATTTTGAAAATAAAAAAATAATTTTATTTTGGGTTTTTCTAAGAAACAAAAAAATAATAATAAAAATATTTTTGTGATTTTGGATTTTTCTGAAAAAGAATAAAAAGAAATAAAGAAAATATTTTTTTGATTTTGGATTTTCCTAAAAAGAACAAGTAAATAATAATAAATAAAAAAACAAGGTAAACATATTAAGAAAAGAAAATTTAGAAACTCAAGCGAACAATGGTTTCTGAATCGTTATGTAAGCTTGGAATCAATCATAGAACACATAATATACAAAGGATATAAGATATTCCGAATCGCCTGATGAACAGTGGATTCTGAGGCGTTCTGAGAGCTCGGAGTGGTTCGGAACATGAATAATAGATTACAAGGCTGTTCCGAAGGCTCAGAGCAGTTTAGAATACGAACTTTGTTTTTCTTTACTATGCTGTTTTTGGTACATAATCTTCTTCTATCATTCCTAAACCCTGTAGAATTCGATTAAAGGTTGGTTTAGGTAAGGCTTTTGCAAAGATATTTGCCAATTTATCAGAGGATCTCACAAAGTGAGTTTCAACATTGCCATCTTCTACGTGATCCTTTATAAAATGATACCTCAATGCTATATGTTTTGTCTTCGAATGTTGCACCGAGTTGCGGCATATGCGAATATCACTTTTTGAATCACAATATAAGGGGATCCTTTTCATATTAATTCCATAACCACTAAGCTGACTTTGAATCCATATCACTTGAGACATACAAGAGGCAGCTGCAATATACTCGGCTTCAGCGGTGGATAAGGAGATGCATGTTTGCTTCTTAGATTGTCAACTTATGAGTTTACCATCCAGAAACTGACATCCTCCGGTTGTAATTTTATGATCCAGACCGCATCCACCAAGATCAACATCAGAGAATGCTTGCACAAAGAATCCGAAGTTGGAAGGATACCATATTCCGAGAGAGGTTGTTCGATTTAGGTATCGGAAGATGTTCTTTACAGCAGTCATTAGTGGTTCTCATGGATTCGCTTGAAATCTAGCACACTAACAAACAAAAAACATGATATATGGACGACTAGCTGTTAGATACATTAAAGACCTGATCATTTGTCGATAAATAGTCATATCCACTGCTGGTTTGTCCAAATATGGTGTAAGCTTCGTTCCGAACGCCAAGGGAACTTTGACCTTTGAATCTCCCACCATTCTGAATTTCACAAGCAAGGACTCCGTGTACGCTTCCTGGTTGATGAAAATACCCTCCGATCTCTATCTAATATTTAATCCAAGGAAAAGTTAATAGGACCCATTAAGCTCGTCTCAAATTTAGTTTCCGTCAATTTTTGGAATTCAGCTGTTAATTTAGGATTAGTGGATCCGAAAGTGATGTCATCAACATAAATTTAGACAATCATCAAATGGTCACCATCTTTCTTGCGAAAAAAGGTTGGGTCGACCGAACCTTGTTTAAACTTGGATTGTTTCAAGAAGTGAGTTAGGGTTTCATACCATGCACGAGGTTCTTGTTTTAAACCATACACAACCTTATCCAAAATGTAGCAATGATTTGGATATTTCTCATTTAGAAACGCATATTTGACATCCCTTTGATATACTTCGAAATTTTTGTGCGCTGCACAGGCAAGGGAAATCCGAACAGATTCCAGCCTTGCAACTGGTGCGAATGTTTCTTCATAATCTATGCCTTTCTCTTGGCAATATCCTTTCACAACCAACCGAGCTTTGTTCCAAATTACGTTGCCTTCCTTGTCAAGCTTATTATGATATACTCATTTCAAACCAACCACAGATTCATCCTTTGGATTTGGAATCAATCTCCATACCTTTTTGCGCTCAAACTCATTAAGCGCTTCCTGCATTGCTTACACCCAATCAGAATGATCAAGAGCAATCTTTACAGTTTTTGGCTCAATTTTGGAGATCAACAAATTAAACATGAAAAATTCCATTTTTTAAAATAATGCAATTTGATTCACTTTTTGTTGAGCTCTTGAAGAACTCCTGAAGTTGCTGCTCCGATAACTTGAGATTTTGGATGATCCTTGGTCCATTTCGCCAATGGAGGGTAGTTTAGATCATAGGTTGGATTTAATTTTGCATTTACGTCTTCGAATTCCGATTGAACGTCTGAGTCATTATTTTCATTTTCATTCTCTTATTGGAAATTTGCATGGGACTCAACATTCGGAATCGGATTCTCCCCCTGGATCAGAATATCGTTGTTGACTTCGGGATTAGAATCCTCCCCCTGAACTAGATCTTTGGCAACATCATCGATGATTTTCTTCAATTTATCTTCCTTATTATTTAGGGCATTTGATTCGGAATAAATAGCCTTTTCGGGCTCATCAAACAAATTCGTGAATTCCTCATAAAGATTTGAAAGAGGAATAGTCATTGGATTTGTTGAAGGAAAGATTTATGTAGCTTGACAATCAGTCTTCTGATATTTCTTGAGATAGTTATTGTCAAACGTAACATCCTAGGTTTCTTCTATCCTATTGGATTTCTTGTTCAGAAGCCTATATGCCTTAGAAGTAAGAGAGTACCCCAGAAAGATCCTTTCGCCAGCCTTTACATCGAATTTGTCCTGTTGTTCTTTTGAATTAAATATGAAGCACTTGGAACCAAAAACATGAAAGAACTTAATGTTAGGTTTTCATTTATTTAGATTTTCATAAGGAGTGATAAGAAATCTCTTATTGATCAGAGAGCGATTCTGAGTGAAACAGGCAGTTCTGATAGCATCACCCCAAAAATATAGTGGAATGTTCGCAAAAGATAGCATAATCCTTGCAACTTCATAGAGATATTGGTTTCGTCTTTCAACGACACCATTCTGCTAAGGAGTGTATGGAGTAAAGAAGTTGTGAGAGACTCCTCTTTCAGTTAAGAATTCTTCAAATAATTGGTTTTTGAATTGTAAATCATTTTCACTACGTATGTTCCAAACAGACTTTCGCAATTTGAGCTCTATCTGCTTGATGAAGTCCTTAAGTCTCGAAGTTGCATCTGATTTCTGTCTAAGAAAATAAACCCAAGTAAATCTAGAAAAATCATCAACTATCACTAGAATATACTTCTTACCACCAATGCTCTTGATGGGAGATGGGCCATAAAGATCAATGTGTAAAAGTTCTAGAAGCTCGATTACTTTTGGTGTTTACAATAGTCGAGTGATTTTTGCGACTTTGCTTTCCTAGTTCGCATGCAACACATAGATGTTCCTTCTCAAATTTCAGAAGAGGGAGTCCTCGGATAAGATCACTAGTTATAAGTTTGTTGATGTCCTTGAAATTCTTATGCGAGAGCCTTCGGTGCCATAGCCAACTATCATCTGAATATGCTTTTGTAAGTAGGCAAATTGAAGGCTTCTCGGTGATCGGTTTTATGTTCAATGGAAACATCTCTCCCTTTCTTTTGGATTTTAGCAACACTTCCTTTGTTTTCTTCTCAATGATTTCTGATCCCTTGTTACCGAAAGACACTTTCAGCCCTGTAGCTACAACCAAGTGAGAAACTCTTATTAGGTTACGTTGCAGGCCTTCCATATAAGCTACCTTCTGCGGGAGAATTCCCCATTCGTAATCATCCCATAGCCTTTTATTTCTCCCGTGGCATTATTTCTGAATTTAACTTTGCCACCGTCCTTCAGCGATCGGTATTCCCTCAGCTCTTCTCTCGTTCCTTTCATGTGACGCGAACAACCACTATCGATGTACCATTCAGAGTCGTATTGTTTGTCACTGATTACCTATAAAATTCAGAGAGATTTAGGAACCCAAAGTTGTTTGGGTCCTCGTGAAGTTTTCTTAAGAACAGGAAAAGTTATAGCTTCATCAACCAAAGAAGATCTCTTTATCAAAGTAGAATTCTCTCCTTTCGTGATGTTGAAATCAATAGTTATATTATCTTTGGGGTTGTTTTCTTTAAAAGGAATTCGTCTTTGTTTAGATTCTATGTGTTTCCTGGCTACCTTTTCATAAACTTCTTTTCCTCCATTTTCAAATTTGCGTCGGATTTCTTGAAGGAAATTTTAGGTTTTGAAATAACTTTCTTTTTGCCCTTAGCATCTTTTGATGTGTTGACAGATTTTGAAACATTTGCTTTTGGACAAAAATTGGGTTTTATCTTTTCCAAAGGTTTCGCTTGTTTTGAAAATGATGGTTTCGGAAAAACTTTTGGTTTTGAAACTTGTGGAGTTGAAGACTATGGCTTTGAAGACGATTTAGGTTTCAGATTTGGAGAGAATTTCGCATTTTGACTTGCAGATCTTTCTGGGTTGGCAGAATTGAAAGTTTTAGATTTCTAGAAATGCTTTCTTTTAAGTTTAGCTAATATCTAGCATTTAGCTGCCTTTTCTTAGCAATATGTTCCTCGCCTGACTTATGAATGTTAGCTCTAGGTTTCTGTTTTCTAACAGGTGTGGGTGCTTGCTCAGAGGAGGTTTTACTTGGGATATTCTTGGTGCCACTAGGTCCTTCCTGGTCATAACAAAATCCAACACGATTCAGAGGTTCCGAAACATATTTTCCTTTCGTTTTCCAAGAGGTCCATTCAGAGAAACCTTTTATTTCATTCGAATTTTCTATTGCTCCAGATTAGAAAAATCCATCACATCTATCAACATTATCATCATTAACAATGGACGTTAGTTCTGATGTGTCGTTTTCGTTCAATCCGATTTCTAGGAAAACTTGATTAGGGACGGTTTGTAATTTCGAAAATACTATGGCTTTTGCTTTTAAAACATATGAACTCTTATTTTCAACAATATGAACATATTCAACTGAGTTTTTAGAAATCAACTTTTTCTTTGGTCCAACCCTGTTTTGTAGAAATGTCGGATAATCAACCTCATCCTCTATAGAAATCTCACTCGTGTCACTTTTGTCAAATTCAGAAACATTTTAAGCATCGATTGTGTATTCCGAACTCAATTTTGTGCATAAGGAGTCAAAATTTTGCACAGTATCAGATTTAATATGTTCTTTATCATTTTCATCCAACATTTGTTTTAACATGCTTTTATGTTCTTTGGACTTAATATATGCTTCAATTTTGTCAAGTCCAATTTTGTATGATTCAGAAACATCATCAGGAGACACAATGGATTCGCATTTATAGCATTCTGCATCGATTTCATCCTCTTTCAATTCGAGAAAGGGTAAAATCATTTTGTGTATATTTTTGCCTATTTTACAATAAAGATGCAGTTGAGTGATGTTGAAATATAAACGTTTTGCAATTAAATAGAAAATATTTTTTTGTTTCAAAAGTGCCGAATTGTCTTTCTTAAGGTAAATGACATCATATTTTGACCTAGTTAGTTCTAACTCCAACTTCTCTATCCACATCCGTCTCTCTTCACTTTTATTCGTTATCCTGCAGATTTCATCACTTAGGTTAGAATTACATAGACGGGTTCTTTTTAATCTATTGCTAAAATTAGTGAATATATAATTTAAATCATCCAATTCAGATTCGTAACAAGAAACAGGAATATTGAGAGATTGGAGGATGGAGTCTACCTTATTGATGTCCTTATTGCATTCACTCACCTGTTCAGAAATAGGTCTCGCAGTAAAACAATTGTCAGAGAGCTCTCCGCCATCAGTTGCATATCCCCTTTGTTTCAAGAATCCGCTCTGAACCATCAGACATCTACCTTTATACTCAGGCACTCCGAAATTTGCTACAAAACATCCACCAAGAGTGGGCTTCCAAACTTCATCATCTTCGGAATCAGTGGTCAAAACTTCAACATTGCCAAATTCATCACCTCCTTCTTGCACGATCAAAGCAGGTTTCGCATTCCTAACATTCTTTTTCTTCAAATCCTCTATCTTCCAAAGATAGTAGGCTTCATCTTTCTCATCCTCCTTCTTCTCATTCAACCTTCTTAACATACACTCTTTGGAAAAATGATTATTTCCATGGCAGTAGTTGCAATCATAGCCAGAATCTCCCAACAACTTTTTCTCTTATTTGTCTTCTTCCTTCTGAGAGTTCTTGAGGCTCTCTTCTCTTGAATTTTCCGAGATGAAGTTTCCCTACTTGTTTCTATTCTTAAACCGACCAAAGTTCTTTTTGATTAACCTTTTGGGATTAGATACCATAAGAGCATGTTCCTCTTTGGTAAGTCCACTGTCCCGAAAATCAGATTCGAAGTCTTCTTCAACAATCTTTTTGCCTTTAGCAACTAAGGACAATGAAACCATGTTGGACACAATCTTCACATCCTTTGTCACCTCATCTTCATGAGATCTTAGAATTCCCACAAGCTTTGCCAAGGTGTATCTCTTGAATTGTTCATGAGCTTTAATCGTGGATACAACTGCTTTCCATTCAGGCCATAATCCATTCATAAAAGTAACCTTTGGCTCAATCTTTTCACATTTAAGATTATTTTTAAGCATCCTGCTTAAAAGATGGTTAAAGAGATTGAAGGTATGATCTAGCTTTTCATCAGACTTCTCAACAAAAGAACCAAACTCAGAAAGAAATAATGTTTGAACTGAGTGTCCCAGATCTGCATTGCTTGAGTAAAGCCCTTTCAACCTATCCCATCTCTCCTTCATTGTATCACACACACTTACTAGGCGAAACGTGTCTGGAGGAAGAGATGACCTTTTGTAACACCCATAAAATTTGAACTAAATTAAAACAATTAATTCATTCAAAAACCATTATGTTCATACATCTTGTTTTCAAAATAGTTTAAACATCAGAGTATCCCCTAAAACCATATCACATAAATCATAAAACATGAGGATCGGTATGATCACGCCTTCGCCTTGCCACGATCACCTGAGGTACCTGAAACAGTACACTGAACTGTAAGCCCAAAAGCTTAGTGAGTTACCCCCAAAATACCAACCAAACATAAACATACTCATAACATATCAATAATAGATCAGACATGCACTTTGGGTCTACTGTGTGACTGGTCCGCCCGCATCGGGCCTTCAGTCCACCTGGTACACCCTCCGAGTCTAGCCATCTACATCGAGTCTATAGTGTGATTGGTCTGTCTGCACCGGGCCTTCAGTCCACCTAGTCCACTCTCTGAGTCTACAGTATGAATGGTCACCCACATCGGGCCTTCAATCGGCCTGGTCCACGCTCCAAGCCTTGGCACGTTTGGTCCGCCCTCTTGGGGCCTTCAGCCTATCCGGACCGCTCGCTGGGCCTTCGGAATATCTGGTCCGCCCTTGCTATGTTGGCCTATAACACAAAGCAGGACCCGCCTCAACCCAACCCCCGTCAAACAACCATGTGCACATAAAACAGTTAATCACATAACAAATCCTTAACCAGACAAACAGTCTAACAGATCACATAGCATATCAACATCCTAACCAGGATTCCGACCTAACCGGTCACTAGCATAACATTACCTTATATACCGGGTACCGACCTTCACCAGGTCCACCATCCTAAATACCAGGATGCAGATCTAGAAAAGCAATAACATAACAAGCAATACCCAGATTTCCATCCGACAAAGGGCCAGCCTTGATGTCGTAGACCCTGTTGATATAGAGAGGATAACTCACTTAGAATTGCCGACCGAAGAGATAAGACCAAGTTGCTCCGACCACCGACACGAACTTCACCATAGAACACTACCAAAGAACGAATTCCATAAATACCAAAATTACCAAAATACCCTTGGAAGTCAAACTGGTAAACTCTTGGTCAAAGTCAAAGTCCTCATTCAAAGTCAACCTTCCTGGTTGACTTTACTCGTCGAGTCAACCCGTCGACTCGTCGAGTTCTTATACTCAGAAAACTCCCATAACACGACTCAACTCGCCGAGTCGCCCCAAGACTCGTTGAGTTCAACGATCTCAGAATTCCATCCTGTCCAACTCACTGAGTCGCCAACCGACTCATTAATCCAAAGGTTTAACCAAAAGAGGTTGGGTTCTGCAACCAGACTCGCCGAGTCCAAGAACAGACTCGCCGAGTTGTTCTTCCACCTCGCAGGTTCCATGCACATGATCATACAACTCGTCGAGTACACCCATGTGACTCGCCGAGTCTCTCCAATTCTCAGTCTATACAATGACTTTTCGAGTCATGCAGGGGCTCCAATTGATAGATCCACTCTTCTACAGTCTAACCCTCACATAAAGTTGCAAACTTTATGTGAAACCAAGGAGATATAGACCCAAAACACACTAGGGCTAGGGTTAAGGACTAGGGGGCTTCACCAACAACTCTTAAACAGAAGCTTTATGACATTATGGACCGTCACAAGCCTAGATCTGGAGTCGCAACCTCAGATCTAAACTCCAAACCCGAAATAGATCTCACACAAGCTAAGGAACTCCAAATCAACCACCAAGGATGAACCAAAAAGGAAATAGCTGAAGATAATGGCTCCTTACTTCTGAGATGTGGCCAAACTGATGTAGATCCCAGATCTACACAAGCCCCTTGATGCTAGCCTCTAATTTATCATGCTCCTTCCACCAAATTCCTCTTCCAAGCTCCAATCTCCTCAACAATGATGTCTCACACAAAAATTAGGGTTTTTTGGAACTCTCTGGGGGAATAGGAGGCTGGGAAAAGGACATAAAGTCCTTTAAATAGGGTGCTACCCTCAGGATTAGGGTTTTCTCATTCCAGCACCAACTCATCGAGTACATCTTCCGACTCGGCGAGTTGGCCACTTAACCCGTAATCAAATCCCGCTCCGACTCTACGAGTAGCATACCTACTCGTCGAGTGGCTTCCTTAATTTACACTTAGCACCCTTCAAATTCTTGTTTTCGAACTTGGGGTGTTACAATTATTCTCATCACCTTGACGTTGCTTAGAAGCTTGTCTTTTTCATCTTGAGGAATATCGTTAACGTCAAGAAGAAGATTATTGTATTCGACTTAAGTCTTAATGATGCTCTTTGTAGCAGTATGAGAGAACGTCTACTGGGTCACGGCTTCCCATATTAAAGTACCATGATCTTCAAGGCTAAGTATGTAGTCGTCGAAGTGCAATGCCCATACTTCATAATCCTGCGGAAAAAGGATTGGGATTCTGGTAGTAGATCCGATGTTGCTGGACAAGTTGAAGGAAAGAGTACGAGGATCTTCCGGTTGCATGATGATGATTCACAAAAACCTATTTAGAATCAGATGTGTAAAACAATAGTCGAGTTTAGGGCAAAACAAGGAACCTAATCTAATGTCTATAATCAATGAAAATGATGAAGACGACAAGAACAGATCTACCAAAAACTCAAAACCCTTATAATACTCGACAAAACATTTATGTATGTATTACATAATCTCCTGCTCCGATACTAATACACGAAACAATAACTTATAGATTGATAGATTCCAAACAGAATAAATGAATCAAATAGTAAGAACAAAGATCAAATGTGTGCCAAATGCTTTATAATCAATGCCTTAGAAGAGTTCAATGAGAACTTTTATATAAAGACAATGTAGGACAATACAAAACAATTCACCCTAGAATGATATATGCATGCACAATGTATAGTCTAACCCTGGCATCATAATGAAAGATGGACAAGCCCAATCCATTAATAATAAAGTTTAAATACATAAATAGTAAATTTGACGCAACACATTAAAGACCCAACATTTAGACGAGGTGAAGTCAGATACATTGCTTGTATCGGAGGCAGGGCCATCCCATGCAAGAGGCAGAGAGAAAAAGATAGTACAATGGAAACCGGTCTTGGAATATGCGCTTCGAGATGAGTCTACCAATGAAGAAATCATGGAAATAGAAATTTCTGCAGTAGAAGATGTTGATGAAGATGATCTAGTGAATGATGTGATTTTGGGACTTCAAGCAATCAAGGAAGAACCAGTTATCTTTAAAGTCTTTTTAGAAGAGGATAAGATGAAATAGTCCTCAGTCTCTTGGCCATCACCTGTATCTGAAGCATTCAAAAGGAGCCACAACAAGGCTAAGTTAAAAAAAAGTTGAAAATTGATGCTTTCCGATCTACTCAACCAATGCCTCCTCCAATTCCTGCTCCGAGGATTATACAAATTGATGAAGGTTCTCCCACCAGGAAACCTGAGGAGATTCCTAACGAACCCTTGGTTCCTCCTACATCCGAGCTGCTTATAACCCAATCTGGGTAACAACTCATCTCATAAATCTCATCTCGAAATAACCATCCAAATTCAAAGGAAAAATCATATCACATGAACCAGACCCAATGAAGTCAAAGAAAAAGTCTAAGGGCTGATCCAAAGAATAGTTGTAGCAAGCACTAGAAGAAAGCATTCAGAGTCAACCATTGAAAGATAACCCCAATCCGACGTTGGTCACTTCTCCGCTCTTCCTAGAAGGAATCTTACACAATATCAATTGTGTGCCCTTCATGTACTTTGATCTTCCAACAAATGATGCATACCAACTTGAATTAGCAATCTTTCCTCATGGACACTACTACATTAAGTTTTCACCTTTGCCGTGACAACCCGAAATTTCTAAACGTTCAAATCTATCAAAGTTAGACTCATGTTGCTATCTTTTAGCACTGTTTAGGGTCTATTGTGAGTGTTTTAACTCTAGTGTATCAAAGGAGTCAGTATTTGGAAGTGCCAGTTTAAGTTCTAAACTACCTAGCAACCGTAAACCTCTTCAAAAAGGAGTTTACGGTCAAGACCTTGAGTTTACGGTCAAGGTGGCCGTGAACTCCATGCTATATATATGGCCCTTAGTCCTTTTCAATCACTATTCACCATTTCAAGCCTAGAAATCGGATTCTCTGTCAAGGATCATAAGACTTTTACTTCCAATCTTCAAAAATGTAAGTAAATCCTTCCATCTATGTGTTTATACACCACTTATCCTTGATAACCACCTGATTTCATCCATGAAATCCCTTCTTATGGTTAGATCTTCAAAGTGTTCTTCATTTTGTCAAGAACATCAAGAACACTTTAGTGTTTTGGACCAAAAACACCCTTCTTTGCTTCCAAATTGTAAGTATTTATCTTCTATACTCGTTATCTAGTTAGAATACTTGATTAAGGCCTTGAAATCATCATTTATCCAAGAAAAAAGGTGTGTATGGTCTAATGCATCTCCTTAAACCGTAAACCCTTATAAGTGGTGCATTATGACCATTAAACCCTCCTAAAGCCTAGAATGGAACTTAGAACCCTTCGAAATGCTTAGAAATCATCCTATATACAAAAGGATGTGAGTTTACTGTGGTAAATTCACTAGAACGTAAACGCTATGACTGTAAGGTCATTGGACCGTAAACCATAGGACCGTGAACCCATTGGACCGCAAACTCACTAGGTCATGCGATTTGGACAGTAAACTCTTTAAGGTAGTCATACGCCCTAAGTGTGCAGTCATATGTGATTGTATCCCTTCAATCCAAGAGTTTCCTAGTCTATTAGGGTGTTATCCCTTATAATTAGTTGTTTATACACTAATCAAATACACATACATGTCATTATATGTTTATTAGGATCTTTGTGTGCTCAAGGTCTCACCTGACACTCTACATCCTATTTCCAAACATACTTCTGTATCACTCACTACAGGTGAGTTCATATCCCTTAATCTACCTTTTAAATGATTTTAAATGCTTTTGTGGGGGGGGGGGGAATACAAGTTGAATCCTTTATCAAACTTGTTCTTACATGAAACAAACTACTTCAAAATGTTTATCAAACTCTTTTACATGTTAAATCCTTTATCAAACTTGTTCTTACATGCCAAACCTCTTCTTAAACTCTTTTAAACATATATATTGTCAAAACCGTGTCTAATGCATATATAGTTATATAAGTAAGGTTGGAAGGACTTAGGATTGATAACTCACTTTATTTCATGTTCCTTGTTTAGTTGTGGACTTAGAGTACCCTGTTGTTAGTCCGAGTGTCGTTTGATCCTTAGTTATCTATTGTGTATATATGTATATGACATAAAAGCTTTTGTCTCAGTTTAATACACTCAGTTATCCAAACAACTTTACTAGTAAACTATAATAGGTATAGTTTAGGAAGTCACTATTCACTATTTCTAGTACAATGAAACATACAAGGAGTCAGTTCATACATGAGTCAATACATACTATTACGAGAAACTAATAGAACATACTATTACGAGAAACTAAGAGAACATACTATTACGAGAAACTAAGAGAACTTACTATTACGAGAAACTAAGAGAACATACTATTATGTGAAACAATGCATACTATACACTATACAAGAGAACCTACTATGATTAGAAACAAAGAAAACATACTACATACTAGACAGAGAGAACATACATTATACTAGTACATACAATACATATGCAAGAATACTATAACATAAATATAAGCCACAGTTTTGGGGTATGGCATCACCTGCCCTGGCTCGTTTTGTATCCAAAGTCTCCTAGAGGGAGAGCATGAATTTGTGTATAGATCTATACTGGATTGACTATCCTACACCTTGTTGTTCGCTACAGTGGGACTTGCAAGTCTACGGGTGCCAAATGTCATTTCTTCCGACGTCTTTCATTGTCGTGTTTTTAGTTGATAGTATGGTACAATCATATCGCATTATACCTTAATACTGTTGGAATAGTGTCTAAGGCTACAACTATACTAGGCAAGTATTTGACCCGGTTGTGCATGGTCCTTTTGGGTTGCCTTCACCATAGCAACTTGATAGGTTGATTTATTAAGAGAGAATAAATATTATTAATATATTATGAGAATAATATAAAGAATAATAATATTGTTATTTGATTAATATAAGTCATAAATTAATTGGTATTAATTTGTTGACTTAAAGAGATTAATTCAATAAGAGGGTATAAACTGTCAATTGTTTGATAGTTAAACTTTAGACTGTAAATCCATATTGGATAGGGGTTGGATGAATTCTAGAAGCTAGGGATAGCTTAAAATCGTCCAAGGCTATCTAAGGAATGGATTTAGATTGCTTTAAGAGAAGATTATCCAACTAGGGTTTAAGCTGTAACCCTTAAGGAGTCTACAAGTATAAATAGACCCTATGGCAAAGGGAAATCGACACTTCATCTAAAGTAGAAAACCCCTGGCCGAATTCCCTTCCCTCTCCTCTCTCTCTCAAATCATCCTCCTTGCTATTTGGTGTTTGTAAGCCATTAGAGGAGTGACAATTGTGACTCTAGAGCTCCAAGACAACAAGATCAAACAAGAGATTCAAAGGTATGATTCTAGATCTGATTTAGTATTGTTATTACACCTAATTAATCATTAGAAGTCTTGGAATCAAAGCATGTTTAATTAGAAATCCTAGATCCAAGCATTAGGGTTTTGCATGCGCACATAGGAAAGTTCTTATGGCTAAAACCCATCAGTGGTATCAGAGCCTAGCTTGGTTTCTATTAAATTGTTGCTTGTTTGTTTGAAACTTAACTGCAAAATTCGATTTTTGTGTTTCTGAGTCATGGACTCGGCGAGTTCCATAGTGGACTCGGCGAGTTGGCCTGACTCGGCGAGTCCCTTGGTGCACTTGGTGAGTCCAAGCGTCAGGAATGGCCAGATTCGGGATTTCTTCATGATTATCTTATGGAAACTTACCTTAATCATATTAGATCAACCCTAATCCGATTTTTTGATATATATGACTATAATCTTGATCTAATTAAAGATATTTATCAACTAATAAAATATTTAATTTCCTTATATGATAATTAATTAATTATTTTGATTAATTTGGTAATTATCTTGCATGAAATCTTGAGTAAATCAAATATAGATAATTAGGGAATTAATTGTTAATTAAAATTATTTGTTATTTGATCCTCCATGTTTTAAATGTTTAAAACTTGTCCTCAAGTTTTGAAATTTACATTTTGTGAATAAAAGTTTTAATTTAGACAATTTAAATTTCACACCCTAGAATTTAAAAGGTTTAAAATACAACCATATACTAATATAATATTACAAGAATAATATATATATGTATGACTAAATATGCTAGTCTTACCGTTAGTAGGCCTCATTCACGAAGCCGATCTATAAGGTGGGTATAAGGTTGCGGCCTATAAAATGGCGCTTAATGGGTGTACACTCACACCCACCGCTTGCTTGATCGGTGGAGGGTCGTTAGCCGAACGGGTAGGATAGGGCAACCTCATCCTCTCATTAAAAGTATAATAAGAAATATAAAGTAACTATATTTTTTTAAAATTTCCCAATCTTAGTTACTTTAGGAAAAGTGAATTGATGCAATCCCATGAAATTACACTTTGCACCCTTGCTAAGAAGTTAGTGGAGCGTGTGTGGTTTACCGGCACACTAGTTGGTTCTAAGCAAAGGTGGCAAAGGGTGATTCATTGTTTATCATAGTCCGATGGAGCGTGTGTGGTCTACCGGCACATCGAATAGGTGATCGTTACAATGAAGGCACCATGTGAATTTGCCTGGTAATTCACACCCGCTTTGTGATCCTCGGTATCCCAGTCACAAACTAGAGGGGCATATCGAGATTTAAACATGCCACTGAATAGTTTCAATGAATCTCACCCGAACCTAGGGATTCTGAATACATTTAGGACTAATAGTTAGGTTTTTGTGGTGGAGAATTAGTGAATCGTCATTCACTTACCTTCATACTATTTGCATGTTGGATTACGGCATCCCTTTTCTAATATGTAAATATTGTTGTTGGATCCTAGCCCTAATTTTTCTTATTGGGTGATAATTAGGGATTCAAATTATAATCTTTGTCCTTTCTAATTGTAGATGTCGAACGCAAACAACGCTGTTGCTACTTCCTTCACATTGATGAGCCTTTTCCAAAAGGTCACCTTCGATGGAACGAACTTTAGCGAATGGATAAGATACATTCACACCATTGCTCGCTATGAGGATAAGGAGTATGTCCTCGATGAGAAGATCGAGAAAATCAACCCTGAAATTGCTACTCAGGCTGAAATAACCGCTTTTGAAACTCATGAGCGCGATGCAACGAAGGTACATTGCATCATGATAGCCACCATGAACTCCGAATTCCAAAAGTCCTATGAGGACATGTACCCGTACGAAAAGCATCAAGACTTATCGGAGAGATACCACCAAAATGCGAGACAAGAGCGTTATGAGATTTTCACTAACATGATTTCCGCTAAGATGGGTCATGGAGAATCTCTTACCGTGCAACTGCAAAAGATGCAAAGGTATGTCGACCGCCTTTGCAAGTTAAATGTTGACTTTGGGGAAGACTTGGCGATCGACATGGTGCTTCACTCTTTGCCTCCGATGTACAATCAATTTAGGATGACCTACCACATGAACAAAGAGGAGGTCACCCTAAGCAAACTCCAAGGTCTCTTGAGGGTCGCTGCGAGCAACTTCAAAGACAAGTCTGTTGCACCAACTCCCAATCCACCTGCTGCTCTTGTCTTGGCTATTGGTCAAGGAACGGGAAAGAAGAGGAAGGCTTCGTCTAAGAACTATCGCAAGGTTAAAGCCCGAGATGGTGCCTCTTCTAGTGGGACCAAAGTTGATCCTGGTAAGCCTGCCCTAACCCTAAGGAGGCAGAGTGTCACCACTGCCATAAGATAGGACATTGGAAGAGAAGCTGCCCAGAGTACCTGCAAGCCATGAAGGAAGGAAAGATCAAGCCATCTTTCGCAGGTATATACACAATTAAATCTAACGATTCTAATCATGCTATTTCTTGGGTTCTTGATACCGGTTGTGGTTACCACATTTGTTCTAATGTGCAGGGACTAAGAAGAAGTAGGGATGTAGAGCAAGGAAGGATCAATCTAATCATGGGGAACATAAGATCGTCGCCTGTGACCAAGATTGGAGTGTATTCTTTAGTGCTTGGGAATAATTTATGTTTAGATTTGAACAATTGTTGCTATTCGCCAGAAATGGCTAGAAACATCATTTCATTTCATGGTTTGTTTAGACAAGGTTTTAGATTTTCTTTTAATAATGAGAATGGTTCTATTTTGGCTTATCTAAATGGTGTCTCTTATTTTGAAGCTACACCAAGTAATGAAATTTATGAAACTGTTATGATTGTTGATAACTTAGGAAATGATGTTTTAAACATAGATTCTTCCAATAGTATGGATAGAGCATCCTTGTGGCATTGTCATCTTGGACATGTCAACAAGAAACGCATAGCCCAACTCCAAAAGGATGGAGTGTTGGAGTCATTCAACCTTAGGGAAGATGACACCTGCGAGTCTTGTTTGCTTGGAAAGATGACTAAATCACCCTTCACGAGTACGTGCGAGAGGGGTGAGGGTCTATTGGACTTAATACATACCGATGTATGTGGACCGTTTAGATCAACCACGAAGGATGGGAACCGCTTTTACGTGACTTTTACCAATGATTATAGTAGATATGGGTATATCTATTTAATCAAGCAAAAGTCAGAAACCTTTGAAAAGTTCAAAGAGTTCAAGAATGAAGTGGAGAATCAATTGGGCAGGAAAATCAAGATGCTTCGATCCGATCGAGGAGGAGAGTACCTAAGTCTTGAATTCCACGATTATGTCAAGGAGTGTGGAATAGTTTCACAATTGACGCCACCTAGGACACCACAATTGAATGGTGTGGTAGAAAGGCGTAATCGAACCTTATTGGATATGGTTCGCTCTATGATGAGTCGTGCTTCACTATCAATCTCTTTTTGGGGGTATGCCTTAGAGACTGCCGCCCATATCCTTAACCGAGTCCCTACTAAGAAGGTTGCCAAAACACCTCACGAAATGTGGACAGGGAGAGCTCCCTCGTTGGCACATATCAAGGTTTGGGGTTGCGAGGCTTTCGTAAGACGAGATACTCACGACAAGCTCGAACCTCAAAGTGAGCGATGTATTTTCATCGGCTACCCGCAGAATTCCTTTGGATATCTCTTCTATAGACCGAAGGTCAATGTTGTCTTTGTTGCGAGGAGAGGAGTTTTCCGAGAGCGAGAACTCATAGGCCAAGGAGACAGTGGGAGGCAAATCGAGCTTGAAGAGATTCAAGAGTCGATAGATGAAGGAACCTCTACCGCTGGCGCTCAACCCAAGGAGGAAACTCCGGTTGAACCGATTGACGACTCCTTACCTCTTAGACGTTCCGATAGAGTTAGAGTTCAAGCACAATTTTATGGTTTTCATATTACTACCAAAGGGGACACATATATTAGTGACGGTACACTAATAAACCTTGATGAACCTAACAGCTATAAGGAAGCCATGGAAGGCCCGGAGTCTGCGAAGTGGAAAGAGGCAATGGATAGCAAGATCCAATCCATGTATGATAACCAAGTTTGGAATTTGGTTGATAATGTGCCCGGACGTAAGACCGTTGGGTGCAAATGGATCTTCAAGAAGAAGACTGACGTGGATGGAAACGTACACACATATAAAGCGCGATTGGTCGCGAAGGGATTTACTCAAACTCCCGGAGTTGACTATGATGAGACCTTCTCACCAGTTGCGAAGATAAAATCTATTAGAGTGATGCTAACGATTTCCGCATTTCATGATTATGAGGTTTGGAAAATGGATGTCAAGATCGCTTTCGTTAACGGAAAGTTGGCTGAGGATGTTTACATGGCTCAGCCAGAAGGGTTTGTGGATCCGAAGCATCCGAATGCTTAGAAATCATCCTATATACAAAAGGATGTGAGTTTACTGTGGTAAACTCACTAGACCGTAAACGCTATGACTGTAAGGTCATTGGACCGTAAACCATAGGACCGTGAACCCATTGGACCGAAAACTCACTAGGTCATGCCATTTGGACAGTAAACTCTTTAGGGTAGTCATACGCCCTATGTGTGCAGTCATATGTGATTGTATCCCTTCAATATAAGAGTTTCCTAGTCTATTAGGGTGTTATCCCTTATAATTAGTTGTTTATACACTAATCAAATACACATACGTGTCATTATATGTTTATTAGTATCTTTGTGTGCTCAAGGTTTCACCTGACACTCTACATCCTATTTCCAAACATACTTCTGTATCACTCACTACAAGTGAGTTCATACCCCTTAATCTACCTTTTAAATGATTTTAAATGCTTTTGTGGGGGGGGGGGGGGGGGGGAATACAAGTTGAAACATTATAGTTATTATATCAATCACATGTGATTAATAACTATCAAACAAATGGATTTGCTATACTTTTAGCTATTTTATGAAACAAACTACTTCAAAATGTTTATCAAACTCTTTTACATGTTAAATTTTTTATCAAACTTGTTCTTACATGCCAAACCTCTTCTTAAACTCTTTTAAACATATATATAGTCAAAACCGTGTCTAATGCATATATAGTTATATAAGTAAGGTTGGAAGGACTTAGGACTGATAACTCACTTTATTTCATGTTCCTTGTTTAGTTGTGGACTTAGAGTACCCTATTTTTAGTCCGAGTGTCGTTTGATCCTTAGTTATCTATTATGTATATATGTATACGACATAAAAGCTTTTGTCTCAGTTCAGTACACTCAGTTATCCAGACAACTTTACTAGTAAACTATAATAGGTATAGTTTAGGAAGTCACTATTCACTATTTCTAGTACAATGAAACATACAAGGAGTCAGTTCATACATGAGTCAATACATACTATTATGAGAAACTAAGAGATCATACTATTACGAGAAACTAAGAGAACATACTATTACGAGAAACTAAGAGAACATACTATAAAAACTATATTTTTGGTTAATGATAGTCACACTTGGGAAAATACACACTTTTACAAGAAACAAACATACTGAACATTTGATGCCTTGGTAGAAGGCTACGTTTAGTTGATAATGTAGGATTTTCTACGAGATACAAACATTTACAAACTTATACATCAAACACTTACGAACATTTTCATACAAACAATGACACTAAAATGCTTATGAACTCACCAGCTTTAAAGCTAATCAAGTCTTTCAAAATAACTTGTATTCTCAGGTCATCAGTAGACAGGTACCGATATCAGGTTTTGAGAAGATGGAGCTCGTTCAAGACTCATCTCTTATTTTGATTTACATTTTTGCTGTCTTATAAACTTCAAAGAACACACTTGTATTAAATTATATTATTAACTGTTGGGTTGAAGATTTGTTCAAGGGTTGCGTCTTTGGGCTCAGCTATTTCTTTATTTATTTTGTATTCCGGTTTGGGCCTGTCCAACCGAGAGCCCATTATGTTTATTATATAAGTATATTCTTGCATGCATATTAGGTTAACGATTGATCTAGAGCATAACGATAGTATTTACAGATTTCTTTGATCGTTCTTGTAAACCTACCAATCCTCTACAGTTGATGTTCTTAATCGAGCTCTTCTGAGGATTTTGTTTTAATCATTCGACACGTTTGATTCACTCTTGCCTTGTTCTTATTTTCGTGTTCTTGCTGTTTTATATTTACTTACCTGTTTAAGATCTAATCGATCTTCAAAGATTAAAGTTTTAATCTCATCAATTGGTATCAGAGCAGGAGACTATGTAATCGATACACATCTTTTCTGTGAAAAGGTTTCAATTAGGGTTTTTCCGCAACTACCGATATTTATTGAGCCGTCATCTCATTATTGACGTATCTTCATATTTATTGTTTTGCCCTAATCTGCTTTATTACAAGTCTGATCTTTGAACAGGTTTTTCGATCATAATGGACGAGTCGCAATCAAATCCTATCAATATTTCCAACAGCATCGGTTCAACCATGAAGATTCCAATCCTATATACCCATGACTATGATGTCTGGGCGCATCACTTCGAAGACTACGTGATAGGATCTGAGGATAATGGATACCTCATATGGGAAGCTATCATTAATGGACCTTTTTCTCATTCTGCAACGTCCAGGATTATCAAAACTCAAAAGGAGTACAATGATCTGCTGAAGGATGTTAAAGATATCGCACAAGATGAAAAGGATAAATTCCAGTGCAATATCAAGGCGTTAAGATTGATAAGATTCGCCCTTCAGTCCGACACCTTCAGGTTGGTCAGCTCATGCACGACGGCAAAGGAAGTTTGGGATAGACTTCGTGAACTGTACTCTACAGACGAGGATCTTGAACATTCTATCCAAACCTTGCTCTTATCTAAGTTCGGAGAATTCAGGAAAGGAGCAGAAGAAACAGTGACCCAGACGTTCGACCGCTTTAATCATCTTCTCAGCAGGATGATCAAACATGACATCGAAAGGAAGCTTATCGAGCAGAAGGTTACGTTCTTAAATGGTCTGAGGTCTGAATGGAGAGCAGTGGTGTCTACAGTCAAAGCCCATGAGCAGTTTAAATCATACTCTTTGGCGAAACTGGTGGGTATTCTCAAGTCCCAGGAGAAGATTGTGCTGCAGGAGAAGAACGTTGTTTCAAGCCTTGGTTCGCTGGCCCTCCTATCAAAAAAGTAAAGCTGTGATGGAGGAGGAAGACCTCAACTTGGAGGAGTATGACCTCACGTCTGAGGATTATGCTATGATGGTGTTTAACCCCAAGAGGTTCATAAAGAAGAGATTCCCCAGCAATAAAAACCGAAACTGGCAGGGGAGTTATAGTTTAGAAAAAGCTAACAATGAACCGAAGGTTGAAGAGCCCAAGAAGGAACCGAAGGTGGATGGTGATTCTGGAGTAAGCTGTTACTACTGTGGTGGGAAAAACCACTATGCTAAAGATCATGTCCTTAAAAAGATGGCTGAAAAGGATGATGAAAAGGATGAGGAAGCTGTGCTGCAGAAAAGGCTTGATGAGATGAGAAAGAAGAAATCTACCGCTAACCCTTCCATGAATGCTCTTATTGTGCAGGGTTCGGTTGCTGATGACTGAGTTCGGTAGCGTGGAAGTTTGGTCTACCGACTCAGAAGACGATGAAGTGAGGAAGCCTACTCATGGAAAGGCTTATGTGGCAAAGGAGGAGAGCAGTGGAGGAAGATGCTTCATGGTGTCTGATGTATCTCAGATGAGGGGATACAACACTGATGGTGGAAGCGATGAACCGAAGGGGCAGGAGGACATGTGCTTTACGGCAAAACCACTCAGCCAGCAGTTCAATGAGCTTGATGAACTGATAAAGGAGGTACAATCGGTTTTCATTTCATTTAAAGTACCACAGTCATCATATGAGAAAGAACTAAAAAATGTTAATACAAGAATTTCTCATCTAGATAGTAGCTTAACTCAAACTCGAGTCACCAATTCTAACCTAACTGATCAATTAAGCAGGGTGTCTTCGAAGAGTGAGGAGCGGCGTACGTGGATTGAGTTGAAGGAGTCTGAATTAGTTAAAATTAAAGACGAAAACATTTATTTACAAAGAGACAATTTAAAGTTGTTAAAACAACGGAATGTTTTTTGTTTAATTGCAAAACGTCTTTATTCTAATATTACTCAGCTTCACTTGGACTGTGAAATAGGCCAAAAGATCCATCGCATGATTTTGCCCTTCCTTGAGTTTAAGGAGGATGAAATTGATGCCGAAGCTTATAACTGTGAGAGTGTGATATCATCTGACGATGTCAATCCGACGTACATGTATGGACTGGACAAAATTGAGTCCATTAAATCCAAGGACCACAAGGACATGCTTAAAAACCTTTTGGATGAAAATGATAGACTTAAACTGAGAACCGAAACCATACAAAAATTTGACTCTTTAAACGCCAACGTAAGCTCAGAAAACAAAATTGATGTTGAAAATGCATCTGAGCTTAACGAGGACGACAACATGAGTGAAATTTCTGTAGAGGACACGGTTGACTGCTCAGAATTTGTAAAAAGCGAACCTGCAAACCACAAGAATCTAATTTCTGAAAACTCAGTGGAGTTCGCTCGATTGTCCCAACAAAAGTCCCCGATCATAGCAGAGAAAGCAGTTGTGTATCAAAAGGTCAGGACCACTCCAAATCAAGTATACAAGGTTACTGGAGTAACCGAACATCAGACGGCTGAACTCACAACTATTGTAAACGAAGACAATGTTGATGGCTGTGATGAGTACTTCTGGTCAGCTCCAATAGATAATGCAAACGAAACAGTAGGCTTATCTGAAAGAACCTCTTGGATGAGTAAAGGTAGATACATACCTGAACCCTTGAACAAGCCAAATAATTTCGATGAGCCAAGCACCAGTGGTACGAAAGACATTCCTCAGGAGAATGAATGTTCGGCAAAAGAAGACGTTCCCTCTACTTCCTCAGTTCAAAGTGAAACTCCTACAGTTCAAAATGAACCAGCCAAGGAGAAACCGAAAATGAAAGCTAATATTCATCATCAACCGAAGCAGATGAGGAATAAGAAACGTGAAAGGAACCAAAGATACAGGAAGAATCTCTCTGAAAGGAGGCAATTCTGGCAATCCCAGAATGCATACTTCTCACATCAAGACAAGAATCTGAAGTATGAAAACAATCCTGTCGGAAAGCCTGAGAGCCCCAACAACCGAAAGCCAAGGTTCGGTTCACAAGAGAATACCAACCGAAAGCAAAGGTTCGGTTCTGAGAATGACTTCAACCGAAAGCAAAGGTTCGGTTCAAAGAACGATTCCAACCGAAAGCAAATGTTCGGTTCTGAAGTCAAAAGAGATCAAAACTCTAAGGTCAGTCCCTCCAATGATCAAAAGCAAAAGGGTCACCTAGAGTCTCCAGCCAAGAAGTCCTCTCAATCTAAACCCACTCCTTCTAGTTCATCTAATTCTTCTACTTCTACCAATTCATCTCCATCCTGCTCTAAAGCTCATTCTGTTCATTCTCAAAAATCTCATTCATCGGCTGAACAAAAGGGTAAACAGAAGGTTTCTACATCCACACCAGAGTCTAAACCGACCGCACCCAATCCTAATAAAATAAAAGTTTTTACCATTAAAAAGAAAGATGAAACAACACTTATAAAACGAACATATCTTGTTGACATCTGTCTTACTGTTCCTGTTCCCATGAAAAGCTCACGTGGATCCAAGAAACTTTGGGTTCCTGAATCTGCTTAATTTTTGCAGGTTATAAGTGACGAGCAGTTCGACGAAGAATGGTACATCGATAGTGGCTGCTCACGTCACATGAAAGGGAGGAAAGAGGAGCTCAGGGAATACAGATCTCTTACAAATGGTGGCAATGTCAAGTTTGGAAACAATTCTTTCGGCACCATAAAGGGATACAGAATGATAACTAATGGTGATTTCACTATAAGGAAGGTGGCTTATGTGGAAGGACTCCAACACAACCTCATCAGTGTATCTCAGCTTGTCGGAGGTATAGGTCTCAAAGTCTCATTCGATGATGAAGGTTCTGAAATTATTGAGAAAAAGACAAAGAAAGTAATTCTCAAGTCGGAGCGTAAGGGTGAAATGTTTCCTCTAAACCTTAAACCCATCAAAGGAAACCCAACTATATGCTTGTTATCAAAAGCTCAATCTGACGAAAGCTAGTTCTGGCACCGAAGACTCTCTCATCTCAACTTTAAAGATATCAACCGACTTGTAACTGGAGGTCATGTTAGGGGTCTTCCATTGCTCAAGTTCGATAGAGATCATTTGTGTGCTGCATGCAAAATAGGGAAGCAGAGTCGTCAAAGTCATCCATCTGTAATTAACACAAAAGTTGTTGAACCACTCGAATTACTTCATATTGATTTGTGTGGTCCTTCATCTATCGAAAGCATCGGTGGTAGCAAGTATATTCTTGTTATTGTTGATGACTTTTCACGATTTACATGGGTGTTCTTTCTAAAGCTCAAATCTGAAGCGACTCATAAGCTGAAAGTGTTCATCAAGCAGATAGAAGTACAGCTCAAGAAGGTCGTTCGCAACATCAGGAGCGATAATGGTCTGGAATTCAAGAACAGGGAATTTGAAGAATTTCTAGCAGAAAAGGGAATTAGTCACAACTTCTCAGCTCCCTACACACCTCAACAGAACGAAATTGTCGAAAGACGAAACCGATCTTTGTGTGAAGCTGCCCGAACTATGCTAAGTTTCGCTTCCTTACCTCTTTATTTTTGGGCTGATGCTATTTCTGCTGCTTGTTTTACACAGAACAGGTCCTATCTCAACAAGCGATTCACGCTCACACCTTATGAGATACTAAACAACAGAAAGCCCAATGTGAAATTTTTCCATGTATTCGGCTCACGGTGTTTCATCTTCAACTCTAAAGAACACTGCAACAAGTTCGATGTCAAAGCCGACGAGGGAATCTTTCTGGGCTACTCTCTCACATCCAAAGCATACAGAGTCCTGAACAAGCGTTCGAGAAAAATTGAAGAGACCTATTACGTGACTTTTGACGATAGCTATGTCAAAAAGCTACAGGCCAAAGAAGACACAACTGGGGAAATTTTTCCTCAAACTGGCCAAGTCACAGTCTCGATCGCCAATCTATACGAGAAATTTCTAGAGCTCTTTGACGAACCAGAGAAAGTTTCTCTCTCAGAAGCAGGTGCAGCAGACAACAAGGTTGACCACATGAAGTAGATTGTCGAAGAAGCTGCAAGGAGAATGAATGAAGGAGGATCGACTTCTGATGAACCTCTATCCAACGATGCTTCAGTCGAGGGGGAGCCAAGCTCACAAGTCGAGGGGGAGCCAAGCTCACATGTCGAGGGGGAGCCAAACTCTACAACTGCAACCGAAAGTGCTTCTCCAACCGAAGGTGCATCAACGCCTGCAAGTCCAACACCACAAGAAACCTATGAACCTCAAGTTTCTCAAGGCTCATCAATTGAGGGGGAGCATGATGATATGACGCTTGACTACAATAGCCAATCCGAGCCAGAAGAAATGATTAATGTTGAATTAGACCCAACCTTTGATCCAAATTATCCTCCTCTTACCAAATGGACCAGAGATCATCCTATCTCTCAAGTGGTTGGTGATGTCTCTGAAAAGGTTCTGACCCGATCACAACTGAAGGAAAAACAGACATCCTTATTTTCAAAGGTTGAGTTTTGTATGTTTAACTCATTCGTATCAAAAGTTGAACCGAAGACAGTTAACACTGCTCTCGATCACTCTGATTGGGTTCAAGCAATGCAAGACGAACTGAACGAATTCGAAAGGAACAAAGTCTGGCGCCTCATTCCAACTCCTCCAGATGCCTCGGTTGTTGGTCTCAAATGGGTCTTTAGGAATAAAATGGACAAGGAAGGGAATGTTATAAGGAACAAAGCTCGTATGGTAGTAAAGGGATACTGTCAGGAGGAAGGGATTGATTATGAAGAGGCTTTCGCTCCTGTAGCTAGGCTGGAATCTGTAAGAATATTTCTTGCTTATGCGGCCCACAAAAACTTTGAAGTTTTCCAAATGGACGTGAAGTGTGCATTTCTTAATGGAGAACTCGAAGAAACCGTGTATGTGGAGCAACCTCCTGGGTTCGTGAACGAGAAGTATCCAAACCATTGCTATATTCTGGATAAAGCTGTGTATGGCCTTAAACAAGCTCCGAGAGCCTGGTATGAAACGCTAACTAAATTCTTAAAGATGTCTAAATTCAAACAAGGTTCGGTTGACCCAACCTTCTTTCGCAAAAAGGAAGGTAACCACCTTATGATAGTTCAAATTTATGTCGATGACATTATCTTTGGCTCTACGAATCCCAGCTTAACAGCTGAATTCAGAAAGTTGATGGAGACTAAATTTGAAATGAGCTCAATGGGTCCTATTAACTTTTTCCTTGGTTTAAATATTAGACAGGGACCCGAAGGCATCTTTATCAATCAGGAAGCTTACACGAAGACTCTCCTAGCAAAGTTTGGTATGATGGGAGACTCCAAAGTCAAAGTCCCAATGGCATTCGGCACCAAGCTATCTCCATCCCTAGACAAACCGGCTGTTGATATCACGCTCTATCGTCAAATGATAGGCTCACTAATGTATCTTACTGCTAGCAGGCCTGACATCATGTTTTCTATGTGTTATTGTGCTCGATTTCAGGCAAACCCACACGAACCTCACATGCTTGCAGTGAAGAACATTTTACGCTATCTCAAGCGAACCACCTCCTTAGGTCTTTGGTATCCTTCCAACTCAGGCTTCTTCGTTCAAGCCTATTCAGATGCTGACCTTGGAGGATGTGGACTCGACAGAAAAAGCACCACTGGTGGTTGTCAATTCCTTGACGGGAAGTTGGTCAGCTGGCAATCCAAGAAACAAACGTGCGTGTCGTTGTCTACTGCCGAAGCGGAATACATAGCCGCTGCATCCTGCACCTCACAAGTGATTTGGATCCAGAGTCAACTTCGAGACTATGGACTCAATATGAAGAAGATCCCACTATATTGTGACTTTGAAAGTGCAATTAGGATCTGTCATAACCCAGTGCAACATTCTAAAACCAAACACATAGCACTGAGGTATCACTTCATCAAAGATCACGTGGAAGATGGAAACGTCAAAGTTCACTTCGTAAGAACCACTGATCAACTGGCTGACGTCTTTACCAAAGCTCTTCCTGAAGCATCATTCCACAGAATATTGCAAGGGCTAGGTATGATGGAATCAGAGTCAGTACCTCACACTACCTCTCAACCTCCAACGTAAGAAGCGAAACCAACCGAACGTATGGGTTCGGTTAAAACCATCTGACTCGCTCATCACTTCAAAGGTAGTTTTTCTTGGTTGTATATTTCTTGTACAAAGTTGTTTATCTTATTGTTAAATGTATTTTCTGATTGAATGTCTAAATTCCTTGGTTTCTTAAAATTTTCCAAAACCGAAACCTACCGAAGGTTCGGGTTCGGTTTTTCAAAATTTTCTGGAACCGAAACCAACCGAACGCTCGGGTTCGGTTTTTCAAAATTTTCTGGAACCGAAACCAACCGAACGCTCGGGTTCGGTTTTTCAAAATTTTCTGGAACCGAAACCAACCGAACGCTCGGGTTCGGTTTTTCAAAATTTTCTGGAACCGAAACCAACCGAACGCTCGAGTTCGGTTTTTCAAAATTTTCTGGAACCGAAACCAACCGAACGCTCGGGTTCGGTTTTTCATAATTTTCTGAACCGAAACCAACCGAACGCTCGGGTTCGGTTTTTCAAAATTTTTCCCAACCGAAACCAACCGAACGTTCGGGTTCGGTTTTTCATATTTTTTTCAAAGTTTTTTTTAAGTCTTATTTTTTTTACTTATTTTTTTATTACTTATTTCTTTATTTTTTTTCTTTATCTTTAATAAATCTCAAAAACTCCAAAAATATTTTTCTTTTTCTTGTTGTTTGTTCGTTCGTTTATGGGGGTATAAATGTTGGATTAATTAATTGTCCCTAGAAGCATGCTGCTGTATGTGTCCCAAGCCTCATAAGATTTTGAATAATAGCCTTCATGACCTGGTATAAACAAACCTTGTCTTCCCAATAAGGCTACCACATTTATTCTAATCGTGAGCTACCTCATTCTCTTCTCACATGAGTTAAGAGTTTTCTGCTTGGTCCTTCTTTTCGCAGCAGAGGTACTTTAATTTCTTACACCATCTCCATTACATTTCTCCATCACATTCGTTTCATCAACGTAACCCTTGAGACTCTCAGCAATTCCTATTGAGGTTTATGGTTACACAACATCTGTGTTTATGATCTTAGTTTCGTGTCACTACGAGCTGAGTGAAACCCAAAATTCAACACCAAATCTGAATTGACGGTGATCAATTAATTTGCTCAAGTTTTCACCAAAGAATTGACGGATGTACCTTCATGAAATCTCAAATTTTATTTTGTGTGATTCCTATGAAATTGTTAAACACCATGACATTTCTTCCCTTGGGATCCAGTTATTTTTTTTTTTTTTTTGAGATTTTATATTTTCCAAGCCAATTTAATATTAATTCCCACCTACTTGTTCAACAGACTACACCGGTCTCACAAGTACTTTGATCACTTTCTTTCTTATTTCAAGATTAGAATTAATGCATCAAAGCGAAAGCCACCCTAAGGTAGCCTAATTAAAAGAAGCCTTTCAACATTTCTTAAAAAGTGATTGATCGTAATTCAACGGGAATCCACATTAACACTTTAAGGTCTCTCTTGACCTTGAAGGAAGAGATTCGTGCCCGGGATCATCAGTTTCGTGTCATTATTGACATCACAGTAAATCCTAAAAAGAGTTGCTTTATTTCTTTTCTTTTTACACTCTTAGCACGAAAATCATTGATTTTCCAAAAATCTATTACTAATTAATTTCAGGCTAATTTATTGCATTGGTGGTTAATAATTAAGACGTGGTCAACAATCCTCCACGTGGGCAGTTTATTCAAAAGATGCCATTCAAAATGATAAGACGAAGGGTTGCTGAATCAGGCGGGAAAATTAAAAGGATTGAATTTTAACCGGTAGTAAAAAGGGGCGCGTGTGAATTTGAAACGTCTACTCTTTTACTGACAAAGTGGACGCGTGTGCGAAATCCAAGCGACATCCCTCTGGCACTTAAAGGCGCGTGAGGATTTGAAACGGTTTTCTTCTGAAACGGCGCTTGTTGGGCGGCGTGATCCTAGGAATCTGACACTCTCTCTCCTACGTGATCATCACACGCCTCAACTGTCACGCATCTGTCATTCAGGAAACCTTTTCGTATTTCCATAGAAGATTTGAACATATTTTTCTCTCTCCTTACAAATCACTATAAAAGGAAGTCTCCACTCCCATTACCTCTTTACTGCCTCCGAAATTTCAAGAGAACAAAAACTCCCAAAAGCTTTCATGTTCATCATCTTCTTCAATCTTCAACAATGGCAGAATCATCTTCCGTCCATGCTACCTCACAAATCCTTCCTATTCGTCCACAACAATGCCTGGTGATCGATCTAAACCCTCTGGCGTACGACTCTTACATGTCGCCGATCATCGAGTGCCTGAAGTACTCCCAAATCGCTCCAGCTCTCTCCAGGATTGAGTCTGTGCCAATGGTGGTTTTCTCGCAGGTGTATGCGACTGCCTATTATGACAAAGCCGTCGAGCGGGTGTTCTTCGAGGTTGCTGATCTTAAGACCTCTATTTATCGACAGCGATTTGGCACTTTAATTGGTTTGGCTGCTGACCCATCGAGAATTAATCCGGAGACGATTCCGATTGGGCATCTTTACAACATGTTCTATAACATGGGGTACACGGAGGCGCTTGTCTCCGTCGCAAAGTTCAAGAAGTCCTGCTTGCCGCCGCAGTGGAATAGCATGTTCACAGTCCTCTTCAAGGGCTTGTCTGAATGGAGCTCAGGATCTGACGGTGCTAGTCGACTGTTCTTGTCGATTATGTACGCAGTTTACAACAGCGTCAACCTCGACTTTGGGTTGGTCCTCTGGCAACAGCTCATCAGAGCCTTTCTTCTTCATCACGACATTCTGAGGTGTCGTTTGCACGGTTCTGGATTCTTATCACCAAATGGGCGATGGATAAGTTGGATATACCCACTGCTGCTGGTGCAGTGATGTCTTCGGTTGGTACTTTTCATACCACCAAGATAATCGTTTCTGATGCATCCAGGTTCTCTTTCATTGGCTCTATTCCGGAGACCATGTATGGCGACGTCCCATCCGACAGCAGGATCATCCGGACGATCAAAGAGTTCAAGGCATCTGGTCCTAGGGAACTTACACCGGAAATGCTAAAGTCCATCCATGATGCTGACAAACCGGTGCCTAGGGGCAAAAAGGCGGACAAAGGGAAGCAAGCGACCAAAGCTCCTAAGGGTCCTTCTCTCAAGAAGAAGAAACAGACAAAAGCTGCACAGTCCCCACAGCCGAAGAGGAGGAAGACTCAACCGAAGCGCAAGCTTGTTATTCCCTCTTCTTCGAGTGACTCTGAAGGCGAGAGTTCGGACTCGGACGGCTCTCAAAGAGGCGAAACCCCTCCAAGAGGCAACACCCCACCCCGATCTCCTACCCCAGATATGGAAATCCACAACTCACCCATTCCTTCACCTACTCAAACAATTCCTACTTCCATTCCCACCATAAACCCCACTACCACTATTCCTCCAACCTCTTTCCCTATACCACCACCCATTTTCACAACTGCAACCGAAACACCACCTGTAACCGAAACCCCACCCGTAACCGAACCACCTCAAACCGAAACCCAGCATACAACCGAACCTACCCACACTCAACCAACACCCGAAACTACCCCACCCCACACTCAACCTGAATCCACAAAACCCATAACACCCCCAGCTTCACCACCCCCACCATCTCCAGATCATGCCTCTGATGGAGATAACCCGTTCCTAGGCGGTGATCACATGACCTTCGATTCGGTCTATTTTAGTCCGTTTCAGGTTCAGAGTGATGAAGAGGATGATGCTCCAGTGACAAAGAAGCATCTTAAGGAGCTCAATGAGAAGGTTGACTTACTTCTCGCCTCATCTTCCAACCAACAGTCCTCTCTATCTGAAGCTGCACTTCAGAAGATTGTTGATGACTTCTCCAGGGCTCAGCATGATTCGGTAGCCTCCGCCACTGCCGCCATAGACGCCTCTACCAAAGCCTGTGAGGCTGCGACCGCAAAAGTCGATAAACTATTCTCAGACGCCTCTTCTCTGTTGAAGTCATTACAGGAGAGTGCGGATTCTACCAAGACAACTTTGGAACCGATTGTTCAACAATTGGCAAAGTTCGTCTCAACGGAGTTGACCTCGTTCGCCAACCTTCGTCAATCAATAATCGACGACAACTCGGCCCTTCGTGCCTCCATTGATGAGCGCCTCGCTAAGCTTCAGGAGGATCTCGCAGCTGAGAACTCATTGATGGACGTTCTGGCAAGCAAAACCACCGCCCTAAAGGTCAAGAGCACTCAGCTATCAAACTCTCAACAACAGCTTGAAGCTCTTCGATCCGAAAGGGAGGTCATCAAGACATGTGTTTCGGATGTACACGCTGCCTTATCAAACATCCTCGAAGCATACGATCCAATTCTAAACCATTCGGTGAGGCGAACCCTTGCTGAAAAGCTTTCTCCTGCCATGGACCTTCTCAGCAAAATCGAAGGCCTACCTAGTTTCGTGTCCAATCCGAAACAAGGGGGAGAAGAGAAGAAGACTGGATCGAAACCACCTCCTTCCTCCAAAGCTACTCACACAACCGAGCCACCTCCGACTGGTCAAGCTTCGGGTTCGGGTGTGAAGGACAAAGGGAAAAACATAGCTGAGGAAGAAGATGAAGATGAAGATAAAGAAACCATTGCTGACATGTTGAAACGAAAGAACAGTCGCAATGTTGATGAAGATGTTAATCGTGTGACGCGAGAGGCTGAAGAAGCAGAACGCAAGCAGAAGGAAGCCAACGATCTCCTTGAGAGCAGGAAGACTCTCTTCCCTGCCTGGACTCGGGAGCGAATGATCAAAGAGGCCATAGACACTCCTAGCATCTAATGGCTCGAGCCGGTGATTTCGTTCGACTGCAATAGTTCTGTCGATTCGCAGTTCGACATGCCGTTGACTCGAAAGGCGTTTATCTTCCACGCCTTCTCAAATATTTATGAAGTCCCTCCTCCGAACCTTGAGGTTGATAGGGAGCTCATCGACTTCTATCTGAAGGCTACTCGTCCTCAGTATCTAACTTGGAGCGCCCAGAAGATAGTGAACGTTCGGGTATTGAAGCCTTATACCGAAAGGAGATTCATTAATGTTCGGTTCAAGGTGATTCGAGGATCTGCAAGAACTGCACATCATATCTCCATGGCAGATCTACCGAACTTAAATCCTCATGATTAGATTGTTTTGCATAACATCCTCTTGACGAAGGAAGCTGAATATGGTCCGATCATAGACCATCTCAAGAGGATGATTGTCTGTTATATCATGGAGGTAGCCCTTATGGATCAGGAGGTAGCCACTGTCTTCAAGAAGAAACCGAAGATAGCTCCTGTGGGATCGGCCAGTGATCTCAATCAGATGAAAATGGGCAAGATCGACCCGAGACGCAATTCGGTTATGTTCACTAGAGTAGAAGGACAGAAATGTCTCTTTGCTTTAGCTGACAAACATCTTTACACCACTACTTGTCTAGAGCACGTGTTTTCGATCGTACGAAGGTGTAAAGAGAATGCAGCGGATGATGTTAAGTACTTCAATGACATGATTCAGTGGTACATCAGGTTTAGGCAGACGATTTTGGCTCTTATCTCTCGTCTGTTTAACACCGTGAAGAAGAAGGTACCTGCCTCCGCTGCTGGCCCAAGTATCAAGTGAAGATCTCGCTCCAATTGACGCAAAGGGGGAGATTGTTGGGTTGAAGATTTGTTCAAGGGTTGCGTCTTTGGGCTCGGCTATTTGTTTATTTATTTTGTATTCCGGTTTGGGCCTGTCCAACCGAGAGCCCATTATGTTTATTATATAAGTATATGCTTGCATGCATATTAGGTTAACGATTGATCTAGAGCATAACGATAGTATTTACAAATTTCTTTGATTGTTCTTGTAAACCTACCAATCCTCTACAGTTGATGTTCTTAATCGAGCTCTTCTGAGGATTTTGTTTTAATCATTCGACACGTTTGATTCACTCTTGCCTTGTTCTTATTTTCGTGTTCTTGCTGTTTTATATTTACTTACCTGTTTAAGATCTAATCGATCTTCAAAGATTAAAGTTTTAATCTCATCATTAACGCAATGGATGATGTTGTTACTTGTTTACTATTATGCTTTGTTGTGATACTATACATGACGTGCTCTGCCCTCGAACGTTTCCGCCGTTCCAGTTTAAGGGTGTGACAAATTGGTATCAAAGCATTGTTTATAGTGAATCGAGTATATATACCCATAAAAGATATACAAAATATAAACACAATGAGATTAAAATACTCTGACCAAGAGTTTATACTTTTAAATAATAAAATATTTAACCAAGTATACCTACCTACATTCATACTAAAATCAGTGTCACTAGGACCGAACAAAAGTATTACGATTGTTAGACAACACAATTAGACTTAGAGACATATAGTCAAACCTAGGAAGGATATAGCCTGATCAACTATATTTTCCGATGAGTGACTAGCATGTGCCTAAGAGTGGTTGTGAGGTTGCAACAAGTCTAAAAACTTACCAACACTACTACAATGAAAACATTAGAACATAACATAAACCTAAAATACTATAAGAGTATTTTGTGTTACTATAATTACTTATTTAAGAACTAAAAAGGTCTTTATTGGTAGGTCAATAGTTGCTAACTGGATACACTAAGGTTATATGTGACTAGGATATCATAGACTTAGAATCTGTGATCTTTGCTTTACTTCCTGTTCCTTGTTTGGTTGCGGATTTCGAGTTAGGGTCACTTATTCGAAGTTCTATCCTTTTTTTATTACATGTAACTGGTATGCACTATGCAAGCATTGAAGTAACTAATAAAGATCATCTTATAATTATCTAATTAGTATGTCTATTAATTATTTCTTATACCCCTTTTCTCGCATAGATATAATGGCTGGATTCCATCCCCACGGTGACCCATACTTCATAAACCAAGGCAATGCTGGATGGCTTGAAGCAGAGCCAGAAGATGATCATCCCCTTTGGATAATCACCTCGCAGAAGGCTTCTCGGAGGATTCTGATTTTGAACTGGATGTCAATAACCTACCCCTAGTGGCTCAAATCCCTAATGTTAACCCTCGTCCAACATTTGAAGGTACCACACCTCTGTGGGAAACAAACTTGAACAGATGGAGCCATGAACAGGGTCAACCCTTACCTTACAACGAAGATCGAAGATCTATAATTTAAGCAAGGGTGGCTCAGCTGACCGAGTCCTGCCCATTATGGTCTACAAGATTGCTCAGAATGATGAGCAAGGTCGATCAGCCATCGAACGAGTCATGGAAATTGATGCCAATTTGGACGTTAACACGGTCCGCATTCGCCATCTAGAAGAGGCTCTAGATGGGACTAGTAGAGCCAATGAGGTTCTACAGAGAGATCTTGCTGCAACCCAAGCTGAAGTCAGGGAACTTCGAGCTCGGTAGGCAGCATATGAAAGGCGCATGAGAGACATGGAGCGCCATATGTCAGAATCAAGGACTCATTCTAGTGGTTCTCGTCATAGATAGAGCCTACTCAACTTTCTCTTCTGGATATAACTTAGTTTATGTAAAAACTCTAGTTTAATTTCCTATCTTTGTGAAGACTTTGGATCTGTTAAGTCTTGATTAGGTCGTAGTTCTGTCAAAATTTTCCCATCTTGGTTTGATGTAAGACCTACTTCTAGGTCATTTTTCCCGAACTTGTTACATATGTAATACCAGTATTATTGATAGATATCTAATCTCATGGAAATTTTTATCCAAATGCTATCATCTTTTTAGTACTAGATCTACATTCAACCATACTATTCAATTGTGTTATTAGGCTATGCAGAGTTAGTCCATGAGTCACACTCATCATTTCTCTCTATGAAATTCTTACCAGTATCTTCATCTTTGTAAACTTTTAGTTAAAAGATTCCTCAGTGCCGATCAACGAGACGCGATCCTCGGATAACTCCAATACCACCACCACCTCCTTCACAAATCGATACGGAAGCTCTAAATGTTGCAGTAGCTACGGATGTGGCAACAGCCATGGCTCAATATCACTCTACCAGTACCAACAGAGGTGGAACACCTATTCATTCTACTCAAGGTCAGGTCCTCGTGCTCTCGAGAGAGTGCTCCTACAAGGACTTTACCAATTGCAAGCCAATGACCTTTAAAGGGACTAGCGGAGTCATTGCCCTCTCACAATGGTTTGATAAGACAGAGTCAATCTTCGAGATCTGCTCATGCCTAGAAGGGAGCAAGGTCAAATTTGCTGCTTGCACCTTCGAGGAAAAACCCCTGACGTGGTGGAATAGCCATGTCAAGTCACTAACTCTAATAGTGGCAAATTCTATGGGCTGGGAAGCTCTGAGAGAGCTTATGATTGAAGAATACTGCCCGAGGGGCAAAATCCAGAAACTAGAACAAGAACTATTGAGCCTAACCATGAAGGGCTTCGACATTGTTTCCTATACCGCTAGATTTTGCGAGCTGGTGGCCCTATGACCCAACATGGTTCACACGGAGGGAAAGAAAATAGAGAGGTACATCTGGGGACTGGTGCCTCCATTCCAAGGGAATGTCTTGGCTTCAAACCCCACTACATTCGATAGTGCCAATCGGTTGGCACAATGGCTCATTGACCATGGGGTCCGTACCGTGTCAACAATAACAACCCTAGCCATCTCAGAACTCTCAAAAGCCATTGCCAGCAAGCAGAAATTCTAGGATGATAAGAAGAATCAAGAAGCTGCCAAAAAGCAGCAGGTCATGGTGGTTCGTGCTGCGATAGCACCTTCCGTTGCTACTCCGATGAAGCAGTACGCGGGGAGTTTGCGGAAGTGCAACATACGCAGCTTCCACCATACGAGAACCTGTTGGGAAATGCAGTGTTCTAACTACAACAGGAAAGGGCACACTGCCCGTTTATGCAAATCTCTGGCAAGGCCAATCAACCAAGTCCCCATCGCTAGTGTGGGCCAGGCTTGCTACGGTTGTGGCGAAGTGGGCCACTACAAAAGGAACTGCCTGAAGGCAGGGAATGCCAGTGTAGTAGGAAGAGTTTTGGCTATAGGCCACGAGGAAGCAGTTGCCAACCCCACAGTGGTCACTGGTACGTTTCTCCTCGATAACTCTTATGCATGCATTCTATTTGATAGTGGAGCGGAGAGGAGTTTTGTGAACCAAACGTTTGCTCACTTACTTAAACAAAAACCATGAGCACTTAGAGAACCGTTCACCGCAGAAATGGCTAACGGTAAGACTGAGAGCACTAGCAGTATATACATAGGATGTACTCTAACTCTAGATAGCCATTCATTTTCAATCGACCTCATGCCGGTCTCAATTAAACGTTTCGACGTCATTATTCGCATGGATTGGTTGATTCTACGTCATGCCGACATCATGTGTTTTGAAAAGGATGTTCGCCTTAATCTGCCGTCTGGCGAAACTCTAGTAGTCTATGGCGACAAACCCGACACGAACCTTCGTATCATCTCGAGTATTCAAGCCCAGAAGTACTTGCAAAAGGAATGTCACGCATTCCTTGCTCATGTTGTAGATGTGAGCCAAGAGATGAAGGACATTAAGAACATCCAAGTAGTACGCGATTTTACCGACATCTTTCTAGAAGAACTCCCATGATTACCTCCACAATGTCAAGTCGAGTTCAGAATCGACTTAGTTCTAGGGGCTACCCCAGTAGCCAAATCGCCCTATCGTCTAGCACCTGCAGAGATGCAAGAACTGTCCGGTCAACTTAACGAATTGCTCAACAAGGGCTTTATAAGACCAAGCTTCTCACGCTGGGGAGCTCCGGTCTTGTTCGTCAAGAAGAAAGACGGATTGTTTCGTATGTGTATCAACTATAGGGAACTCAACAAGCTTACCATTAAGAATCGTTACCCTCTGCCTCGCATAGATGATTTGTTCGACCAATTGCAAGGGAGGATTACTTATCAAAGATAGATCTGAGATCCGGGTATCACCAGTTACGAGTGCTTGAGGAGGATGTTCCGAAGACAGCCTTCCAGACTCGTTATGGACACTACGAGTTCGTAGTGATGCCATTCGGATTGACCAATGCGCCCGTTGTATTCATGCACTAAATGAATAGGGTATGTCGTCCTTACTTGGATCAGTTCGTCATCGTCTTGATAGATGACATACTTATCTACTCTCATAGTAAGGAAGAGCATAGTAAGCATCTACGTCAGATCTTGGAAATATTACGATCAGAGAAGCTCTACGCGAAGTTTTCTAAATGCGAGTTTTGGATCCGAAGAGTCGAATTTATGGGTCACGTTGTTAGTGAAGAAGGAATTCATGTGGACCCTTCCAAAATTAAAGCTATTGAGAATTGGTCAGCACCGAAGACGCCTACAAAAATTCATCAATTTCTAGGCCTTGCTGGCTACTATCGTAGGCTCATTCAGAACTTCTCTCGAATTGTGAAACCTCTCACGACTTTGACCTAGAAGGGCGTGGCCTTTAATTGGGAAGAGAAGCAAGAGAAAGCGTTCCAAACGCTGAAACGAGCCTTATGCACCGCACCGATACTATCCCTCCCAGAAGGAATAGAAGACTTTATGGTCTACTACGATGCATCCAATCAAGGGCTTGGTTGTGTTCTAATGCAACGAGGTAAGGTCATTGCCTACGCCTCAAGAGAGATGAAGACACACGAGGTCAACTACACCACACATGATCTTGAGTTAGGGAGCAGTTGTGTTTGCTCTGAAGATCTGGAGACACTACCTATACGGTACGAAGAGCACTGTCTTTACAGACCACAAATGCCTACAACATATATTCGACTAGAAGGAGCTCAACATGAGATAACGATGGTGGTTCGAGCTAATTAGTGATTACGAATGCAAAATTCTTTATCATCCCGACAAGGCCAACGTAGTAGCTGACGCCCCAAGTCGGAAAGAATACTCTGGTCGTAGAGTCAAATCATTGGCTATGACTATCCATTCACACTTGTCCACACAAATTATGGAGGCTCAGCTCGACGCTTTGAAACCTGAAAATGTGGCGAGTGAATCCCTAACAGGGATGGATAAGAACTTAGAAGTCAAGGGTGGCGGAGCCTTATATTTCATGGATCGGATCTGGACACCGAAATATGGTGGTTTCAGATACTTGGTTATGACCGAAGAGCACAACACTTGATATTTTGTCCACCCAGGTTCAGATAAGATGTATCTGGATCTTAATAAGTTATACTGGTGGCCTAACATGAAAGCAGAGATTGCTACCTTCGTAAGTTAATGCCTTACTTGCGCCAAGGTTAAGGTCGAATACCAGAAACCCTCAGGTTTACTACAGCAACCAGAGATACCGGAATGGAAGTGGGAGCGAATCACGATGGGCTTCATAACCAAGTTGCCCAAGACTATAAGTGGTCTCGATACCATTTGGGTGATTGTAGACAGGTTAACCAAGTCCGCACACTTCCTGCCTATCAAATACACATACAAGATGGAGAAGCTAACAAGAACCTATATTAGGGAGATCATACGACTGCATGGTGTTCCTATATCTATTATCTCCGACGGAGATAGTAGATTCACTTTGAGGTTCTGGCAGTCGCTACAAAGTTCCCTTGGCACGAGGCTGGACATGAGTACAACCTACCATCCACAAACTGACGGAAAAAGTGAGAGAACTATCCAAACCTTGGAAGATATGTTGCGAGCCTGTGTGGTCGAATTTGGAAAGGCATGGGATACTCATTTGCCCCTTGTCGATTTTTCCTACAACAATAGTTACCACACGAGCATAAAGGCTACTCCATTCGAGGCCCTCTATGGCCGAAAGTGAAGATCCCCTCTGTGCTGGGCTGAGGTGGGTGACACCTAGTTAGGTAAAGGACAAGTTCCTGACAGCACTCTCACAGGTCCGAAGATTATTCGGGAAAAAACAGAGAAGATCGTTCAGATTCGTGAATGATTGAAAGCCTCTAGAGACCGACAGAAAAGCTACACAGACAAACGAAGGAAACCTTTGGAATTCTAGGTAGGAGACCGCACTCTTTTGAAAGTCTCACCCTGGAAGGGCTTGATACACTTTGGAAAACGTGGGAATCTCAATCCAAGATACGTAGGGCCTTTCGAGATTCATGCTAGAATCGACCCTGTAGCTTACAAACTCAACCTACATCGCGATCTAAGTAACGTACATTCTACTTTCCACATCTCGAACTTGAAAAAGTGCCTATCTGACGAGACACTTGTAATCCCACTCGACAAAATCGAGATCAACGAGAGCCTCAACTTCGTGGAAGAACCTGTAGAAATCATGGACTGAGAGGTCAAACAAACGATGAAAAGTCATATCTCGATAGTGAAGGTTCGCTGGAATGCCTAGCGAGGACCTGAATTCACTTGAGAGCGCGAGGTTCAAATGAAATTAAAATATCCTCATCTTTTCGCTTAGTTATTAGTGATAACTTAGTTGCTTTAACTCTAATTTCGGGACAAAATTCTCTCTAATGGGGGGATGATGTGACAACCCGAAATTTCTAGCTTGTATAAACGTTCAAATCTATCAAAGTTAGACTCGTGTTGCTATCTTTTAGCACTGTTTAGGGTCTATTGTGAGTGTTTAAACTCTAGTGCATCAAAGGAATCAACATTTGGAAGTGTCAGTTTAAGTTCTGAACTACCTAGCAACCTTAAACCTCCTCAAAAAGGAGTTTACGGTCGAGACCTTGAGTTTACGGTCAAGGTGGCCGTGAACTCCATGCTATGTATGGCCCTTAGTCATTTTCAATCACTTTTCACCATTTCAAGCCTAGAAATCGGATTCTCTCTCAAGGATCATAAGACTTTTATTTCCAATTTTCAAAAATGTATGTAAATCCTTCCATCTATGTGGTTATACACCACTTATCCTTGATAACCACCTGATTTCATCCATGAAATCCCTTCTTATGGTTAGATCTTCAAAGTGTTCTTCATTTTGTCAAGAACATCAAGAACACTTTAGTGTTTTGGACCAAAAACACCCTTCTTTGCTTCCAAATTGTAAGTATCTATCTTCTATACTCGTTATCTAGTTAGAATACTTGATTAAGGCCTTGAAATCATCATTTATCCAAGAAAAAAGGTGTGTATGGTCTAATGCATCTCCTTAAACCGTAAACCCTTATAAGTGGTGCATTGTGACCATTAAACCCTCCTAAAGCCTAGAATGGAACTTAGAACCCTTCGAAATGCTTAGAAATCATCCTATATACAAAAGGATGTGAGTTTACTGTGGTAAACTCACTAGACCGTAAACGCTATGACTGTAAGGTCATTGGACCGTAAACCATAGGACCGTGAACCCATTGGACCGCAAACTCACTAGGTCATGCCATTTGGACAGTAAACTCTTTAGGGTAGTCATACGCCCTAAGTGTGCAGTCATATGTGATTGTATCCCTTCAATCTAAGAGTTTCCTAGTCTATTAGGGTATTATCCCTTATAATTAGTTGTTTATACACTAATCAAATACACATACATGTCATTATATGTTTATTAGGATCTTTGTGTGCTCAAGGTCTCACCTGACACTCTACATCCTATTTCCAAACATACTTCTGTATCACTCACTACAAGTGAGTTCATACCCCTTAATCTACCTTTTAAATGATTTTAAATGCTTTTGTGGGGGGGGGGGGAATACAAGTTGAAATATTATAGTTATTATATCAATCACATGTGATTAATAACTATCAAACAAATGGATTTGCTATACTTTTAGCTATTTTATGAAACAAACTACTTCAAAATGTTTATTAAACTCTTTTACATGTTAAATCCTTTATCAAACTTGTTCTTACATGCCAAACCTCTTCTTAAACTCTTTTAAACATATATATAGTCAAAACCGTGTCTAATGCATATATAGTTATATAAGTAAGGTTGGAAGGACTTAGGACTGATAACTCACTTTATTTCATGTTCCTTGTTTAGTTGTGGACTTAGAGTACCCTGTTGTTAGTCCGAGTGTCGTTTGATCCTTAGTTATCTATTGTGTATATATGTATACGACATAAAAGCTTTTGTCTCAGTTTAATACACTCAGTTATCCAAACAACTTTACTAGTAAACTATAATAGGTATAGTTTAGGAAGTCACTATTCACTATTTCTAGTACAATGAAACATACAAGGAGTCAGTTCATACATGAGTCAATACATACTATTATGAGAAACTAATAGAACATACTATTACGAGAAACTAATAGAACATACTATTACGAGAAACTAAGAGAACATACTATTACGAGAAACTAAGAGAACTTACTATTATGAGAAACTAAGAGAACATACTATTATGTGAAACAATGCATACTATACACTATACAAGAGAACCTACTATGATTAGAAACAAAGAAAACATACTACATACTAGACAGAGAGAACATACATTATACTAGTACATACAATACATATGCAAGAATACTATAACATAAATGTAAGCCACAGTTTTGGGGTATGGCATCACCTGCCCTGGCTCGTTTTGTATCCAAAGTCTCCTAGAGGGAGAGGATGAATTTGTGTATAGATCTATACTGGATTGACTATCCTACACCTTGTTGTTCGCTACAGTGGGACTTGCAAGTCTACGGGTGCCAAATGTCATTTCTTCCGACGTCTTTCATTGTCGTGTTTTTAGTTGATAGTATGGTACAATCATATCGCATTATACCTTAATACTGTTGGAATAGTGTCTAAGGCTACAACTATACTAGGCAAGTATTTGACCCGGTTGTGCATGGTCCTTTTGGGTTGCCTTCACCATAGCAACTTGATAGGTTGATTTATTAAGAGAGAATAAATATTATTAATATATTATGAGAATAATATAAAGAATAATAATATTGTTATTTGATTAATATAAGTCATAAATTAATTGGTATTAATTTGTTGACTTAAAGAGATTAATTAAATAAGAGGGTATAAACTGTCAATTGTTTGATAGTTAAACATTAGACTGTAAATCCATATTGGATAGGGGTTGGATGAATTCTAGAAGCTAGGGATAGCTTAAAATCGTCCAAGGCTATCTAAGGAATGGATTTGGATTGCTTTAAGAGAAGATTATCCAACTAGGGTTTAAGCTGTAACCCTTAAGGAGTCTACAAGTATAAATAGACCCTATGGCAAAGGGAAATCGACACTTCATCTAAAGTAGAAAACCCCTGGCCGAATTCCCTTCCCTCTCCTCTCTCTCTCAAATCATCCTCCTTGCTATTTGGTGTTTGTAAGCCATTAGAGGAGTGACAATTGTGACTCTAGAGCTCCAAGACAACAAGATCAAACAAGAGATTCAAAGGTATGATTCTAGATCTGATTTAGTATTGTTATTACACCTAATTAATCATTAGAAGTCTTGGAATCAAAGCATGTTTAATTAGAAAGCCTAGATCCAAGCATTAGGGTTTTGCATGCGCACATAGGAAAGTTCTTATGGCTAAAACCCATCAGTGGTATTAGAGCCTAGCTTGGTTTCTATTAAGTTGTTGCTTGTTTGTTTGAAACTTAACTGCAAAATTCGATTTTTGTGTTTCTGAGTCATGGACTCGGCGAGTTCCATAGTGGACTCGGCGAGTTGGCCTGACTCGGCGAGTCCCTTGGTGCACTCGGTGAGTCCAAGCGTCAGGAATGGCCAGATTTGGGATTTCTTCATGATTATCTTATGGAAACTTACCTTAATCATATTAGATCAACCCTAATCCGATTTTTTTGATATATATGACTATAATCTTGATCTAATTAAAGATATTTATCAACTAATAAAATATTTAATTTCCTTATATGATAATTAATTAATTATTTTGATTAATTTGGTAATTATCTTGCATGAAATCTTGAGTAAATAATATAGATAATTAGGGAATTAATTGTTAATTAAAATTATTTGTTATTTGATCCTCCATGTTTTAAATGTTTAAAACTTGTCCTCAAGTTTTGAAATTTACATTTTGTGAATAAAAGTTTTAATTTAGACAATTTAAATTTCACACCCTAGAATTTAAAAGGTTTAAAATACAACCATATACTAATATAATATTACAAGAATAATATATATATATATATATATATATATATATATATATATATATATATATATATATATATATATATATATATATATATATGTATGACTAAATATGCTAGTCTTACCGTTAGTAGGCCTCATTCACGAAGCCGATCTATAAGGTGGGTATAAGGTTGCGGCCTATAAAATGGCGCTTAATGGGTGTACACTCACACCCACCGCTTGCTTGATCGGTGGAGGGTCGTTAGCCGAACGGGTAGGATAGGGCAACCTCATCCTCTCATTAAAAGTATAATAAGAAATATAAAGTAACTATGTTTTTTTAAAATTTCCCAATCTTAGTTACTTTAGGAAAAGTGAATTGATGCAATCCCATGAAATTACACTTTGCACCCTTGCTAAGAAGTTAGTGGAGCGTGTGTGGTTTACCGGCACACTAATTGGTTCTAAGCAAAGGTGGCAAAGGGTGATTCATTGTTTATCATAGTTCGATGGAGCATGTGTGGTTTATCGGCACATCGAATAGGTGATCGTTACAATGAAGGCACCATGTGAATTTGCATGGTAATTCACACCCGCTTTGTGATCTTCGGTATCCCAGTCACAAACTAGAGGGGCATATCGAGATTTAAACATGCCACTGAATAGTTTCAATGAATCTCACCCGAACCTAGGGATTCTTAATACATTTAGGACTAATAGTTAGGTTTTTGTGGTGGAGAGTTAGTGAATCGTCATTCACTTACCTTCATATTATTTGCATGTTGGATTACGGCATCCCTTTTCTAATATGTAAATATTGTTGTTAGATCCTAGCCCTAATTTTTCTTATTGGGTGATAATTAGGGATTCAAATTCTAATCTATCTTTGTCCTTTCTAATTGTAGATGTCGAACGCAAACAACGCTGCTGCTAGTTCCTTCACATTGATGAGCCTTTTCCAAAAGGTCACCTTCGATGGAACGAACTTTAGCGAATGGATAAGATACATTCGCACCATTGCTCGCTATGAGGATAAGGAGTATGTCCTCGATGAGAAGATCGAGAAAATTAACCCTGAAATCGCTACTCCGGCTGAAATAACCGCTTTTGAAACTCATGAGCGCGATGCAACAAAGGTACATTGCATCATGATAGCCACCATGAACTCCGAATTCCAAAAGTCCTATGAGGACATGTACTCGTACGAAAAGCATCAAGACTTATCGGAGAGATACCACCAAAACGCGAGACAAGAGCGTTATGAGATTTTTACTAACATGATTTCCGCTAAGATGGGTCATGGAGAATCTCTTACCGTGCAACTGCAAAAGATGCAAAGGTATGTCGACCGCCTTCGCAAGTTAAATTTTGACTTTGGGGAAGACTTGGCGATCGACATGGTGCTTCACTCTTTGCCTCCGATGTACAATCAATTTAGGATGACCTACCACATGAACAAAGAGGAGGTCACCCTAAGCAAACTCCAAGGTCTCTTGAGGGTCGCTGAGAGCAACTTCAAAGACAAGTCTGTTGCACCAACTCCCAATCCACCCGCTGCTCTTGTCTTGGCTATTGGTCAAGGAAAGGGAAAGAAGAGGAAGGCTTCGTCTAAGAACTATCGCAAGGTTAAAGCCCGAGATGGTGCCTCTTCTAGTGGGACCAAAGTTGATCCTGCTAAGCCCTGCCCTAACCCTAAGGAGGCAGAGTGTCACCACTGCCATAAGATAGGACATTGGAAGAGAAGCTGCCCAGAGTACCTGCAAGCCATGAAGGAAGGAAAGATCAAGCCATCTTTCACAGGTATATACACAATTAAATCTAACAATTCTAATCATGCTATTTCTTGGGTTCTTGATACCGGTTGTGGTTACCACATTTGTTGTAATGTGCAGGGACTAAGAAGAAGTAGGGATGTAGAGCAAGGAAGGATCAATCTAATCATGGGGAACAGAAGATCGTCGCCTGTGACCAAGATTGGAGTGTATTCTTTAGTGCTTAGGAATAATTTATGTTTATATTTGAACAATTGTTGCTATTCGCCAGAAATGGCTAGAAATATCATTTCATTTCATGGTTTGTTTAGACAAGGTTTTAGATTTTCTTTTAATAATGAGAATGGTTCTATTTTGGCTTACCAAGTAATGAAATTTATGAAACTGTTATGATTGTTGATAACTTAGGAAATGATGTTTTAAACATAGATTCTTCCAATAGTATGGATAGAGTATCCTTGTGGCATTGTCGTCTTGGACATGTCAACAAGAAACGCATAGCCCAACTCCAAAAGGATGGAGTGTTGGAGTCATTCAACCTTAGGGAAGATGACACCTGCGAGTCTTGTTTGCTTGGAAAGATGACTAAATCACCCTTCACGAGTACGTGCGAGAGGGGTGAGGGTCTATTGGACTTAATACATACCGATGTATGTGGACCGTTTAGATCAACCACGAAGGATGGGAACTGCATTTACGTGACTTTTACCAATGATTATAGTAGATATGGGTATATCTATTTAATCAAGCAAAAGTCAGAAACCTTTGAAAAGTTCAAAGAGTTCAAGAATGAAGTGGAGAATCAATTGGGCAGGAAAATCAAGATGCTTCGATCCGATCGAGGAGGAGAGTACCTAAGTCTTGAATTCCATGATTATCTCAAGGAGTGTGGAATAGTTTCACAATTGACGCTGCCTAGGACACCACAATTGAATGGTGTGGCAGAAAGGCGTAATCGAACCTTATTGGATATGGTTCGCTCTATGATGAGTCGTGCTTCACTATCAATCTCTTTTTGGGGGTATGCCTTAGAGACTGCCGCCCATATCCTTAACCGAGTCCCTACTAAGAAGGTTGCCAAAACACCTCACGAAATGTGGACAGCGAAAGCTCCCTCGTTGGCACATATCAAGGTTTGGGGTTGCGAGGCTTTCGTAAGACGAGATACTCACGACAAGCTCGAACCTCGAAGTGAGCGATGTATTTTCATCGGCTACCCGCAGAATTCCTTTGGATATCTCTTCTATAGACCGAAGGACAATGTTGTCTTTGTTGCGAGGAGAGGAGTTTTCCGAGAGCGAGAACTCATAGGCCAAGGAGACAGTGGGAGGCAAATCGAGCTTGAAGAGATTCAAGAGTCGATAGATGAAGGAACCTCTACCGCTGGCGCTCAACCCAAGGAGGAAACTCCGGTTGAACCGATTGACGACTCCTTACCTCTTAGACGTTCCGATAGAGCTAGAGTTCAACCCCAATTTTATGGTTTTCATATTACTACCGAAGGGGACATGTATATTAGTGACGGTACACTAATAAACCTTGATGAACCTAACAGCTATAAGGAAGCCATGGCAGGCCCGGAGTCTACAAAATGGAAAGAGGCAATGGATAGCAAGATCCAATCCATGTATGATAACCAAGTTTGGAATTTGGTTGATAATGTGCCCGGACGTAAGACCGTTGGGTGCAAATGGATCTTCAAGAAGAAGACTGACGTGGATGGAAACGTACACACATATAAAGCGCGATTGGTCGCGAAGGGCTTTACTCAAACTCCCGGAGTTGACTATGATGAGACCTTCTCACTAGTTGCGAAGATAAAATCTATTAGAGTGATGCTAACGATTGCCGCATTTCATGATTATGAGATTTGGAAAATGGATGTCAAGACCGCTTTCATTAACGGAAAGTTGGTTGAGGATGTTTACGTGGCTCAGCCAGAGGGGTTTGTGGATCCGAAGCATCCGAATAGAATGTGTAAGCTTGAGAAGTCCATTTATGGACTTAAGCAAGCGTCTCGTAGATGGAATCTTTGCTTCGATGAGATAGTCAAAGAGTTTGGATTTGTACGAAGCGAAGATGAATCATGTGTATATGTCAAAGCCAGTGGGAGTATAGTTAGCTTCCTCGTTCTATATGTCGATGACCTATTACTCATAGGAAATGACATCCCGACTCTCCAGGAAGTTAAGTCCTGGCTCGGGAAGTGCTTCGCTATAAATGACCTCAGAGAGGCTTCTTACATTTTGGGAATAAGGATAGTAAGAGAAAGAAGTAAGAGACTAATTGGACTTAGTCAGAACACTTACTTAGAAAAGGTACTAAAACGTTTTAGTATGGAAAACTCAAAGAAGGGAGAACTACCGATACAAAGTCATGCCAAGTTGAGTAAGACTCAAAGTCCGAGTACCGAAGCTGAAATAGCAGAAATGAGCCGAGTAGCATACGCTTCTGCAGTTGGCTCAATCATGTACGCTATGACTTGTACTCGCCCTGATGTAGCCTTCGCTTTGAGCATGGTTAGCAGATATCAAGGGAATCCTGGCAGAGCCCATTGGATTGCGGTGAAGAATTTCCTTAAGTACCTTCGGAGGATGAAGGAATGGTTCTTAGTCCTCGGAGGGAGTGATGACTTGAAGGTACGAGGGTATAGTGACGCCAGCTTTCAGACCGATAGGGACAACTAGCGTTCGCAGTCGGGCTGCGTTTTTACCCTCAATGGAGGAGCGGTGATATGGAAGAGTTCCAAGCAAGAAACCATAGCTGATTCAGCGTGCGAATCAGAGTACATTGCAGCGAGCGAAGCGTCGAAGGAGGCAATATAGCTGAAGAACTTCATCAGTGATCTTGGAGTTGTACCTGCCATAAAGGAGCCCATGGAGATTTTCTGTGATAATGAAGGAGCGGTTGCCTTGACCAAGGAACCGAAGGATCATGGTAGATCACGACATATCGACAAAAAATATCATTTCATTAGACATCGTGTAGAAGAAGGACAACTCGTAGTGAAGAGGATATCATCAGAAGATAACCCAGCAGATCCGCTTACGAAGGGACTAAGTAGGGTTAAGCACTTGCAGCATGCTAGGAGTATTGGGCTGAAGGATGATATTAGCATAGATTAGATAGATAGTATTAGAAACGTGTAATAGATAAATGTAATTAACATTTGATGATTAAATAAAGGAGTTTTATTTATGAGTAATGTTACTGTCTTATGTTAATTGTTTAACTATTGTTTCTCTTTGCATGTTTTGACTTCCAGAATAATTGAGTTTATTAAGAATAATCGAATTATTCAAATTGTCCACAATCATTCATATGTTGGAAGTAGATATGAATGAAGATTGTCATGAATTGGTGTGTAGATTGTCTAAATGGTGTTAGACATAGAAAAAGATTGTTGCGACGTTAATGAGTGCTTATGAACTGGTTTTGAGCATTGGAACAAACCCGCGCTTGCTGGAATCACCTTGTGGAATATGATGTAAAAGGGTGATTGCAAGACAATAATATCATCTAGTCTTAAAACCTAGATATATGGTTTGTTATTTATTAATTGATTGTACATTGAGAATGCGAAAACGCATCAGTAACTCGGTGTTACAAAACGCATTGTTGTGTATAGTTGGTTAATGAATAAGTAAATGCATATAAGTCGAAGTTTATCTGTAACTTTTATCCTAAGAAGGTAAAAGCGATATCTCGACCGCTCAATGATTTGATTTGACTTATGTGTCGGGCCCGGTCAGAACTGAATTGATGTGTTCGATTAAGTTCTAGGTCGAATAAATCAGAGATCGAGAAACCTAAATGCTTGACTAATCATTCCATAGAATTGTCAGCATGATATCTAACAGAGGACTGTACGATCCCTTATCTAAAGGACAAGATTGATTAGATCAGAGTTTAACAGCGTCTTTGAGAGCTACGATTGCAAATCGAATTGTACTTGTGCATATAGTTACTAGACTTATCCAAGTGGGAGACTGTTGGAATAGTGTTTAAGGCTACAACTATACTAGGCAAGTATTTGACCTGGTTGTGCATGGTCCTTTTGGGTTGCCTTCACCATAGCAACTTGATAGGATGATTTATTAAGAGAGAATAAATATTATTAATATATTATGAGAATAATATAAAGCATAATAATATTGTTATTTGATTAATATAAGTCATAAATTAATTGGTATTAGTTTGGTGACTTAAAGAGATTAATTAAATAAGAGGGTATAAACTGTCAATTGTTTGATAGTTAAACTTTAGACTGTAAATCGATATTGGATAGGGGTTGGACGAATTCTAGAAGCTAGGGATAGCTTAAAATCGTGTAAGGCTATCTAAGGAATGGATTTGGATTGCTTTAAGAGAAGATTATCCAACTAGGGTTTAAGCTGCAACCCTTAAGGAGTCTACAAGTATAAATAGACCCTATGGCAAAGGGAAATCGACACTTCATCTAAAGTAGAGAACCCCTGGCCGAATTCCCTTCCCTCTCCTCTCTCTCAAATCATCCTCCTTGCTATTTGGTGTTTGTAAGCCATTAGAGGAGTGACAATTGTGACTCTAGAGCTCCAAGACAACAAGATCAAACAAAAGATTCAAAGGTATGATTCTAGATCTGATTTAGTATTGTTATTACACCTAATTAGTCATTAGAAGTCTTGGATTCAAAGCATGTTTAATTAGAAAGCCTAGATCCAAGCATTAGGGTATTGCATGCGCACATAGGAAAGTTCTTATGGCTAAAACCCATCAAATACAACACTACAGTACTTTATTATTTTCACATTGCATTCACATTGTGATCTTCTCACATAAACGGTAATGTAAAAACTATAGTTTTGGTTAATGATAGTCACACTTGGGAAAGTACACACTTTTACAAGAAACAAACATACATAACATTTGATGCCTTGGTAGAATGATACGTTTAGTAGAAAATATAGGATTTTTAGGAGATACAAACATTTACTACAAGCATTTACAAACTTATACATCAAACACTTACAAACATTTTCATACAAATAATGACACTAAAATGCTTATGAACTCACCAACGTTCAAGCTGATCAACTCTTACAATATGACTTGTATTCTCAGGTCATCAGTAGATAGGTACCGATGCCAGGTTTTGAGAAGATGGAGCTCTTTCAAGACTTATTTCTTATTTTGATTTACATTTTTCGTGTCTTATAAACTTCATAGAACACATTTGTATTAAATTATATTATTAATGCAATGGATGATGTTGTTGCTTGTTTACTATTATGCTTTGTTGTGATACTATACATGACGTCCTCCGCTCCCGAACGTTTCCGTCGTTCGGTTTTGGGGTGTGACATTTGCATCCATCAGATGATCCTCAAACCATGATTCATACTGAACGTGAGAGATTGAGAACCTTATTTTCCACCAACGCATGACCCTAAAAGGAAGTGTGGTCTTGGAAAAGAATTTCCAAGATTGTTGTATATGGTAATAAGGTTCAAAACATGTTTCATCTCGACTGTCTTCTTTAAAGATATTTCATATCTCGGAACGGGCAATACACTGTCACCACCACTGATGCAAACTTTCCCTATATCAATCCAAACGACATTATCAATATAGATGCTCATCTCAGAGATCGTCAAACGAATGAATCAAGCATTGGAGCTTACAACTCCGCAATCATCTTTCTCAAGGGCTACATTGCTAAATACTATAGATCCGATGTGGAGTTTTCTCATCTCTTCGGAGTAGAAAAGCTATTTGCCAAAATCACCTTTGAGCTTCTTGAAGCTCAAATATTAGCAGAAGGTCCCATTGAAGAACCTGAACTTGGTTATGTTTATCTCAAGAAGTAATCTAACCGAAAAGAATTTTTCCGAGTTCTTGACAAACACCTTACTCCCACTAAGATTCTTCAAAAGTTCATCTCGAATGCTACCAAGAGTAATTCTTAGGAACACATCATGAAGAAATTTATTGGGCGTGTACAATGGTTCATTGAAGTTTGAAGCTGGCTTCAAAAGGCTTATTTGTTCATCTTTGAAGAAGCTACATAAAATGGTGAAATATTGCTAAGGTATCTTAGGGAGATTGTTCATACATGAAAAGTGATCCCTATGAAATCTGAGGTAGCATCTGTCAGAGGTCAAGATCATGTCCAAAGTAACAATATTACGAAGTAAACATGTCTGAGATACATCTTTGTGTTGAAGTATTTTGTGTCTGTAATGAATTTATTATGTTTGTACTATTTTGTATTGTTCTTATTCTTTTAGTATAGTACAAGAGACAAAATCAACGCCAACGACTATGTCAGTCTGTTGATCTTCAGATGTCTCTTAGTGCATGCACACTTTGTCTAATATTTGTCTTAAGTGAGTCCCTGTCTATTTAATGTGTTGTCAACCTTAGTAGAAAGGTGTGGATGTATGCAAACAACTATTTGAGCTTCTTTTTCACTTATATCAAGAAACACTCAATCAATCATTTTCTTACATTCTTTTTGTTATTAAATCACTTTACATTTTTCATACTTATTATTATCATTTCTCTTTGAGCACTTTGTTGATTATATTAATGCCGAGACAAGACTAGTTTACCAAACATGACAGAATCTTTATTATAAGAAGACATTGCTCTTAAGTTAACTCAAGGACTGAGTTCTCGAACCTTGGCCGTGCAGATCCTTGCATTCAAAGTATATCCTTTGCATGATAGGATATAGGTAATGTTAGGATACAAGGATTCTATTTGACTATGAAAACTCCTTGTTATGCATATGCATTGTAGGAAACGTAGTGTCATGGTATGCTTGACTTGTAGGGTCTTGCCTGTTGATGGTATGATATTGTTGGTTTGCGCCGTGTAGGACACTTTGTGTCATTGTATGCTAGACTGGTAGGGTATTGCATGTGTACTATATGATACTCTTAGGTGTCATGATTGGTTAGAGTAATGTTAGTAATGGTTGTAGGTGGGTAAGTTGGATAGCTTGAGAATTCTTGGTCTAAAGCCTTATTGCATGGTTCTTGTTTAATTTATTTCTTTTGGGTGGATCATCTGTTCGACTGTCTATCTGATCTCTAAGTATATATGACTTTATGAATTATATGAAAGACTAGAATCTGGCCCATGACATCGACTTGTTATCTATATTGGGCTAGGACCGATATAAGAGTTAGGTTTAGGCCCATTATACTCCTTGGGTTGGGCCTGTTATATGAGCTAGGACGGGGCCCGTTATGCATGTTGGGTGGGGCCCGTTATATGAGTTAAGGATGTGGCCTTTATACACATTGGATAGGCCTGTTATGTATCATGGAATGGGACTGTTGTGCATTATTTATGCTTTTGATTAGGAGAGAGCATGTAGGCCGGCATTAGAGCCGAGGACTTTGTGTGGATGCATTTTATATATGATGGATTATGTGGTATGTTGGGGAACTCGCTAAGCTTTATGCTTAGTTGTGCTTAAACTGTTTTGCAGGTTGTTTGTGAGAAAAGTTCAATGTGACTGTACACACACACACACGAAGATAATGATTCATGTTGTTCTATAATTCAAATCTGATAACACCATGGTTTCAAACAAATGAATCTCACTTATTTTTTATGTTAAAGGTTTTAATTAGTTAATCTGCTCCAAGAATGAAAAATCTTTTTGTAATTTTTGAGACATTACAAGTTGGTATCAGAGCATTAGTTTGAGGGATTTGGCCACACCTGACAGTGCGTCTGAACTCAAACTGAGGACTAAGAAATTTTCTAAATGAAGTTTTTAAAAGAGAACGTTTTTTTTTAAATAAATTAAGGAAGTAGTTACATCAGTAACATAAGCTCAATCTTTTTCCATGTTCTTGTTTTATTGTTGGCTTGAGATCCTATATATGGTTTCCGAATTTGACATCATGTTATAAAGGAAGAATGTGAAATGTACAGTTAGCCGGAGCTCAGGAAGTACGTGATTCCCAATATACCCATATGGTTATGTGTTTATGTAATGGATTGCTATGCATACTAGGTATTAGGCTAAGGATCTGTTCAGGAATTACATGCTAGAGTTGTCTGATTTGTACAGATGTCTCATATGTCTTATATGTGTATTGTTGTATGTTTTGTGGAAACTTTGATTGATATTAACGAAAGCTCTGTTCGACATACGAGTTTGTGGAAAGGGAAGAGTCCTACAAAAGAGAGCCTTGGAAATATTGTATTATGTATGCAACTAGACGTATGCATTCATTCAAAGAATTTAGGGGAGTGATACGAAGTGACTTAGGAATCTTGGAAGAGTCCTTGGAACAGGTATGGATAGGTATGGAAGGTAGTATTTGTCTCATACTACTGAAAGCACATGATCCATACTCGGGTCATGGGAGTGTTACAAGAATACCAAGGAACTTGTAGGTGGGTATGCATAGGGCGGGTTAGCATTGTGAATTGTTATGATTTGTTCCTGTTGTCTTTCATATTCAGAATGGTGACTATTCGTGGTTAAGGATCAGGCTCTGGTATGGGTGATGGTGGCCCAGGAGGTCCGGGCTTTAGTAAGAAGGATGTCCGCGACATCATTGTTGCTGAGGTTTTGAGGTTCATATTAGAGGATTTTCCTAGTATGGTCAAAACAGTGAGGGAGGAGTTGATTTTAGTAATGGACGAGCAATTTATGATTCTTCAGGATGATATGGAGGTCATTTGACTTAGGACTCATGAGGTCACCTTCAAGGAATTTGATGCTTGCAGGGCTCCATGTTTAATGGGAAAAAGGGAGCTTATTGTCAGTATGAGATGGATTGCCAATGTGGAGAGTGCCTTTCATCCCAGCGTTTTTCTAGTGGAGGCCAAGGTAAGATTTGCTACATGTCTTCTACGCGATGGAGCTAGGGATTAGTGGTGCGGAGTTGTTTAAGGCCTCGAATGAGAAGTGGTCGAGTCTATGACATGGAAGTATTTTTTCACTAGATTTTAGAGAGTTTGTGCCGAAAATTTAGGTTCAACGCTTGACCTGGGAGTATATGGAACTTGAGCAAACTACCGTGACGGTGGCTAGGATCACCATCAAGTTTAGAGAGAGAACATTACTTTGCCCGAAGTATGCGACGAAAGAGGATACGAGGATGATTTAGTACCATGATATGTTGAGGATAGAGAGCCGAGAGTTCATGAGCATCTCTAGTAATAAGACTCTTTCCAGTTTAATGGAGGCAGCCAAAGACAGAGTGCTCGAATTGGAGACTCGGCAACGAAAGAGAAAGCATCATCATGTCCATGCATCAACAACGGCAGTCAATAATACCAAAGTGATTGATGATCGATATAGAGATTGAGGGATTCACATATTCTATATCAGGTGTGGTATGTCACACCAGTATATTTTTGGTGCACCAATTTCTAGGTGTTTTATTTGGGATTAGGAGGGTCACTATAACCAGGACTATATTAAGAGGGAGTTGAGGGCATGCTTATTTTGTAGTCATCCATACGATGTTTAGGATGATTGTCCTCAGAGAAAATATCAGATGGTTTTGGATCTAACACATTTAGATTGGTAGTTTCCGGATGGACGAAAAGGAACAATTGGAGTCCCAAGGGTTGGGGTTTGAGTTATCAATTTCTTCAGTTCAATCAGGCGCAACATTCTCTTGTGTCGTTAGCTATTTCTATTTATGTTTTCATTGTTTCAATTGTAACCTTGAATGACCTGTTGAATGCTAATTATCTTATTTGCTATGGTTCCACATTGAATACTTATTTGGGGTTGGTTTTCTTGTTGTTGTGTGGTGTCACACCCCGAAACCGAAGGCGGAAACGTCTCGGAGTGGAGGTGACTTCATGTGAATCATAACCAATGTACATAGTAAGCGAAGTAAAACAAAAAACATTACATTACATAGATTTCATTACATCAGTTGAAAAGTAAAGTAGTACAAGTTTCATAGATACATAGTTTAAACAAAAGAGAGACGAATCTTCTACGCATTCCGTCTTCACCAAAAGAGATCGCCGGGTACCTGTCTAAAGCGGACCTGAGAATACAAGCGGTTTGAAAATCAGCATAAAGCTGGTGAGTTCATAAGCGGTTTATTTTGTTTTATGAAAAGAACGAGTTCCTCTTAAGAAAATATGGGATTTTCTTGGTTAACCACTTTTTCAGGAAACAAAAGGAACTCGTTCTTTTCATAAAACAAAATAAACCGCTTATGAACTCACCAGCTTTATGCTGATTTTCAAACCGCTTGTATTCTCAGGTCCGCTTTAGACAGGTACCCGACGATCTCTTTTGGTGAAGACGGAATGCGTAGAAGATTCGTCTCTCTTTTGTTTAAACTATGTATCTATGAAACTTGTACTACTTTACTTTTCAACTGATGTAATGAAATCTATGTAATGTAATGTTTTGTGTTTTACTTCGCTTACTATGTACATTGGTTATGATTCACATGAAGTCACCTCCACCCCGAGACGTTTCCGCCTTCGGTTTTAGGGTGTGACAGATTGGTATTAGAGCCCTTGTTTATAGTGAACTAAGTATACCACACTTTAAATGGTATAAGACTATAAACATTAAGGGGCCTAAGTGCTCTGAACTAAAAGTATATCTCAAATATAAGTATTTTAAAAAAGAATACAAGTATCCTAGCCGTCGAGAATCGTATCTATAAGTAGAACAGAACATAATAAATGGGTGTTGTAGGCTGCAGTTAAACCTAGGCAGTTATGTAGTCATTGATGGGTTTTGAGCATTCTAACACTTCCTAAGTGTACATGCAACCCTAATAACCTTGGATCTATGTTTGTCTAATTATCATGCAAAGTTGAATTCCAAGGTTATATTCCTATCTAGCATACATGGGGAACAATTTTAACTTGAATCATAGATAGAATAACTTACCTTGTTGTTGCTTGTGTTCCTTGAAACCTTGTGAGCCTAGCACCCCAAGTGTGATGCCTCAAAAGCTTCACACAACACCAAATGCTCTTGGAAAGACTCTTGAGATAACACACACTTCTCAAAATCGGCCAAGCCCTCTAGTTTCTTAGTGTCGCCGATTTTGGTGGAGAATATGCTTCTTATATAGTGTTGACACATCTAGGGTTACACCATGTAAACCCTAATGTGTCATGACTCTTCATTTCCATGACCCATGGGTTTGTAACTCCCATGGAGCATCCATGGAGCATCCTATGGGTAGAACCCAACTTGATAATCCATGGAGCCTCTTAGCCCACTATACAAGATATGGATGATTTACATAATCAACCCATATATTTAATTAGTTATCCTTTGATCACTTAATTAATTCCAAATTAATTCTTTGATCAACTAATCAAATAATATTATTAATATATTAGAACTTATAATATATTAATAATCTCCAAGTGTTATTTCTCTCATTTAGTCTATCCAATTGCATGGTGCCATGCAACCCAAATGGACCATGCCGGGTCGGGTCAAGTACACACCTGAAATAGTTATGGACTTAGACACCTTATCCAACAGTCTCCCACTTGGATAAGTCTAATAACTATATCTCTAGTACTTCAGGAACCGACCGGCAATCGTAGCTCTTTCAAGGTCTCTCGGAACTGAGAAGATGATGGTACGCCATTTAAGATAAGTGATCATATAATCCTCCGTTCTAGATATCAGCCGGACAAATACATGGAACATTGTCTTGCTTATTGTCCAGCATTTGTTTCCCGATTTCCGATTTGTTTGACATAGAACTTAATTGAACACATCAACTTAGTTCTGACCGGGCCCGGTACATGGGTCAAAACAAAATCATCGAGGGGCCCAGATATCAGCTTCTAATCCAAGAAGGAACAGATAAACTTCGACTCATATGTTTGTTCTACCACTCATTGAATTACACACAAAAGCACGTTTTATAACATCGAGGTACCAATGCGGTTTCGTACAGTCAATGCATAACCAACTTGTAAGTAACAAATCATATCTCTAGGTTTGAAGACTTATATGATATTACCGTCTCACGATCACTCGAGATAGAATTCCATGAAGTGATTCCAGTGAGCGTGGGTTAAGTCCAATACTCAGAACTTATGAGCACTCATGATTGTTGTAGCCTTGTCCAAGACCTCTACAACCAAACATGACAGTCTTGATTCATATCTACTTCCAACATATGACTGACTGTGGAGGTTTGAATAATATGTTATACCAAACAAAATTATTCTGGAAGTCAAAACATGCAAAAGAAATATAGTAAACGATCGACAAGAGATATCAACACTTTACTCATAAATAAAACACTTTTATTCATCATCAAATGTCAATTACACTTTACAAATTTCGAGATTATCTAACTACTAAATCTAATATCATCCTTCAGCCCTATGCTCCGAGCATGCTGAAGATGCTTAACCCGAGTCAATCCCTTTGTGAGGGGATCTGCCGGATTCTCATCTGATGATACCCTCTTTGCCACGAGGTGTCCTTCTTCGATCCGATGTCTAATGAAATGGTATTTTCTGTCGATGTGTCTGGATCTCCCATGATCCCTTGGTTCCTTGGCTAAGGCAACAGCACTTTCACTATCAAAAAAAATTTCCATTGGCTCTTTAATAGCTGGTACAACTCCAAGGTCTCCAATGAAGTTCTTCAGCCATATCGCCTCCTTTGCTGCCTCGCTAGCTGCAATATACTCTGATTCACAAGTAGAATCTGCCACTATCTCTTGCTTGGAACTCTTCCAAGAAATTGCTCCTCCGTTTAGGGTAAAGATCCAGCCCGACTGAGAGCGGAAATTATCCCTATCAGTCTGGAAGCTAGCATCACTATACCCTACAACTCTCAAGTCATCACTCCCACCGAGGGTAAGAACCAAGTCCTTAGTCCTCCGTAGGTACTTGAGGATATTCTTTACCGCAGTCCAGTGTGCCTTGCCAGGGTTCGCCTGATACCTGCTAACCATGCTCAAGGCAAAAGCTACATCGGGTCGAGTACACGTCATAGCATACATGATCGATCCTACAGCCGAAGCGTAAGGTGTTTGACTCATTTTTGCTATCTCAGCCTCAGTGCTAGGGCTTTGTGTCTTACTCAATCTGGTGTTACTCTGGATGGGTAACTCTCCTTTCTTGGAATCCTGCATGCTGAATCTCTTCAGCACCTTATCCAAGTAGGTACTCTGACTAAGTCCAATTAGTCTTTTACTCCGATCTCTCAAGATCCTTATCCCTAAAATATAGGCAGCTTCACCAAGGTCCTTCATAGCGAAACACTTCCCAAGCCAAGACTTTACTTCCTGCAGGGTTGGAATGTCGTTTCCTATGAGTAGTATGTCATCCACATACAATACCAAAAAACTAACTATACTCCCACTAGCCTTGACATACACACAAGATTCATCTTCACTCCTAGAAAAGCCAAATTCCTTGACCTTTTCATCAAAGCAAAGATTCCATCTGCGAGGTGCTTGCTTCAATCCATAAATGGATTTCTCAAGCTTACACACTCTATTAGGGTACTCGTTGCTGACAAAACCCTCTGGCTGACTCATGTAAACATCTTCAGCCAACTTTCCATTAAGGAAAGCGGTTTTGACATCCATCTGCCATATTTCATAATCATGAAATGCATCTATGGCTAACAGAACCCGAATAGACTTAATCTTGGCTACTGGAGAAAAGGTCTCATCATAATCCACTCCAGGAATTTGAGAGAAGCCCTTTGCAACCAGTCTAGCCTTATAAGTGTGTACTTTACCATCCATGTCGGTCTTCTTCTTGAAGACCCATTTGCACCCTACTGTCTTACGACTTGGTACATTTTCAACCAAGTTCCAAACTTGATTGTCATACATGGATTGTATCTCGCTATCCATAGCCTCTTTCCATTTAGCAGACTCGGGGCCTGCCATGGCTTCCTCGTAGCTGTTAGGGTCATCTTGACTTACTAGTGTCCCATCACTAATAAGTGTCTCACCTTCTGCAGTAACATGGAATCCATAGTAATGCTCAGGTGCACTCCTAACTCTCGTGGAACATCTCAGAGGTACAGATTTGTCAATTGGCTCAACAGGAGTTTCCTCCTCAAGTTGAGGGCTAGAGTTTGAAGTTCCTTCACCGCTTGATTCTTGAATTTCTTCAAGATCAATTTGCCTCCCACTGTCTCCTTGGCTTATAAACTCTCTTTCTCGAAAGACTCCTCTTCTTGCTACAAAGACCACATTGTCACTAGGTATGTAGAAGAGGTAACCAAAGGATCGCTGTGGGTAACCGATGAAAATACACCTCTCGCTTCGAGGTTCGAGCTTATCATGAGTCTCGCGTCTCACGAAAGCCTCGCAACCCCAAATCTTGATGTGGTCTAGTTTAGGTACTTTACCAGTCCACATCTCGTGAGGAGTTTTGGCAACATTCTTTGTAGGGACTAGATTAAGAATATGGGCGGCAGTCTCTAAGGCATACCCCCAGAATGAGATTGGTAGCGTAGCTCGACTCATCATGGAACAAACCATATCTAACAAGTTTCGATTACGCCTCTCAGCCACACCATTCAACTGTGGTGTCCTGGGAGGTGTCAATTGTGAGACTATCCCACATTCCCTTAGATAGTCGAGGAACTCTGAACTAAGATACTCACCACCACGATCGGATCGAAGCATCTTAATGTTCCTGCCCAATTGATTCTCGACTTCCTGTTTAAATTCCTTAAACCTCTCGAAAGTCTCTGACTTATGCTTGATCAAGTAGACATATCCATATCTACTATAATCATCAGTAAAAGTCAAATAATAACGATTAGCATCCCTTGTGGCATGTTTGAATGGTCCACACACATCCGTGTGTATAAGGTCCAACAAACCTTCACCCCTCTCACACGAACCTGTGAAGGGTGACTTTGTCATTTTTCCGAGTAAGCATGATTCGCAACTATCATCTGACTTTAGGTCAAACGACTCCAAGACTCCATCCTTTTGGAGTTGGCCTATGCGTTTCTTGCTTATATGTCCAAGACGACAATGCCATAAAGATGCTTTATCCAAGTTATTATTAGTAGAATCAATACATAAAACATTATTTCCTAAGTTATCTACAACAGATACAGCTTCATACACACCATCACAAGGTAATGCTTTAAAATAAAGAACATTATTAAAGAAAGCATCAATAGAACCGACTTCATTATTAAATGAAAAGGTAAAACCTTGTTTGTACAAAGCATGAAAGGAAATAATATTTCTTGCCATTCCTGGCGAGTAACAACATTTATTCAAATCTAAACTAAACCCACTACTTAGCGATAGAGTATAAACTCCAATCTTGGTAACAGGTATAGCTTTCCTATTCCCCATGATCAAGTTTATCCTTCCTTGCTCCACATCCTCACTTCTTCTTAGTCCCTGCAAGTCACAACAAATATGAATACCACACCCGGTATCAAGGACCCAAGAATTAGAATGGGGTGAGTTATTAGAAATGATAGTGTAAATACCTGCATGGTTGGGTTTAACTTTCCCATCCTTCACATCTTGCTGGTATTTTGGGCAGTTCCGCTTCCAATGAGATTTTTCATGGCAATAGAAGCATTCAACCTCTTTTGGGTCAGAAGAAGGAGTAATGAAACCTTTCTTGGTTCCACTTGAAGAAGAGCCATCAAGGGTCCGAACCTTGGTACCCTTAGAAGAGCTCTTTCTCTTCCTCCCTCAACTTTTCCCGATTGCCAAAACCGGAGTAGAGTTTTGAGTAGGAGTGATAGCAACCGACTTCCCCTTAAGACCTGATTCTGCGGTCTTGAGAAGTCCCTGAAGTTTGCTGAGGGTGACTTCTTCCTTGTTCATGTGATATGTCATGCGGAATTGATCATAGCACGATGGTAAGGAATGCAAAATAATATCTATTGCAAGATCCTCTGGGAAGTTCACATTAAGCTTCAGCAAACGATCCACATACCTTTGCATTTTCTGCATATGGCTCGTGACGGATTCCCCGTCCTTCATCATGGTTGTTATCATGGAGCAGATGATTTCATACCTCTCTTGTCGTGCACTTTGATGGTATCTTTCCATCAAATCTTGGTGCATTTCATAAGGGTAGAAATCCTCATAAGACTTTTGGAGTTCCGCTGTCATCGTGGCCATCATGATGCAAGCCACTTTCGTAGCATCCCTTTCATGTGCCCGAAAGTCAGCGATCTCCTGAGGAGTTGCAGTGGTCTCATCAATCTCCCTAAGCTCCTTGTCAAGGACATATTCTTTGTCCTCGTAGCGGGTAATCATCCTGATGTTTCTGATCCACTCATTGAAGTTGGATCCATCAAAGGTGACTTTCCCACACAAGTTCATAAGGGTAAAGGAGCCATTAGGATTAGAGCCAGAAGCATTGTTGAAAGACATCTGAAGGAAAGAGAACAAGATTAGTTTAGATATAAGAGAGTCCTTAATAAAACACCCAAATGTAATATTAAGGCTAGGATCCAATCACAATATAATATAACTTAGAAGAGGTATGCCGTAATTTAAGCTATATCATATTTGAAAGGTAGGTGAATGATGATTCACCAATTTCCTCCACGAAAACCGCAATATTTTAGTATTAGGTTTTTGAATGGTTCTTAGAAATTCCTAGATTCTTTGAGATTCGATGAACTTTTCAAAGACATGTTTCAATCTCGAGTGTGCCCTCCAAGTTTTGTGACTGGGATACCGAGGATCACAAAACGAGGTGTGAAGTAACCATGCAAATCACTTGGTACCCTTAAAGTTTATCACTCAATCGATGTGTCGGTTAACCACACACGCTCCATCGATACTATAATAAACCCTAAGTCACCCTTTACCTACCTTGTTAAGTCCAAGTTAGTGTGCCGGTTAACCACACACGCTCCACCAACGACTTAATCAAAGTGTAAAGTGTAATTTCATGGAATAGCACCTTATTCACATTTTTCCTAAAGTAACTAAGATTGGGAATTTAATAAAACATTTAGTTACTTTATAATATTCATCATACTTTGAATGAGAATTAATAAGTCCTTGTCTTACCCGTTCGGCTAATGACCCTCCACCGATCAAGCAAGCGGTGGGTGAGAGTGGACACCCATTAAGTCACCATTTTATAGGCAACAACCTTCTACCCACCTTATAGACCGGCTTCGTGAATGAGGCGTACTAGCGGTAAGACGACTTTGTTCTTATACATATATATATAATTATTAAATCATAATAATATAAGTATAAGGGTTGAATTTTAACTTTTAAAATTCTAGGGGTTGGAACTAAAGTTTTAACTTAACTTTACTTGTTCCAAAACTTGAGGGCAAGTTTTGTAAACTTTCAAAACTTTTCATTTCTTGTAACTGATGAGTTTAATAGAGTAATAAAATGAGGACTTTTCATTTTTTCCTAACTCTTGTGTTCTTTTAATGGTTTTTTAATCCAAGAGACTTTTGGTTTTCCATAACTTGAGGACAAGTTATGGACTCCATTAAAACACATTATGATCATGAATTAATCTACCACATAGGTTACAAATAATTCCTATGATCATCTAAACATCATAAGAACAAGAATATGAATATGAACACTTTCAAGAATCAAAATCACATTTAATCTTTGTAATTTTGATAACTAGTTGTTGTAAATGAGTTAGAAAAGACATTACACCTTCTAAAACAAGTTTTCAAGTACCAAAACATTTTAGGGTAATGATTCTAATCCATTTCCAGCAACTCAAGTCGAAATTCTGCACTCTGTCGACCCTACTCGCCGAGTGCATAAACCTACTCGCCGAGTAGGTTGAAGATACACATGAACTCGACGAGTCCTCCCCATGGACTCGCCGAGTCCATCAGTCAGACAACAGAATTTTCGACTTTCTTCAACTTTTAAGCACAAATAACAAACAAACAAGCTTAGGCTCTGATACCACTGATGGGTTTTGAGCATTCTAACACTTCCTAAGTGTACATGCAACCCTAATAACCTTGGATCTATGTTTGTCTAATTATCATGCAAAGTTGAATTCCAAGGTTATATTCCTATCTAGCATACATGGGGAACAATTTTAACTTGAATCATAGATAGAATAACTTACCTTGTTGTTGCTTGTGTTCCTTGAAACCTTGTGAGCCTAGCACCCCAAGTGTGATGCCTCAAATGCTTCACACAACACCAAATGCTCTTGGAAAGACTCTTGAGATAACACACACTTCTCAAAATCGGCCAAACCCTCTAGTTTCTTAGTGTCGCCGATTTTGGTGGAGAATATGCTTCTTATATAGTGTTGACACATCTAGGGTTACACCATGTAAACCCTAATTTGTCATGACTCTTCATTTCCATGACCCATGGGTTTGTAACTCCCATGGAGCATCCATGGAGCATCCTATGGGTAGAACCCAACTTGATAATCCATGGAGCCTCTTAGCCCACTATACAAGATATGGATGATTTACATAATCAACCCATATATTTAATTAGTTATCCTTTGATCACTTAATTAATTCCAAATTAATTCTTTGATCAACTAATCAAATAATATTATTAATATATTAAAACTTATAATATATTAATAATCTCCAAGTGTTATTTCTCTCATTTAGTCTATCCAATTGCATGGTGCCATGCAACCCAAATGGACCATGCCGGGTCGGATCAAGTACACACCTGAAATAGTTATGGACTTAGACACCTTATCCAACAGTCATGTCTAGGATTAATATAGCCTGATCAACTATATTCATTTGAGACACGACCAACATGTTCTTGGGAGTGACTGTGGAATGCGGCATACCTAAAACTTACCCAAATACCACAAACAACGAATCGTCGTTGCGGTGAATCGTGAAATAGTATGGGAGTATTTCTGAATCCAACCTTATAGTAGAAATTCCTCATTCAAGCATTGCCTCTCGATCATTCCGTTAGCAATAAATGTCTGCTTTAAAAACTCATTCCTGCTTATTCGCTTAATAGAATTATATGTCTGTCATAAAGAGAAATCCTTTGTTTCATATCTCTTGATTCAATTTAGAGGACTTATTATCCTCCTTTTCCTAATCCTTTAGATCGAGATGTCTTCAAGGAAAGAACCTAGCACGAAGAACAACGACCCTCCGTCTCCACCCTCGTCTCACTTCGACCCTGTGATGTTCCAGCTGGCTGTTTCTGCTGCAGTGACGGCTGCAATGACAATCTTGAACCCTAACAAGTCCATTGGTCCAGGATATAACCCATACCCCCAAGATCATGAAAATGTTCAGGAGCATCAGAATGAGTTTGTTGAGAGTAATAAGGTTATCTGGAAGAAGAGAAAGGGTCAGAGTTCCCAAGGACCCTCCAAGAAGCCCAAAAATGTAGCAGTCCAAGTTGCTACTAATCCTGCCGTTGTTCCTGTAGTTCAAGCTACCACTACTCCTGTTATTTCATCTAAGGCTCAAGCACCTGTCACTGGATATGCTGGTAATCTCCCTTGGTGTAGCAGTTGTAGTTATCATCTTTATATTCCTGGCCCATGTCGCAAGATGATTTGCAAACGTTGTGGCAAGAAAGGTCATCTTGCTAGAAGCTGCAGAACAGTAGTCCAACACCTCGAGTAAACTTCTATCGATCAGGTCTGCTATAGTTGTGGTGAAATTGGGCATTTCAAGCGAAACTGCCCAAAAGCAACAACCCCCAACAATGTCAACAACGCCGGAATGGCCTTAGCTTTGAAGCAAGAGGAGGCAGCCGCAAATCCCACTAACGTAGCGGGTATATTTCTTTCCAACTATCCTTATGCTCGCATTCTCTTCAAATCTAGTGTCAAGAAAGTTCAATTAGTCATTCATTCAATTATCTTGTTAAACATAGTCCTCGTTTGACAATCAGAAACATTTACCGTCAAGATAGTTGTCAGTGAGAATGAGTGTATAAACGACTTATCTCAACGTTGTGTCCTTATCTTGAGTAATCATTCATTTCTCATTAACCCAATGTCAGTTTCAGTAAGAGCTTTGATGTTATCCTCATTATGTATCGATTGAGCCCCGACTGTGTTGATACACCTCGTTATAGAAAACTGTTCATCTCAATCTTCTTTCTGATCAGACCCTCATAATTCATGGTGACGAGTTTAGCCCGAACATTCGCTTCGTTCAATGCGTCAAAACTCGAAAGTTCCTGCGAAAGAAGTGTCAAGTATTCCTAGTCCATATGATCAGTGAGAAACAAGGAGTTAAAGAAACCCATAGTAAACTTGATAAGGCATGGAAAACTTAGTCTGTGATACATTAGACCCTTTTAGATTCCCTTTTGGATTGATTCCTTAGTCTTCAGCTCCGAAATACCTTCAGTAATTAGCAGCGTTCATCCCGTACTTTGCACCTCTATCCTTAATGAATACCTGCCTGATAAAACCACAGAAATCCATTCTAGTGTGACCAAGAACCTTGATATACCCAAACTCTCCGGACGAGCAAACTAAGATCATAGACCAAGTAATCAAGCGTATGAAACCGAGCCACGTCCCGTTAGTGAAGGTTCCAAGCGAGAACCTGAATTCACATGGGAACGCGAAGACCCAATACAGCAGACACATCCACACCCTTTGTCCAAAATTTTGTATCTAAATTCTTGAATTTTGGGACGAAATTCCCTCTAACGGGGGGATAATGTAAAAACTCGAAACTTTGCTTCCTCGCCGTAATCGTTCCGTCAAAACTCGTCTTAAGCGAATTGTTCCGATTTCGTCCTAAATTAGGTTAATTAAGTCAAAACCTTTATTATAACTTGGTAAGTATCCAAGCATGTTGGAAACATGTGAAAACGTCCCGAACTAGTAATTTGAAAAATTATAGTTTCGACCATATCAGGTAACGACAACTTAATCGGGTGCGACCCAAAGCATCAATTAACGTCGGTATCGGGTAAAATTTCAACGTGTATCCGAGTCAAACCATATTTAAAGTAGATTAAGCCACATTTGAAGCTTTTTCACTCTCTCTCTAACCTCTCTCCTAAAATCCATCTTGTTAAGCCAAAATCATCCATTTCAAGCCTTAAAACACCAAGGTAAGCATCCTAGCTCCTAGTATATCATCCTTAGGCTTCATTTTCGTGTTTAAATCATGGGAAAAGACCACAAACATGTGTTTACGGCCCTGGATCAGCCTTAGCCCGTGAACACATGTAATTGGGGTTTTTGAGCCATAAAACCCTTCCAAATCATCATAGGAGCTTAGATATGGCCAAAGGAATTATTGGAATGGACTTAAAACACCTTGAATGTCAATTTTATGGAGTAAACATGAGTATCTTGGGCAGTAAAATCATTTAAATATGGTTTAATCTACTTTAAATATGGTTTGACTCAGATACACGTTGAAATTTTACCCGATACCGACGTTAATTGATGCTTTGGGTCGCACCCGATTAAGTTGTCGTTAGCCGATATGGTCGAAACTATAATTTTTCAAATTACTAGTTCGGGACGTTTTCACATGTTTCCAACATGTTTGGATACTTACCAAGTCAAAATAAAGGTTTTGACTTAATTAATCTAATTTAGGACGACATCGGAACAATTCGCTTAAGATGAGTTTTGACGGAACGGTTACGGCGAGGAAGCAAAGTTTCGGGTTGTTACATGTGGCTTGGCCAAGATTTTGAATAATTATGAAGTCGTCGGGGTATATTTAATTCCAAGTGGGGACGAGTCGAATATCCAGGACACAAGCTTGCAGAGTTACATGTTGTCTCGAATTTGTATATTCAAGGGTTGAGGGTAGCAGGTACAGATTGATGTCAAGGATGAAGATCATGTAAGGAATTTTATTCAATAGCCAGTTTGTGACGATGGAAGAAGATGCCAAGAATTCAGGGTTATCTCTTTTGGAATGATTTGAAGCATCAGTAGAGGCGCATGGTATATTTAATAATTAGGCTCTGGTCAAGGGTTGTGTGAGGGCCTCTCCACTTATTTTTATTTGCTGAAGGCCTTGAGGTTCGAAACATGATCCAAATGCATAATAGGTTCTAGTGGTCTAGGGTTATGACTCGTGTCATTTTAGGCTTGATTATTTTAATGTATTTTCATGAAAGATCATGAGAGGACCATGTTAATAAAGACTGCAGTTGGGCTGCAGCAATGAAAGTGATTGTAAGATAATGGGTGGACCATAACATTCACATGAGATGAAATAAACCGTTGGGCAGGGCTCGCTAGCTGAAATAGGATTTTGTAGGAGTGTTGTATGAGTATGATTTGGCTCATATCATTCACTTGGGTTGAAATAGGTCCATTGGCTAGAATAGGCAATATCTTTTGTTTAGCTATTCCTATGGGTAGTCGTGAGGGATTTTAGAGCTGAGTGGATGTGTAGACTAGTCTAGTTTTTATTTGATTAGGTTATTTCTTTAGGCTCATGCTCTTACGTCTATATGCTAGGTTTTAGTTGATGACAGTTAGCTATGGATTTTATTATTCAGTCATTAGTAGAACGGCGTGAGGTTGGGAAGATCTTGGTCGGATTGAATCTATGAACTTTTGGTCAACGTGGTTGATGGATGGCATGATTTTTTCTGCCTAGAAGTCAATATTGATTTTTTTGTCTTCGAATTATTAGTAAGGAAACTAAACCCTTCTGATGTAGGTTAGTTGTGATGTGTTTGGTGTTCGTTTATTTGTTGGGTCATGTGCTACTCATCGGGGATCGATTCAGTTTTCGATGACAATAAGAGCTTGTCTATTTAGGGTATTGTTCTAGTGCTGCGGTGGACGAGATTTATATCTTTGAAAGTTACCACTCGGGAATGGCTCATGCGCTTGATTTTGAAATCCTTGTAAAGGTTGTTGAAGATTCTGGTACCTAGGGTTGTGTCGACTCGTGCAAAAGATAGTGGACTTGGAAAACCCACAACGTATTTGAAGGGTGTTTTAAGAGTAATTTGTAAGCATGAATTTCGAGAACGAAATCTAATGCGAGTGGGGGAGAGTTGTAACACCCGTTTTTCCATTTGGAATAGTCAAAGACTTATGGAGGTCAAAGATATGGTTATTGGGGAAAACTATTTCCCATGACGTGGTATATTGATGACTGCAATGTGTAATTATCATTTAAATGAATAATCATGCCCGGGTGAGCACCATAATATGGCAAGCTGATGCCCACGATCTGGTTATTGATGCAGCCCAAGCCCAATATTTTAGGGTTTCTCTTATATTTAATAGCATTAACTCAAGATTTTGGGCATCCTTTTCAGTATCCTTTCTTCTTTTTCGAAACCCTAGCATCCCTTCCATGGGTGTGGCTTGGTTTTGAGCTTATCTCCTTAATTATGTGAAGCTTGTTAAGGAAGAAATTTCATCATGGTGCAAGGAAGCAAAGAACATGCTTATATCCATTATGTTTTTCAAGTTTCTGAGTAATATGAGTCGTCTTGCAGGATTGATCAGTGTAGGGAGTTAGAGTTTTGTTGAGCTTCTCCAGTTCTGTGATTTATGTGAGTTTCATCACTATGCCACATATGACATTGTAAATCCTTTACATGATATGATAGATGTACCGTTAGGGTATGCGTATGCTAGTTGACTACGATAACTCCTTTTTGTGCATGTGCAGTCTAGGACACTTGGTGTCATTGGATACTAGACTACAGTTGATGGTAAGATATCATTGGTTTGTGCAATGTAGGACACCTAGTGTCGTTGTATGCTAGACTAGTAGGGTCTTGCCAACGGACTATATGATACTGCTAGGTGTCATGATTAGTTAGGGTGATGTTACTAATGGTTGTAGGTGGTTAAGTTGGATAGCCTGAGAGCTCTTGGTCTAAATCCTTATTGCATGGTTTTTGTTTGATTTATTGCTTTCAGGTGGACCGTATGTTCGACTGTCTATTTGATCTCTAACTACATATGACGTTATGAACTGTATGAAAGACCAGGATCTGGCCCTATCAATTGTATGAAAGACCAGATCTACCCCCCAACATTGACTTGCTATGTATGTTGGGTTTGGCCCGTTATAAGATTTAGGGTTGGGCCCATTGTACTCTTTAGGCGGGGCCCATTATATAAGCTAGGATTGGGCCCATTATTCATATTGGGTGCGGCCCATTATGTAAGTTAGGTTTGGGCTGATTATACTCTTTACATTGGGCCAGTTATGTGTGGATGCATTATATATATATATATATATATATATATATATATATATATATATATATATATATATATATATAATGGATTGTATGGTATATTGGGGAAGTCACTAAGCTTTACGCTTACAGTTATGGTAAAATGTTTTACACGTTGTTCGTGAGAGGGCTCGGCGGGACTGTGCACACACACATCGAAGATAATGATTCCCATTGTTTTTTAATTCAACTCTGATAACACTATGGTTTCAAAAAATGAATTTCTCTTATTGGTTTTAAGTTAAAGGTTGTAATTGGTTAATCTCTAACTAGAATGAAAAATCTCTTTGTAATTTTCAGGGCGTTACATCATCCGCCTTCGTAATTGGACAATGGGCCATATGATTTCACTCAGTTCTAAAATTGACACAGTGTTCTGTAGGATTCCAATAGTTGACACCTTCATCTTCACGATCACATGTAATGGTCTCATTGCTCTCTTCCTCCATTGGTACATTTTTATTTCATCACAAGTTATCTATTATTGGTTTTTTCTTTCTTTGAGTCCCATGGTTTTTATATATTACCTGACCATCATAATCTATTTTTTGTACACTCGATATTGAACAAAATCAGGACCGAACAAGAATCAAGCAAGGAAAAACTTGCTTCAAAAACAATTTCCTCATTAAAGCTCTATTTCATGTCGTATTCTAGTCTATATGTTTTGTATTTATTTGTTTTTTGTATTAGTTCTAATTTTATTGGGCTTTCAGATTTTGTAGGTTCTTCAAACTTTATGCATGATGGTGAAGTTTTATTTTTCAAGTTATGTCAATTCATAGATATCATGCTTCCATCTCTTCCTCTAAAAAATGTGAAATCTGTAGGTTTATTGCATATGAGTTCCTTTTCTCTCTTCATTTCACAAAAAATTCAATGGATTATTTATTTTCAGTGTTTAGTGGAATGGAATAGGTTATTTTGAGTTTTTTTGGCAGCTTGATTGGGCTAGAGAATGTTTTTTTTTAGTTTAGCTAAATTCTATCACCAAGGAAGTGAAATTGGAAATGATGCAAAGGGTAGAAACGGAAAAGCAAATCATGCAATTATAGTGAGGATGGTAGTGCAAAAGGCAAAGCAAAGGGTGGAAAGGGTGGTGATGACCTTGGAACCTGCACATATTTAAAAGGTTTGTGTTTGGCTATTCAAGTTCCCACTTTAGGGCTATATGTAAGAAATACCTGTTATGAGTAATTTATTAGGTTTTCTTCTACTCTCGGTTTTAATTAGTTTTTATTTAATATGTAAGTTGATTAGTGGGTGTAATAGCTAATAAAGACTAGGAAAGAATTTATAGTCTTTCAGTCACCTGATGATAATGGATTGAGTGATTATGTTGCCTTCTACGAAAGGGTACTGGTGTTCTGGCTTTCTAGAAGCTAATTCTACCAATGTGCTTTTTCCAGGCTATGGGGAGCATCTAAAGGCTCTAGTGACAACTTTCTCCCTAATAAGTTGAGAATTTTTGTGTTAAATTTAGGTTGTGATGTAGATCGTAGGCCAATTCATTGTAGTCAAACAAAAGAAAGAAATGGCCACATATATAGCATTGGATTCTTTGCTTGGATTATGCAATGAAGAAGCCAAGTAGGTAAATACCTTTTAGTTCTTTTGACATACAAACACACAATACCTTCATCATTGATTTTTGCCCATGATTGCATTACAAAATTTTGGTTTATAAGTTCATGTGTAATAGCATTCTCTGAGAGCATTTATCAGGTAGGCATGTCTGAATAAATATATGATTTATGTTGTTATAAATATGATTTTTTTTCTTCGTCTTTTGTTTTGATTGATGTTTGTCAGGAAGATTCAAGCTAATTAAGGTACTCACCCAAAATCACCATTCTCAATCATTGTTAATGATACAAATATTTTCCTATATTATTTACCTGTATGCATATTTATTTAATCTTGGAAATGTTTTTTTATGGTAAACAATTGAAAAATTATGGCTGATAAACAACAAAAAAGTTCATAATACCACATATGTTTGGTTTTGTTGATGATTTTAGTGTTATCACCCTATTTTTGTGTAGTTGTTATTAATATTGACGAGTTCTATTTCACTCATCGAGATTGGAGGTGCGGGGTGCACACTCGAAGTGATTAATCTAAGCTCAGGATACAGGGGTCCAGGGGCAGCACCCTTAGCAGAGTCCAAGGGAAGTGCCCCTGGAGGAGGCCGAAGTGATTCTTGGAATAATAATCAAGAGTGAACATCAAGGAATCTCAACTTCATAGTCTCATAACATTTAGAAAGTGCTTAAGAAGTTCAGTTGTTCTGATTGTTCTCCTGTAAGTACTCCTTTTGATCCAAGTATGAAACTTATGCCAAATACTGGTAAAGAAGTTTCACAACTTAAGTATTAAAAAAAGGTTATTGAGTGTTTGATGTATGCTATGGCCAAAAAAAGGCCTAATATTGCATTTGATGTAGGAAAGCTAAGTGGGTTTAAGGGGCAACGCCCATGCGAGGGTTGGGGTTACACCAAAACCACTTAATGACATCATGATGATGCATACGTTAGTTATGTCCAATAACAAACCTATTTTGTTGATGATTCAGGGACGTAATCATCCTACAGGGGAGATAACTGTAACACCCGCAGATCCGGGCTAGTTAATTAAGATGTTATAAGCATTAAAGTTGACATTTTGATAGATGATTATTTAGGATAAATAATCTTAACCTAAGTTATAGTATATGTGACGAGGATTCGTTTCATATAGAGAACGGTCAAATCCGACTTCATAAGAGGGAGTTACGAATTTTCAAATATTTCAGCATAACAATATACGACTCAAAAACAAAATTGAATTGGTCGATTGTTAGGAAAAACAATCTAAATGAGAGTTGAAGATCTCATCAACACTTATACGTCGATATAATGTCAGTCAAGAATAGATACCATATGGGAGAGGTACATATTTTTAACGGACTTTAATAGACTAAGCATGCTTAAAATATAACTTTAAGAATAAATTGAAACTTAACCGACAGAGTCTAAATGGAAGTTGTAGATATCGTTGATAGCTACATATGGATATAAAACCCGTCGAAAATAGAGCTCATATGAAGAAGATATAATTTATTAAAAATAAATAAATTATCTGTGCTCAACGACAGCTTGCACAGCGCACTGACACTCCAACAGATGCTCGACACATCTCAAGTCGGAAATTGGCCACGTCACCCTCTTTCGACCAGGTGCGCACCTGATCTGTGCGCAGCGCACAAGTCATTTTGCACTCTATATAGATTCTTTCAACCCACTTCACTCCTCGCCTCTTCAAACTATTCTCTCTTGATTTCTTTCTCTTTTAGTCTAATACTTCTTTAGTTTTTAGGTTCCCATCTACCTTAGCGAAGCCCTGCGGGGTCAGATAGCTGGTGAATAGAAGCTCTTGGATAAGAGTTATGCCCGTATAGGCCCCGCTTTCACTACATTACTCTGTAAGTTAAGCTACACTTATTTTATTTAAGTGTGACTTTTAACTATAGTCATAGTCGTTATTATGAACATATAATTAATATTTATCAGTGACTCCAGTTCATTATACTGATTGATCTACTTTTGGGAGTGATGACTAAACTGGATTTAGTGAGGTGTGGGGTTTCTGAACAGTATACTCTATATACCAAATGCACCTTACATCCGATAAGATCCTACCTGTAATGTCTGGTTCATGGTATGTATTTTAAATAAGATTTATTTATTTTTGTTTAGGAACTCGACGAGTTGGAGGCCCCAAAATCATCGAGTAGGAATGGATTTTGGACGCAGAATTTAAAGTCTACTTGACGATTTGAGGGACTCAACTTGACGATTAGGGCTTCCAGAATGAAACCCTAATTTTTAGGGTTTAGCACCCTATTTAAACACCTTAACCTCCAACGGTTGGCCTCATTTGCAGTCTCCAATATCCCAAACCCTAGCTAAGAAACCCTAACCCACTTTTGGAGAGTTTTGATCCATTTTGTGCATTCTTTGTGATTTTGAAGCTTGTGAAGGAAGGAGAAGCTAGGGGATTCAATAGGAAGCTAGTAGATCTGGAGTTTGAGCTGCATTTTTGACTCATTTGAGGTATAAAGTTGATACCTTGGCTTTCTATTACTTAGATCTTCATTTAGGGTAGTATGTTGTCACTTTTGGGCCATTTGAAGTCATTTCCGGGATTTGAGTATTTCATGAAGTTGTGACTTCAGATCTAGGCACTCATGCGCTTATGAGGCTTAAATTTGCGAGCTTTATCAATCCTTGGCCCTTTCCCATGCCTTAGATCTCTTATATAGCATAGTTTTGGTGTTTCTAGCTTCATGACATCATGCATGGATGTAAAGTTAGCAACTTTACATGGTAACTTAGTGCTAGGGGACCAGATCTATGATTTGGAAGCATTGAACTCGATTGGAAAAATGAATGGGTGTAGAATTAGGGAACTCAACAAGTTGTTCATGCAACTCGACGAGTTGGATCATGATCCCAAACCTTTTCTGATTCATGAGCAAACTCAGTGAGTCTAGGAGATGACTTAGCGAGTTGGTTAAGGTTTTCCAAGTTTTGAAGATTATAGAACTTGATGAGTTTAAGGAAGGACTCGACGAGTTGTAGCAAAATGTCTCGATTCTATTATACGAAGGAACTTGACGAGTTTATGAAAGAACTCGACAAGTTGGGTTGAGATTTCAGGGTTTATAATTTATGGAACTCGGCGAGTTGAGTCAACCCAAAACGTTGAGTTTGGTCAAAAGATTGACTTTGACTTGGACCTTGACCAGAGTTGACCCTTAAAGGGGTTATGAGTATGAAAGGGTAATTAAAGGAGATGGTTTGTGTAGGTGTTTGAGAGGAATTGATTCCAGAGCTGAGGACTGTTTAGTTACTTCACGACATTTGAGGCGAGTTACCCTCCAGTAGGAGTGGGTCGAAGGCACCAAGGCCGACCCACTAGTAGTTGATATAGTTGAGATGATTGTCTTTCTGATAATTGTCTGGTATGCCACTATTTGTTATGCTTTATGTGCCAGTGGATCAATAACTATGCCAATTCCATACTCTCGAACTACGGATAGTTGACTATGTCTAATCCATGCTCCCGGATTAATGACAAATAACTATGTCCTCTACATACTCTCAGACCAAGGACAAATAACTATGTCTAATCCATGCTCTCGGGACAATGAAAAATCTTAAAGTTCGACCCTCCGTGTATATCTCACCCACACTCATAAGGAGATACTACCCGATATCCATCCCAATTCTTTTAGGTGTGTTTTGTATCCTAAATCATCATATATTATCAGATATGCTCTTACCATGTATTTCCGACAATAAAAAACATTTCATAAACAAACATATATTTAATACATTAATCAATACTTGTATTAAAATCATGTTCATGAAAGGGACTATCAACTCACTTGTTAAAGTGACGATTCGCAATTTGGGCAGCACTTTGCTTCTAACAACTTTATTTTCCTTCGACGAAACCTAGTATCATTATTACTAGATTTTAGTCTAGTTTTTATTACGACTAATTAACTCAATGCCTACGAGCAATAATTTTTTATAAGTGTTAAACAATACTTTTCAACTACTATGTACAAACAGGGGCCAAACATGAAATACTAGTGGGCAGGACCATTTCGGCATTTAAGCTGTTCTGAAATCCAACAACCCTATGCGGCTCTTCAAGCAAGATTCCCTGTACCACGAACAGTTAAAAGATATTATAATAACACTTTATATTTTATAATACTTTGCACATATATTGTTTATAGGTTCATAATAACGATATTGAACTTAAACATAAGTTATACTTAAAGTAGGGTAAGCATAACTCACTTACAAGGGGGTTTAGCTAGGAGTCAGGCTCTATGGAGGTAGTACTTCTGAGCCGAAATCTCTTCTTCTCGGAGCCTTATGGCTCTCCGGGACTCACCTTTAGCACTTGTGAAGTACTAGGGAAGGGGAGGGTATAAGAGAAGTAATTGAGAGAGAAAGAATGGGAGAGGTGTGAAGAAAATGGAAGAACTTCGCACCTATGTATAGGTTGGACCCTTCGAACTACGTTGGGCGTAGCCTTAGAGTACGTTGTGCGTACGAGAGCCAAATTTCAGCTCCGCATGCAAGGTCGTGGGGAGAAAGCAAGGGCCAGGATTCAGCCACGTGCAGTCCTCACATCAGCCTTTTATCAAATTCTAAATTCTGTAACTTTCACATACGAGCTTCGTTTCTTACGTTCCTTATATCCCTGCGTAGGTGGCGATGTAATTTACAACTTTTGTTTTGACTCTATTGGCTAGTTTTGACTTTATATTTAAAGTTATATTTTAACAGGCTTAGACAGATAAAGTCTGTTAAAAATTCACAATTTTGTCATTCGACGTCCGTTTTCATTTGTCTTTATATCGTTGAGTTCCAATTAATGAGATCTTCAATTCTCATTTACGTTGTGTCGTTCAGAAAGCGATCGATCTAAAATTCGATTTTTAGGCTGTTAGATTTGGACATTCTTTTTACGTACGTTCTTGGTTTAACATATACTACGACTTTCGTTTAGATCCCTAAGGCTAAAAAGTAATTTATCAAAAATTCACGTTTTACATTATGAGGTGTCGTGTCGGTTTAGCTGTAAAACTTCAAACGGTCATTACTTCTTCGTTATAATTTGGATTTTAGCGTTGTTTATATGTACAAGAATCCTTGTGACATATACTAGAACTTGGTTAAGATTATTTATTCTAAATAACCTTCTATCAAAAAGCATTTTTGACTCTTATTGTTTCTCAATTGACTAGTCGAAATCTGCGGGCGTTATAGTTAGACATAGCAATAGTATTGTTGCAATATTCGTGAGTACTTAGAAATGGAGATCTAAGTATTATATAAACCCACGCTCAAAGAATTACTTCATGGATTCTATCACGAGTAATTCTAAGACGATAATATCTTCTAATCTTAAAATGGAGATATTTTAGTTGTATTTTACAAGTCGGTCATTAGTAATGCGTAAACGCATCAGTAACTTGATGTTATAAAACATATTGCCATGCATGATTTGATGAGTAAACGATGCATGCATACAAGTCAAATTTTATTCGTTTCTTTTTCTCGAATCTGAAAAGCGATATCTTTGGGCCCCTCAGTGATTTGGTATTGACTAATAAAGTCAGGCCCGACTAAATTGATGTGTTCAATTAGAAGTTCTATGTCATCACAAATTAGAAATCGGGAAACAGTCTTGGAAAATGAGATCAATTCTATTTCATGTCTCGTGTTCGAATGATATCTAGCAAAATGGAGGATTATATGATCACTTATCTTAGGACGTGTAACTGACTGGGTCAGAGTTTAGTAGCGGCTTTAGAACGCTACAATTTGCTGATTGATTTAGAAATTATACTAGAAGTAATAGTTACAGACTTATCCAAGTGGGAAACTGTTGCATTGGGTGTCTAAACCCATAACTATAATTGGTATATATTTAGATTAATAGTAGCACTGTTATTTTTGGTTGTCCTCAAACCTAGCAATTGGACATGATGACTTTTAGAAAGAGGGATTAATTTATTATGTGATTAATAAATTGAAATAACCAGGTTATTAATTTATTATGTAAATATTATATTAATTAGAACATGTATTATTAATAATTAATCAGAAATTAATTGGAATTAATTTAGGAATAATTAAAAGTACAAGGACTGTTTGGTTATTTATTGGAAGTTCAAGAAGGAATCCTCTAGAACCTCATGGGATGGGGTGGACGACAAGCCTAGAAGATTTTGTCCAAGTCTCATTGGATAGGGATTGGGATACTTGGTCACCAAGTAAATCAATATAGGGCTTACCCTTAAAACGCTAGCTTTTGCCCCAAGATTCCTCAAATATATAAGGTCATGCCTAACCCCACATCCACTACTCTCTTCCCTAAAGATTGGAGGAAAATTGTTACTCTCATCTCCCTTATCTCTTAAATCATTAGCTTGTTTTTGAAACATTAGAGGCAAGCCACTTGTGGTGCTTGCTTCCATGAGATCTACAAGAAAGAATCATTGTTATTTACTACAATAACAATTAAGGTATGTAATCCTAAACCCTAGTTTGTTTTTTTTGAAAATTACCTAGGCTTCGTAGGGTTTCTGATTTGATGTACTTAGTTATAGGTTCAATAGAGAAAATATAGATCATATATAGGTTGCATGCAAACTTAAGGGGTTTAAGTTTATTTGTTTTACATATATCTTGTTAGTTTCTTGTATCAGTTATGACATCCCAGGAGTTTAAAATATAAAATCTTCTGAAATGCCATGATTATAATGTCAAGGATATTTTGGGACCAATTCTGCAATAACAAAAGTATTAAATAAGAGTAAACAAAAAGTTTTTAAAATACCTGTGAAATTGTGGATATTATATATTTCCGGCACAAACTGATGGTGGCAGTCCATCCCCTCATCCCTTGATTTTTCTTTTCGATCACATCCTAAACAACCCTCTAAGCCTCCGATTGTTGCTGCCCGTCTCCCTTCAGTTTATTGTTGACGGCGAAGAAAAGAAACACAAGGACGATTCGTAAGAATTATCGAAAACCTTTTGTTTCTCTCACACCTTAGAATACACACACTTAAGCTCATTGGCTATGTCTCACATGCACACCTCACCCTATATATATATATATATATATATATATATATATATATATATATATATATATATATATATATATATATATATATATATATATATATATATATATATATATATATATATGGACCTAAGGCCAAGCCCAAAATACAAATAATCCAACGCTAGACCGAAAACACATGGGTTTTCGGTCCAAGCTACAATTAATCCTATACTATTTTTGGCCCAAATAATTAAAACAATAAATGCTTTGAAAATCAAAGTATAAACCTTATTTTTGACCCAACAATCTCCTCCTTGGTTTATAGCTTTCTTTTCTAATTGACCCAGCAAGCTCCCCCCTAAAATGTAGCTGGCACTTCTTGTCAATCTTCATTGGGAGCTTTGCTTCAGCTATTATCTTCAAATTCTTCACAACGTCAAGATGATCTTTGTGACAACCCGAAATTTATTCCGTTATTTTTAACCCCTCGTTCCGTTAATAAGCCTCGTTTTATTAAACTATCCGTTAACGTTTTTCATTGGTTAATTAATTTGGGACTTTTATAATGACTTGGTAAGGGTTGAAACAAATTAGAAACACCCTCGTAAATACCTTGAAAAGTTTTAATTTCAACCAAGTCAAAATACGACCCTTTAATCGGGTGCGACCAAAAGCCCCGTTTAATGTCAGTATCGGGTAGATTTCCACTGAGCCACAAACTCAGCCCCTATAAAAGGGGGAGTGGACTCCATTCACACTCTTTCCACCCTCTCTCTACACTCTCTCTCTCTCTACAACTTGTTTTTGAGCCAAAAGCGCCCGTTTCGAGCCCCAAACTAGTAAGTAATCTATCCTAACTTGTTGTATAGCTTAGTTAACACGCAAATTCGTGTTTAAGACATCATATAGGGGCAAGATTATGTGTTTACAGCCCAAGAAAACTCTTGGACCGTGAAAACCCTTAAGTGGGGCTTTTAAGCCCCAAAACCCCTCTAAACTACCCCTAGGGCTTAGACATGACTTGTGGACTTACACCTTTGAGCTTAGAACACCAAAACCATATGATATGGAGAGTAAACATGAGTTTACAGCCTAAGAACACTCTTGGATCGTAAACCCCTCTTCAAAGGCCGTGAACACCCTTTAAGGTGTTAGAAATGCCCTCAAACACCTCCTATGGCCTTGGAAAATGTCTAGAAGCAACCACCATTGAAGTAAAGGCATTAAACATCAAAGAATCATTGGACATAGGAGTTTATGGCCGTAAACCCCCCTAGGATTGGTCCATGGGCCGTAAACTCCCAAAAGGTGGCCAAATGATGCCCTAACACCCCCATTTGACTTGGAATAATGCTTAGAACTTTATACCATATCATTTAAGGCTTAGATCCATGAAGGAAATGACCAAGTGTGAGTTTACGACCGTAAACTCCTTGTTTAGGTCCGCGAACTCCTTAAATGGTCCATTTGTTGCCTTAAATCCATTCATATGCCTTATATTTGGACCTAGCCTAATTCTATGAGTGAGATAAGACCATTTAGCATCCTAGAACACCCCCACCATGATTTTATGGCCGTAAACTCATGGGGAGTTGGTCTTAGGGTCGTGAACTCGATAAAGAGTTTACTCTTGATGAGTAAACTCCCTATCTAAGCCATACACTCCCTTAGATGTTACCGGGGACACTCCTAGCAACTTAACCAAAGTGTTTTCCGCACTTTAGGATGCGTATACATGTTTAATTACTAATATATTTAGTAATTGTATGTAAACATATGTCATCATATGTTAATAGGTCACTAAGTGTGCTCAAGTCTTTATTTGAAACGAGCACCCAACCGGCAGTTTCACCCGATCCACTTACAACAGGTGAGTTCATACCCCTGAATTAACCTTTTAAATGTTTTTACATGCTTTTATGGGGGGGGGGGGGGAATACAAGTTAAAACATGCCAGTTATCATATCAAACACATGTGATTGATAACCCACATGCACAAGGATTTATTACATTGTTAGCTGTTTTACCAATTATGGTACTATAAATGGTTTTCCAAAACGTCTTTACTTGACTCTCGCGCTATATGTTTTACTTCAAATTCAATTACATCAGTATTTTAAATAAAGGTTTTCTTTACTCATATTTTTTTGTCAAAGTTATATTCAAAACGTGTTTTATGAAAGATTTTCAAGGATTTCTAAAGGTCTTCAAACTTATTTTACAAAAGGATACCAAGTCATGATTTTTTTAAGTGTAAAGGTTTTCCAAAGTTTTCATCAAATTTTCCTTCCATGTTTTTATACTTCTACTTCGTTAGATACTACTACTTTGTTATGCCTCTACTTTGTTAGATGCTCCTACTTAGTTAAATGCTACTACTTCGTTAGACGCTTCTACTTTATTAACGCTTCTACTTCATGAAACGCTCCTACTTCGTTAATACTACTACTTCGTTAAACGCTTCTACTTAGTTAAATGCTTCTACGTCATTAAATGAATGTATGTACCTGTATAGTTATATAAATGATGTTTAAAGGACTTAGGAAGGCTAGTTCACCCTATTTCCTTTTCCTCATTTGGATGTGGTCTGGTGGAATCCGATATTCGTCCAAAGGTCATTTAAACATTAATTATATATCATGTATACATGTATAGACATGAAGGTTTACATCGGTCAGTTTATTTGTGAGTCTCTATCATTAGTCCAGTATTTACATCAAAACTCACTATATGAGATGCATCTTCAAGACACGGCCTTATCCGTTGTCTAGTTGGTAACCAGAGTCTCCTGTAGGGAGAGCAGGCATTGTGTGTATAGATCTATACGGGATTGACACCCCCGCACCCTGACTGCTAGCTACAGTCCACGGCCTACCAAGCCAAGGGGTGACAAATGTCACATTCTTTCCGACGCATGCAGGGCGTCAAGTTCTCTAGTGCCTATTAGTATGGTTATGAGTATCTTGGGGTTACCTTATAATTCATGGCCTTAAGGTAACAAGAATTAACACTGTATTTCTAAAACAACACCTTTAAGACCACACTTTGTTTTACACCTTGCTAGACATATCATTCAATTGATACTATATGGGGTCTGTGTCTCTCTGTTTTAGACCTTGCTAGACGTGTCATTCAATTGATACTGTCTGGGGTCTGTGATTCTTTGTTTTAGACCTTGATAGACGTATCATGCATTTGATACCGTCTGGGGTCTGTATCTCCTTTTGTTAGACTGAGCCAGGTGTGTCGTTCATTCGATACTCTCCTAGAGTCTATGATTTCTTTGGCCTTAGTTAGCAGTATTCTCTGCTGAAGCATATGTTATTTTCCCTAATATTCTCCTACTTTCTTTAAAATCAAATACCGTATTTTGGTAATGATAGTGTTTAAAGGAAAACTACTTTCTACAAGATAACTCTGTCAAGTCCTGGTAGAGGACTGCTTTTAATTAGAAAATATAGGATTTTCTGGAAAGTACTCTAATACACTGTAGACTCTAAACTACTACTTTTTATAAAGTTATTTGAATAAAATGACACTAAATACTTATGAACTCAACAACATTTATAAAAATGCTGATACTCGATTTCAAATAACTTGTATTCTCAGGTCAGCAATAGACAGTTACATCCCAGGAGCTTTTGGTGAAGATAGTTAGTACCAAGCTGCACCTATGTTATTACTTGTATTACTTTGATGTTTCTATGTAATGTAATCTATGTAAAACTATTACTATTAATTCAATGGTTGTTGTACTTTGATTACTATACTGTATATGTTGTGATACTTGACATGACGTCATCCACCCCAGAACATTTCCGCCGTTCGGGTTTTGGGGTGTGACAGATTGGTATCAGAGCATTGTTTATAGTGAGCTAAGTATATCAATTCATAAAATATATACAACCTATAAATACTTAGGGATAAAACACTCTGACCAAGAATTATACTTTAAAATATAACCATATTATACCAAAGTATAAGAACATCTAGAATCTAAACACTCGAACACAAGTATCGCAAGAAGAACAAGAATAAAAGTCTTCGGATGTTAAGCATTACCGTCAAACCTGGTCAGTTATGTAATTGTAAGCTGGAATAAATGTAACCTGATCAACTACATTTATTCGAGATGCGATGGACGTGTGCTTGGTAGTGATAATGGTGTTGCAACAGGTCTGAAACTTACCAACTAGGAATGATAGAGCCAAACATAAAGTTTAAAATACTATGGGAGTATTTTCGAATACTAAAAGACTCACATTAATCCCATAATCATATTCAGAAGTTAAGAACAAACAAGAAACTAAAATAACATAGGGGTATTTTAGGATCCATAGACAACCTTGTGTGAACAACTAAAAAGATCCTTATTGATATACCTACAATTACAGAGGGTATACTCCCAAGGTTATATATAATAAGGATCCCATAGGCTAAGAATGTGTGGTTTCGCTCTACTTCCTTTTCCTCGTTGGGATGTGGATATAGAGTAGTATCACATATTCGAAGGCCTATCGGATCTAAGCTATATATGATTTGTATACCCTATGTAATCGTATCAGGACTCGATATGGATCACTCAGTGAGAAGATTTCCAGTTCGGAAATAAATGAACTAGGTCGAGACTATTGAAACCACCAAGTGCCTATATCTTTTAGGGACATCAGTGAGAAATTCGCCTAAACTTCTGAGATTTCCAGTCATCCATCATGAAGTGATGACACCCAGAGTCGGAATCGGAAGTAAGATGGAGTAGAAATTCAATATGTGTATAGGAGAAGAAAACCCTAGGTAACTCCCCGAAGGAAACCAGCGCCGATCCCAGTCAAAGATACGAGGTAGACAGAGGGAGCCAGTACATGGAACCCGAGAAGTGTCTTTTCCTCATGTTCGTCACACTAATGCACCCATAAAATAATGCAATTTAGTGAGTTAATGATTACACTACTCACACTATGTGTTAGGTAAGTCGCCTTTTTCCCGTTGCAAGTAATACGATTAGAGTGGATCCCCACACCTCTATTGAGAGTGTTTAGCCGTAAGTCTTCATGAGCCTTTCTTCCCGCGGCCTACGTTCCGAACTGTTCTCAAATCTTTCCAAGCCGGAGAGTGAAACCTTTCCCAGTATAAAGGTAACTTAGTAGGAACGACTCCCATCTTATGGCTTTTTCCGACACTCATACTCTTACCTTGAATACCCGGACTACATCATAGGGATGTAGGTCGACACTCAGACAGCTAGTACACGAAGCACGGGAAAAATTTATGCCTAATATAGTAAGTATTGATACGTCCAGAGTTAACCATCATCTCTCATCAGCTTGTGTTCCTTTCCGTGTAGGAAAACCATGCCTCCGAAGAAGCGTAACCCCTCCGCCGGCAAGAAACCGACTCTCCTATTCGACGAAGCTACTTTCCAGGCTGCAGTCTTGGCAGCCGTTGCATCTGTCATGGCTCAACTAAATGCTAACAACACCAGTGTTAGCAAGAGCCCTATCGGGAATTCCAATCCTAGTAATGGACAGCAGTAACCAACCTCTGTGTACCCAGCCACCCAAGAACCTCAACCAAATCCACTGAAGAGAAAACTCAAGACCGAGGAGGGAAGTACCTCGGTTCAAGGACCTCTCGAAGGGCAGCGAGCTGAGACGGTCAATACCCCTGCCAGCTCTTCCATCCCGACTTCGAGAAGACCATACCTAGGAAACCTTCCCCACTGCAGCAAGTGTAGCTACCATCATCATGGTATATGTCGGGAACTCTTTTGTGCTAGGTGCAACATGAAGGGGCATACTGCTCGCGTCTGTAGAACCCCAGTTGAGTTTATTACGTCAACCACCAATGTGGCGACCAATACAATTTGCCGTCTATGTGGTAAGATTGGGCACTTCAAAAGGGACTGCCGAACTGAAGGAAACGACAAGGACACAGGGGGAGTCTGACTCTACCTGCTTAGGGAGAAGCATCAAGGAACCCGATAGATTTTGGTACGTCTCTCAATCTCAGATAACTAACCGAAAACATTAAAAGACTAATTCTAAATGTAATTACTTCCCCGTTAAGGCGAAAGTCGCAGCACTGTTATAAAATTTAAAATTTCATCAGTTAAAACTATAATGGCCAGATATATACGTTACGGCCATGTATAATTGAGATGGATAGACCTAGAGTGAGTGAATGCCGCCTCATTTCTTGTTCCTTGTTTGGTTGTGGATTTAGGGCGGAGTCGCTCAGTCAACAGTCCTCTCCACCTTAATTATACATGACTAGTATATGTTAGGCGATTATACAAATGCCTCATGAGAATCCATTCATGAAAAGGTACTCTACTCAGAAACACTCATGACTGTCTATAGTTCCGCGTCGACTCTATCGGTCCAAGTATTCGCAACAGTGATTCATGGGACGAAACCCAAGACGCCTAGAACTTGTGTGCCCGTTCGGCACATGACTCTATCGACCCTCATTCAATATCATGTTGAAGTATGCCAACTTCGACGCCTCTATTAATCATGGTTCAACTTCGTGCAACCATGTATAAATCCTTAGTGCTGTGTAAAAAGAACTTTCTCCACAGCCATTTTGGCAAATAAAGGTTCTTCCGAACCAAAACAAAATAAGAATAATAAAACCTAATGTGATCCGTCAGTCGTCACTTGTATTTAAAACCATCCGAAGTACCCAAGAGAAGGGTACCGCGCGCTATTAACCTACCCCTCTTAGACAGATTGGAACCAAAGCGAAAGGCACTGCAGGCATTCCAGAAGACGATAACCACCCAAAGCAGACACCAATGAAAACCCAGAAAGACCCTTCGCGTCTCGCAACCAGGTTCGTGAATCAAGAGGATTGAAATCATGGGACTAACCACTATAACTGAGTATATGCCTAAGGGTGGTATATAATTGAGATCAAAAAGATTTAAGATGTGTGCTTCCTCCCTACTCCCTGTTCCTCGTTGGGTTGTGGGTCTGGGGTGGAGTCACACAACTGAACATCTTGCCGACCTCAATTACATACGGCTTGCATACACCAAGTATTAGTGGTTAAGCCAAGTATGAGCTCTACCACGAACCTCATAGTAAAACCCTTAATCCTATCCCACGGAATGGGAGCTAGAGTCAAGAGAACCCCTGCGGGTTGAGCTACTATAATGACCACAAATCCGAAATTTGTTGTAATCCCGGTTAAGCCAATATAGTAGCTAACACTCTCAGTTGGTAAAGCAATCTGAGTCGTAAGAGTCAAGGACATTGACTACGACCATCCATTCTTGCTTAATTTCCCCGAGTTAAGCATCTCAGCGGATACCCCGGAAATAAAGAAGCTGCGATACATTAACCCTTGAGAAGAGTGGATGAAGAGATTTAAAAGTTTCGAGTGATGGAACCCTATACTCACTAGATTTGACCTAGACCGAGAAAACTCATAACCTTTGGGAGAGTAGTTGCAGAAGATGTTCGCACTACTCAGGAACTTCGTCCACGCCGTTACCGACGAGTAGTGCCTAGGACCCTCCGCCCTCTCGCATGGAGGAAATCACCATCGCCTTGTAGACGATAGACTGCATTCTCCGAAGTGAACACTAGAATACCGAGAACCACATGATAACCTCCGCGGCCAAGAATACTTGAAGAAAATGCGAGAGTAGGTTGCGTTGAGCCTTATAACCCAGATCCCAAAGACATTATGGACTTGACACCAGTCTAGGTGTTAGTCGATGGGTTATACAAGAGCACGCGCTTTCCGCACTAAAATAAACCAATGCATTGGAGAATAGGACATGTCTTAGAGATTCATTGGACTACTAGGTGTTCCACGAATACTATCTCGCACAGAAATAGTAGAACCACCTCCCGAGATAGTCCAACACTCCTCTGGTGAAACCCCATCTCCCCGACCCTGAGGGTTTCTGTTAGAAATATCTCAATAATCAGAAGTGCAGGTTCATTTTGCACAAGATTTAGATAGACACTCTACAGCAAACAGATACTCGTAGACACGAAATCCATCTAATGATCTAGAAAACCTCAGAGAGCCAATCAACAGGAACACGAATCCAAGGACAACCCGAGCTTTCTATGAACCAACAAGAAGGACTACACTCCCAGTATGAGAGAACGGTTGGAACTTCGGAATGACGATCACGCCAGTGATGATCTCGCCATAGAAGTATACTATGTTCTAAGTACTGAAAAGCTCTACCTTTCCGAGAGCTTAGGACCATCTGAGATTCCTTACGGAGATTGGTCCAACCCTCGTCAGACCACTCCTACTTTCGGATATTCCACAAGTTTCACCCCAGATCAATCCACTTCTTAGAATTGATAAGTGTTTACCCGACGTCACTCTTTGTATTCCACTCATGTTGATAGAAACCATTGGGAACCCTAACTTCGTAGATGAACCTATAGGAATCGCTAACTGCACGAGACAGAATCCGCATCCCGTAAGTGAAGGTTTGTTAGAATGACAAGCAAAGGCCAGAGTTCACTTGGGAGTGTGAGGACCAACCGAATAGGAAGTGCCCTCATACCTCTACCCGATTGTTCATGATTACTTCCTTGCCTAAACCTGAATTTTGGGACGAAATTCCCTCTAATGGGGGGATGATGTGACAAAAAATCTGTCACACCCCAAAACCGGAACGGCGGAAACATTCTGGGGTGGATGACGTCATGTCAAGTATCACAACATATGCAGTATAGTAATCAAAGTACAACAACCATTGCATTAATAGTCATAGTTTTACATAGATTACATTACATAGAAACATCAAAGTAATACAAGTAATAACATAGGTGCAACTTGGTACTAACTATCTTCACCAAAAGCTCCTGGGATGTACCTGTCTATTGCTTACCTGAGAATACAAGTTATTTGAAAGTGAGTATCAGCATTTTTATAAATGCTGGTGAGTTCATAAGTATTTAGTGTCATTTTATTCAAATAACTTTATAAAAAGTTGTAGTTTAGAGTCTATAGTGTATTAGAGTCCTTTCTAGAAAATCCTATATTTTCTAATTAAAAGCAGTCCTCTACCAGGACTTGACATAGTTATATTGTAGAAAGTAATTTTCCCTTAAACACTATCATTACCAAAATACGGTATTTGATTTTAAAGAAAGTAGGAGAATATTAGGGAAAATAACATATGCCTCAGCAGAGAATACTGCTAACTAAGGCCAAAGAAATCATAGACTCTAGGAGAGTATCGAATGAACGACACACCTGGCTCAGTCTAACAAAAGGAGATACAGACCCCAGACGGTATCAAATGCATGATACGTCTATCAAGGTCTAAAACAAAGAATCACAGACCCCAGACAGTATCAATTGAATGACACGTCTAGCAAGGTCTAAAACAGAGAGACACAGACCCCATATAGTATCAATTGAATGATATGTCTAGCAAGGTGTAAAACAAAGTGTGGTCTTAAAGGTGTTGTTTTAGAAATACAGTGTTAATTCTTGTTACCTTAAGGCCATGAATTATAAGGTAACCCCAAGATACTCATAACCATACTAATAGGCACTAGAGAACTTGACGCCCTGCATGCGTCGGAAAGAATGTGACATTTGTCACCCCTTGGCTTGGTAGGCCGTGGACTGTAGCTAGCAGTCAGGGTGCGGGGGTGTCAATCCCGTATAGATCTATACACACAATGCCTGCTCTCCCTACAGGAGACTCTGGTTACCAACTAGACAATGGAGAAGGCCGTGTCTTGAAGATGCATCTCATATAGTGAGTTTTGATGTAAATACTGGACTAATGATAGAGACTCACAAATAAACTGACCGATGTAAACCTTCATGTCTATACATGTATACATGATATATAATTAATGTTTAAACGACCTTCGGACGAATATCCGATCCCACGAGACCACATCCAAACGAGGAAAAGGAAATAGGGCGAACTAGCCTTCCTAAGTCCTTTAAACATCATTTATATAACTATACAGGTACAGACATTCATTTAACGATGTAGAAACATTTAACTAAGTAGAAGCGTTTAACGAAGTAGTAGTATTAACGAAGTAGGAGCGTTTCACGAAGTAGAAGCGTTAATAAAGTAGAAGCGTTAATAAAGTAGAAGCGTCTATCGAAGTAGTAGCATTTAACTAAGTAGGAGCATCTGACGAAGTAGAGGCATAACAAAGTAGTAGTATCTAATGAAGTAGAAGTATAAAAACATGGAAGGAAACTTTGATGAAAACTTTGGAAAACCTTTACACTTAAGAAAATCATGACTTGGTATCCTTTTGTAAAATAAGTTTGAAGACCTTTAGAAATCCTTGACAATCTTTCATAAAACAAGTTTTGAATATAACTTTGAAAAACATTATGAGTAAAGAAAACCTTTATTTAAAATACTGTTGTAACTGAATTTGAAGTAAAACATACAGCGCGAGAGTCAACTAAAGACGTTTTGGAAAACCATTTATAGTACCATAATTGGTAAAACAGCTGACAGTGTAATAAATCCTTGTGCATGCGGGTTATCAATCACATGTGATTGATATGATAACTGGAATGTTTAAACTTGTATTCCCCCCCCCCCCCCATAAAAGCATGTAAAAACATTTACAAGGTTAATTCAGGGGTATGAACTCACCTGTTGTTAGTGGATCGGGTGAAGGTGCCGGTTGGGTGCTCGGTGTCAAATAAAGACTTGAGAACACTTAGTGACCTATTAACATATGATGACATATGTTTACATACAATTAGTAAATATAATACTAATTAAACACGTATACGCATCCTAAAGTGCGGAAAACACTTTGGTTAAGTTGCTAGGAGTGTCCCAGGTAAGATCTAAGGGAGTGTATGGCTTAGATAGGGATTTTACTCTTCAAGAGTAAACCCTTTATAGAGTTCACGACCCTAAGACCAACTCCCCATGAGTTTACGGCCGTAAACTCATGGTGGGGGTGTTCTAGGATGCTAAATGGTCTTATCTCACTCATAGAATTAGGCTAGGTCCAAATATAAGGCATATGAATGGATTTAAGGCAACAAATGGACCATTTAAGGAGTTCCGGCCCTAAACAAGGAGTTTACGGCCGTAAACTCACACTTGGTCATTTCCTTCATGGATTTAAGCCTTAAATGATAGAGTATAAAGTTCTAAGCATTATTCCAAGTCAAATGGGGGTGTTAGGGCATCATTTGGCCACCTTTTGGGAATTTACGGCCCATGGACCAATCCTAGGGGGGTTTATGGCCGTAAACTCCTATGTCCAATGATTCTTTGATGTTTAATGCCTTTACTTCAATGGTGGTTGCTTCTAGACATTTTCCAAGGCCATAGGAGGTGTTTGAGGGCATTTCTAACACCTTAAAGGGTGTTCACGGCCTTTGAAGAGGGGTTTACGGTCCAAGAGTGTTCTTGGGCCATAAAATCATGTTTACTCTCCATATCATAAGGTTTTGGTGTTCTAAGCTCGAAGGTGTAAGTCCACAAGTCATGTCTAAGCCCTAGGGGTAGTTTAGAGGGGTTTTGGGGCTTAAAAACCCCACTTAAGGGTGTTCACGGTCCAAGAGTGTTCTTGGGCCGTAAAAACATAATCTTGCCACTATTTGATGTCTTAAACACGAGTTTGCATGTTAACTAAGCTATACAACAAGTTAGGATAGATTACTTACTAGTTTGGGGCTCGAAACGAGCGTTTTTGGCTTGAAAACAAGTTGTAGAGAGAGAGAGAGTGTAGAGAGAGGGTGGAAAGAGTGTGAATGGAGTCCACTCCCCCTTTTATAGGGACTGAGCTTGTGGCTCAGTGGAAATCTACCCGATCCTGACGTTAAACGGGGCTTTTGGTCGCACCCGATTAAAGGGTCGTATTTTGACTTGGTTGAAATTAAAACTTTTCAAGGGATTTATGAGGGTATTTCTAATTTGTTTCAACCCTTACCAAGTCATTATAAAAGTCCCAAATTAATTAACCAATCAAAAAGGTTAACAGATAGTTTAATAAAATGAGGCTTATTAACGGAACGAGGGGTTAAAAATGACGGAATAAATTTCGGGTTGTCACAATCTTGATGAATCTTCAATGAATGACTTCATCTGGAGCAGTTGGGATTTTCTTCAATATTTGATATTGAACGCAACGAGATCTATAGATAACCAATAAATTGTTCAATTTTAGTTGTACTAGAACTTGTTTCCCGCTTCCTGATATACCCCAATAATCAAGGACTTCCGGGATGCTCCTTACTTTAGGTGAGTAGACAATTATTAGGAGAGAAGATATATTTAGAATGCATATGTTGTACACCCAGGTCGGATCTCTTCGAATCACATAGAGGGTGAAACATATGACTAACTAGAGTCTTAGAGAGATTGAGAAGTAGAAGGTTGCATATGTTGTGTACCAGGTCAGATTATTAATCACACAAAGGAGACAACATATGGCTAACAGACAGAAAGAATAGCATAGATAGAACATGCAGAGAGACAGAGTTGCATATGTTGCAGTCCAGGTCGGATCTTTCGAACATATGACTATATGACTAAGAAAGAAAGGAAATAATTTTCTACAGACCTACTTTATTGGAATTTCCCAGTCGCCCCGTCAATACCGAATTTAAGGACAGAATCCGTACATCGAGGAAAAGTTAATCCACAGTTCTAGATACAGGTTTCTTTAACGTGACTGGTGGATTCTCATGTATATCTCCCTGCTCAACCTATCCAAGCGTTATATTGTCAGGCTAAATGCAACTATCTTGGTTAGAATTTTGTCAAATCTCTAGATTCCTTAAGTTCATTTGCACCAAGTCAAGACCATTAAGTTTTTTGTGCCTACCAACACATTGAACACAGAGCCTAGTGTCACAACTATCATTTTTGCCAGGAAATTCTACTCTCATGCAATCATTCACCTAGTGTAATAACTTGTACTCTAAGTGAATACTATACTCCATTCTCATTCCAAATACATCTCATATGTTCAAATAAGGGTTGGAAACCCTTGAAATCCCGGTTTAAGTCCATTATGGATTAGAATTTCCTTATTGGGCCTAATGAACCAATAAGCTTCCAATTTAACTATCTTGAACATAGAACTCTTAATGGGCCCTTATTGGACCCATATACATGACACTTAATATTTTGGGCCTTATAAGCCTAAAACAAACTAGGTTAACTTTAATGGGCCTTATTGGGCCATAACAAATCTAACTAGCCCTAGTGGGTCATAAAAATCATTCCTTGATTTATTTTGGGGCCAAAATAATCTAATTGGATCATCACATGGGCTTAAGCATAAAAAGGCCCCATCTCTCTTCTTTCTTCTCCTCTTATCGACCCAAGCTACACAATTGGAGGAAGGGTTGACTTTTGTACTTGCCACCTCACCATTATACATGGGACATCCATGCAATTCATCAAATGTTTCCATGTACCACCCTTATCTCCCCTCTCCTTCTTAATCTCGGCCATAGAGCCAAAAATCACCACCACGCACTCATTTTCACTTACAAAATCACTTAAGGAAAGCTCTCAACAAAGCCCTACATCCTCCTTCAAATTTCGAGATTTTATGTGTATCTTCAAAGAGGTTTTCATCTAGATCATCATCTTTGGTAAGTTGTTTTCATACTTAAGTCCTTGATTTTCATCCTTAAGCTAAGAACACTCCCTTATAAAGCTTCATTTCATGATCTAACACCTTAGAAGCCATCTTAGTCCGAAAGCTACTTCAAGGTGTTGCTAGGACCAAAAATCTCTCCATTTCTTCTTCAAAACCGAAACATCAAAGCAAAGGTGAGTTCATACCCCCTTGTTTTTGGTTTTTAATTGTTTTTGGGGAAGAATACAAGTTGATTTGTGTAGATCTATGTGTATATGCATGACTATGTGTGTTTTCCATGAATTATTTGGTGATTATGTGTTGATTACTTCATTAATCTAAAAATATTTTAAGAACTTGAAGTTTATCACTTGGATATTCATAAGAACTTTGAGAAAATTATGTTTTATCACATATATTACATATAAACTAGTAGATCTGGGATTTATACACTTTAAATAGCAAAAATGAGTGTTGTGTTCTAAGATCTATAATTTAAACTCATAAAACAGCTCTTGACAGAAATGTTTTGGTCGAATCTCGGACTGTTTTGACCCTCTTAATGGAAATATTTTTCAAAACTGTTTTATATGGATAAAGTTCAGATTTATACCTTTACAATGACTACTCTCACGTTTTCATACGATGTTTCTACAATTTTTGGTGAATTTTACAAAACTGTCTATCAAATTTGAAATACTTTCGGACCAACCTGTGAAGGTGAGCAATTTCACACTAGTTTTAGGCCATTAAAAATTTTGAGAAAAATTGTGAACAAAGTATACAAGTTTTCCAAACTTCCAGAGTTTACGGATCCAAATTTCGACTTACGATGATTTTTCTACAAATTTTACAAAAAGTAGGTCAGAAAAGCCCAAAACCAGAAATATATGTATTTCCTCAAAAATCAGGCCAAAAATGATATTTTTGACAAAAATGGGTTTAAAATGTTATTTTTATCAAAAAGTAGTCATCAACACAAAGTTTTCACAAAATTGGAGATTAAAGTGTTATTCTTACAAAAATTGGGCCTTAATTGTAAATTTTTGGCTTTTTGCGCCAAGAACGTCATTTTTACAAAAAGGTGGGCTTTTTATATCAACTTTGTAAATAATCAAACCAAAATAAACAAAACAATAACAAACGGGTTAAAAACGATATTCATATCCTTATTGGGCCTGGATATAATATACATGTTTAGTGGGCCTTAGTGTCCTTTTACATGTATATTGGGCTCATGATAGACATTCATATTCCTTTGAGACTGGAAATAATAGACACGTATAATGGGCCTCAGTGGTCCACTTACATGTTTATTGGGCCTAGGAATGAGTTTTATGTGTGTTCTTCTTTTTTTTATGCTATTTTAGTGAATACTTGAGCCAAAACCAATGATAAACCAACAAACGGATTTAATTTGATCATTTTCTAGGTTATTGGGCCTTAGTGGCCCATTTTTATGTGTGAGAGGTCCTATATACTATTTATATGTTTATTGGGCCTCATTGACCCATTAACATGTGCGATGGACCTTGGATACTATTTGTGTGCTATTTGGGCCTGTAAATACCATACATGTGAAATGGGTCTTAGTTGTCCTTGCATATATATATATATATATATATATATATATATATATATATATATATATATATATATATATATATATATTTCGGGTCCATGTTATATAATCTCATTCCATATGGGTCTTAAAATGATTTACATGTTTAGCAATGCCTTAGTGGTTCACTTACATGGATCATTGGTCCTGGAATGAGTTTATACCTTTTTCATCGCGTAAATTCGACTAAGGATCTAGCGAGTTTTTGTCGGTTGGCACCTATTAAGTGTATGATCGTAGCCTGTAGTTATAACCAGAGTCTCTTGGAGGGAGAACGGAGATTTGTGTATAGATCTATACGGGGTTGACACCCCACACCTCAGCTGTTCGCTACAGTTAGACTAACTCGGTCTAGGGTGACGAAAACCTTATAATCAAAGTCAAAACCGGCGTCCAACGATGCCAAGACAGGTGAAATTGTCATTATTTAGTATGGTTATGACGGCTCGCTTAGAGGAATTAACGTTATGAAGTTTATGGAAGACCTTTTTTTTTCCCGACAACATCGGGTTGTCTGGGAACATTCTCTTTACATGCTCTTACATTCTCTCTACATTCTCTTTACCTTTTTAGTCAAATAAACAATAACATACATGCATTAATACAAGATCTAACTCAAACACACTAAACAGTTTTCAGAAAATATAGGATTTTCTGGTGGTTTTTCAAAGTTATACAAGTCATTTTCACAAACATGCTTATGAACTCACCAACATTTTTATGTTCACCATTTTCAAAATAACTTGTATTCTCAGGAAACCGTTGAAGCAGGATGAACGAAACAAACTAATGGATATTGCGTGATATTTTATTTCATCATACTCTTACTATTTTGGCATGTAATATTCAAACACAATACTCGATGTAAACAATCAATGTTGTTATATTACATGTGTGATGATGATGATGTTATGTTTCAATTCTATTCACTGTAATGATATTTCAAGATGAAGTCACGCACAAGCCCCCGAACGTTTCCGCCGTCTGGTTCGGGGGTGTGACAGATTGGTATCATAGCATTGTTTATAGTGAACTTGCATATCTAATCATACAGGATATGCAACTATAAATACAATGGGACTAAACAACTCTAACCATAATAATTTAAAATACATACCTTTGTGTGCATTTTAGAATAATAACACAACAAGAACAACAAAAGTCTTTGGAGGATTTGAACATCGCTATTAAAATCGGGCAGTTATGTAATCGTATTGGGGGTGAATGTTGCCTAATCAACTACATTCATTCAAAATACGACCAACATGTGTTTGGGAGTAATCGTGATGGACAATGAATCAAAACTTACCATCTAATTATCCAAAGAGCTTATAGAACCAAACCTAAACAAAGTTCAACTACTATAGGAGTGATTGGTATGCAATTTGTTTCAAGTGTTTATACCCCCTTCGTGCAATACACTATAGACGAGTGTTATTAGCCAGGAAACCCCTATCTCCCTAGTCAGGGAGTAGCAGGGTGGCTCGACCCAGAGGAAGACCCATAAGGAGATTCAGAAGAAGACCCAGAAGGAGACTCAGAGGAAGAACCAGAGGAGGAACACAAAGTAAAACTTGTAGACGGATTCGTCGAGTCAATAAGTGGACCTCGAAGAGGAAGAGCCTGAGGGAAATGATGATGATGACTCGGATGCAGAATCCGATGTCATCAATTCTCCATGTAGGGCCATAGTACCGAGTTATCGTGTGGGCCCCAGTGGCCCCATGCCCCCTTAGGCACACAATATTTGGAGATACATAGTCACCAGTAGGGGATACGACCACACTAGGGTAGGAACCGAGGTCTCTCCGACCATTAGCCATAGAGGAACAACTGACCGGACCCTCCCAGTCATGGTCCGGCGCGCCCAAGGTATTGATAACAGAGCTCAGGACAACCCAAATCGAACGGAACAAATGTGGTTTGCTATTGAGAGAGACAAGAGACAAACACAGGAAGTGAACGGAGACTCTCGAGCGAGATAGTTAGTTTGAGAGGTACGACTATGAGATACCGAGCAACAAGTAGCTCGTCTCCAAGGTGCATCCACTTCATCAACACCACCACCAGACATTTTCCGCCACGATTAGAATCAGCCCTTTTCTTTTCCCCCTCACTATCCGATATGACTCTCTTTCGTGTACTAAGATGGTACTTATCAATGGAACAATTATGTGCTATCTTTATTTCATATTACTACATAAATTCAATTATATGCACAACCGAACCCTCAAAACCACTAGATACTTAAGGGTCTCAAAACCAAAACACCCTATATACTTTAAGGATAGACATGACGATTGTGTCAAATCTGTGATTACCTACTACTACAAATACATAATAGGGATGTAGATGGAAGCAGTGAGAATTATCCAACAAGATGCAAAATTTATAGAGACAACCAGGAATGATGATCATTACTTACGATCTGGATTATCAACGTACAACAGGAAAATGCCATCCCGCAAGAATAACAAGCACACCCGCGAGACACCTCTCCTGCAGATGGACTCTGCTACATTCCAAGCTGCTGTAATGGCGGCAGTAACCGCTGCGATGGCGCAAATCAATGCAAACAACCCCAATGGAGGCGGGAATAGCATTGACAACTCCAGCCAAAGGAACGAACATGGAAACCAACAAGTGACAACCTATCAAGGAACTCCAAACCCCAAGCTTAAGAGCAGGAAGTTGAGGTCTGGAAGTAAGAGAAAGGGACAACCCACTCAAGGGTTCTCAAGGAAGCAACATGTTGTTGCTGTTCATGCGACCATGACCCCTATTACACCAACAACCAGGAGACCATATGCTGGAAGCCTTCCAAAATGCAACCAGTGCAAATTCCATCATAATGGAGCCTACCGGGAGATGCATTGTAACAAATGCAACCGAAAGAATCACACCGCCAAATTTTGTAGAACTTATCCATGCCAGAATCGTCAGCCAAATGAAAACGACAACAATCGCAACAACCCTAACAACAACACCAACGATGAGACCAGTCACACCTGCTATGGGTGTGGAGGAACCGGTCACTTCCGGCACAGTTTCCCCAAGGATAACAATCAAGGTGCATAAGGATCAGAAAGGGTCCTGACCTTGGGTCAAGGCGAAGCAGTCCAAGACCCGACGGTTGTTACTGGTACGTTCCCACTTAACAACTCTTTCGCTTACCTCTTATTCAATAGTGAAGCTGAGCGAAGCTTCGTTAATAACAAATTCAAACGCTTACTGAAACAAGAACCCCCAAAAGCTAAAGGAAGCCTTCACGGTGGAGATGGCTAATGGGAAAAACCGTATTAACCAAAGATATTCATGTACGGTGCACCTTAACACTAAACACCCATTAATTTCAAATAAATTTAATGCTAGTAAATATTAGGAGTTTTGATGTGATAATCGACATAGTTGGGTTAAGCCCCCACCGTGCTGATACTATGTGTCGCTAGAGGGCTGTTTGCCTTCACCTTCCCAATCACGAAACTCTAATAATCCATGGTGATAAACCTAGCGCCAATCCTCGTCCTATCTCGTGCATCAAGGCACAGAAGTGCCTGCACCAGAAGAATTACGTTTTCCTCACTCTTGTTGTGGACAAGACCAAGGATGAAGTAAGCATACAAGGTATTCCATTAGCATGCGATTTTTAGGATGTATTTCCTGAAGAACTTCCGAGAAGACCCCAAGAGACAGGTCAAATTTCGAATCGACCTCATACAGGGAATCACATCAATTGCCAATTCACCCTATAGGTTGACTCCCGCCGAAAATTCATGAGTTATCCAGTCAATTGAGAAGAATTGTTGCGCAAAGGATTCATCGGACCAAGCTTCTCACCCTAGAGAGCTCCGGTCTTGTTCTTCAAGAAGACGAATCCTTCAAAAGGTACATCGATTTTAGGAAATTGAATATGCTCTGTATCAAAAATCGATACCCACTCCCTTGGACTAACGACCTATTTGGCCAGATCCAAGGAGCTAGTTACTTCTCTAAAATAGATCTAAGAACCGGTTATCATCAACTTCGAGACTGAGGAGAGGACATTCCAAAAACTGCTTTCCAAACTCGTCGCGACCATTTCAAATTCATTGTGATACCCTTCGATCTAATGAATGCTCCCACGGTATTCATGGATCCTACGAACCGAGTTTTCTCAACCACTCCTAGTCAGCCTTTTAATTATTTTCATCGATAACATACTCATCTGCTCACGGAGCAAGAACAAAACTCTGCCAACATCTACGACCAGCCTTGAAAGCATTAAAGCCAGAGAATATCGCGAAGAAAACACTACATGGATGGATAAAACTCTCGAAGTCAAAGGAGGAAGCTTATAGTTATGCGAATTGAGTTAGGCGTTATCTAGGCGATCGTCGATAGGCTAACCCAATCCACCCATTTCCTGCCAATACAGAATTCATACAAGACAGAAAGATTAGCTTGGATCTACATCGAGGAGATCGTGAGACTCAATGAAATATCGGTATATACTATCTCGGATCGAGATAACGGAATTTCTTCAAGACTTTGACAGTCACTTTGGAGGGATATGGGAGCATAGCTAGATATGAGTGTTGCTTACCACCTTCAAACCAATAGCCAAGCGAGCGGACCATTCAACCACTCGAATTCATGCTCCGAGCCTGAGTGTTTGAATTCAGCAAGTCATGGGATACCTAGTTGCCCTTGATTAAATTCTCACGTAATAATAGGTATCGCATGAGCATCAAGGATGCTCTTTTCGAAGCTCTTTATGGTCGTAAATGCAGATCACTCATCAGTACTCACACAGGACCAGAAAACTATTCGCGAGGTGACGGAGAAGATAATCCACATTAGAACTCGACTTCAAGCATCGCGAGACCGACAGAACAGCTATGCTGACGAGCGGCGTAAGCCATATGTCAAGACGGGATCGCGTGTTATTAAAGGAATCTCCTTGGAAAGGAAAGCTTCGCTTTAGGAAATGAGAAAACTAAACCCACGATACATCAAACTGTTCGAGATTCTTGCTTGGATTGGTCCAAAGACTTATAGGTTGCAGCTGCTTGTAGAGCTCAGTAACGTACACCCCGTGTTCCATGTTTCAAATTTGAAAAAGTGCCTATCAGGCAAAACTCTTATCATTCCTTTAGAAGAGATCGAAATAAACGAGAATCGCCTGTTTGTCGAAGAACCAGTCGTTGTATTGGATAAGGAAGTAAAGCGTACAAAACAAAGCCACATTCCGATTGCGAAGGCTCAATGGAACGCAAAGCGTAGATCAGAATTCACAAGTGAACGCGAAGACTAGATTAAGAAGAAGTACCCTCACCTATTCTATCATTCATGAACCTACCTTTTGAAAGAATTCGGGACGAAATTCCCTCTAATGGGGATGATGTCACAACTAGCATTTTTGCTAGGAAATTGTATTCTCATGCAATCATTCACCTAGTGTAATAACTTGTACTCTAAGTGAATACTATACTCCATTCTCATTCCAAATACATCTCATATGTTCAAATAAGGGTTTGAAACCCTTGAAATCCCGGTTTAAGTCCATTATGGAGTAGAATTTCCTTATTGGGCCTAATGGACCAATAAGCTTCCAATTTAACTATCTTGAACATAGAACTGTCAATGGGCCCTAATTGGACCCATATACATGAAACTTAATATTTTGGGCCTTATAAGCCTAAAATGAACTAGGTTAACTTTAATGGGCCTTATTAGGCCATAACAAATCTAACTAGCCCTAGTGGATCATAAAAATCATTCCTTGATTTATTTTGGGGCCAAAAATCATCTAATTGGATCATCACATGGGCTTAAGCATAAAAGGCCCAATCACTCTTCTTTCTTCTCCTCTTCTCGGCCCAAACTACACAATTGGAGGAAGGGTTGACTTTTGTACTTGCCACCTCACCATTATACATGGGACATCCATGCAATTCATCCCATCTTTCCATGTACCACCCTTATCTCCCCTCTCCTTCTTAATCTTGGCCATAGAGCCAAAAATCACCACCACACACTCATTTTCACTTACAAAATCTCTTAAGGAAAGCTCTCAACAAACCCCTACATCCTCCTTCAAATTTCGAGATTTTATGTGTATCTTCAAAGAGGTTTTCATCTAGATCATCATCCTTAAGCTAAGAACACTCCCTTATATAGCTCCATTTCGTGATCTAACAACCTAGAAGCCATCTTAGTCCGAAAGCTACTTCAAGGTGTTGCTAGGACCAAAAATATCTCCATTTCTTCTTCAAAACCGAAACATCAAAGCAAAGGTGAGTTCATACCCCCTTGTTTTTGGTTTTTAATTGTTTTTGGGGGAGAATACAAGTTGATTTGTGTAGATCTATGTGTATATGCATGACTATGTGTGTTTTCCATGAATTATTTGGTGATTATGTGTTGATTACTTCATTAATCTAAAAATATGTTAAGAACTTGAAGTTTATCACTTGGATCTTCATAAGAACTTTGAGAAAATTATGTTTTATCACATATATTACATATAAACTAGTAGATCTGGGATTTATACACTTTAAATAGCAAAAATGAGTGTTGTGTTCTAAGATCTATAATTTAAACTCATAAAACAGCCCTTGACAGAAATGTTTTGGTCGAATCTCGGACTGTTTTGACCTGTTAATGGAAATATTTTTCAAAACTATTTTATATGGATAAAGTTCAGATTTATACCTTTACAATGACTACTCTCACGTTTTCATACGATGTTTCTACAATTTTTGGTGAATTTTACAAAACTGTCTATCAAATTTGAAATACTTTCGGACCAACCTGTGAAGGTGAGCAATTTCACACTAGTTTGAGGCCATTAAAAATTTTGAGAAAATTTTTGAACAAAGTAGACAAGTTTCGCAAACTTCCAGAGTTTACGGATCCAAATTTCGACTTACGATGATTTTCCTACAAATTTTACAAAAACTAGGTCGGAAAAGCCCAAAACCAGAAATATATGTATTTCCTCAAAAATCATGCCAAAAATGATATTTTTGACAAAAATGGGTTTAAAATGTTTTTATCACAAAGTAGTCATCAACACAAGTTTTTAATAAAATTAGAGATTAAAGTGTTATTCTTACAAAAATTGCAGCTTAATTGTAAATTTTTGGCTTTTTGGGCCAAGAACGTCATTTTTACAAAAAGGTGGGCTTTTTATATCAACTTTGTAAATAATCAAACTAAAATAAACAAAACAATCACAAACGGGTTAAAAACGATATTCATATCCTTATTGGGCCTGGATATAATATACATGTTTAGTGGGCCTTAGTGTCATTTTACATGTATATTGGGCTCATGATAGACATTCATATTCCTTTGCGTCTGGAAATAATAAACATGTATAATGGGCCACAGTGGTCCACTTACATGTTTATTGGGCCTAGGAATGAGTTTTATGTGTGTTCTTCTTTTTTATGCTATTTTAGTGAATACTTGAGCCAAAACCAATGATAAACCAACAAACGGATTTAATTTGATCATTTTCTAGGTTATTGGGCCTTAGTGGCCCATTTTTATGTGTGAGAGTTCCTGTATACTATTTATATGTTTATTGGGCCTCATTGACCCATTAACATGTGGGACGGACCTTGGATACTATTTGTGTGCTATTTGGGCCTGTAAATACCTTACATGTGAAATGTGTCTTAATTGTCCTTTCATATATATATTTCGGGTCCATGTTATATAATCTCATTCCATTTGGGTCTTGAAATGATTTACATGTTTAGCGATGCCTTAGTGGTTCACTTACATGGATCATTGGTCCTGGATTGAGTTTATACCTTTTTCTTCGCGTAAATTCGATTAATGATCTAGTGAGTTTATGTCGGTTGGCACCTATTAAGTGTACGATCGTAGCTTGTAGTTATAACCAGAGTCTCTTGGAGGGAGAACGGGGATTTGTGTATAGATCTATACGGGGTTGACACCCCACACCTTAGTTGTTCGCTACATTTAGACTAACTCGGTCTAGGGTGACGAAAACCTTATAATCAAAGTCAAAACCGGCGTCCAACAATGCCAAGACAGGTGAAATTGTCATTATTTAGTATGGTTATGACGACTCGCTTAGAGGAATTAACGTTATGAAGTTTACGGAAGACCTTTTTTTTTACAGGCAACATCGGGTTGTCTGGGAACATTCTCTTTACATGCTCTTACATTCTCTCTACATTCTCTTTACCTTTTTAGTCAAATAAACAATAACATACATGCATTAATACAAGATCTAACATAAACACACTAAACAATTTATAGAAAATATCGGATTTTCTGGTGGTTTTTCAATGTTATACAAATCATTTTCACAAACATGCTTATGAACTCACCAACATTTTTATGTTCACCATTTTCAAAATAACTTGTATTCTTAGGAAACCGTTGAAGCAGGATGAACGAAACAAACTAATGGATATTGTGTGATATTTTGTTTCATCATACTCTTACTATTTTGGCATGTAATATTCAAACACAATACTCGATGTAAACTAGGAATGTTGTTATATTACATGTGTGATGATGATGATGTTATGTTTCAATTATATTCATTGTAATGATATTTCAAGATGAAGTCACGCACAAGCCCCCGGACGTTTCCGCCATCTGGTTCAGGGGTGTGACACCTAGACAATTCAGCTTTGGTACCTTACACAAGTTTAGATTGCCCGTTATCACTTGTTGCTATCACTTCCCAATAATACTTACTAACGAAAAACTATAAGAAAATAAAAGATTAACTTCAAAATGAATCAGTGTAAAATAAACTCAGGAGTATCGAGAAGAAAACTCAAACCGTAATTCACCGATTGAATTTGCATCCAGAAGGTCTGAGAACAGCATGCATAATCTTAGAACAGATCTAGAAATTCTTCATGTCATTAAGCACTAACCCCATGTGTGATCCCTTCCTTTCTTCCTTTCCCACAAAGGACACATACTCTCGAACATAGTTCTGAATGTTGTACAGTTGAGAGATGCCTCCTATCAAGTGTCTGGAACAGCCACTATTAATAAACCGAAGTCTTATAATATGCATCCATAGTTGTTCCGACACCGAGCGGGATCAATTGGTCTTTGGAACCCAGTCCATTTTGAAACTGGGTTGACCTTTGTCATCTTTGCAAGGAACTCTCTCCCACGACATATCCTACATATCATAAATAGAAGATGACGAAATCTTAGAATCGTTAGAAGATTTGGGAGATTGAACCTTTGGTACCCATCTATAGTTGGGTTTGACCCATCTTTTGTTCGTTCAGCGCCTTCAATTAAAAAAAAGGGGAGCGAATTTGGGTTCGTTCAGCGCCTTCAATTAAAAAAAAGGGGAGCGAATTTGGAGTGGCCAGGAATCGAACTCACGCCCTCCCATTCATCAACCAGCGCCACCTCCAACTCATCTAGCTTGCTAGATGTTAAATTCTTTCCATTTTTAATTCAAATATCTTATTTTCGCTGTTTTAATTTTGAAAATTTAATACTTTTAGCCCAAAATTCAATTTCTTTTATTTTTAAATTTCATTTTCAACCAAAAATCTTAGTTTTTAATTTTTGACTTTTATTTTTTGACTTTTGACTTTAAAATTTTGACTTTGACCTTTGACTTTTTTGTTTACCTTTTAAATTTTCAAATTTAGCCTTTCGGTTTGACTTTTAAATTTGACTCTTTATGTTTGACTTTTTAAATTTGAATTTGAAGGTTAAATTTCTTGGTTTTAAGTCAAAGGGCAATTAAAAAAATATATTATAAAAAAGATGATGAGTTCCGCATCAATTCCGGTAAATGAAGTTTCATGTACTCCATCTTGTGAAACTACTATTAAATTTCTCCGAGATCAAATCGATTTATTGAAAAAAGAAAATGAGGACCTCAAATACGAAGGCTATACTCTTAGGAAAGGTCAGAAACCTCTGAAAGCTCAATTAGAGGCCAAGACTAAGGACTTTAGGAAATTACAAGAAGATTACAGCAACAAGTGTGAAAATTACGATCACATTAAGAAAAAACTAGTTGTTGTAACTGAAGAACTCGACGCTTTGAAAATTAAGTATGGAAAAACAGATGTTAGTTTCAAAAATTATACTGTGTCAAGTAAGACAGTCAAGTCCTTATTTGAAAACCAATTAAAATTCAAAGATAACCAAAACAAGGGTCTAGGGTATGATAGTGTTCATCCCCCTTTCAATCGTAACTATATATCCATCCCTATGACATAGGAAGAATTTGATAGGGAGGCACATCTTCAATATGGGAAACCTGTTGTGGTTGTGCCAGAAAAGGTTGGGGTGAATGTTTCTAATGATTTTGTTACATGTGCAGGTAAAGTAGCAGAAGATGAGAACAAGGAGAAAACAATTGAACAATCCAATGACTCCTTGAACTCTGAATATGTTGCTTCGAACTTAGTTGCTTCTGATCAACCTGTTGTTGAGAAATACAAGCCACCATAACAAGCGAAACTGACGGCTTGTTGCAAGTGTACATGTGGGAACAACCTGAGACAAGGCATGGACACGCCACCAGGGGCAGGAAGAAACAACTTCCCAGTGAAGAAAAAGACATATTTTCACTGTGGAACACCTGGTCACATTGCTCGAAACTGTCTAAATCGCGCATACGTTCCCTACTACGCACAAGGATGGCAAAATGTGCCAAGAGGGGGACCTTCCAAAAGAAACCCCTCAATGTCACGTTCAGACAATGGCGACTAGAATGTGCAGACGAGCAAGAATTCAACTCCCAAGGCCAAGAATCAAAATCCCAAGGTCAAGAAGGAAACGTCAGGTAAGAAGCCTAATCCAAGAGATGTTCCCGTGAAGCCAAGACCGGCTAGGTCAAATTCATCCACTTGTAAGTCCCCAAATCTGCTTGTGTATCAATCAGATCCAATTGATGGTGTGGAATCCCAATCAATTGGATGATGTCAGATCAAAATAGAAGACAAGGAGAAGAAGAAGAAGATGAATCTATGATTTATTAATAAAATGATTGATGCTCCATACATATAGTTCACACACACACACTTCTCTCTTATTTCTTTCACACCTTAGAATACACACACTTAAGCTCCTTGGCTATGTCCCTCACATGCCCTCCTCACCACATATATATATATATATATATATATATATATATATATATATATATATATATATATATATATATATGGACCTAATGCCAAACCCAAAATACAAATAATCCAATGCTAGACCGAAAACACATGGGTTTTCGGTCCAAGCAACAATTAATCCTATACTATTTTTGGCCAAATAATTAAAACAATAAATGCTTAAAAAAGCAAAGTATAAACCATATTTTTGACCCAACAGTTTGGTTTAAAAGGAGTTACTTTTCGAGTTCCGTAAGATTAACAAGGTTCATTGAATTCATTAAGATTAACAAGCTTCTCTTTTCGTTTGGTTCAAAAAGCTTTAAGATCAACGTCAAGAAAACCACAATATGAGTCTCGATCTATCTACGAGTCTAACACAAAATCATGCATCAAGTGTGAGTCTTTATGGCCTAATTTTATAAATTTGTGATTTTTTTTTTTTGGGGGGGGGGGGGGGGAGGGTGGGATGCATACATTTCTATATTGTGGTTATAATATGTTTTGTGTAACAATATCAAGTATTAGAAACTTCATTGAGTTCATTTTTAATAAATACACATAAATATCAAGTTAAAATGCTAATAATCACGTTAGACATTATGTGTATGGTATTTTTGACATTTCATGATATAAAATGTAAATAAATTTTAAAGCAATAACAAGATTTATATATATATATATATATATATATATATATATATATATATATATATATATCGGACAGTTTACTTGAGATAAAAAAAAATTAGAGATCTTGAGATTTAACACGAGCCACATATTTCTCATTTACTGCTCTAACGCTCCAGCATACCGACAACTGTAGTGTATGCTTAATCATAAATGAATATATGGCAAAGATGTATAATCATATATGATTATGCATGTTTATATGTATAAATCTAATATAAATGATTATACGTATATGTCTGTTCACAGACTGAGTAATCATATATGATTATGATTGTTTGTGGCAGAAAAGGTGGTGGTAACACAGTTAACGGTGGTATAAGTGACGGAGGTGACAATGGTCAGGTCGACTGGTGTCAGAGGTGGTGGTAGTGGTGGTGGCGGTGGTGGTAGTAGTGGTGGCGGTGGCGGTTATTGTGATGGGGATGGTGGCGGAGGAGAAACGAATGGGCGACGCTATATAATCATTCATGATTATTACAGGTCTGTCACGCCGGAGGTTATAGCGGCAAACTTGCAGTATGTAGTGTTGGGTTATGAGCATTCTAACACTCCTAAGTGTACATGCAACCCTAAATACCTTGGATGTATGTTTTCTTTATTATACATGCAAATAAGAACTTCCAAGGTATTATCCTAATCTAGCATACAAAACAATGACTATAGCAAGATAGAATACATAGCTCTTTGGTGTAGAAAGTCTTCATGAAGCTTGAGTGCCAAGTGCCCCAAGTGTGACACCTCAAATGGTTCACACAACACCAAATACACATGGATTAACTTGAGAGAATTCTACACTTCATGAAAATCGGCTAACCCTTTTTCTTCACACACTAGTGGCCGATTTTGGTCAAGAATAAGATGCTTATATAGTTAGGGTTACACCATGTAAACCCTAATTGACATGGCCTTCCATTTCCATGATCCATGGGTACAAATACACCATGAAGCATCCATGGACCATCCTATGGGTTTTAGCCCAACTTGATTATCCATGGAGCATTAGCCCACTATACAAGTATGGATGATTTACACAATCAACCCATATATTTAATTAGTCTTCTTTTGATCACTTAATTAATCCTAGATTAATTCTTGATCAATACTAATTAAATAATCTTATTATTCTTATTATTAATATACTAGAACTTATAATATATTAATAACCATAAGTGTCTTATTTCTCTCATTATAGTCTATCCAAGTGCATGATGCCATGCAACCCAAATGGACCATGCCGGGTCGGGTCAAGTCTTACCAATTATAGTTATGGACTTAGACATTAATCCAATAGTCTCCCACTTGGATAAGTCTAAAACTATTATTGCGTATGACTTCAGGAACCAACTGGCAATCGTAGCTCTCAAAAGCTTCTGTCAAACTCTGACCTTGTCGATGAACTCTAACCTTTGTCAATGACTTGTCCATTAGATAAGGGATCATATATTCCTCCATTCTAGATATCATATGGACTGAGACATGGATTATAATCATTCTCTCTGTCCATTTGTTGTTTCCCGATTTGCGATTTATGACGACTGACTAATTGAACAAATCAAATCAGTCCTGGCCCGGCCGAGCACTTCCATTTGTCATCATCAAATCATCGAGGGGCCCACAGATATCGCTTTTATCCCGAAGGTAAAAGGAATGGATAAACTTCGACTCATATGGCTTGTTCTACTACTTGTTGAATCATACACAAAGGCACGTTTTATAGCACCGAGTTACCAAATGCGTTTCGTGCAATCAATGTACTATCAACTCATAGTAACAACTCATATCTCTAGGTTTGAAGAATATAAGATATTATCGTCTCATGATCACTCGTGATAAAATCCATGAAGTGATTCCAATGAGCGCAGGTTGAATCCAATACTCAGAACTTATGAGCACTCATGAGTGTTGTAGCCATTTGTCCAACACCTTAGACCTCTACAAGCCAACCCATGACAGTCTTAATTCATATCTACTTCCAACATATGACCGACTGTGGATGGTTTGAATAACTTAGTCATTCCGGAAGAATAACCTAGTTTATTCGGGAAGTCAAAACATGCAAAGTGAAACATAATAATAATTGAATCCAATATGGTATCAACTCTTTGAACATAATTAAAACACCTTTTATTTATCACCATATGATTACACATTATTCATTGTATACTGTTTCAGCTATCAACTTTATTCTTGAATTTAAAACAATAGTTGTCCCATGCTCCAAGCATGTACACTATGTTTTTCTAAACACTAGTCATGCCATACACCAAGTATGCATACTATGTTTGTCTATGATCTTTACTTTGTGAACTAGATCAATTGAACATAACTTCAATGATTCTCTTTTCACACTCCCAAATCCTTACTGCAAATGCAAGAATTCCAAATTCATGCCATTTACTGAAATCTGTTAGATTCTAAACTTATATGCATTGATCCTCTTGTAACGATTATGCACAAACTCACAAAAACTTGACAACAATCATTACAGAGTATTCCAAAGGAGATCAACTCCTTGGAAACATCCTTCTTGCATTAAGTTTCCTTAATCCTACATAGATTGAAATTTCTAACTTTGAAACATTTCCAGATTCCATTTTGACTATCACTTCTAAACAAGAGTTGCCTCCTTACAGATTATGTCAATATGGTCCTTCCAGAATTATCACTATACTTCCAACTGTCCTTGAGCAACCAATCTTTGGTAAACCTTAGATTGTCCTCGACAATTGTTTAATCCTTTTAGTCATATCCAGTTGTATACCTTTTCCCTTCTTAATGCCCCAGGCATTTGGAAAATTTTAGAAAGGATGAATATAGCACATGTAATCGATCCTATATCCGAAGCATATGGAACACGATTCATGATGTCTCACATAAAGACTAAACCAGTCTTTTGCTATAACATTTCCACTTCTATTTGCCAAGTTCTCATAATTCAGATTGTGAAAAGGGATGTCGTAATCATAATCGAATTTTAGAACGCAAATAATGGACCCGTATACAGAATTTCCTTATGTTGAGCCATTCCAACATGAAATTCATATATATCCTTGACTAAATGATTAAAACCTCACGATCTAAGCTTATAGATTTGAGATGAAGTATAATTTCCTCTCCCTTAATTATAGCAAAACAACTTTTTCCGAATTGAAACTTTTGTTTTCTATAATTAACATTGCTAACTTGCAATGCTTATCATAATTATCATGCTCCCACTAACATGATGATTATTAGCATAACACTTATGCTCCCACTAGCTTTGACATGTTCTCAGAAATCACCTGGACTTCTAGAAATCAATACTTCATTGACTTTCTTACCAAAGTTCAGATTTCTGATACTAGATTGTTTTGATATTATCAAAATCATACACCTTCCCTTAGATAGCACACTTGTGTGTCTAAACAATTATGAAGAGGTATGCCGTAATCATAATGGTTAGACCTTTTTGCCACTTCTCACAAGTCCAGGTTAGTGTGCCGGTAAACCACACACGCTCCACTAACGACTTTGAGAATGCAAATATCACAATTGCTATCTAGCTAAAATCTACTTAGTGAAAGTGCTTCCTCACCATCATTTTTATGAATCGGAGAGAAACCTTATGACTTAGATTTTTAATGGTGTATGTGTTCTTATCCATGTGAATTGTCAAAACCTTAGTCACAAGACAAGGGTAATGACAAATCCAAACTCATATGGACTGAACTCAATCTTAATTTCTTGCTACCTGGCAGCTCAAGGGCCTACCATTGCTTCCAAGTTGTTGTGCAACAAATTGAGAACTCTAAGAACTCATATGCAAAGCCAACTTTACTGGAATGGGCACAGAATATGTCAACATGATAGGTTATAAACCTCAAGTCGTGTGCTAGTAAAGAACTTCAGGTTTTATTCTTGATTAGTTCTTGAGACTTTCAAGACCTTTAAGACTCCCACTGTCCTCTTGACCTATAAGACTCCCTTGTCAAGCATCCAAGAGACAGTGTGGATTCTAATCAAGACAAACACTTCACACATTTGGCCTAAGTTGGTCTTTGTTTTATCCAAAACATCACAACTTACCAATTTCAAATGTACAAGAGTAGAAAACTTTTACTCTTACGTTTGACAAGTGTTTTAAACCTTCTTTAATACATGTCACTCAAATGACAATCTTGGAGTATGACTCTAAGACTTGTATTGGAACGAAGTATGACTCGTCTTCTTGATTTAACCATTTCAACAATTCAAGATCCCTCTTCTTAGTCATAAGAATGCACTAAGACTTCCTTAGAGAACTAATTGTGCTATGGTTTCTTAATCATTAAGATGATCAATAAAACTGATACTAAAGTACTCTCCCATTTTTTCAGATTTGAGAAACTTTTATCCTTCTGCCTAATTTGATTCTTCTTATTCGCTCTGCCTTACATTGGAACCATTTTCCAATGTCTCAGAGTTACACTTAAGCTTGTAAGTATAATCATATTTACTGAGCTTTAGTAAACTATGACGAATAGTCTTATCGATCTTATGTGGTGGACTTAATCAGTGCACAAGAATGTGTACTCGATCCCTTAGTCCTTCACTTGACTCACACATCCATGTGAACAAGTAATTAGTCTTAATTTTCCAATACTTGAAAAGTTCTCATTCATCATGCTATACAACTTTCATGATTCCAAGTCCCGGTCCAAATGAAACTTGGGTGATGAGAATCTTTCCTTATTTGGTAAATTTTGACATTACCACAAATGAGAGAATCAATTTCATATTTCCACTCTTGCTATTAATGGAATCATATAAGCAACAATTTTTCCTCAAATGCCATTGTAAGGATATTTTAAAATAAACAAAATCAAAAATTTTTCTTTTATTTTAAAACTTTGCGGAAAAACGTATCCTTACAATCCATATGAAAACTTGTTGTTATCTATTCCTAAGAAATATCTCATAACTCCTAAGAAGTAGCTCAAGAATCCGATATTCAAATTATGCGATAGAAATCCATCTATGCGATCAGATTCAGCATATTCTTTCTTTAAGTTTCTTCACTTTTCTTTGATTCTTAAAACATCACCATGTGACCCGGTCACATCATGTATCAAGAATCTCATAATAGAAACTTAACAGAGTTAGATGGTGGACTTTACCTAAAGTAGAGTCAAACTTATTGACTTTAACATCCTTAGGTAAATTTGGCAGCTTCGCAACCAATGCCCCTTCCTTTGGCAATAGAAACATATGGACCCTTTGATAATGGTACACGAGACTATCACAGACTTAGCTTTTCTCTTTACCATTTGGTCAACCGAGTTGACTATGGCCAATCCCTTTCCACCGGGAAGAGAGAGCTTTACTAGATATCCAATGTCATCATTGTCAATGTCCATAAAGTTTTAGGAAGTTGATCTTAACAAATAGATAAGATCATTAAGGGTCTTGTCATAGTCTGTTTCATAGGTGTTCCAAAAGAACTCACTATGTGACTTAGAAAGTGATTGAACCACCAACTTTCTCAAGACTTTGACACCCAACTCTCCCGGCTTGTCAATATGTGACTACATCTCCAAGATGTAACCACACCTAGACCTTGCCTTGCCAATAGGGCTTGAGTGACCTTAAATTTTTTTAAGAACATGTGGGTTAGGGAGAATAGTTGGAGGAGGTGAAAGAAGTATGATTTCCAAGGGACATCATCTTCATTTCGGAAACCTTGTTTCAAGAGATTTGGGAAGATCATAGGTGTCTAAACCAGACATCTTTTGGGAGATATTCAAGATAGTTGATTTAAAGTCCTTAATATGACACCCAATATGAAATATTAAGGCTAGGACCCAACAAACTATTTTATAACTTAGAAGAGGTATGCCGTAATCCAAGCTATAAAATATTTGAAGGTAGGTGAATGACGATTCACCAATTTCCACCAAGATAAACGAAATGTATTATTAGGTTTTAATTGGTTTTGAAACTCCTAGATCTTTGAGATTCATTGAACTGTTCAAAGGCATGTTTCAATCTCGAGTGTGCCCTTCAGGTTTTGTGACTGGGATGCCGAGGATCACAAAACAAGGTGTGAAGTAACCATGCAAATTACTTGGTACCCTTAAGTGTTTACCCCTTAATCGATGTGCCGGTTAACCACACACGCTCCATCGATACTATGATAAACATTAAGTTACCCTTTCCCTACCTTGTTAAATACGCGTTAGTGTGCCGGTTAACCACACACGCTCCACTAATCGACTTAAACAAAGTGCAAAGTGTAATTTCATGGATTAGCACCTTATTCACATTTTTCCTAAGTAACTAAGATTGGGTATTATTAAGAGTTTAGTTACTTAGTATTTATCATTAATACTTTTAATGAAGGGAGAATTATAGTCCTGTCAAACCCGTTCGGCTAACGACCCTCCACCGGTCAAGCAAGCGGTGGGTGAGAGTGGACACCCATTAAGTTGCCATTTTATAGGCAACAACCTTATACCCACCTTATAGACTGGCTTTGTGAATGAGGCGTACTAGCGGTAAGACTGACTTTACTCTTATACATATATATATTATTAACTTATAATATTATAAAGTATAAGTGGTTGAATTTTAACTTTTAAAATTCTAAGGGCTAACTTGGAATTAAAGTATTCATAAGGAAAACTTTTCAAATTCCAAAACTTGAGGGCAAGTTTTGAAACTATTCAAAACTAATTAATTCCATAACTTATGTGTTTAAAGTAGTTTTAATCCAAAAACTCTTCAAGCTCCATAACTTGAGGACAAGTTATGGAAGACTTTAAACTAATAAAAGAACCAACTTTTTCTTTATTTTATAACTTATGGATTTAATTATGGTTGCATATTTTTCTTTTAATGAAGTGACTCTTGAACTTCCATAACTTGAGGACAAGTTATGGAGTCATAAGAAATTATTCAATGACACAAGACTCTTCATTTTGTAACCATTGCCAACTTTTATGAATTTTATGAGTCTTTAATGTGACTCTTCATGTAACTTGAGGACAAGTTACACAAACACATTTTATACTCAACTCTTAGATTAAAATGGATTGAAAACAACTATTTCAATTAACTTTTCTATTAATCTAAGCAACTCATAAGTACAAGATAATTCAAATCAAACTTTTTCATGTAATTAGTCTAAACCTTAAACTAATACAAAACATGAATCTATTGACAATTATCTTTGAAAATGGATTAGCATGAACATTACCACATCAAAAAACTAGTTTATAAGTTCAAAACAACTTAGGGTAATGTTCCTAGTCCATTTCTAGCTAAAAAACTCGAAAATATGTTGTCTGGGGGTCCAACTCGTCGAGTGCATGAACCAACTCGGCGAGTTGGATCGAATTGACCACATTTTAGTCATGGACTCGCCGAGTCTTCTGATGGACTCGCCGAGTCTGATGATCAGACAGCAACAAATTCGTTTTTTAGCTTCTATTGCAGGTATAACAAGAAAACAAGCCTAGTCTCTGATACCACTGTTGGGTTATGAGCATTCTAACACTCCTAAGTGTACATGCAACCCTAAATACCTTGGATGTATGTTTTCTCTATTATACATGCAAATAAGAACTTCCAAGGTATTATCCTAATCTAGCATACAAAACAATGACTATAGCAAGATAGAATACATACCTCTTTGGTGTAGAAAGTCTTCATGAAGCTTGAGTGCCAAGTGCCCCAAGTGTGACACCTCAAATGGTTCACACAACACCAAATACACATGGATTAACTTGAGAGAATTCTACACTTCATGAAAATCGGCTAGCCCTTTTTCTTCACACACTAGTGGCCGATTTTGGTCAAGAATAAGATGCTTATATAGTTAGGGTTACACCATGTAAACCCTAATTGACATGGCCTTCCATTTTCATGATCCATGGGTACAAATACACCATGGAGCATCCATAGACCATCCTATGGGTTTTAGCCCAACTTGATTATCCATGGAGCATTAGCCCACTATACAAGTATGGATGATTTACATAATCAACCCATATATTTAATTAGTCTTCTTTTGATCACTTAATTAATCCTAGATTAATTCTTGATCAATACTAATTAAATAATCTTATTATTCTTATTATTAATATACTAGAACTTATAATATATTAATAACCATAAGTGTCTTATTTCTCTCATTATAGTCTATCCAAGTGCATGATGCCATGCAACCCAAATGGACCATGCCGGGTCGGGTCAAGTCTTACCAATTATAGTTATGGACTTAGACATTAATCCAACATGTAGCTGAGGTTGAATCTCAAAATCTCTATTTTATTATTAATCTCAATGAAACATACCCCTATCTTTCTCTCTCTCTCTCTCTCTCTCTCTATATATATATATATATATATATATATATATATATATATATATATATAGGGTTAGGTTATTTTATTTTCACTATCAATTGTGTGCATGTATGACTAATTCTAAACCAACCATTTTAGTTATTTTAAGAAAGTAATTAATACATATTACATGTTAAAGATATAATTCGTATTAATTACATCTTCAGCATTAAATATGCATTAATTACTTTCTTAAAATAACTAAAATGATTGGTCCAGAATCAATCATACATGCACACAATAGATAGTGAAAACATTTGAATCTCTCTCTCTCTCACTCTCCCTATATATATATATATATATATATATATATATATATATATATATATATATATATATATATATATATATATAGATATATAAACACACACATAATCGTTAAACACATAAAGGCTTTTACTTTTACATAAAATAACAACCTAGTAAGTCATTTTAAGTTTTATAAGAAAAATGGACTTATAATGCCATTGGTTAAATGAAATGTGGTCTATTACAGCGTAAATAGATGTATATTTGATAAAAATACTTATGTCATGTATTTTTATAAAAGGTTCGTTCAAAAATAGTCAAAACGTCATTTTTATACAGAAGAGTTATGATTTTTTATTTGATAAAAATACTTATGTCATGTATTTTTATAAAAGGTTCGTTAAAAAATAGTCAAAACGTCATTTTTATACAGAAGAGTTATGATTTTATATACAAATGGGCTTTATACAATGAGTGGTCCAAAAATGTCTTATTTGACTTTTTATATAAATTAATGACAAATTATGTTCATAAGAATTTTTAAATGAAAATGGTATATTAGAGTGTTTAACACTTGTTGCAATGATGTATATATTAAATTGTTTAGCAAAATTCCGTACAACACAAAGTTTATACACGAAACGATATTTTGCTCACATATTTATATATTAAGAATTATATAAATATGTATATTAGTATTTAACAAATCACATTTATATATATATATATATATATATATATATATATATATATATATATATATATATATATATATATATATATATATATATATATAGGGCTAGGATCAAATGTGAATCATAAGTATTGTGTGAACGTATGACTAAATTCTAGCCATTGGATTTGAAAAAAATGAAAGAATATGATTGTAAGTTACATGTTATAACATGGACTTGCATTTACTGTATAATTGCACTTTATTAATTATAATGGTAAATATATCATACTATTAAGAGAGAGAAATTAAATTAAGTAAATTTAAATACCCAAAAAAGATTTATGAAAATTAAACGAGTTCAGTTCCTAAAAAGTTGAAATTCACCGGTAATTAGAAATATTCTGAAAGAATATTAGATATCGGTTTTGAAAATGATTATGAATTGACTTTCTAGTTAATAAGCATTTTTAATTTTGAGAATGGTTAAGAATCGACTTTTTTAGTTAAAGCTTCATGCCTGTTGACGAGAATGTTAAGAATGACATTATCGTAAACATTTCTTGAAGAATTACAATTCATTCTTAAAGAATCAAGGTCAATTCTTTAAAAATGCATTGATTAATCAATGTTTCTGAACTACTATTTTTATGAGAAAAACGATACATAGTTAGTCCTAGACATGCGTGGTTTTATTTTGAAAGTCTAACACATTCTATGCATTCTAGAAGAATAATGCATTGATTGGTAAAAACAACAAAATTAAACTAAAAAATCAATACATTATGATCCATGCTAAAAGAATAATATTATAGATATTCTTAAGGAATATTTTAACTTCTTTTACAGCAAAAAAACATTCTTAAAGATTTTGGAAAATATAAAATGTGTCTTTTCTTCCCGAATTCATTACAATTATGTTTTCCTCTCTGAATAGTCTTTTCCTTGTTTATGGTAAAAATTAAATAAATCCCAAATACAAAGTACACAACAAAGGAAAGAAATTTATGATAAATAGGTTTGATTTCTAAACAAAACAATACCAAAATGACAAGGACAAGAAGAATAACAACAACACCACCTATAAACACAGTTGATCAACAACAAGACTTTAGGCGAAAATTAGGTTTGATTATTCTTCCAAGCAGCAACAACACAACTTGAACTGGAACTAAACATGTGATATACTTATAGAGCGTTGTGGCAGCCAAAATTTTGGTAGCAAAGACTATATCATGAACCTCAACTTTTACTACTTGCTTATATCATGGTCTTCAAAATTCGAATGCATTAAGAGAGAGTTCACTAGCAACTGAATAGATTATGTTAGATGCTCAAACTTCAATTGGACGTTGTGACAACATTATATGCTAGATCTTCGGGAAATAATACTTAGATCCACCGAAACCCCTGGCAGCAAACTAGATTATACCAAAACAAACCAAAATATTCTAAATTGAACCTACAAAGGGATGATCCCACTCCTGTTTACCCTAAGTACACTTCTTTATAACTAAGAATAACTACTTGTAGATGAATTGAAAGCAAATATATCTCAAACAATCTGGTTACAATAAAGATACACACTAAAAGAAAACCCACATGTTAAGACCACACAAGAAAGAATACACCCAAACTGAAAAGTATGAAATTGCATCCTATGTAACCAAGCCAATGACTACCCTTTATGATAACAATAAACACACCCCAACACTTACTATCATCCCGATCTGAATCAACCACCAAAAATCATAATTTCAAGAAGCGACCTATAATTTCAATTCAATAGAGAGAATGAGTTATCGTTGATTTTAAGAGAAGGGTGGTTGTGATTTAGACATAAGAGGATGAGTGGTTATCGTAAATTCTTTCGTGATTTCGAACGTGCGTAGAGAAAAAGAAGAAGAAAGAGTTGAAATTGTGCTTGCATCTGTTACCAACCATCGTGACGGAGAAGAATGAAGCGGCAAAGGGTTTCTTAGCTACGGTTATCAAGTGCCCGATTCACAAACGGCTGGGAGGAAAAACCCTTGATCAACGATTTAAGAAAAGGAAAAATAGAGCTGTAATTTCATACATAAGGTTATGTTTCAATTATTTTAAAGATTAGATGAATCGAATAACAAACAGGAAAAGAAAGGACACTAATAAGGATATACCATAAGCACGTAGGAAATACACACCTAGTGTGATTTGGTCGAATTCTAGGATTCTTAGTGTAGTTACTAGGACGCTATAATTATAGGCCTCAAATTGTAACTAGTTACCAAAATTATAGGGATTTTATATTATAGAATAATTAATTTAATTAACCAAATTCCAAAATTATCCATATCAAATGGTTGGTCCAAAATTAGCCATACATTCATACAATAATTAAGGTTTATATATGAACCTAACTCTCTCTCTCTCTCTCTATATATATATATATATATATATATATAGAGAGAGAGAGAGAGAGTTAGGTTCAAATGTTTTCACTATCTATTGTGTGACCGTATGATTGATTTTGGACCAATCATTTTAGTTATTTTAAGAAAGTAATTAATGCATATTAAATGCTGAAGATGTGATTAATACATATTATATCTTCAACATGTAATATGCATTAATTACTTTCTTAAAATAACTAAAATGATTGGTCCAGAATCAATCATACGGGCACACAATAGATAGTGAAAACAATATAACCTAACCCTATATAGAGTTATATATATATATATATATATATATATATATATATATATATATGTATATATATATATATATATATATATGTATATATAAGGTTATTTTGTTTTACTAACTATTATGTGCCAGAATGCACAGATTTGGAGCATTGGATGGAATATAATCAAATGTCATGATTTTAGGGTCTATGGTAGTAGAATAGGATAGCATGTACAATATAATCACACAAATTTCAGCATAAGGGCATTTTAGTCAATTAACCTATATTAAAAAAGGAAATTTTCGGATTTTTAGGGATGATTAATCTTTTTATTTTTTTAAAAATCTGAATATTTTAAATTAATTCAAATTTAAAAATCCGATTTTATTCTGTCAGAATGATAGAATGTCTACCATAAACTAGTAAATGTATTTTTCGATTTTATTCTGTCAGAATGGCAGAATGCCAAACATAAACTAGTAAACACATTCTGAAAGAATACACAAAATCGATTCTTAAACTAATAATATATCAAAAAATTACATTGTATGATTGTGATTCATTGAATAATAACAAACATTCTGAAAGAATATCAACTATAATTCTTAAAAAATAACAACATTCTTAAAAAATGAGTGTGATCATTCTTTAATTCATTCTTTAACCCTTTCCCATTAGGTCTTCAAGCCATTCTTGAAGGCATTTCTACTAGAAATTCATTGCCAAGGAATTTGTAGTGATACACTTGTAAAACCTGCACTTTAAACATACAAATAATTAACTACAATTCTATCAGAATACAACAAATAATATTCTTACAAAATAAACTATTCTGCAAGAATATTCTTTAAGAATTTGTATTATCAAGAATATACCCAACAAAAAAATAAGGAACTAGCATCAAACTATTCTGATAGAATAAGGAACAAAAATTCTTCGGGTTCCCTGTGTTTCTTCTCGATATGCTCAATGTATTTAACTGCAAATTCTGACAGAATAAGGAACTAGCATCAACCTATTGTTATGAAAATGGCATCCAACCCAATCTAAATTGAGTTATATAGTTCTGAAAAGAATAAGGAACAAATTGAAGTAAAAACATTAAAGATTTTTAACTATTTTTTCATTGAGGCATTTCATCGAACACATGGAGGCCATGACAGAATGTTGTTTTAAGAAATTACCCGTGATCAGATTAAGCATATCATGCAGTCTAGCACCAAGTTCCTTTGGCATGGCTTCTAACAAGGGTATCAATGGACGAAACTGTGACCCATTGAAACATGTAGCTGCGAAGGAGACAGACACTGTTAACCGCATATGTTAATGGTAGAAAAAAGAAAATTTTGATCTGTTGAAACACACACACCTGAGTTGGCCAAAACTAAGAGAATATCAACTATGCATTTTATCAAACACGTGGTGTGCTTCTTCAGTTTCTTAAAAAAAAATAGTGATAGTCTTACCAATTCAGTTTCTTGAATTCAAGAAACAACCCCAAACAACCATGAGCTATATCCCATCCATTATCATAAATTTTTTTAGGAAAACCCAAACATCCAAATTTACATGGATTCAAATCAAAATAAGATGAAGAAGAAGATCACCTGTTGGCCATGGATGCAACACCGCCACCTCTTTTCCGAACAATCTATCCTTCAACCTTTCTTTTCCTTCCGTCGATCCTTGCTGCCAAATCGTTCCCACCTGATGTCGCTGAAGTCCTGATTTGATTGAAACGATTCATAAAATATGGAAGCTAGGCAGCTAGCAAGTAAAGATTGTGGAGGGGGAGGAGCTATTTCGATTGGAGAAAGGATGCAAAGAGGAACACAAGCCCTAGGTTGAAATAGATTGGAGGAGGCGTATATGATATGATGTATAAGGTTATTAGGTCAAATATATTTACTTTATTTCCATAATTGTAGGATTTCAATTAAATGCTTTCCTTAACTGAAAGTACAAAAGGTCCAAAATACCCTATATTGATTTATTTAATTATTTATTATTTCTTGAATTCTCATTGGTGCATTAAGGCACACAATATTTGTTGAAAACATTTGAACCTAACTTTCTCTCTCTCTCTCTCTCTCTCTCTATATATATATATATATATATATATATATATATATATATATATTTGTTGTCAAAAAAATATAGTATACGTATATAAATAAACTAAATACACCTTTCGTGAACAAATGTTATTTAATGTCAATTGGAACAAAATATAGTAAAAGTTTGTATATTTGTGTTTCTCGTTATATACGTTATATACTTATTGGTTGATTTCATATGGGTTGAAATCTGAATTTTTGGTAAAAACATAGTTGTTATGTTGTCCGATTTTCATTTGAAACTTGTACTACAATTTAAATTTTAAGTTTAGGGACTTAAGCACAAAGGAAAAAAAAAAACTTTACAACTTCAATTTTTTAAAAGTTTGATTTTCTTTCTTGAACGACTTGAACTAGTTAGTCAATAAAACTTGTATTGGAGTTTGAGACGAAGGAGTATGTACAAAATCGTAGACTTCATAAATACAGGACTTTCTATGTGAGAAATATTTCATCCACTAAGAACGTAAACTTAGTAAAGGCCGACTGTGTTATAACCGTTAATCCGGGTGGAATGTGGAACTTATTGTTATAGATCTATACGGGTTGATATCCCCACTTGTGGTTGCTAGCTACAACCATCGACCGATGGGTCTGCAAAGACGTAGTTTTTCTTTCTCTACTTATTTCACAATGTCGATGGAGCGTTAGTGATGCTCAAGGCACCTCTATTCACAGTGCTCTATAGAGGCTTATTCGTCAGTAGTGTCAGTTATAGGCTCATATTAGAACCCGTAAATTCATTCTAGAATTTGTAGTAATAAAATGGAATGATTTATTCAAGCGGTTAAGTACCAAATATAGATTTCATTGAAATAATAAATCTTTGATTTGACATGAAATTTTATCAAATTATAACTTAAGTTAATAAGTTATGTAGATAAACAAAACTGTTTCACTTGTACGAGATTACTAAGGTAAAACGTGTTGCATTTTGTACTGTTATGATTCATTAGTCTAAACACACTCTTGATTAAAAAACTGCACAAAAATCAGAACGATAAACAAAACTCTTTTACTTGTATAAGTTTACAAGGGTAGAACATGTTGCACTTACAATTTTATAATTCATTATTCTAAACACACTCTTGATTATAAAAATACTCTGACTTAACGCCATAAACAAAACTCTTTTACTTGTATGTTTTTTACAAGGGTCAACATGTTGCATTTTAAACTTTTATAATCCAAGAGTCTACAAACACTTTTTGTAACACGCGATAGTTCTAAGGTATTATTTGTTTAATTTTCTAAATCATGTAAGTTGTTTTGGGCTTAGTGGATTGGGCCTTTATAAGTGGGCTTAGTCGAGGCCGTACTTTGGGCGTAAGCCTGGTGTACATGGGGCATAGATGGATCACAAGGAACGCGGAGGCATGCACGTACGCACAACGTACGTGATCAGACTCAAAACACTAATTAATAGGGCTCAATCCCTATATAATGTCATTAAGTCCCAAGTGTTAGACTCCTTATCAATCTCTATTGTCCAGAAACCCTACGATCAAACCCTATATCATCTTGGTGTGTTCTTGACCTTGTGGAGTGTATTTTTGGTAGTTTGGAGCCTGGAAGGAAGAAGAAGAAGTTGGTCAAGAAGAGTTGCTGGAGCTTGAGCTTGAAGATCCAGGTTATCATCATAATTGGCACTCACTTGAGGTATAGAGCTCAAAATTTGTTGTGTTAAAGCTTAGATCTCCTTTGATCAAGTTTTTGGACCCTTTTGGTCCCATCGATGAGATCTTGTGGGTTATTGTTATTCATGAAGCTTAGAGTTGCTACTCTTGGTGTTCTTTAGGTCCTAGAGTCATAAAGTTGCCATCTTTGAAGCTTAGAACCATCCATGCATGAGTTTGTGCTCATTTAATGGACGTAGAGTGTTGTATTTCGGGTTTGGGTTCATTTGGGGCATGCAAAGATACCAACTTAATGAATTTATGGTTTAAGATGTTGCATTTGACCCAAATGTGTGATTGGGACCATTTGACTTAAGTAATTAAGAGATTAATGGAGAAATAGCTTAATGCGTGAGTACATTGGGCGTACAAGCTCATATGCATAGCATACAACCCACACAGTGTGTACGCTTAGCGTATAGTTGAGTACGCCCCACTTACTTAATGATTTGGCATTGCTTCTTTTAGGCCTCGTTTGGGCTACTTCCTTGGACATTACTGGGCCATCTGGAATCGACCATTTAGACTGAGTGAGTTTATTGGGCCTAGGGTTAAGGCCCATATTTGGGGTTTGGGCCTAATTTGGAAAATTAGGCCATAAATGGGCCTTAGAGGAACAAGTGGTTTTGGGCCTTTGTTTTGGATCATATTAGGTTAGGGGTAAAATGCTCATTTTACCCTAAGAATGGATTATTGGTTATGGAATGGAAACGAAGTGTTTATTAGGTGTTACTTTGTACTGTTAGCTCGAGGAGTCGTCAGGACAGTAGCTAGGGATTTATTTCAGTGAGACTTCGCATTCGATGTGAGTTTGATCACTGGGTTTAGCGGTCTAAGGCACCAAATCCGACCCTAGATTGGCTATGTTAGTATAATTATTGTTTGTGTGATACTTGTATTTGATTCTATATTCATGTTATTTTGGATGGGGCCCGTTATACGAGTGTGGGCGGGGCCTGTATCTGATTGGGTGGGGCCCGTTATGCGAGTGTGGGAGAGGCCTGTTGTTGGATTAGTGTCCAAGTCCATAACTATTTTGGTATGTACTTGACCCGATGGTGCATGGTCCTTTTGGGTTGCCTTCACCAAAGCAACTTGATAGGATGAATTATGGAGAGAGAAGAATAATTATGATTTATTAATATATTTTGAGAATAATATATTAAAGGAGAAATCATATTGTTTAATTAATATTAGTCAAGAATTAATTGATAATTAATTGTGTGGCTAAAAGAGATTAATTAAACTTAAGGGACTGGAACTATAATTATAAGATAATTGCATTTGGACTATGGATTACCTTGGAATAATAGGTTGGACGAATTCTATGGGGAAACCCATTAGAAATCGTCCAAGGGATATTCTAAAAGGGTCCATGGGCTGCTTAGCGCTTAAGCAGTCAAATTAGGGTTTCCTAGTTGAAAACCCTAATAGCCTACATGTATATATAGTACCCTTAAGCCCCAAAAACGTGGCTAAGAGTTCCTCTAGGGTTTCTGGACGTTTTGGGCAGCCTCCACTTTCCTTGTTCTTCATCCTCTTGCTCTTGGTGTTTGTAAGCCATTAGAGGAATGACAATTGTGACTCTAAGCATTCTAAAGTCATTGTAAGGAGGAATTGAGATTGTTATTGCTACATAACAATCAAAGGTAATTCTCTAAACCCTAATTTTAGTTTATAATATGTTAGATCTAAGATTGTAAGTCTTGGATACATTGTATGTACAATAGAGAAACCTAGATCCAAGCATTAGGGTTTGTATGAGCACATAGGATTGTTCTTATGGCCAAAACCCATCAGTGGTATCAGAGCCTTGATTGGTTTCTGTTGTATGTGATGCTATGTTGAATTATTAACTGAAAATCGCATTCTGGCCTTCTGTTCAAACTGACTCGGCGAGTCACTACATGGACTCGGTGAGTCTGCCCTACTCGGCGAGTTCCAATGTGTGACTCGACGAGTCGGAGCGTCAGGCAGAGGGAATTTCGGATTTTATTGCTGTTTTGCTTAAGGATAATTACCATATTCGTTTTAAACTTATAACATACGATTTTTAATGTTTCTTAAATATTATCCTTGCCAAAACACAAGATAATTACCAATTGATTAGATAATAACTTCCTTATATGATTACAGATTGATTATTTGTATTAATTGGGTAACTTATCTTGCAAGAAATTGAAATTAGGTCAAATATAGATAATGACAAAATTAATTGTTAGATTTCTATTATTTGTTATTTGATCATTGTGCTGTGAAAAAGTTTCATTTGTGCCCATGTAAGTTTTATGGTTTAAATTTGAACTTAAAAGTTTTGTTTTGAAATTTAAATAGTTAAAACCCTAATGTTTTGAAATGTTTCAAAACTTGCCCTCAAATTTTGGAATTTAAAAGTTGATTAAAAGTTTAATTTAGAAATGTTAAATTCTAAAACCCTAGTATTGTTTTGAAAAGTTCAAATCACACCCTTATGGTTTCATTAATTAATTAAAGTGTATAATTATTAAATTTTGACCATCTAGTATTTTAAAAGTGTAAAATACACCCTATACTATATATAACATTAAAAGTCAAATATATGTGTATGAGTAAAAGTTAGTCTTACCGTTAGTAGGCCTCATTCACGAAGCTGGCCTATAAGGGGTGTTTAAGGAAATTGCCTATAAAATGGCGATTGAATGGGTATCCACTCTTACCCACCGCACTCTTGACTAGTGGAGGGTCGTTAGCCGACCGGGTAGGATAGGGCAGAAACCTTCCATTATAAGTATAATGAAGTACAAAAGTAACTAAATGTTTTACAAATTCCCAATTTTAGTTACTTTAGGCAAAAGTGAATTGATGCAATTCCATGAAATTACACTTTGTACCCTTGTGAAGACATTAGTGGAGCGTGTGTGGTTAACCGGCACACTAAATGGTTCTAAGCAAAGGTAGCAAAGGGTGACTCAATGTTTGTCATAGTTCGGTGGAGCGTGTGTGGTTAACCGGCACATCGAATAGGTGATTGTAACATGTGGGGGGCACCATGTAAGTTTGCATGGTTATTCACACCCTGTTTTATGATCCTCGGCATCCCAGTCACAAATCGAGGGGCATATCGATATTTAAACATGCCATTGAAAAGTTCAATAAATATCAAAGGATCTAGAAGTTTTCAAAGCATTTAAAACCTAATATGTTGTCACACCCCAAAACCAAGAACGGCGGAAACGTTCTGGGGCGGAGGACGTCATGTAAAGTATCACAACACGGTAAATGTAAATAAGCAAACAACATCATCCATTGCATTAAATATATAATTTTAATACATGCGTGTTCTGTACAGTTTTAGACACCAAAAATATAAGGTAAATCAAAATAATAATATGATGAGTCTTGAATGCGCTCCATCCTCTCAAAAGCTGGCATCGGTACCTGTCTACTGATGACCTGAGAATACAAGTTATTTTGAAAGAGTTTATCAGCATTAAGCTGGTGAGTTCATAAGTATTTTAGTGTCGGTGTTTGTTATCAAAAACGTTTGAACGTGTCTCAAGTGTTTGTAAAAGTTTGAATCTCTCAGAAAAACCTATATTTTCTATTAAGGCAGCCTTCTACCAAGGCTTAACTGTTTTGTATGTTCGTTTGTTGTAAAGGTGTGTAATTTCTTAAGTGCAACTATCTTTTAACAAAATATAGTTTGTACATTAAAGTTCAAGTGAGGTTATCACTAAAAATATGTAATGGGTAAATCATTGTAGTACTGTAGCTTAGTTTTATAGTAACTACTGCTGTACTAACTACCTTAAACCGGATTTATATTAAGGTAAAATGTGATAACTGCACCATGCTATCGACTGGTAACAACGACATACGAATGGTCGTAATAATGGAATGACATTTGGCACCCGCAGACCTGCAGGTCCGGTTGTAGCTAGCAGCAAGGTGTAGGATACTCAATCCAGTATAGATCTATACGCAAACTCACGCTCTCCCTCCAAGAGAATTCTGGCTACAACTCGGGCCATGACATTTAAGGCATGCTCCGATACAGTGGATCACAATTGTTAACGTATTAATGTAAGGGTAATGTTTCTCGTTCTAGTATAGTTGTATATGTTCTCTTCCTAGTATAGTTGTATATGGAACTCATGAATGAACTGACTCATTGATCTAGCAGTTGTAATAGTATGATCCTGTGTTACCCCCATGGTAACTTACTAATGGTGTGACTAGTACATATGAATATGGAAGTACTTTTATGTCTATCTATGTAAATTTGATATATAATTAATATTGAAACGACCTTCGGATGGTCACCCGAAATCCCACCAGACCACATCCAAATCGAGAAAAAGGAAATAGGGCGGATGGCCTTCCTAAGCCCTTTAAACATTATTTATACATCTATACATATATGGACATGCAATTTATAATATAAAAGCATAAATAAGTTTTTATAAGACATTTGAAACATAAGTATTATTTTAAGAAAAGATCGACTTGATGTCAATCTATAAAACAATTTGAAGGCATAGGTTTGATAAAAAAGTTTAAGTATAAGGAACATTTGTTTGAATCACAGTTGTAATTAAGTTTGAAAAGTAAAAGGGTTTGTAAAAGATTTTGAAGTAAAACAGTTTGATAGACAGTTTGAACAGTGATAAAAGCACTGGTTTCCCTAGTTATTAATCACATGAGATTAATGCAATCACATGTGATTGAAGCAATAACTGTAAGTATTTAACTTGTGCCCCCCCATAAGTATTTAAAACATTTAAAATCATTTCAAAGGTTGATTAAAGGGGTATGAACTCACTTCATTGAAGTGGTTGATTTGAAATAGTCTAGAGAAGAATCGAGCAGAACTTCGACAGGAAGAGCTGAAAGCGGGGGAAAAATCTCGGGATTCTCTGGAATCTCGGGAATCTCGGGAACAAAAAACCTTCCTTCGAGACTTGAAGGTGAAAACCGGGGCTTTGGGAGGGCTTCGGGAGTTTAACCGCAGAGTTTCAGCACGAGAGATGGAAGAATGGAGCACCTAAACCCGGCACCCCAAGAGTTCTATTTATAGGGGCATTTCTGGTGTGCCACATCGTGGCTAAGGTTGGCCACGTCGTGGGTAGCAAGCCTTATCCCCTTTCGTTGATTGGACACCCTCAGTCAATTGTCGGGTCGCGGCCTAGCTGTGCCACGTCGTGGGGGCCTGACAGCCTCGGATTTTGAACCCCGAACTTGTAAAATCCGCAACTTTCGCATACGAGCTCCGTTTTCGACGTTCTTTATATGCACGCGTAGCTGAAAATGTTATCTACAACTCTTTTTTAGACTTCATCGGCAAATTTTGAATTTATTTTTAATTATTTATTTTTAACGGGCCGGGACACGAAAAGTTCGTTAAAAATCCATAACTTCTTCATCCGGTGTCCGTTTTCGACAGACTTTTCGCCGTTGTGCTACTAATGTTGAGACCTTAGATTCTCATTTAGGTTGTTTCGGTCAAAAGTATCTCAAGCTCTATTTCGAGTTTTTAGCTGTCTACTGCTATACCCGAATCTTGGAAAAATCATAACTTCCTCATCCGAAGTCAGATTTGGACGTTCTTTTTATGTACGCTCACGGTTTGAGGTTATATGTAAATTGCATTTAGATACTTAATGCTAAAGACTATTGTATTGAAACTTCGCGTTTTTCGTTTAATCGGTGTTGCAGGTTTTGCCGAGAATCTTCGATTGGTCATAACTTCTTCGTTGTAACTCGGATTTTAGGGTTCTTTATATGCACGAAAACCTTGATACGATTCCTACTACTTTATTTAACCCAAATAAGATTTTAGGAATATTATATTTTGACCTAAATTTGATTGGTTTTACATTACATCGTCTCGAAATATCAGGTTGTCACATCATCCCCCCGTTAGAAGGAATTTCGTCCCGAAGTTTGAATTTAAGCAAGTAAGAAATTATAAATAACTAAGCAAAAAGGTGAGGGTATTTCAGTTTCATCTGATCCTCACGTTCCCAAGTGAATTCCGGTCCTCACTTGGCATTCCAGCGAACCTTCACGATAGGGATACGGCTGTGCTTTGTCTGCTTGACCTCACGGTCCATGATCTCTATAGGTTCTTCCACGAAGTTGAGCCTCTCGTTGATCTCGATCTAGTCGAGTGGGATTACAAGAGTCTAGTCGGATAGACGCTTTTTCAAGTTAGATACGTGGAATGTTGAATGTACGTTACGAAGTGCGTCTGGTAGGTCGAGTTTCTAAGCTACGGGGCCGACTCTTTCAAGAATCTCGAAAGGCCCTATGTACCTCATATTAAGTTTCCCACTCTTGCCGAAGCGTATCAAGCCCTTCCAGGGTGAGACTTTGAGAAGGACTCGGTCTCCCACCTGAAATTCCAAAGGTTTTCTTCGTTTATCAGCGTAGCTCTTCTGTCGGTCTCTAGAGGCTTTCAATCGTTCACGGATCTGAACGATTTTCTCTGTCGTTCCCCGAATGATCTCCGGACCGGTGAGAGTACTGTCGGAAGCTTGCCCCCTGGTTAATTGGGTATCACCCATCTCAGCCCAGCACAGAGGGGGTCTGCATTTTCGGCCGTAGAGAGCTTCAAATAGAGCAGCCTTGATGCTCGTGTGATAACTGTTATTATAGGAAAAGTCGACAAGGGGTAAATGAGTATCCCATGCCTTCCCAAAGTCCATCACGCAGGCTCGCAACATATCTTCCAGTGTTTGGATGGTCCTCTCACTCTGTCCGTCGGTCTGAGGATGGTAGGTTGTGCTCATGTCCAACCTTGTTCCTAGGGAATGTTGTAGTGATTTCCAAAATCTTGAGGTGAACCTACTATCTCTATCGGAGATAATGGACATAGGTACACAAGGTAGCCGTACGATTTCCCTAATGTATGTTCTCGTAAGTTTCTCCATCTTGTCGGTTTCTTTGATAGGCAGGAAGTGTGCAGACTTGGTCAATCTATCAACGATGACCCATATGGTGTCAAGTCCACCTGTTGTCTTGGTTATGAAATCCATAGTGATCCGCTCCCACTTCCATTCCGGGATCTCTGGTTGTTACAATAAACCAGAGGGCTTCTGGTACTTGACCTTAACCTTTGCGTAAGTAAGGCATTTACTTACGAAGGTAGCAATCTCTGCTTTCATATTAGGCCACCAGTATAGCTTTTTAAGATCCCGATACATCTTATCTGAACCTGGGTGGACGGAATACCGAGTGTTGTGCGCCTCGGTCATGACCAAGTCTCGGAAACCACCGTGTTTCGGTGTCCAGATCCGGTTCATGAAATATAAGGCTCCGTCACCCTTGGCTTCTAAATTCTTGTCCATTCCTCTAAGGGATTCATTCGTCACATTTTCAGGTTTCATGGCTTCAAGTTGAGCCTCCTGAATTTGCGTAGACAAGTGTGAATGGATGGTTATTGACAATGACTTGACTTTGCGACCAGAATATTCCTTCCGACTTAGGGCGTCTGCTACTATGTTGGGTTTACCCGGATGATAACGAATATCGCATTCGTAATCACTGAGTAGCTCGACCCACCTTCGTTGTCTCATGTTGAGCTCCTTTTGATCGAAAATGTGTTGTAAACTCTTGTGGTTGGTAAAGATAGTGCACTTCGTTCCATACAAGTAATGTCTCCGGATCTTCAGAGCAAACACCACTGCTCCTAGTTCAAGATCGTGGGTCGTGTAGTTAACCTCGTGTGTCTTCAACTGTCTCGAGGCGTAGGCGATGACCTTACCTCGCTGCATCAGGACACATCCGAGCCCTTGATTCGATGCATCGCAATAGACTACGAAGTCTTCTATTCCTTCGGGAAGGGATAGTATTGGTGCGGTGCACAAGGCTCGTTTGAGCGTTTGGAACGCTCTTTCTTGTTTCTCTTCCCATTCAAAGGCCACGCCTTTCTGGGTTAGGGTTGTAAGAGGTTTCGCTATTCGAGAGAAGTTCTGAATGAATCTGCGGTAGTAGCCCGCGAGACCTAGAAATTGACGAATTTTTGTAGGTGTCTTAGGTGCTGATCAATTCTCAATGGCTTTAATTTTGGATGGGTCCACGTGGATTCCCTCTTCGCTTACCACGTGTCCTAAGAATTCGACTCTCCAGATCCAAAATTCACATTCCGAGAACTTCGCATAAAGCTTCTCTTTTCGTAATGTCTCTAGAACTTGTCGCAGGTGATCGCCATGCTCTTTCTTACTTCGGGAGTAGATCAGGATGTCGTCAATGAAAACGATGACGAACTGATCCAAGTAAGGTCTCTATTCATCAGATCCATGAAGACTGCGGGCGCATTGGTCAATCCAAATGGCATCACCACGAACTCGTAATGTTCGTAACGAGTTCGGAAGGCTGTCTTCGGCACATCCTCCTCTAGCACTCGTAATGGTGATATCCGGATCTCAGATCAATCTTAGAAAAATACTTCGCCCCTTGCAGTTGGTCGAATAGATCATCTATGCGAGGCATAGGGTAACGATTCTTGACCGTCAGTTTGTTGAGTTCTCTGTAGTCAATACACATACGTAATGATCCGTCTTTCTTCTCAACGAACAAGACCGGTGCTCCCCAAGGTGAGAAACTCGGTCTTATAAAGCCCTTGCTGAGCAGTTCGTTAAGTTGACCAGAGAGTTCCTGCATCTCAGCTGGTGCTAAGCGGTAGGGCGACTTGGCTACTGGGGTAGCTCCTAGGACTAAGTCGATTCTGAACTCGACCTGTCGTTGCGGAGGTAACCCAGGTAGTTCTTCTGGGAAAATTTCGGGGAAGTCGCTCACTACGGGGATGTTCTTTAGTTCTTTCGTTTCGAGGCTCGAGTCGACGACGTGAGCAAGGAATGCATGGTATTCCTTACGCATATACTTCTGTGCTTGATTACTTGATATAATACGAAGACTTGCACCAGGTTTGTCGCCGTAGACTATAAAGGTTTTGTTAGACGGAAGGTTTAGACGGACTGCTTTCCCGTAGAACATGATGTCGGCGCGATGAAGGCGTAACCAATCCATGCCAATGATAACGTCGAAACTTCTTATTGAGACTGGCATAAGGTCGATTGGGAATGAATGGTTATCTAGAGTTAGGGTACAACCTAAGTATATGCTACTCGTACTTTCAGTTTTTCCATTAGCCATTTCTACTGTGAATAGTTCTTTGAGTGCGTGCGGTGGTTGATTAAGCATGCGAGCAAATTTATGGTTTACGAAGCTTCGCTCCGCTCCACTATCGAACAGAATGCATGCATAGGAGTTATCAAGGAGAAACATACCAGTCACCACGGTCGGGTCAGCAACTGCTTCCCCGTGGCCTATAGCTAGTACCCTCCCTGCTCCTCCAGCATTCCTCGCTTTGGGGCAGTCCCTCATAAAGTGGCCTGCTTCGCCACATCCATAGCAGGTTGGGCTCGCGCCAGAGCCAGGGACTTGGTTGATAGGTTGTGCCGGGAACTTACAGAAACGGACGGTGTGTCCTTTTTTGTTGCAGTTTGAGCACTGCATTTCGCGGCAGGGTCCGTTGTGGTGGTAGTTGCATTTGTTGCACTTGGGCGAACTTCCAGCATACCGACCCACTGGAGTAGTAGTAGCAGCAACAGGGGTTATTGCGGCATGCATTGCGAGAATTTGCTGTTTTTTGGCAGCCTGTTGCTTCTTCGTTTCATCCCAGAATTTCCGCTTAGTATCAGCGGGTTTGGAGGGTTCCGGGATGGCTAGGGTGGTTGTGGTTGCAGGGTTTTTGACTCCATGGTCAATGAGTCGTTGTGCCAATCGTTTGGCACTGTCGAAGGTAGCGGGGTTTGATGCTAGAGCATTCCCCTGATATGGAGGCACTAGCCCCCATATGTACCTCTCGATCTTCTTCCCCTCGGTGGGAACCATATTGGGGCAGAGGGCCACCAGCTCGCTGAATCGGGCAGTATAAGCGACCACGTTGGTGCCCTTCATCGTCAGGTTCCAAAGTTCCTGCTCCAGTTTCTGGATCTCGCCCCTTGGGCAGTATTCCTCAGTCATGAGGTCTTTCTTTGTTTCCCAGCCTATGTCGTTGGCTATGACGAGAGTTAGTGCCTTAACATGGCCGTTCCACCATGTCAGGGCCTTTCCTTCAAAGGTGCATGCGGCGTACTTGACTTTACTCGCCGCAGGGCATGAACAGATTTCGAAGACTGATTCAGTCTTCTCGAGCCATTGCGAGTGGGCAATGACTCCGCCGGTGCCGTAAAAAGGCTTCGGTTTGCAATTTGTGAAATCCTTGTATGAGCACTCTCTCGAGCACACAGCGGTTTCAATCGGGGTTGATTCCACAGGGGTTCCACATCTGCTGGCATCAGAAGAGTGATACTGAGCCATGGCAGTTGCCACTGCTGCAGCTATGGCAACATTCAGGACTACCGTATCGATGACCGGAGGCGGAGGAGGTGGTGGTGCAGGATTATTCCTGGGAGATTTGCGAGGAGGCATCTTTCAGCTATAAGTTTATAAAGATAAGAAAAATGGTAAGAATCAATTTGTAAGCAACGTGAGAGTGACACATGGACTAACTAACCATAGCCCAACAGTTGAATAAGTGTTTGAAATCACAATAAGAATATTAGTAGGAAAGCACCAGTGTATAGATTTTTCCCACATATTAGATAGATTTCAATAATACGGGTATTACTGATGTAATAAGTTCAGGGAAAATCGACCTAACAGTAGGTCTTACATCATACCATATAGAAAAGTTTGATAGTCCTTAGATTCCTAATTAGAGTACTGAAAGTTAGGAATATTTTACAGACAAGTGCTACTTAGAGCACAGATGTTAAAGGCTATTCTTTAATCAAAAGACAGAGATGTACTAGACATCATCTAACGGCGATGGGAATTCCCCGGGCGAGCCCTGAGGTCGGAAACTTGACGAAACACCTCTTGAAGGTGTCGATCCTGAGCCCTCTGACGAGCTCGAAGTTCCAAGATTTCAGCTCGTGAGGCAGCCAGCTGTTGCTGTAGGGTTTCATTGGTTCTCCGGGTCCGTTCCATGTCTTCTTCAAGACGGTGGATGCGGACTGTATTGACACCTGAGTTGGCATCAAACTCCATGACCCGGTCGATGGCTGCTCGACCTTGCTCGACATTACGAGCTATTCTGCGGATAATGACAGGCAGAGCTCGGTCAGCAGAGCCACCATCGCTGACGTTGTAAAAGCTTCGGTCCCCAAAGTATGGTAAGGGTTGACCTTGTTCATCACTCCAGCGATTCAAGTTGTTTTCCCAACTTTTAAGCACAAATAACAAACAAACAAGCCTAGGCTCTGATACCACTGAAGGGTTTTGAGCATTTTAACACTTCCTAAGTGTACATGCAACCCTAATAACCTTGGATCTATGTTTGTCTAATTATCATGCAATGTTGAATTCCAAGGTTATATTCCTATCTAGCATACATGGGGAACAATTTTAACTTGAATCATAGATAGAATAACTTACCTTGTTGTTGCTTGTGTTTCTTGAAACCTTGTGAGCCTAGCACCCCAAGTGTGATGCCTCAAATGCTTCACACAACACCAAATGCTCTTGGAAAGACTCTTGAGATAACACACACTTCTCATAATCGGCCAAGCCCTCTAGTTTCTTAGTGTTCAACTTGTGTAGCCAATTTTGTGGAGAATGGGACTCTTATATAGTGTTGGCACATCTAGGGTTACACCATGTAAACCCTAATGTGTCATGACTCTTCATTTCCATGACCCATGGGTTTGTAACTCCCATGGAGCATCCTATGGGTAGAACCCAACTTGATAATCCATGGAGCCTCTTAGCCCACTATACAAGATATGGATGATTTACATAATCAACCCATATATTTAATTAGTTATCCTTTGATCACTTAATTAATTCCAAATTAATTCTTTGATCAACTAATTAAATAATATTATTAATATATTAGAACTTATAATATATTAATAATCTCCAAGTGTTATTTCTCTCATTTAGTCTATCCAATTGCATGGTGCCATGCAACCCAAATGGACCATGCCGGGTCGGGTCAAGTACAAGCCCGAAATAGTTATGGACTTAGACACCTTATCCAACAATACTTTGACCTAAATTTGATTGGTTTTACATTACATCGTCTCGAAATATCGGGTTGTCACATATGTTTTTCGTTTTCATGGTGGAAAATTAGTGAATTGTCATTCACTTACCTTCAAATGTTCTGCAATTTGGGTCACGACATACCTCTCCCAAGTTATGGAATATTGTGTTGGCTCCTAGCCTTAATATCTAATTTGGGTGATTTAATAAGGACTCAATCAATCGACTAACTTGAATTTGTTTTCTCCCGTTTTATAGATGTCAAAGTACGACAACTATGGTCTTCCCAAATCCCGTGGAACAAGCTTTCCACATGAAGATGATATTCTACGATTCGATCAAGGAACACGAGATCATGCTTCACTTCCTCCACCTCCTCCAATTATTCTCCCTAACCCACAAGTTCGAAGGCTTGAAAAGTTCAAGCTCACTCAAGCCTTTTTGGCAAGTAAACATGAAGAAGGAAAGTCGGTGTGTGCACACGTCCTAGAGATGAAGTCACACATTGATAGGTTAAGAATGTTGGGATCCATTGTCTGTGAGGATCTGGCTGTTGACTGGGTTCTTAAGTCGCTTCCTAACTCATATAGTGATTTCGTAAGAGAGTACTATATGATGAACCACGACGTGACCCTTATAGATCTCACCTACATGCTTATTGCTGCTGAATCAGCGATGGTTTGGCACACTGGAAAAGCAAAGTTGATTGGTGAATCTGCCTTCCAGACCTCTATGGATATAGGCAATGGTAACGAAAGGCATGCCATGATCGAAAAGTTTGATCATAAGAGAAAGGCAAAGTCTGAAGTAGTTCCATGTGCTGTTCCAAAAGAGTCAATTTGCTTTTTTTGCCAAGAGAAGGGGCATTGGAGACGAAGCTGCCTAATTTACCTAAGAGATCTAATAGATGGGAGAGTCAAAACGTATGGCTCTGCTTTAGGTAAAATCCATTAACTAACTCTTTTAAGTTCCTATTCTAGATTCTTAATACATGATGTGATAATATTACATTTGGTGTTTTGTAGGATCATAGAAAAGAGAGGAAGCTTAAGGGAAGAAGTGAGCGGAATCTAATCGTGAAGAAATGGATTTCGATCGCATTACTTGAAGACTAGATTCTTGAGCTACTACTTGGATTTAGAATAAGATTGCTAAGAAATATGTATTAGCATAGTTTTTCAATGAATTGCACTGTAAGGACAAATTTTTTCGCAATAAAATAAATTTTGATTTTTTATTATTTATTTATCCTTGCAATGGCGTGTATGAAAAATTGATGTTTGAATGTTTTTTATTATTAGCAATAATGGATTTGATTCTTAATTATGTTATTTGTGGAAATGTCGAGAATTTAGCAAATAGGGAGAGGTTCTCATCGCCCAAGTTTCAATTGGACAGAAACTTGGAATCATGCAACTTGGTTGCATGATGAATGAGAAATTTCATATTTGAAAATTAGACTAATTCGTTGACAAAGTGTCAAGTAAGGACTAGGAGATCAAGTACACAAGGTTGTGTGTTGATCAAGTCCACCATAAGAGTAACAAAGATATTAGTCATAATTTACTAAGGTTAAGTAAATATGATTATACTTATGAGATTAAGTGTAATTCTCAGTTGATTGAAAGAATTTCAATCAATAGCAGAACGAATAAGAAGAATCAAGTAGGCATAAAGATAAAAGTTTCTCTATTCTAAGAAGAAGGGAGAGTACCTTTTATTATGTTTTATGATAGGTCTTAATGATTAAGAGCCATATATAAATTGATTGTCTAAGTGAGTCTTAGTACAACTGTATGTATGAGAAAAGGAATCAAGAATTTAAGAAATGGTTAAATCAAGAAGTCAATCATACTTCCTTCCAAAACAAGTCTTAGAGTTAAGATTGTGACATTGAGTTACAAGTCTTAAGAAGGTTTATAACATTCATCAAATGTAGAATTTGGAAAAAGGTTTTCTTATTCTAGCACATTTGGAATCGGTAAGTTGTGATGTCTTGGATAAGACAAAGACCAACTAGGACCAATTTATGAAGTGTTTTGTCTTGATAAAACTACACTAACTCTTAAATGTTCATTTGTCATGAAATGTTTCTTGATAAAAGAATCTTATATGTCAAGGAGTCAGTGGGAGTCTTATTAGTCTTGAAAGGTTTCAAGAACAAATCAAGAATAAACCTTATCAATCATCACTAGCACACGACTTGAGGTTTACGACCTATCGTGTTGACACTATGTTGTTTCTGTGCCATTCCAATCGAGTTAATTATGCATGTGAGTTGTATGAGTTCTCATTTGAAAGCATAAAAGGCAAGCACCTTGATCAATAGAAAGTACATTGATAGGAAAGGGTGAGCTGCTTAACTACTTGGAAGACATGGTGAGCACTGGTGTTACCATAAGGCAAGAAATCAAGATTGAGAAAGTTTGGTCCATTTGAGTTTGGATTTGTCACAAACATTGGTTTTGACAAATTCACATGGATAGGAACACATACACCATTAAAATCTAAGTGTCATAAGATTCCCTCCTTCATGAAAATGACTGTGAGGAAATGCTTTCACTAAGAGAGAATTTAAGAAGATAGTGATTGTGAAAATTGTATTCTCAAATCCGATTATGGTTACAGTATCCCTTTCCATGATTTGAATTGTGAGATTTGGCAATTAGTCTGAATTTTTTAGACACACATATGAACTATCAAAGGCAAAGGTGTATAAGTTTGAGAAGCTTAGATAAAATATTATCAAAGCATTAGGTATTAGAAATACGAACTTAAGAAATTCAATAGGTATTGTTTTTCTGAAAGTTAAGATATTTTCTGAATACATGTCAAAGCTAGTAGAAGCATAAGTTTTATGCTTATATGATAATAATCATCATGATAGTGGGAGCATAAATGTTGTGCTTGTATGATTATTATGGCAAGTATTGAAAGTCAGCAATATTAATTATAGAAAACAAGAGTTATACTTTGCAAAGTCGTAAGGTTGAAAAGTTGTTTTGCTATAATTAAGGGAGAGAATATTATGCTTCATTTCAAATATAAAGGCTTAGGTTGTGGAATGTTAATAAATTTAGTCAAGGATACATAGTGCGTTCTCAAATTTCGATTATGATTATGGCATCCCTCTTCATAGTTCGAATTGTGAGAACGTGACACATAAAATATTATGGCAAAAGATTGATAAAGTATCGTATCTTTATGTAAGACATTATGCATCGTGTTCCATACGCTTCGGGTATAGGATTGATTGAAAATGTTATAATATTTGACCATTCTAAAATTTTCCAAATGTATAACGCATTTAGAGGGAAAAAGGACTAGAATCGGTTTGGACTAAGATAATTAAACAACTATCAAAGGACGATCCAAAGCTCGCTGAGGATTGGTCGCTTGTGAGTAGTTTGAAGTATAGTACTGGATGGACCATATCGACATTATTATGAATAGAAAAGATTCTATTAAGAATGAGTTGTCATATGGAAAATATGGAAATGGTTCCATATTGGGAGTTGGATATTGAGAGTCTATGTCTAGATTAGAAATTTTATGCAAAAGGATGTTCAAAGGAATGTACTATGAGTGAGAGACATCATGTCTATGGAATTGTATTGTAACAATCTCAAATAAAGGACTTTGTAACTTCATTGGCAATCGTCATTGTGACTTTTGTACTATGGCATTACGAAAGGATCATTGCATAAAGTGTTGGAATCTACCATATTCTATAAGTGGCAAGAATTTGATACTCTTTCACTTGTGAAAAGGATTAGGAATTGTGAAATGAGTATGATTGGAAATGTGTTCATTTGATCTATTTCACAAAGTAAGGACCGTAGGTAAACATTGTATGCATGCTAAGAGCATGGGACAAGTATAGTTATAATTCAAGTAAGAAGTTGATTACCCAAAACAACAAATAATGAGTAATCGATATGGTGATAAATAAAAGGTGTTTTATTTATACTCAAAGGTTTGAGGCCATATAGGATTAGTATTATTCTTGTGTTTCACTTTGCATGTTTTGACTTCCTGAATAATTTAATTGGTTCAGAACAGTCAAATTATTCGAACGGGCCACAGTCGTTCGTATGTTGGAAGTAGGTACGAATGAAGACTTCCGTGAATTGGTGTGTGGATTGTCTAAAGTGTATTAGACATAAGAAAATGTTTGCTGCAACGTTCATGAGTGCTTATGAATATGATTTGAGCATTGGGTTAAACCCACACTCGCTTGGATCACTTCATGGATTTTATCACGAGTGATTGGTGAGACGATAACATCTTATATTCTTGAAACCGAGATGTGTGAGTTGTATCTTGCGAATCGGTTGCACATTGATAATATGTATACGCACCAGTAACATGGTGTTATAAAACATATTGTTGTGTGTGATTCGGTAAATGAGTGCAAGCAAGCATTGAATCAAAGTTTATCCGTTCCTTTTATCCAAAGTTGGATAAAAGCGATATCTTTGGGCCCTTCGATGATTTAGTGATGACACCTAAGCGCTTGGCCAAGCCAGGACTAAATTAATGGTACAATTGTAGTCTGTTGTCAGTCGTCATAAATCGGAAGTCGGAAATAGTATAGAGAGAATGATTAAGTTCATGTCTCATATCTATACAATATCTAGAATGGAGGAATATATGATCCCTTATCTAAAGGACATGCGTATCTGATAAGATCAGAGGTGACAGCGGCTTTCGAATGCTACGATTGCAGATCAGGATCTGAAGTCATACGCAAAATAGTTATTAGACTTATCCAAGTGGGAGACTGTTGGATTAGTGTCCAAGTCCATAACTATTTTGGTATGTACTTGACCCGATGGTGCATGGTCCTTTTGGGTTGCCTTCACCAAAGCAACTTGATAGGATGAATTATGGAGAGAGAATATTAATTATGATTTATTAATATATTATGAGAATAATATATTAAAAGAGAAATCATATTGTTTAATTAATATTAGTCAAGAATTAATTGATAATTAATTGTGTGGATAAAAGAGATTAATTAAACTTAAGGGACTGGAACTGTAATTATAAGATAATTGCATTTGGGCTATGGATTACCTTGGAATAATAGGTTGGAGGAATTCTACGGGGAAAAAGGGTCCATGGGCTGCTTACGGCTTAAGCAGTCAAATTAGGGTTTCCTAGTTGAAAACCCTAATAGCCTACATGTATATATAGTACCCTTAAGCCCCAAAAAGGTGGATAAGAGTTCCTCTAGGGTTTCTGGACATTTTGGGCAGCCTCCACTCTCCTTGTTCTTCATCCTCTTGTTCTTGGTGTTTGTAAGCCATTAAAGGAGTGACAATTGTGACTCTAAGCTTTCTAAAGTCATTGTAAGGAGGAATTGAGATTGTTATTGCTACATAACAATCAAAGGTAATTCTCTAAACCCTAATTTCAGTTTATAATATGTTAGATCTAAGATTGTAAGTCTTGGATACATTGCATGTACAATAGAGAAACCTAGATCCAAGCATTAGAGTTTGTATGAGCACATAGTTTTGTTCTTATGGCCAAAACCCATCACATCTATCTCATTTGGGCGAGGCCCATTATATGATATGTATGGTGTGTTCTATTTTGGGGAACTTGATATTCTTTGTACTTATCGTTTTTAGTTTATGTTTCATTTACTTCCAGTTCCAAGGGGAAGAGCTCGACTTCACTACATCGCGCACACCATATGGATTCTGCTTATGGGACATACTCTTATTTTTATGATGTTTGACATACTTGTTTTACTGGGTTGTATGAACAATGTTTTGGAATAATGTTTTTACTTAAATAAAAAATGAAAATTTTGGGTCACAATTTTTGGGATGTTTCAAGATGGTATCAGAGCCTTTGGTTGGAGGGATTCGGATACACTCTCGGATGTGTCTGAACTCAAATTGAGGATTTGGTAAGAGTTTTCAAAAAAGAAAAATAAATTCATAGAAAGAGTTTTCTAAAATATGGAAAGGTGTAGTGCATGCTATCAGCCGAGCTCAATTAAGTTATCCCGAAATACCATATATGTTTTATGATATGCTTCGAATTATGAATATGTGACTCGCATACTAGATTAGGACTAAGGATCTAGGAGAGATTTCATTATATGCCTATTGTATTAGCTTGTATACTAGCATGCTAGTAGTAATCAATCAGTAATAGGATGCCCTAATTAGGTTATGCTTGGTTCTGATTACTTGATGCCTGAATGATGCTTGCTTTGTACTTTTAGGAGTTCTCACTAACTTCAGCTAAGTAGTAAATGAATATGCTAAGTTACATATTATGGGAACTAAATAATTTTAGCGGGTTAGGCTTTAACTCTATGCAGATCTTGTTTGAGTCCAACCGTTGTAGTGTGAGACCTCTTATTCGAAGAATTATCTAGTATTTGTAATATGTAATTGTATTTGTGGGCTAGTTAAAGGAAGTTAGTGGGAGATCCTTCTGCAACTGAGGGCGGAGAATGATGTGAAGTCGCCCTACGAAAACCTAGGATTGGATCTAGTTCTGGGAGCCTTATCTGTAAAGGAATTGTTGGATATAAAGCAACTTGGTTGAGTTAAGGCACTTCTTGAGGAAAGTATGGATAGTTGTCGAAGGTAGTTGTGACAACCCGAAATTTCCAATCTGTACAACATATCAAGTCAATAGAAGTCAGAACAGTTACTGCTAATTTTCAATCTTTTTGGTTTAAGTTTGAGTAATTTTGAGTAATTTAGGATTAACACTTTAGGAGATATCAGGAGAGATGATTCCCTAGGGTTTATTGTGCAAAATTAAACTTTCAGAACACCAAAAGATTGGAGTTTACGGCCTAAACAATGGTGTTTACGGCCATAAACCCCAAGGAAGGGGGTATATAAGTGACACTTAGTCATTTATACCATTTTTTCCACCTTTTCAAGAACAAAGCTCAAACTCTCTCAAGTATCATCCAAAAATTTCTTCAAGATCATCGTCTAGTAAGTGGTTCTAGCCCCTTTTATGTTAGTACATCACTTAATCTAGTGATTTAACACACTTCTATCCATGAAATCTTTCCAAAAGGTCGAATCTTCAAGTTTCACCAAGAACACCAAGAACACACACTAGTATTCTTGGCCTTTTGGTACCTTTTCAAGCTTCTAACTAGTAAGTACTCATACCCTAGTTTATTGTAAAGCTTGTTACACTTTCATATATCAAGAAAACATCCAAGAAACACCAAGATCAAGGTGTTTATGGTCCAAGATGTTCTTGGACCGTAAACCCTACAAATGGTGCCAAAATGTCCCTAGCCCTTTCCTAAGCCTTGGTAACTTGCATATATCCATTCCTTGATGTATTAAGGACTTGAAAACATCAAAATACCATATTCCGTAAGGTTTTACGGTAGTAAACCCAAAAGGAAATGGTCTTAGGGCCGTAAACTCCTCAAAGGAGGGAAATGGTGCCCTAATCTCTTCCAAAGGCTTAGCCATCAAGTAGAAATGCATCTAAGGGACTTGTAGAGCTTCAAAACAACAAATGGTCAAAAGAACATGAGTTTAAGGCCATAAACTCATGTGTTTACGACCGTAAACCCATGGGGTTATAGTCACAAAACCATAAACTCCAAGGGAGTTTACCCTTGAACCCCAAACACAATAGCAAGGTCCCACGACACTTAGATGGAATCCTTATGACTTGTAGCACTTATATAAGGTGTTTTACATGTCTTAGGATGTCTTAACTTTGTCAATTAGTAGTTTTAAGACTAACTGGATACATATATGTGTTATTATATGTTAACTAGGATCTTTGAGTGTGTACAAGTCTTCACTTGACACCTAGCATCCTACCTTATCCGTTCATCCAAACCACCAACTACAGGTGAGTTCATACCCCTTAATCAATCTTTTAAATGATTTTAAATGCTTTAAGGGGGGGGGTGGAATACAAGTAGAAACAAGCATGTTATAGCATCAATCACATGTGATTTATAACTGTGTTTTCATCCAAATGATTTCACATACTTCAAAATGTGATACAGAAAATCACTTTTAGTCTGGATATACTTTGTTATCAAAATGATTTACTTTTGAAATGTTTTAAGAAATGGCATCAAGTCATTATTATCTATTGTTCAAAACTCCTAAATGTTTTACAAAACCTCTTTAACTTGTTGTTATAAACCATATCTATACACTTATCTTTCGTAAATATATGTATTGATATGTTAGCTTTCATCCTTCATTCAGTTCCCACACTCTTGAGTAGCAAGGTTGTATAACCCTTCTTGGACATCAAATACATTCCAGTAAACTATTATATGGATAGTTTAAGGGATACAAAACATTATTCCTATTAATAGGAATTACATCGAAGTCAGTTCATTCATAAGTCTATACTAAATGTTATACGAAGAGATACACTTACATGGATCCTCTTACATGGATACTTGTACCTAGATACTATATGATGAGATACTATTACATATTATATGTGTAGATTAGATCTGTCTATCCTAGTACTAAAGGATACTAAGCGGGACTAACCATTCCGACACCCAGCTGTTAGCAACAGAAGTAAATGCACATCTATGGATGCCTATGGTTAATACTTTTACAAAGGTACCTTTACGGGACTCACCATTCCTACACCCTGTTGTTAGCTACAGAGGACAATGCACATCTACAGATGCCTACGGTTAATACTATTCGGCATTTCCTATGTCGTGTTTATCCTAGTACCAAAGGATAATACTTAAATGATTATATTTTCCCTATTACTTTTATTTTGTGATATATTCACATAAACGATGAGGTAGACTATATATTTTTAATAGTAGTCATGCAAGGGAAAAACCATCTTGTTACTGAAAAACATTCAGGTCTTGGTAGAAGACTACTTTTATACTAGTAGGAAATATGGGATTTTCTAGGGTTTTCACACTTATATCAAATGATTCATTCAAAGATTTACATGGCATTCATAACAACTTTCTAAATCAGAGTAATGACACTTAAATACTTATGAATTGACCAGCTTTATGCTGATCTACTCTCTTTCAAAATAACTTGTATTCTCAGGTCACCAGTAGACATGTACGACGACCAGGTTTTTGAGAAGACAGAGCACATACAAGTCTCGTCTTTTATTTTGATTACATATTTTGGTGTCTTATTACAATGAAAGTACACACATGTATTAAAACTTTACTTTTAATGCAATGGATGATGTTGTTGCTTGTTTACTACTTTGCACTGTTATGATACTTCACATGACGTCCTCCACGCCTGAATGTTTCCGCCGTTCTTGGTTTTGGGTTGTGACAGTAGTATGGGCCCGTACTACCGAACGTAGAGGATCCATACTCCATCCAAGGAGGGATGAAATGAAACTATGGAGCTTGTGGTGTTGTGATTCCCCAATATGTATATTTGATGTGTATTCTGATAGTTTATATGGTCTATTTTAAGTATGGTGGTATTGTGAGGCAGACCAATTGGCAGTTCCGGTGTTGGGGAGGGCTCGTGCTTGGGTTCTAGATTTGGGCAGCTTGATGAGTAGACGAGGGAGTTCATCTCGTATGAGATTACACGCATTATCCTTGAGCAGACTCATGTGATATTTGGCACGATCAATGAGGGTATTTTGGAGATTCTTGATGAGCGGTCGAGCACCTTTCGTGCTGAGATTGTGTCTTTGATCGGGACGCGTTCTCTGACTTTCAGGAAGTTTCGGGCATGTGGAGCACTAGATTATCACAAGGAAAGGGACCCCATTGTGAACAGCAGGTAGTTAGCAGATGTTGCTAACGCCTACCGTACCAGCCGTTGTCCATAGGGGGACAATGTCAGACTAGCTTCTTGCCTCTTGAAGGATAGGGCACGTGATTGATTGGAGGAGGTAGTACGTTCTGTGGGTGATGATCTTATGGATTTGATGACTTGGGGTGATTTCTCTACCAATGTAATGACCCAAAAAGCAAGGGTAAAAATTTCATTTTTCATTATAGTCAAAACATAGATATCTTTTAAATCCCAGCTTTCTAAAAACATTTATCAGAGTTCATCCCATAATCAAATATTATGGAAAACACGAGTGTGTGCACTGCAATCAATCGGGGCCCTTCCTTTCCAAACCAATGATACCTGAAACTATAAACAAAATTGTAAGCATGAAGCTTAGTGACTTCCCCAGAGCATACCCCACATAATCACATAACCATATCAATCACGTAAGTCATGCATATTAACATATAAGGATGCCATGGAAACCCTCCAAGGTCTTACACACATAATGACATAATTGTATCAACTACACAAGTCATGCATATAAACATATAGGGATGCCTTGGAAACCCTCCGAGGTCTTACTCTGGGTGTCATGGGAACACCCACATGGTCTTAACCCAATGCCTCGGGAGCCCCCCGAGGTCTTGACTAAGGATTCCATGGAAACCCTCCAAGGTCTTACACTCTAGTGCCTCGGGAACCCCTCGAGGTCATTACTTAGGATGCAACGGAAACCCTCCAAGGTCTTACACCCAAGTGCCTCGGGAACCCCCGAGGTATTCCATGCAAGTATCACAAAGATAACGACAATATCGCATACCACATAATCAACTAGCATACCATATAGGACAATATCAACTAGCATAAAACTTAACACATAATGGGTCGGCCTTGGTGCCTTCGACCGATTGGTATGGTGAGGAGACTCACCTGCACTGCTGAAGTCCCATGGATAAAACTCCAGCTGCTGGTTGAAAGATTCCTGAACTGTCAACATCAAAACAACACCCAATAAACAATTGGGTTCCAATACATAACCATAAGTCCATTCTTGGGGTAAAAAGACTAGTTCACCCCCAACCTAGCTTGATTCAAAACCAAGGCCCAAGCACACACTCTGAAGTCCCAAAATCCAAATAATACTTTTCAACTATCATATACAGACAAGGGCGAGACATGAAGCACCGGAGGGCAGGACCATTTTGGCATTTAAGCACTTCTGAATTCCAACAACCCTATGCGGGCCTTCAAACTAGATTCCCTGTACCGCGAGTAGTTAAAAGATATTATAATAACATTATTGTTTATAAGTTCATAATAACAATATTGAACTTAAACATAAGTTATACTTAATGTAGGGTAAGCATAACTTACTTATAAGGGGGTTTGGCTAGGAACCAGGCTATGCAAGGGCATAATTTTCGATCTGAAAGCTCTTCTTCTCGGAGCCTTCTGGTGCTACGGGACTCGCCTCTTAGCACTTGGGAAGTACTAGGTATTAGGAGGGGTTTAGAGAGATGTTTGAGAGAGAAAGAATGGGGAAGGTGTGAGTTCGTGGCCAGGTGTCATCATCTGGCGCCAAGCCTTGGTGAGGAAGTAGTGGCTCAAATCACGCTACGTGTCGCTCGCTAGTTACTCCAAAAACTAATTATGTTCGAAAATCCATAATTTTTGTATACAAACTCCATTTTTGATGTTCTTTATATCCACGTGTAGGTATCGACGGGATCTATAACTATCGTTTAGACTCCATCGGCAAATTTTGATTTATTTTTAAAGTTATATTTTAACAGACTTAGACAATTAAAATCCGATAAAAATTCATAACTTCTTCATCCGACGTCCGTTTTCGACTGTCTTTATATCATTGAGCTCCTATTAATGAGATCTTCAATTCTTACTTAGGTTGTGTCGGCTAAAAATCGATCAATCTAAAATTCGATTTCCGGGTTGTGCACTGCTATGCTAATTCTTATAAAAAATCATAACTTTCTCAAACGAAGTCAGATTTGGACGTTCGTTTTTTGCACGCTCTTGGTTTAACTTATACTATGAATTTATTTTAGATTGATACAACTAAAAATTAATTTATCAAAATTCACTTTTTACGTTACGCCGAGCCGTGTCGGTTTTGTCGCAAAACTTCGACGGGTCATAACTTCTTCGTTATAAGTCGGATTTCAAAATTCTTTATATGTACAGAATCCTTGTGACATAAGTATAATATGGTTAAGATTATTTATTCTAAATAATATTAATGTCAAAAATTCATTTTTAACTCTTATTATCTCTAAATTGACTAGCCCGAATCTGCGGGCATTACAATTATCTCCCCCTTAGGATGATTACGTCCCCGAATCATCAACGAGACAGGGCTTGTATAATGACTCCATACTTTATCTTTTCATCCTAGGTAATAACCGTACCTTTTACGTGTTTTCTAACAAGTTTCTAACCCTTGGACTTCTTGACTGTTGGCGGTGCTCAATTCTTACACCTGCTCTTTGTACTATGTTGGAACTTCAATCATAACCTTCGATTTACAAACTCGATCCTTATTAGGGACTCCTGCTCCTTCTTAAACATACTTAAATTAAGATAAGTTCTTTACTTCGATTACCGTAACAGACCCATGGGTCATGTTCTAATGACCCCTCATCGTATGATGCAACGCTTAAACTCAAGTCTTTTTGAGTCAGATTCCAGAATGGAATATAGCTTCCTTCATGTTATAATTTTATATAATCACTTTCTAACATGTAGCACTTCTAGCTACAAGCTTTTTTCTTTAACAACGATCGTGATACTTCTATTGATTGTTTTGATTATCTTTCACTTCAATCTTCTGGTTTAAGTCAGATACTACGACGAACTTGGTTCTCTGAACCACGTAACATAATCGTCTTAGTCGGACTCGATTTGATATGACCACTAGGGTTGGAATACAAATCATTTTTTAGTCATTACCGAAACAATTGTAACGACATACATGAACAAAACATAATTAATTAATAATGTCTTGGTAACCTTATGACTTTCCCTGATCTAATTGTGAGTCATGTGCTTCCGATAGTATATGCATCTACTACTTTTCACACCTACTTATACTCGTCCCAAGTGTTGTCTCACAATTTTTTTTTCCAGGTCACCATACATGAATTTCACATAGAAACTTAATACACCAAATAACAAAACCAAGATTTATATTATTTCCTTGAAACGATTACCTAGATGTTCAAGTTCACCCTACACTATGCCTCTTATATTAGGCTACACCACATGATACTCTCTATATGGCCACTTTATACCTCGATCTTCAAATATATAGATCCTCACTCCTGATAATTGTCACCTGCCTGATTAAGGATAATCTGGAATGCTCTTGCCTTTGGCTTTGCATGGTACGTTTGGATTTGTCGCCTGTTCCCTATTTAGGCAATCTTGCTTGAAGGTTCCTTCTTCACCACACTTAAATCAGCCTTCTCTCTTGGTCATGCATTTTCCGGCATAGTAACAAGTTTTCCCGCATTTGAAGTAGGTCACCTCTTTAGAGCATCTCCCAATGTGTTTCCTTCTACACTTGTCACGCCACTTTTCTTCGTTGGTATCCACATACCTCTTGTTGTTGGGGTCAGACTTTGGGAACCTATTTTTCTAGTTGGATCTTGAAGACCCCTCAAGCTTCCTCTTCTCGCCAACTTCAGCTCTCTCCAGACCCTTTTTCCCTTATCTGCGTCTCAACATTCCTGGCTGCCTAGACGACGGCTTTCAATGTGGTTACTTGCTTGACATCAGAGCAAAGTCAGGTGCCAATCCATTAGCAAGCTTGTTGACCTTGGAGATTTCAGTCGGAACCAAATCAGGAACAAGCTTCATTTTCTTTGTAAAACTTGCAACATACTTGGTGACACTCATCATTCCCTTCTTCAGATTCTGAAACTCGTTGTTGATCTCTAGAAGATTCTGCTCAGAGCAGTACTGCATCTTCAGTTGTACTAAAAAGTCTTCCCAATTCATCTTTCTAGCTTCTACCTTGAGCATGGTATCAGCTAGTAGCTTCCACTAGCTTAATACCCCAGTTTAATAGTGTAATAGGGAGAGTGGTATTCTGTTTGTTGTTGCGGTCGCAACTTTCAAACATCTTCATCTTAGAGATCCAATCCACAACTCCGTCTGTGTATATGGCACTCGTACTCATAAGGAGATACTTCCCGATATTCATCTTAATTAATTTAGGTTTACTTTGTATCCTAAGTCATCATATATTATCAGATATGCTCTTAACATGTATTTCAGGAAATATCAAATATTTCACACACACACACACACACATATTTTTAATACTTTAATCAATACTTGTATTAAAATCATGTTCAAGAAATGGATTATGCGCTCCCACATAAACTCTTTAATATATATTTAACTCTTTAATAGATAATTAATACTTTAATTAATACTTGTATTAAAATCATGTTCATGAAAGGGACTATGTGTCACACCCTCGAACCAGACGGCGGAAACGTCCGAGGGCTCGCGTGACTTAAATTGAATATCATCATAATGAATATACATGAAACATAACATAAACATCACAATGCATTAATACATTACAACTCACATTGTTCACATCACGTACATTGTCTAAATATTACATATCCATAGCATGAATTGTTTGAGAGTTTTTAAAACATAACATCCTAACATACTGGGTATTATTCTTCAGCTTATCTGTTACCTGAGAATACAAGTCATTTTCAAAATCGTCAACATATGGAATGTTGGCGAGTTCATAAGCAGGTTTGTTATAAAAATGTTTTGTGCAATTTATAAAACCCAGAAAATCCGATATTTTCTGAAAAGACAATTGTTTATACTAAAGTGTGAAGATCCATAGGTTTGTGCATGAATGATTTCAAAGCGTGTATAAACGAGAAGTTTTGCATCATAGTTATTGAAAAATACAAGTGAATGGTGTTGATTTCCTCGAAAAAACCAATGTTTTCCGATAATATAATATGATTGTTTCGAATTATTATACCGTCACAACGAATGGTTACGTTTTTCCTTGATTACTCGGATAGCATTGGATTTATTTATGTGAGTCGTTATAACCATGCATGATAATGACTAGTTCGTCTGTCTTGGCATTCTAGCAAACGCCGGAATTGATCTTAAGATTTTGTCACCCTAGACTGGCCGAGTCTAACTGTAGCGAACAACCGAGGTGTGGGGGAGTCACCCCCGTATAGATCTATACACAAACTCTCGTTCTCCCTCCAAGAGACTTTGATTATAACTACAGACTACGACCGACACTTAAAGGTGTCGCCCGTTATTTCTCACTTAATCCAAACGAATTTGATTACCATTGATTAACGTCCTACATTTGTTTACTTGCATTGAAGGTAAGCCGAACAAACGAGGAGAAGAGGATTACGAGGTCCTACTAATTACGTAAGTTATTTAAGGCTGTTGGGTATACGAAAGACACGTTGGCCCATTTCGCATATGATTTATTTGGACCTTACTAGTAATGCTAATGGGCTACTGAGGCCCAATAGCACGTAAAAGCCTTTGAGGGTCCGTTAAGCATGTGATTGGGTCACAGGAGGCCCAATAGACATGTATTATTATTGTTAGGCCCAAAAGTCATGTCAATGGGTCACGAAGGCCCAATAAGCATGATTAGAATCTTTTAAGCCCAACAATTTGAATATTTACTTGTTTTAGGTATAGTATAATTGTTGGAAGTTTGACTGACTAATTGTTAAATCGCAAAGGCACGAAGCTTGTCGATTTTTTATAATGATATTTGAAAATATATGTATATTCTTCATTCTATTTTCATAAGATATAATGTAACGCCCCGAGATTCAGGTACATTTCTTTCACCCTTGTTCTTTGTTGGATGGGCATGTTTAGTCCTTGAGTGGAGGGTGTGTAGCAAGTGACTACGCTGGGCGTACCAAAGAGGTACACTGCGTGTACTCACGCGCTTAATTTGGACGTGGAGTCGCCAAGGTACGCTGGAAGTACCTAGAGTTACGTCGGGCATACCCGGCCCAAGTGCAAAAACCCTAATCCATCTTGTGCACTATTTAAAGGGTGTTATGTCTCATTCCTTAGCCTCCATATCAGTGAGTGAAACCATAAAAGAGAGCCCCATCGTCCTTAGTGTGTGAGAGTGTTGATTTGAGCTTCTTGGTGCTTTAGTGCCTTGGTGAAGAAGAAGGAAGGGAGTTCTTGGAAGCTAAAGCTTGAGGTGCCATTTTGGATCTGAGATCTACAGAGGAAAGGGCTACACTTGGAGCTATAAAATTCAAAACTTTCCTCTTCTTTTGGTTGTTGTTGTATGTGCCCTTTTTAGGGCTAAAAACCCCAAAGGTGGAGACTTTATGAGTGTAAAGTGCTCCATGGTCCGAGATCTGTCCCCTTTCAGTGTTATTGGTGATTTAGAGCCATAAAGTTTCCATCATGGATGTTAGTTTGAAGTCATGCATGTGTATTTAGCCTTCTAGAGTTGAAGGTTGAATCATTGTGAGAGTTGGCGACTTGTTCAGCCATTCAAACGCTTAAAGTCATCAACTTTATGGATTAAGGGGCTTAGAAGGGGTCAGATCTAAAATATAGACGAAGGTCTTAACTGTTTAAGACCTCAAGAGCTAAAGGGCTGATGCAGGGGAGTACGCCGGGCGTAATTCCTAGTACGCGTCGCATACTGGGTGGCGCTCCCCGATTCTGAGGTGCAGCCGGGTACGCTCAGCGTACACATCTAGTACGCGCAGCATAACCCAGAGAGTTGACTTTTGGTTGACTTTTAGGGTATGGTCTATTGTGGGGCCTTTGAGCAATGAGAGGGGTGAAATGGTCTTTTACCCTTCTGACTGTGTCATAAGAGAGCATAGTCTAGCCTTTGAGAGTTATATTAAATAGAGTGTTTATTTCATATGCTTAGGCGGAGGCTAGGCCAGCGTTTATCGAATCAGAGATTTACCGCAATACCAGAGGTGAGTCTTCTCACTATACTTTTAGAGTTAAGAGACAGAGTATTATAGAGTTATATGCCAGTGTGATTGCATGTTATTATGTGATGTGATTTATTGTGATATGTGATATGCATGATTTAGAGTTACAGATTTGGGACTTTCGGGTCCCTAGAGTTAGGGCCAGAGGGCCCACAGAGAGTTGGGGCTGGAGGGCCCCACTGAGACACATTGACCAGAGGGTCAACAGAGTTACAGCCTCGAGTGGCTATTATGTGATTGGTGTGGTATTTTGGGGAACTCACTAAGCTTATGCTTACAGTGTTCAGTGTTATGTGTTTCAGGTACTAGTGATGACCACGGGAAGGCGCCGACTTGATTCGTACACACACATGGGATTGGATGTATTTTGATCTTTGGAGACATTTGTGAAATAAAAACATCATGTTATGACATTTTATGAATGAATGGTTTTGTTAAAATGTGTTTTTCAAATGTGAAAATTTGTTTTAATTTTTACGGTGTTACAAGTTGGTATCAAAGCCTAGGTTTGAGGGATTCGGGGGCACCTTTGGGCGTATCCGAACTCAAACCGAGGATTTGAGAAAATTTTGATAATAAAACAAGTTTTCAAAAGAAGAACTTACGATACTAACAGAGCAGAGTCGTGTGTACGAATAGCCAGCACCCGAACGGTGATTTCCCAAAATACCATTATTATAAGTGTTATGAGATATGATGTGATATGTTATATGATGAGCTATGATATGCATGCTAGAGTAGACTAGGTATTCTTATTAGGACTAGAGTGGCCTGATATATGATGCTTGAGTCTAGGAGTCTTGCTGTTATGAATATTTCAGAGTGGTTAGGTAGCAGCGAAGAGATTGTGAGAGATCTGTTTGCGAGTATCATATGATTAGAGAGAGTAGAGTGCTTGGGATTTGGGACTCTGGGAGGAGGAGTTTGGGTGGATGTTGATGCGGTGTGGGCGGTAGTATTGGGCCCGTAATACTGAAGACACCGGGTTAGTGCACAATCCAAGTAAGAATCCTTGGAGTACCAAGGAACAGGTAGGATGGAGTACTCGAGTGTGAGTATACTCGAGCGAGTCCTTGATATTATTTTTTATGTTGTATTTCAGAGAGAGAGATCATGGTTGGGACACGCCACACATCAGGGACCAGTGATACAAGGGATGAGGAGATCCGTAGGATGATCCAGGAGGAGGTGGCTGCGGCCATCAGAGTAGAGATACCAGAGATGTTCGGTTCTATCAAGACCACACTGATAGAGACATTTGATGAGAAGTACGTTGCTCTTTCTGAGGCTGCTGTTGCTGCGGCCACTGCAGCTATAGCTGCGACGAGGCCGCAGGGTGGTGATGCGTTGCTGTTCCGAGAGTTCAAAACCACAAAACCACCGGAGTTTGACGGGACCGGCTGAGACTGCACCGGTCGCTGATCCCTCCCCTGAGACTCAGCCTCCTCCCTAGCCTGAGTCTCTAGCTCTATCTCCCTCTTCCAGGTATTTGCCTGAAGCTCGGCAAATGTCCGGTACGTCGAGTTCGCCATGAACTCACGTATATCCCTCCTCAGAATGCTCAAATACCGACTCATACATGCCTGCTCGGAGGATACGTTCTCTGGGCAGAACATCGCCCGCTCATGAAACATCCTCGTAATCACCGTAACAAACTCAGTACCCTGCTTGAGGGTCAGAAACTCCTGGGCCAAATGCTCCCTCTCCACCTGGGGAACGTACTCATCTCGGAACATAGCAGTGAACCTCTCCCAGGTCACTGCTGCGACCTCAGCAGGCATATAGTGCGCTATCACAAACTTCCACCAGTCCTTCGCTCCCAAGCGAAGCTGGTTCTGCGCGAACCGGACTCTCAAATGATCAGGAGACGAGCAAGTAAAGAAACACCCCTCTAACAGTCTCCCACTTGGATAAGTCTAATAACTATTCCGCGTATGACTTCAGATCCTGATCTGCAATTATAGCTTTCCAAAGCCGCTGTCAACTTTGATCCTATCAGATACGCGTGTCCTTTAGATAAGGGATCATATATTCCTCCATTCTAGGTATCGTATGGACTAAGACATGGATCTAAATCATTCTCTCTGTCTATGTGCTGTTTCCTGAATTCAGATTTATGACGACTGACAACAGACTACAATTTCAACACATGAAATTAGTCCCGGCTTGGACAAGTGCTTAGGTGCCATCACTAAATTATCGAGGGGCCCACAGATATCGCTTTCACCCTACTTTGGATAAAAGGAACGGATAAACTTTGACTCAATGCTTGCTTGCACTCACTCACCAAATCACACACAACAATATGTTTTATAACACCAAGTTACTGGTGCGTTTACATATTATCAATGTGCAACCGACTCGCAAGATACAACTCACACATCTCGATTTCAAGAATATAAGATGTTATCGTCTCACCAATCACTCGTGATGAAATCCATGAAGTGATCCAATTGAGTGTGGGTTTAATCCAATGCTCAAATCAGATTCACAAGCACTCATGAACGTTGCAGCAAACATTTGCTTATGTCTAATTCTCTTTAGACAATCCATACACCAATTCACGACAGTCTTCATTCATATCTACTTCCAACATATGAACGACTGTGGCCCATTTGAATAATTTGATTCTTCTAAACCAATTAAATTATTCAGGAAGTCAAAACATGCAAAGTGAAACACAAGAATAATAGTAATCCCATATGGCCTCAAACCTTTGAGTATAAATAAAACACCTTTTATTTATCACCATATCGATTACTCATTATTTGTTGTTTCGGGTAATCAACTTCTTACTTGAATTGTTACAACACTTGTCCCATGCTCTTAGCATGCACACAATGTTTTACATATGGTTCTTACTTTGTGAAATAGATCAAATGAACACATTTCCAATCATATTCATTTCACAACTCCTAATCCATTTTCATAAGTGAAAGAATATCAAATTCTTGCCACTTATGGAATATGTTAGATTCTAACATTTTATGCAATGATCCTTTCGTAATGTCACCGCACTAAAGTCAGAATGACTATTGCAAATGAAATTACAATTTCCTCTATCGGAGATTGTTACAAGATAATTCCTTATATGTGATGTATCTTACTCAAGGTACATTCCTTTGAACATCCTTTTGCGTAAAAGTTTCTAATCTAGACATTGATTCTCAATTTCCAACTCCCAATATGGAAACATCTCCATATTTTCCATATGACAACTCATTCTTAATAGAATCTTTTCTATTCATAATAATGTCGATGTGGTCCATCCAATACTATACTTCCAACTACTCACAGGTGACCAATCCTCGGCGAACTTTGGATTGTCCTTTGATAGTTGTTTAATTATCTTAGTCAAAACAGATTCTTGTCCTTTTCCCTCTAAATGCACTAGACATTCGGAAAATTTTAGAATGGTCAAGTATTATAGCATTTGCCATCGATCCTATAGCCGAGGCGTATGCGACACGATGCATAATGTCTTCCATAAAGATTCGATACTTTATTAATCTTCTGCCATAATATTTAATGTGCTACGTTCTCTCAATTCGAAATATGAAGAGGAATGTCGTAATCATAATCGAAATTTAAGAACACACTATGTATCCTTGACTAAGTTTATTAACATTCCACAACCTAAGCCTTTAGATTTGAAATGAAGCATAATATTCTCTCCCTTAATTATAGCAAAACAACTATTCAACCCTTACAACTTTGCAAAGTATGACTGTTGTTTTCTATAATTAATATTGCTAACTTGCAATACTTGCCTTAATAATCATGCAATCATAAGATTTATGCTCCCACTATCATGATGATTATTACAAACATAACACTTATGCTCCCACTAACTTTGACATGTATTCAGAAACAGCTTAACTTTCAGAAAAACAATGCTTATTGAATTTCTTTAGTTCATGTTTCTAACACCTAATGCTTTGATAATCCTTTATCTAAGCTTATACACTGTCACTTAGATAGCTCATATGTGTGTCTAAACAATTTAGACTAATTGTCAAATCTCACAATTCGAATCATGGAAAGGGATACCATAACCATAATCGAATTTAAAAATGCAATTTTCGTAATCACTATCTTATTAAAATCTCTCTTAGTGAAAGCATTTCCTCACAGTCATTTTCATGAAGGAGGGAATCTTATGACACTTAGATTTTAATGGTGTATGTGTTCCTATCCATGTGAATTTGTCAAAACCAAAGTTTGCGACCAATCCAAACTCATATGGACCGAACCTTCTCAATCTTGATTTCTTGCCTTATGGTAACATGGTTGCCCACCATGTCTTCCAAGTAGTTAAGCATCTCACCCTTTCCTATCAATGTACTTTCAATTGATCAAGGTCCTTGCCTTTTGATGCATTCAAATGAGAACTCATAGGGCTCACATGCATAATTAACTCAATTGGAACGACACAGAAACAAGGTAATGTCGACACGATATGTTGTAAACCTCTACTCATGTGCTAGTGATGATCCATAAGGTTTATTCTTGATTTGTTCTTGAAACCTTTCAAGACCATTAAGACTCCCACTGACTCCTTGACATATAAGATTCTCTTGTCAATAAACATTTCTTGACAAACAAATATTCAAGAGTTAGTGTATCTTTTATCAAGACCAAAAACACTTCATAAAATTGGTCCTAGTTGGTCTTTGTCTAATCCAAGACATCACAACTTATCAATTTCAAATGTGCATGAATAAGAAAACCTTTTTCCAAATTCTACATTTGATGAAAGTTATAAACCTTCTTAAGACTTGTCACTCAATATTATAATCTTAACTCTAAGACTTGTTTTGGAATGAAGTATGATTGACTTCTTGATTTAACCATTTTTTCAATTCTTGATTCCTCTTCTCATACATACACTTATACTATGACTTATTTAGAGGATCAATTTAGATATGGTTCTTAATCATTAAGACCTATCATAAAGCATAAAAAAGTACTCTCCCTTCTTCTTAGAATAGAGAAACTTTTATCTTTCTGCCTACTTGATTCTTCTTATTCGTTCTGCTATTGCTTTAAACCTTTTTCAATCAATTCAGAATTACACTTAATCTTATAAGTACAATCATATTTACTAATCATTTAGTAAATCATGACGAATATCTTTGTTACCCTTGTGGTGGACTTTATCAACACACAACTTTATGTACTCGATCTCCTAGTCCTTCAGTTGACACTTTGTCAACGAATTAGTCTAATTTCCAAATATGAAATTTCTCATTCATCGTGCAACCAAGTTGCATGATTCCAAGTTTCTGTCCAATTGAAACTTGGGCGATGAGAAACTCTCCCTATAAATTCTTGACATTTCCACTATTAACATAATTAAGAATCTTATCCATTCGTTGTAGAAATATGCAAACATCTATTTTTCATAACGATTTTATTGCAAGGACATAAATAAATAAATGAGTCAAACCAAAATTTATTTTTATTCATAACAGCAGCGGAAAACATTTTGTCCTTACAATGCAAAATCAATTGAAAAACTATGTAATCAAATATTCCCAACAATTGTATCATAACTTTCTAAGCTCAAAATCTAATCTTCGAATTCATGTGATCGAGATCCATTTCTTGGTGATTAGACTCATCTTGCTATTTCATCAAGCTTCCTCTCTTTTCACTGATCCTGCAAAACATTCAAGTGCAATCTTATCACAATATGTATTAAGAATCAATGAATAGGAACTTAATGGAGTTAGATAGTGGATTTTACCTGAAGCACAACCATACTCTTTGACTTTCCCATCTTCGGGACTCTCCAGGCTCTTAGGGAAGACTTGTATCCAACGCCCTTTCTCTTGGAAGCAAACGCAGGTCGGTTCTCCTAGAACGTCCTCGGAAGCATGGTTGGTTGACTTTCCCAACAAATACGCTCCATTGCTTTTCCAAATCATTTCTGATTCAGCAGCAATGAGCATGTAAGTTAGGTCAATGAGGTTTTCGTCATGATCCATCATATAATACTTTCTTTTGAACTCATTATATTATTCAGGAAGTGACTACAGAACCCAGTTCACAGCCAAGTTATCCGGGAATGACGCACCCAACATTATCAACCTATCGATGTGTGATTTCATTTCTAGAACGTGGGCACACACAGGTTTACCATCTTCATGTTTCATTTCCAATAGGGCTTTAGTGACATTAAACCTTTCAATTCTCCGATCTTGTGGGTTAGGGAGAATAATTTGAGGAGGAGGAGGAAGTGAAGCATGATTTCTTGTTCCTCGATCGAATCGTGGAATATCATCTTCATGTGGAATGCTTGTTCCACGGGAATTGGGAAGACCATAGTTGTCATACATTGACATCTACAAAACGGGAGAAAATAAATTCAAGTTAGTTGATTGATTGAGTCCTTAATAAATCACCCAAATGAGATATTAAGGCTAGGACCCAACACAATACGCTACAACCTAGAAAATGGATGTTGTAATCTAGTTGCAGAATATTTGAAGGTAAGTGAATGACGATTCACTAATTTCCACCATGAGAAAAAAACAAAAAAGAAAATTTAAGTTTTAAATCTATGAAAACTCCTAGATCCTTTGAGATTCATTGAACTTTTCAAAGGCATGTTTAAATCTCGGGATGCCGAGGATCACAAAGCGGGTGTGAATAACCATGCAAATCTACATGGTGCCCTCACATGTTACAATCACCTATTCGATGTGCCGCTAAACCACTCACGCTCCACCGAACTATGACAAACATTCAGTCACCCTTTGCTGCCTTTTCTTAGAACCATTTAGTGTGCCGGTTAACCACATACACTCCACTAACGTCTTTACAAGGGCACAAAGTGTAATTTCATGTAATTGCATCAATTCACTTTACCTAAAGTAACTAAGATTGGGAATTTTATGAAAACATTTAGTTACTTTTATATTTCATTATACTTATAATGGAAGGTTTCTGTTCTATCCTACCCGTTCGGCTAACGAGCCTCCACTAGTCAAGAGTGTGGTGGGTAAGAGTGGATACCCATTCAATCGCCATTTTATAGGCAATTTCCTTAAACACCCCTTATAGACCAGCTTCGTGAATGAGGCCTACTAACGGTAAGACTGACTTTTACTCATACATATATATAATGTTAGACTATAGTATAGGGTGTATTTTACACTTTTAAAATGCTAGGTGGTTAAATTTAACAATTATACTTTTAATTCAATTAAATTGTAAACCAAAACTTTTATGGATTTATTAAACCTCCTTTAATTATACACCTTAATTAACTAATAAAACCATAAGGGTGTGATTTTAACTTTTCAAAACAATACTAGGGTTTTAGAGTTTGACATTCCTAAATTAAACCTTTAATCAACTTTTAAATTCCGAAACTTGAGGGCAAGTTTTGAAACATTTCAAAACATTAGGGTTTAGAATTTAAATATACATCAAAATTAAACTTTTAATCAAAATTTAAATTCCAAAACTTGAGGGCAAGTTTTGAAACCTTTTCAAAACATTAGGGTTTCAACTATTTAAATTTCAAAACAAAACTTTTAAGTTCAAATTTAAACTATAAAACCTAAAGGGGAAAAATTAAAACTTTTTCACAAGATAATTCAAATCTAAATTACAAGTAATCAAACTTTATCTAATAAAACAAGTGATTATCTAAATTTTGACAATTATCTTCTATTTAGGCAAGGATAATCACCAAATTTTGATAAAATTCAGATTTAATAACAAAAACATGTTTATGGTAATTATCCAAAGCCAAAACAGGAAGAAAATCGCGAATATGAGCTGTCAGACGTTTTGACTCGTCGAGTCTGGACCTAGACTTGTCGAGTACAGCTGACTCGGTAAGTGCACCAAGTGACTTGGCGAGTCAAATACTCAGAAGCAAAAAAATTTCGACTTTCAGTGCTGATTTCGATCAAATATGCATCAATACAATAGAAACCAATCTAGGTTCTGATACCACTGATGGGTTTTAGCCATAAGAACGTCCTATGTGCTCATACAAACCCTAATGCTTGGATCTAGGTTTCTCTATTGTACATGCAATTCATCCAAGACTATAAACCCTAGATCTAGCATATGATAATGAATATAACATATGAATTAGAGTTTAGATCATACCTTGATTGTTATGTAGCAATAACAATCTCAAATCCTTCTTGTATTGACTTTAGAAAGCTTAGAGTCACAAATGTCACTCCTCTAATGGTTCACAAACACCAAGAGCAAGAGAATGAAGAAGAGAAGAGAAGGAGGCTGCCCAAAACGTGTGGAAACCCTAACCAATTAGTTCACCACGTTTTTGGGGCATAAGGGTTCTTTAAATAGTGAGGCTATTAGGGTTATCTAACAAGGAAACCCTAATTTGGATGTTAATCCCTAAGCAACCCATAGGCTCCTTCCTTAAAGGCCTTGGACGATTTCTAATGGGTTTCCCCATAGAATTTGTCCACCCCTTTAATATGGAGTCCATTAGCTCAATATTCAACTATCATACAATTGACAGTTCTAGTCCCTTAGTTTAATTAATGTCTTTTAGTCACAAACTTAATTCTTATTAATTCTTGACTAATATTAATTAAACAATATGATTTCTCCTTTAATATATTATTCTCATAATATATTAATAAATCATATTTAATCCTTTCTCTCCATAATTCATCCTATCAAGTTGCTTTGGTGAAGGCAACACAAAAGGACCATGCACCATCGGTTCAAGTACATACCAAAATAGTTATGGACTTAGACACGAATCCAACAGATACGACTTAGCGAGTTGGCTAGGGTTTTCCCTGTTTTCTAAACACTAAAGAACTCGACGAGTTGCTCTGGTAACTCGCTGAGTTGTATCGAGCTTTTCACAATCTTTTGAGATATGAAGGAACTCGACGAGTCAGTAGATGCACTCGACGAGTTGGGTCAACATGGACTGTTGACCATAAATGTTGACTTTGACTTTGACCATGGTTGACCATGTTTGACTTCCGAGGGTATTTGGTAATTTAGGATTTTAATGGAATTAGTCATATGGTGGTTACATGAAGTTTAGTTTGGAGCTGTGAGTTGGGATTCGATTTTATTGGTTCAGCACTACTTGAGAGGTGATTTTCCTCACTATGTTAACAGGGTTAAAGGAACCAAGGCAGACCCTTTTGGATTATTTTCCTGGTTATTGCATGATGTTATGTCTAGTGATCTGTTAGATCTGTATCTTGGTATATTTGATGGTGCTATATTTAGTGATCTGTTAGAATTGTATCTTGGCATATAGGATGATGTTATGATTAGTGGTCTGTTAGATCTGTATGGTTGTTTGTACATGCTAGCTAGCATTTAATATATATATATATATATATATATATATATATATATATATATATATATATATATGTGTGTGTGTGTGTGTGTGTGTGTTGGATGTGTATTTTCATGTGGGTTGAGGCGGTCCTGATTTGAGCTCTAGGCCAAAAGACCCAGGGCGGCCTGGATAGATTAAAGGCCCATCAGGGCGTACCAGTCAGGCCAAAGGCCCACAGAACGATCCAGACAGGCTGAAGGCCCAGTAGGGCGGTTCAGACATGTTGATGGTTCTGAGAGTGAGCCAGATAGACTGAAGGCCATTGAGGCGGTCTAGTCATACTGAAGAATCTATATTCATGTTGTTCGTTATGATATTGTTCTGGTTTGTATGGCGTTGGTATTTTGGGGGAAACTCACTAAGCTTTGGGCTTACAGTTTATTCTTTTGTTTCTGGTACTTCAGATGATCATGGGAAGGCGAAGGCTTGATCATGCACCTCCTCACATTATATGATTTTGATTTCTGGGATTCTCTGATATGAAAACTATTTTGAAAACAGTTTATAATAATTAATGGATTTTGGATGTTTGAAAATGTTTTAAATTTTTTTGAATTTTATGGATGTTACACAAACAAAGAAAACAAGTAAGATGGAAAAGCTTACCAAAACTTATCTTAAGAAACCATAAAAATTTCAAGAGGTGTCGATTTCTATTGTCTCAAATGGAGATAGCAGATTCACCTCACGGTGTTGATTATCACTATAGAAATTCTTAGGGACGCACCTAGGTATGAACACGGTTTTCCATTCCTAATGGGAAAAATTATCCAAACTTTGAACGAAGGTCCCGAGCTTAAGTGATAGACTTTTAAAGTGCATGAAATGCCTAAATTACTCATGATTGAGTTTTCTACAACAAAATTTATCACAACAGGATAAATGCAACACCGTTGGAGGCTTTGTTACATATGAAAGTATTGATTCCCAATATAATAAATAATAGATAGAGATACGTAAATGACCACATAAATGATAAGTGACACACTACTTACCGATCCAGAAGTCAGTCTTGCGATTATATAGATGATTGAATAAACCAAAGAACAATTTGAGGATAAAAATGAACAACAAAAAAACACTTCCTTATAAAAGAATAATACGATTTAGAGATCAAGGTAAGGTAAACCTACAACAGGAAGGACCTTTGAAAATTTTATCAAGAATGGGTCCTGATGTGTGTCAACTCAAACTGAGCGAAAACTAAATGATATGTATAAGACCTGTCGGGTGTCAGTGTTTGTCCGATGACACTCCTATTATCTGTTCCAATGAAGTGAACTAAGAAACCCTGCTAGTATTACACACTTGTTAGGTAAATGTGGTAGAGATATTTATACGATTGGATGACCTTAGAAGGTTGACTCTACCATATTCCATATTCCTTATTTGGTTGTCGGATTAGGATAGAATCATTTGTTTAATCGACCATTCAATCTTTGAAGAGAATTGTTATCGAGATTTACGAAAACAAAATGTGATCTGAGTGATTGAAGAGTTAGAACACGAAGAGTAAATATTAATCAGATCTTATATTGATGAAGACTGATTACAGAATAAGCAGAAAGGATATTTGTGTTACAGAAAAGTTATCCTCTACTTCTATCCTCAGTCCCTATTTATAGGGAACATGAGTGTACAAAAAATATACTAAGTCTAAACATTACACTTCGCACAAATATGACTTAGTAAAATAACATAAACATGCGAAACTATACAAACACAATATTCAACTTTTACAATTTTGCTTCTACAATCTCCCCCTTTGTAAACAGTCGAAGTTATTCAGTCCGTAAGCATTTGAACAGCAGAGTGAATTGTCTTTCGCACTTCTCCATACCAGGAAATCACCTTCTTGAGATCCCTCTTGTCTCCTTAATTGTTCTTCTTGCAATTGTTCATACGAACAATAAAGTGCGTATATTGCGAAGAAGTATATCTTTCCACCTCTGAGACTTTAAACAAGAATTTCTTAGGCTTCCCCTTCGTATCTCTTCCTGAAAACAGCATGCCGAAAGGTTTTAGGCATATTTCCCCAACAACATATTTCGATAATGCTGATTGGGATAAGGTTTCTTCCCAAGGAACGTTCACTTCTCTTCCCACTACAGTCGCCAATTCTTCATCAGTAAGAGCCAAACAATCGAAGTAATTGTTGATGTACGTCTTAACATTTGCGAAGCCTATTTTGAACACTTCAGTCTCAGAGCCTTTGAGCTTATTCTCTTCCATATGCTTCAAAATCAGAGCCACTTGAATCAAATCGTTGCAGTTCATCAGAGGAAAATCAGCTACAGTGAAGTCATACTGCTTGTTATCTGCTCGAATAACAAAATAACGGAAATTTTGAAGCATGTCTTCAAACAATGTATCTTTCTTGATTGTTAACACCTTTTTGATCTTCATTAAAGACCAATATTCATCCGGATTCTTCCCCAATACACCATGAAATCTGATTTTCATGTGTGTATAATCATCAGGATTATCAAACTTCTCGCTAATCTTATACTGAGCAGTAATGAAGAGCATTTCGTTGATTGGAAAATCTAGCTGACAATTGTCTGATTTCGCAATATCATAACTTCTCTTTGGCTTCTTCTCGAATTCATACATTTCCCTCCCCACAACTTTTGACTCTATGGTTTCGTAAGAGTACAGCTTCACAGGATCTCCTTTGTTCATCGTGGGAGGATCACTTGCCCTTTGCCTCATGATGCTTTGTACTTGCCTCATCCTTTCCAACTCTGCCTCAGCCTCAACTTTCTTCTCCTCCTTTGATTTTTCGTACAATATCCTTTTTCCTTTTCCTAATACATCTGTTTGAGGTTTTGAACTTGAACCTCCTTCTTTTTCCCCAATAAATATTCCTTTGGTAATCGGTTTTGTGGTTATTGTAGTTGAGGAAATTAGGTTCGTAAGTATGGGAAGAGTAGTTTTAAGCTGGGTAGATATAACTTTTCCCATTGTCTTCGCATCCTCCTCTTTGCTTAAATTCTTCTCTCCCCCTTGCACCCCTGTGAAAACAGGTGGGGCACTATTCGGTAGTAAAGAGGTAAAATTGGCGATTGGTGCAAGAGCTTTCTGAATCGCTTGTTCAAAAGTATTAACCTTTAGAGACAAGAACTCAGTAGTGAGAATTTGTGTAGATGAAGATTGCGAAACCACCGTTTTGAGCTCAGTCACTAACTTGATCAGCTGATCAAACTTCTCCTAGGTTTCTTTGTTATTAGCTTCAAGGATAGAAACATCAACAACCTTTTGCACTTTTGAAGAAACCTCATCAATCTGCTTTTGAACTTCGGCATTTTGAGTATGAATATCCTTGAGCTCCTTCGCAAGTTCGGTTTTCAACTCTTGAAGCTTAAAGTTGACATCCTCCCGAACTTTCTTCACATCCTGTACAAAAAGAACATGACGTTCTTTTGCAACTGTTTTCAAGTCCTGGACTACTGAAGAAAAAATACAATGCGAAGCTCATTATTTTTATCAGACTGATCAACCTTCTCCATTATAAGCTTTTCGGCACCCTTGAGTATTATATCAACGTCCATTGCTGAGATAGAAGACATCCTGCCAGAATCAGCTTGGGACTGAATAATAGCATTCAGCTTATGATTCAGGATTTTAAATTGCTTTCCTTTCATAAGCATATGATCAAGAATATCCTCCTCCTCTGAATCAAAATGAATGTCTTCAATTACACCTCCAAAGGCTCCTCCTTCAGCTTCATTATCAGATAAAGGTTACGAAGTTTGAGGATTTTCTGGTGATTGTGAAGGAAAAAGGGTTGTAAATGGGTTTTCAAGTGGATGATCAAAAATTGATGATGTTGTGGATAGAGTTGTAGATGGAAATGAAACAAGTGGTAAAGAAATTGGTAAGGTGATTGGTAATGTGGTTCCAACACTCGTGATAGGTGCCCCCGTATCAGATACGTTGACAACCGTATCAGAAATAGGTACCTCCCTAGAAACTGATTTGGTAGTGACTATTTCGAGTGGTTCGGTGAGTGATATTGTGGTAGATATTTGTGAAGTAGGGGTAATGGAAATTATTGGTAAGGAAACATTTACCGTAGACGTCACCGGTGGAGTTTCTGAAACTATTTCTTCATCAGATGATTCATTGCGAACCACCAGCTTCTGTCTTTTTATTAGAGTACGTTGCATGTTTTTCACAACGTCTTCAGCTCTTTGCCTTTTCTGTCCTGGAGAAACCGGAGCTGGAATACTGCGAATGGTAACCCCTTTACTGCTCACCTCAGTCTTGCGAATCTTTTTCAATACCCCAAACTTGGAGGTATTGTTTCTTTCTTCGATTTAGATGAAGTCTCTTCAATATGAACATCTTCATCTTGAGCTTGTTGCGAAGATGAACCTTTCACATCCTTCTTTGTGGACTTCTTCTTCTTTGATGGTGCAACAACATCTAATAACACTCCAGTCTGCACCGATTGATCATTTGTTTTCAAATATCTCACCAAGACCTTGTGAGTTTGAGAGACCTTGCGAAGCATCGCATCTGGAATGCGAGCGACATGAGTAAAAATAGCCTCATCATCTTCCACTACCTTCGGAAATTGATATAAAGAAAATTCAGCAACTTCAACATCCTCCGTTACTGGAATCCTTTCTTTTTCATATACCTTCTCCAGAATTAAGCTCCAATACCTCGCACACGAAATCCCTTTTTCAGAATTTGTGTTTTCGAGACTCTTAACAAATTCCTTCCATAACTGGGTTGCATAATCGACGTTGATGTCATAGTATAAGCCCATAACCATGGCATATACTTCCATCCATCCTCTATCCAGTCCAACTGTTCTTCCTGTTAGGCATCGGAGAAAAATTCCAAATAAGAAATTCCATATGCACGGCAACCCAGAGTTTCGAAAGTCACTGATTTTCTCAAGCTCTGGTTGATGGCCCATCTCATTGAACATGTGAATGATTTGAGGATTAACAGGTTTGAAAAATGGAGGATTGTTTGGAATCTGGAAGAACTCAAAAAACATCTTCTTGGAAAGTTTTACCCGTTTTTTTGTTGATCAAGTTGAATGTTATCACATCAGTTGTATGGTTGTATGATATCGTTGAAGCTGCCAAGGATAACCATGTCATCGAAACGGAGAAGGAACTAAACATGGCAGTGGACAGGGGTGATCGTTTCAGGGCAACGATAAGCATCTTCAAGCCTTCGGGATAAGAAGAGACATTTGGATCAACTTGATAATTAGTGCTTTGGATTTTCATCAGGGATTGAGAAAGAACTTCATCAGTGTTGGATTAAGTGGCTTCCATTGTTAGGGTTTGAAAGAGATGAAGTTTGATCAAGTTTGAATCTTTGGAGGTTTGTGAGAGTTCTGTTTGCGTAACCGTATATAGTGTTCTTGATCCCCCTTTTATAGTTTACCCAAATTGATTTGAAATTAAAGCGGGATGCATTTAATGTTATCCGATGTGGCACCTTGAAAATCAGATCATGACTGCAAAAGATAACCATGCTTCTAAAAGTAACTGTCACATCTCCTTGAAAACCGGATAGAATACCAACCATCTTGAGTACACAGCCTGTCAAGTTTCCCGTTATAGAATCTAAACTGTTAAAACCTTCGCATGGAGTCAAGGCTCTTTCACTTTTGGGATGTAAAGTGAAGTCATATGCCAGATTTGCGAAATCATCAGCCTGAGTTAGTTTTACTCATAACCTCAAGGATTTCGTGTGTGCATTGTGTCAACAGAATAAGATGAGAAACAAAACAAAAAAAATTTGGAACTCTGTGATGTCAAAAATTCAATTTGACATGAATGCAGTTAAACCCCAGGCAAAGGTTGCTTCGTTAATCATCAAGAAAGATAATCAACAGCTTGTGTAGTTTCCCGTGAATTACAATCGAATACTTTTAGATAACTATCGAAGGGCTTCTTTTAAAAGACATTTTGGATTGATTTTAAATTTCATTACATATCAACCTTAACATAAGGTGAGAAATTGTAAATGAAATTACTTGTTTGACCAATGTAGTCAGTGACAAGTTAGCTTTTGAAAATATTTATCATGACTAGGATTTGCGAATAAAACTCACACAGAAATCATATTCAAAAAAAAATTCGTTCTGGATCTTGTTGGGTAACAAACATCGTTGGTTGCGAATATTTCACATGCAAATTGAATATGATTTGGAGTTTCGAAATTTTGATACTGAAACAAAGGTTTCGTTAAAATCTAGAACAATGTTCCCCGTCAATTCCTTAAGGTTTATGATGTTTGGGTTTCACTTCCATCACGGTCTCATGATGTTAGATCATAAACACAGACTTGTGATTTGTCTAGGTTTTGATTGGTTTGATCAAAGACCTCAAGGACAAATCTCTTCAAAAATTTGGATTGAAAGAATTGTTTGGTATAAAAAGATTGGTTAAGAATCGAAGTGTACCTCTGTTATAATGGACCAAACAGAAAACTCTTAACTCATTTGAGAAGAGTAAGGTAGCTCTTTTGACTTATGCGAATCTAAGCCTTTTGGGAAGAAATTTTCATGTGATAATTTCATTAAGGCTTTCTTTTCACACACATAGAGTCTTGTTGAGGCTTTTGGTCTACATACATCAGCATGCTTCTAGGGACATCCTAACTAGTTTTAAAAAGAATTTAATACCTTCCCGTAGAAACACATAAGCATGACCTCTTCGCATTAAGCCCTGTACTAAATTCTCAGCACACAATATTTAAAGAACAAAGAAAACAAAAATATTTTTGTGATTTTTGAATTTTTCAAAATTAAAAACATAACAAAATAAAATCTTTTTGGATTTTTAATTTTTCAAAAACAAAAATGAATAAACACAAAATCTATTTGGATTTTTGATTTTTCAAAAATTAAAAACTACAAAATGAATCGTAAACCTAACCTTAGTTGTTATGATCGCAAATGCGAAAAAGATGTGGATGCGAAGCCATGCAAAGCCTCTGTATGAACAGTAACATCTGAACAAGTTTGACTCATAACTGCTGAACGAGACTTTCATGCTTGAGTTTTTGTAATTGAATTCGCATCAATCATCCCCAAACCTGCTAAAATTCTAACAAATGATTTTTAATCAAGAGGTTTTGTAAAAATATCAGCAAGTTGTTCAGTTGTTTTAACAAAATGAATTTCAATATTCCCATCTTCCACATGATCTTTGATAAAATGATATCGAAGAGCAATGAGTTTTGTCTTTGAATGTTGTACTGGATTATGTCAAATGCGAATTGCACTTTGTGAATTACAATACAAGGGAATCTTTTTCATGTTTATTGCATAGTCACGAAGTTGATTCTGAATCCAAATAATTTGCGATGTGCAAGCAGCAGCAGCAATGTATTCAGCCTCAGCAGTTGATATAGCCACACAAGTTTGTTTCTTCGATTGCCAACTCACCAACTTCCCATCCAATAGTTCACATCCACCACTCGTACTTTTCCTGTCCAAAGTACATCCTCCTAGATCAAAATCTGAAAAGGCTTAAATAAAAAACCCTGTTTTCGAAGGATACCAAAGTCCTAACGAAACCGTTCCCTTATGATAGCGAAAAATATTTTTCACTGCAGTCAAATGAGGTTCTCTGGGATTAGCTTGATATCTAGCACAATTGCAAACCGAAAACATAATATCAGGTCTACTTGCAGTTAAGTACAATAAAGACCCTATCATGCTTCAATAAAGTGTTAAATCAACAGTAGGAGCATCTAACGAAGGAGTTAGCTTGTTCCTACTGCCATTGGTACTCTTAGTTTCGTGCTATTAGTCATTCCAAACTTTTCAAGAAAGTTCTTCCTATATTTTTCTTGATTGATTAAGATTCCATCTCTGTTCTGTCTTATATTCAGACCAAGAAAATTATAATTTTCCCATCGTGCTCATTTCAAACTGACTTTTCATTAGATTTTCAAATTCAATTGACAATGTTGGATCAGTCGAGCCAAAGATAATATCATCAACATAAATTTGAACAAGCATTAGATGATTCCCAAATTTCTTGTGAAATAATGTGGGGTCTACTGATCCTTGTTTAAATTTAGATTGTTTCAAGAAATTTGTAACTGTTGCGTACCAGGCTCTTGGTGCTTGTTTTAATCCATATACAGCCTTATCTAGGATGTAAACATCATCAGGATGTTCATCGTTTATAAACCCTGGTGGTTGTTCAACATACACTGTTCTTCTAGTTCTCCGTTTAAGAATGCACACTTAACATCCATTTGATAAACATCAAAGTCTTTGTGAGCTGCATAAGCTAAAAATATACGAACTGCTTCAAGTCTTGCAACAGGTGCAAATGTTTCTTCATAGTCTATTCCTTCTTGTTGCGAATAACCTTTAACCACTAGTCTAGCTTTATTGCGAATAATATTGCCATCTTTGTCGGTTTTATTTTTAAAAATCCATTTTAATCCGACAATTGAAACATCAGAAGGTTTAGAAATTAATCTCCAAACCTTGTTTCGTTCAAATTCAGCCAGTTCAGATTGCATAGCAGCAACCCAATCTGAGTGTTTCATAGCATCCTTTACTGTCTTTGGCTCTATTTTTGAAATAAAGACATTAAACATACATAGTTCTTGGTTCGCATTCAGTACCTCATTTTTCGCACGAATTTGAGCTCTTGTCAACACACCATCTTGTGGATTACCAATTACCTATTCTTTTGGATGATTTCTTGTCCATTTCTCAAGTGGTGGAAAATTAGGATCAAATTCTAATGGTGCATCTTCATACATATCTTCATTTTCAGATCCTGCAATAGAAAAATTATCATTTAGTTCATCAAACTCATCATTTTCATCAAGATTAATTGTCTCTGTTTCATCATGCTCCCCCTCAACATGATATTCATCTTGATGCTCCCCCTCAAAATGATGTTCTTGTTGATTCTGCGAATGCTCCCCCTCAACTTGATGATTCATATTTTCATTCTCCCCCTCGAAAGTTGGTTGATAGTCTTCATGGATAATCGTATGCTCCCCCGCCATACGAGCATCAGACATACTTTTTCAAGTTATTGAACTTGTAGTAATTGTCGAATCATCAGTATGTTTTGAGGATTCTGATGTTTGATTATCAGGAGCATTATTTTCTGCTTCAATTGCCCTGTCAGGAATTCCGAAAATTAAGTCATAATCAAAATCATTTATTTCAGAATTATCAATTTGAGTATTTGAATCAACAATTATCGATTTATTTTCAAATTTACTATCCGTTTGTTTAAGATAGTAATCATCAAACGTTAAATTGAAAGTTTCTTCAAATTTTCTAGTTCTTTTATTAAGCACTCTGTATGTAACTGAATTCTGTGAATATCCTAAGAATATGCCTTCATCAGCTTTAGCTTGGAATTTGGACAAATTATCTTTGAGATTCATGATAAAACACCTGCAACCAAAAACATGAAAGAATTTGACATTAGGTTTCCTATTATTTATTATTTCATATGGAGTAACATTGAATCTTTGATGAATGAATGATCGATTCTGAGTAAAACATGTAGTGGAAACTGCTTCAGCCCAAAGATATTGAGGTAGATTCGCATATGTTAACATGGTTCTGGCTGCTTCGCATAGAGATCGATTTCTTCTTTCAACAACACCATTTTGTTGCGGAGTATATGGTGATGAGAAATTATGCGAAATGCCTTTGTTTGCGAGAAAAGAATCAAGAGTTTGATTTTTAAACTCAGAACCATTATCACTTTTAATTTTGCAAACATTCTTTTTCAGACTAAGCTCAATCTTTTTGATAAAATCATTCATCGTTTGAGCAACTTCAGATTTTAACCTGAGAAAAAATACCCATGTGAATCGAGAAAAATCATCTACAATAACTAAAATGTACCGCTTTTTATTGATTGTAGCCACAGTCGACGGTCCACACAAGTCAATGTGAAGAAGTTCCAATGGTTCTACGATTTTTGAATCTATCACAATCGGATGACCTTTTCTATGTTGTTTTCCTTGTTCGCAAGCTGCACACAGAGAATCATTGTCAAATTTTAGTACAGGTAACCCTCAAACTACATCTTTAGTGACAAGTTTGTTAATATTGTGAAAGTTCAAGTGTGAAAATCTTCTATGCCAAAGCCAGCTGACATCATTAGATGATTTTGATAGTAAACACACAGCAGGTTTTCCCACAATTGGTTTGATGTCCAGTGTAAACATATCACCATATCTTTTGGATTTGAGAAGTATTTCATTAGACTTCGCATTTGAAATGATACTTCCTTTTTCATTAAATACAACTTGATTTCCAGTACCAACAACAAGTTGTGACACACTTATCAAATTATGTTGAAGTCCTTCAACATAAGCAACTTTGTTCACAGTGAATTGTCCATTTGTGACTTTCCCATAGCCTTTTACTTGACACTTGTGATTATTCCCAAATTTGACTACCCCTGCATTTTCCAAGCTTCTATAATCTCGCAAGTTTTCCTTTCTTCCAGTCATATGACGATAGCAACCACTATTAATATACCATTTCGTATCATGTTGCTCGTCACACATCACCTGCATTTATTGGAAAAATTTAGGAACCCAATACTTGTTGGGTCCATCATTAGTAGAATGAAACAAATTCTTTGAATTTAAAAACCATGTTTTCACTTTGTTTGTGACAGAATCCATTATATCAACATCGTCAGATCAAGATATTGAAATATAGTCGTTCAATAGTTTTGGAATTCTATTGATTGTAATCTTATCCTTCACAACATTCACATTTTTGATAACTGGTTTCCATTTTTGAACTGGAACTTGAGAATGATGAGATAATGAACTAGCAGTGGAAGAGTTATTTGCGAACTTGTCAAATGCATTCTTGATTTGTTGCTCTGTAAACTTCCCACTTTGATATTTTCTTCCTTTCCCTTCAAACCAACGATTGATTGTACTTACATCAGATTTTCCTTTTGTATATGAAACTTTGGTCGGTTTTGAAGCTGAAGGATTTGGAAATTTTGGTTGTTTTGGTGAAATTTTACTTTTGCTTGAGTTGAATCTTTCAAACTTGATGAAGTATTCGTGAATTTGCCAACATTTTGAAACTTTTGATTATTTGCAAATTTTTGCGAATTCTCAAATTTTCGATTGTTGTTATATTTGCGAACATATGGAATTTTATCAACAGAATGTATTGGTTTATGAAAACTTGAATCTGTTTATTTATTTTTGCTTTGAAATTTTGATGATGTTGTTTTTAAAATTTGTTCTTTTTCAGCTCTTGGTTTGTCATTTGACACAACTTGCCAGAAAATTGATTTTCTTGTTTTTCTTTTTGAAACATATTTTCTGTTGAATAATTTCCAACCATCAATTTGAATTCATGAGAATTTAATTTCACTTCAGCCTTTGGTTTTTCAACTTTTTCAAAAACTTTGTTTGGTTTTTCACCTTTAACCACCCATTTTTGTAATGATTTTTGTTTTTGAAACACATAAGAATTTTGAGTTAAATTGTTTTCTTCTGTGTTTTGATTTGCGAAAAAACCTTCAGTGGTTGACCTTAGATTATCTTTTTCAATCATTTTGTTGAATTCAAGATGAATTTTCTCAGCATTTCCAGTAGTGACAAAAACTTGATTTGGAAAAATGGTTTTATCAGTACATACAAAATTTGGATATACCATAGTGTTGGTTTCCAAATAATGTGCGCCTTTGTTGTTTAAAATTTTGTCAAATTCTTTTTTATTTTATAACACTTGATCAACCACAACTCGTGGAGGTATTTCATGTGAATCTTTCACTTCTTCTTTTTTTTCATCAGTATCATCAGATTTCCAGATTTCAACTTCCACATTATCAAACTTACAATGTTGCGAAGTTGAAGGTTTATCAATTTCATCCTCTACTATCGAATCAACAATAATTTCTTTACCTTTGATCTTAGATATGATATTAATGATTGACAATTGAGAACAATCAACCTCTTCTTCCTCTTCTATCTCACTGATTTCACTCACATTATCTGAATTGTCATCACTATCAGCATAATTGAATTGAGATGCAAGAGATGAAGTTTCTGTTTTCTTTAAGATTTTCACTTGTTCACTTTTTGTCAAACTTTCATTGACAATGTTAACCAATTCATCAGCATTCAGAAATTCATCAATTTTGACAATACCATATGGATATCTATCATCAGGTATTTTGTCAAATTGAGCAATTGTGCTTTCGCAATCATAAGAAACAACATCAACTTTTTCACGTTCATACTCAAGAAAAGGTAAAAGTTTCCTATGTTGTTCTTTGCTAATGTCAGAAGAATGATGTAAAGCAGTTAATTTTGCATACAATCGTTTGGCAGAATTACAATATATGTTCCTTTGTGCTAGCAACAATCTAACATCATTTGTAAGATTATTCCTATCACAATCTACATTTTTTATCAGCATTTCAAGTTTTTGTACTCTGCTCCTCTTTATTTCTAATTCTCTCCGTGTCTCACCTAGTTGCATATTTAATTTTTGAGCTTCAGTACTAGCAGAAAAAATAACAGAATCAAAATAAGCCACAGTTTCATCAAATGAAACAATTTCAGCATCATAAGCAAATAAAGGAATATTAAAAGATTCAAGTATTGCACATACCTTGGTGGTCATGGGTGATTTGTCCGTGGATTTGGATACGAAGCACCTCCTTGAAATTTCCTCTTCGCAATCTTCAAAACTTGCGAACATGGCTCCATGTGTAGGATGCCTCATTTCATCGTCATCAGATCCTAAAGACCAGATCTGATAGGTACCACTCTCTTCATCATCAGTTTCACCTTTCGCAACTAGAGACACTCCTTTGGTCTTAGAACGTATTTCTTCAATCTTTTTAGAGTAGTATGCTTCATCTTTAACATTTTCCTTCTTCTCTTCTTTCTTTCGCAACATGCAATCGGCTGCGAAGTGATTCGCACCATTGCAGTAGTGACAGTAAATTCCTGAGTCACCTTTCAGCTTCTTCACTTCTTTTGCATCTTTTTGTTTCTCATCAGCTTTCTCCAATTTCTTCCTTTCCTCTCCTCCAGTTTTTGTGACTGCACTCTTCGCATCACTAGCCTTTCCTTTTGGATTAAAAGGCTTTTTGAAAAACTTCTTAACTTTGTTGTTCGAATAGAATGTCACAGCTTCATCATCAGAGTTCATAAAAAATTCTTCATCATCTAACCATCTTTTTCATTAACATCAACTTCTGATACCTTTGAAACAAGAGCCAAAGGACCTCCAATATTCTGTTTTGATTCTTCATACGTTTCTGAAACTTCACTTTCATGTGTTTTCAGCTGATTGTAGAGATCATTCAAATGAGTTGTATCAAAACTCTGTTGATTCTTAATCATCATGCTCACACTTCGCCATTCCTTGCGAAGACCCATAATGAAAGTTAAATTGAACTCCATGAGAGACCTAGTGATTCCATACCTATTGCAGCGAAACATAAGCTCATTCAGACGATCATAGTAATTTTCAAGAGTTTCAGCATCCTTTTGTCTGAATTCTTTCAGTTCAGCTAGACATTGCTTCACAGAATTAATCTTCGTCTTTTCGCTACCTTGATACTTCTCTTTTAGAGTGTTCCAGATCTCCTTTGTTGTTTTACAACTACGAATGTAATTATAAACCACAGGAGGAAGAGCACCTCTTAGTTCCCTCATGCACCTCTTTTCATTATTCTTCAACCGTTTTTGTTGATCAGCAACTTCAGCAGATGCACTAGAAGGTCCAATTGGTTGAACATTAGCAGGAGCTTGTACTGTTCCATCGATACAATTCCGAAGTTCTTCATCAATTCCATTTAAGTAATCTTCCATTCTATCAGCCCACTGATCATAGTATTCTGGAAAAAACCTTGTTATAAGCTATCACATGCATTTCCTTTTTTCTATTTTTGTATATAAAATACAAATTGTTTCTTAGTAGTAGTTTGATCTATTCCCAATATAATATATTCCTTTATTCCATTACTCGTTATATTCTAGTCAATCCAATTGGTTAAATTGTTGTTCATATTGAAATGAATCGATTAACATCGGAATTTTGGTTGAGGAACCAAGCAAGTGAGAGAAGGAAGTCATTGTATTCATGTTGAAGTTCGCCATTGATGAACACAGAAATTTTCAGAAAGCTTGAAAAGCTTGATGAAATTGAGAATTGATCAATTGAATTGATCACAAATCACTGATCGATTACTCGACTAAACAATTCAAAGACAGAATCAATTCAAATCTGAAGATCAAATTTGATTTTCAAAACCAAAAATGCGCGGAAAATTTTGAGTAAAGTTGCAACTCAAAAAGCAAATGATTCTAACACAAAAATCAGATCGATGCAGTTTGAATCCTGCTCTGATACCAATTGAAGAGAATTGTTATCGAGATTTACGAAAACAAAATATGATTTGAGTGATTGAAGAGTTAGAAAACGAAGAGTAAATATTAATCAGATCTTATGTTGATGAAGACTGATTACAGAATAAGTTGTAAGGATATTTGCGTTATAGAAAAGTTATCCTCTACTTCTATCCTCAGTCCCTATTTATAGGGAACATGAGTGTACAAAAAATATACTAAGTCTAAACATTACACTTCGCACAAATATGACTTAGTAAAATAACATAAACATGCGAAACTATACAAACACAATATTCGACTTTTACAATTTTGCTTCTACAATCTTGAAATATATACGACTCGCATACACACAACAACTAGAGAAGTATCATCTACGAGATGAAATAGAATGATAATATCCCCAATTGTTTAAATATATCCCATCTACAAGTCAAATTTCAGGACGAAATTCTTTTAACAAGGGGATAATGAAACAACTAGTAAAAATAGGTTAGTGTTCGGCGATCAAACCACCGCAAACTGCTCTTTATTAAAGACCAATTGTGTGATTTTAATTTTATAGTGTATATTAAATATATTATTCTCCTAATCACTTTTAGAACGTCTGAAAATGCTCAATAAACGGTCTATCCTTAAGGATCGAGACAAAAATCACAAAATATATAATAATTGTGACACTAAAAAATAACTTTTTGCATCGAGTATATCTAGGACCCATTTATGATCAAATTGGGAAAATTATATTCTTAGGACTACGTGGATATAAAGAACGTAGAAAACGGAGGTCTTAGGCAAAAGTTACGTCCATTTTAAAAACCAAATCAGTATAATACTTATTTTCATAATAAACGAAAACCGAATTGATCCGTTGAGGTACTTGTACGCCTTATATGGAAATTTCAAGATATTTTTTTTTATCTCAAACATTAGACTAATATTGGATTTCATAATCACTATATTTTCATCCCGTAAGTTTATCAGACATGCGAAACTGTCGAATTAGGACAAATTGGATGCAAAAATTTAAACATTTTTTTCTGGAGTTCTACATAATGGATTTAGGATCCATATGAGTTTTTGGAATCCTCATACCTAAGGCTATCATTCGCCACCTTTGGAAATATTATTAGAGATCAGGATTGATGGCATGCGAATTCAGGAAGCTAGGGAGTGGCATTATTTGATGTCATAAGGGTGACATCACCTTCAAGCACACAAGGACATGAATTATGAGCTCAAAATTCCAGCCATTCTACTTGCACTAATCATTGTTCCTTCTATCTTCTATAATCTCACACTCTCACTAACTCTCCTCCCTTCCTTTTCTTATCTCTTTTCTAACTCTCAGCTAGAGAAACTACCACCGAATAGGATTTCTGGCTACCAATGAACTGTGACAACTCCTCCCTCCCTCCGTTGCTTTTGCTCGTCGATCACAACCCAAATACCCATCCAAGACATTGATCGTTGTTGTCCATCTCCATTCAGGTTGCTGCCGACGACAAAGAAAAGAAACATAAGGAAGGCTCGCTGGAATTAGTGGCAACATCCTTTTGGTGACGGATCAGCCACCAATGAGCCATACTCCACCAGCCTCTCGTTTGTAAAGCCCGATCAAATTAGCCCATCATCTTTTTCAAGTTGGAAAACATCTCCGATGGTTGTTGGGTTTAAAAGGAGTTGATTTTCAAGTTCCTTATGTTTAGATTAACAAACTTAAAGGTTTCTTCTCATTTGGTTCAAAAAGCTTTAAGATCAAAGTTGAGAAAACCACGATCCGAGTCCCTATCTACGAGCCTAACACGAAATTACGCATCAACAGTAAGTCTTTATGGCCCCATTTATAAGTTTATGATTTTTGAGGAGAGATACATACATACATGTCTAGTTTTGATGAAGTTTATTGCTACATTGTGTTCATAATATGTTTTGTGTAATAAGCTAAGGTATTATAAACTTCATTGAGATCATTAATACATACACATATGTTCCATGTTAAAATGCTAATAATCACGTTAGACATTATGTGTATAAGATTTTCGACATTTCATGATATAAAATATCAATTAAATAAATCTTAAGTCAATATCTAGATTTATATATATATATATATATATATATATATATATATATATATATATATATATATATATTTATGCACAATTGCTATGATTAACATCTTTCTCTCTCTCTATCTATCTCTCTCTCTCTCTCTCTCTATATATATATATATATATAGAGGAGGGTTCAATTGAGAAAAAAAAAAGATTGAGAATGGGGGAATCATTCTCAGCCACTCATTTATTTTTGCCGCAAAAGCCTCCGTCATACCAGCAGAAATGCGAAAGGAATAGACATGTGTTTTCCAACAAAACATGTTGCCTTAAACTACGCTAACCATTACTTTAATATATATACAAAAACATAGTTTTTTCGTTTTTTTAATTTTTAAGAAGCTATTTTTATCGAAAAATGATTTTAAATATACCAAAATTCATGATTTTTTGTTCTCTACAAGTAGACATCCATATTGATATAGTTTTAAGATAAAATAAAAAATTTATTTTTTTATATTTTCAGCTATCGTTATTCATAAGTGAATAAAAATGAATCAGGTTTTTACTACAGTACATTCGTTATTCAGTTATGAATAAAAACTATGATTAAGTTTTTTTTTTACAATTTAAGTATCATTCATATATGAATATAACATATAATAAACATAGTATATTCATATTTAAATATTAGACGATGCATTCACTTATGAATATTACATAGTATATTCACTTGTGAATATTAGATGGTATATTCACTTATGAATATTAGATAATATTTTCATATCTGAATATTACATAGTATTACATGGTATATCACATGTGAATATTACATAGTATATTCATTTGTGAATATTAGATGATATATTCACTTATGAATATTGCACAGTATATTCACATATGAATATTACACAGTATATTCACATATGAATATTACAATGTATTTTCACAAATATATATAATTTTTATATGTTATTCACATATGAAAAACATACAGACTTGCATATTTGTTTTTTTGTTTTAATAATCATATACTGAGAAAACATATTCATATATGAATATAACGTGGTAATTTAGTTTATGCATTTCATCAAACAGTTGGAGTGCATACAATTTAACTTTTTTTAAAAATGTTAAAAACATGATATTTTGACTATTTAAATCTTACAAAAGAGTAGATTGATAGAGAATTATATGAAATTTTTCAAAAAAAAAAAAACGATTTGATCTTTTTCTAACCTCAATTTTGAAGTTTTATTTGATAATCGATGTTGAATGAATGACATGAAGTGGATTTTTGTTGATTATCGATGATGTTGATCTAATAACGTTGGGAGTATAATTAATCATAGATGTTGAAGATCTGATCGTATTCAAGCACAATTGAATGTTGAATTAAAAGAACCAAAAATGAATTTTTGTTGTTAACTGTTGAATCGTGTTGATTATTGACGAAGATCGATGATTGATTAGCACTGGATGATGTTGATGATGGTTTAACTGAAGAAATCTGGATGATTGTTGAAAGTTGGAGAAGAAATTTGGATGATGAACGATGAATGGGTTTGAACTGTAATCAAATTCTCTACAGATACGTATTTGAAATTGAAGGTTGTTATCATATATACAAGTTTGTCACCGTGTCTTTTTATGCTTAGATAAAATAAGTGGCTGAGAATGATTCCCGCATTCTCAACCTTTTTTATTTTCTCAATTGAACCCACCTATATATATATATATATATATATAAGATTTTATTTTTATAAAAGTGTGTGTTCAACACAAAATAACAAACCAGTAGTTTATTTTAAGTTTTATATGAAAAATGTACTTAAAATGTCTTTAGTTAAATTAAATGTGGTCTAGAGTATAAATATAGGTATTATGATAAAATTACATATTTTATGTATTTTATAAAAGATTTGTACAAAATTGGTCAAAACATGATTTTTATATAAAACAATTATGATTTTGTATAAAAATGGGCTTTAGTAGTCTAAAAATATGTTATTTATGTTCTTATATAAATAATGACATATTATTTTCATAAGAATTGTTATATAAAAATGGAACATTATAGTGTTACACACTTTGTTATATGAATGTATATGCGTATATTTGCATTTTTACCAAAATGTGTATTATATATGTATGTATCAAAGTGTTTATCAAAGCAATGTAGTATGATATATTTGAATATATTCTCTCTCTCCCACACACACAGAGACACACACACACACATATATATATATATATATATATATATATATATATGTCGTCAAAACAATGTCGTATATTTATATAAATGAATTAAATACACCTTTCGTGAAAAATAGTATTCAGCGTCAGTTGGAACAAAATATAGTGAAAGTGAGTTTATTATCGTTCTGGCTAGTAACTACTTTATTCGTATATTTGTGTTTCAAATTATTTATTTATTGGTTGATTTCACATGGGTTGAAAGCTAGATTTTTGTTCAAAACACAGCCGTTACGCTGTCCAATTTTCTTTAAAAAACTTGTACTAGAGTTTAACGTCTAAGTTGTAAGGACCAGAAAACGGATCTTTACCAATGATCAAGCAATTACACAATCAAATAGAAAATGAAACAATGTAGAAACAGAATTGAAACAAGCTTGCACACACTTATATTGCATAAAACGTCTGGTACAACTTGCTCTTTATGACTGTGAACTATTGAGGCATCAACAACCATTAAAGACCTACACAACCCCTATATATAGTGGACTTGGGCCAGACATTGGGTTTACGGCCGTAAACTCACTACTTGGCCGTAAACTAACAAACAACCTACCAAAAATGCATAAAGACTCAAAAGAACTTATTACAATGAAAGCCTAGACCAAACCACTAACTAGAACCTTCAATCTCCCCTTTGGTTTGGTGCTAGCTTGAGCTCAGTCTTTGTCGACCACCAAAACATCTGACTTCCCCGTTGCTCCATTCCATATCCGTTTGTCAATGATCTCCATAACCATAGATGTAAACTCTTTGGCAGCTGGCTCAAAGATGTCTTCTACAACTTTAATCTGATGATGGCTCAGTTGATGAATATCCCACTTTCCAAACTGAAGCAGATCTCTTTTGTCGTACAGGCGGATGCATCCCTTCTCAAGCTTGATAACAGGAGATGTAGTGGTTTCATCAAACACCCAGTACTTCATGGTTCGCAGAGATCCATTTGGATGACCCTGAAGGATATGAATCTGCTTCACTTGTTTGGTAGCTGGCCACATTACAGCTCGAAGAGGTTGATTGGTTTTAGGATCAATTACACTTGGGTACATCTTAATGATTGACTCTGCAGTCTTCATGGAAGGAAAACCCTTGAGTACTTGATCCTCCAAGAAATGCTTGAATTGTGTAGCCTACAGATTATTTCATGGGGATTTCACAACACCTTAAAGATGTTGCTTTTTGTTTATCTCAGAATTCGTTAAGAAGATCTCAGCTATATTCATCTCAATAGTAAGTGTAGTATAACGTTGCAACTGAACTTCCAGGGTTTCACCAGGGATATAATTGAACATGTTGAAGTTTTGTCTTAACATATCCTGACGATTCTCTTTCATGTCTTCATTTCCCTTGTTGACCTCAAAAGCCATTAAAAAAAACACAACTAGAAGCCAAATTCAAATTTAATAGTCAAATTTAAAAATGCCCTTTGACTATAAACCTCAAAAGTCAACCTTAAAAGTCAAATTTAAAAATGCAAACTCAAAAGTCAAACTTAAAAGTCAAACCGAAAAGCTAAATTTGAAATTTTAAAAGTCAAACGAGAAAGTCAAAGTTTAAAATCAAAGGTTAAACTTGAAAGTCAAAGTCAATTTTTTTAAGTCAAAAGTCAAAAATAAAAAACTATTATTTTTATTTTTATTTTTATTATTTTTATTTTTTATTTATTTATATTATTATTATTATTATTATTATTATTATTATTATTATTTTATTTTGGATGAAAAAGAAGTTTAAAAATAAAAGAAATTTAATTTTGGTGTTAAAAGTGTAAAAAATGCGAAACTTGGTGCGACAGGAAGTGGTTTTCAATTAAATTTCGAAAGGAAGGTAGCATGTGGCATGGTATATTAAGTGGTAAAGCATTAGGCTAATGAATCAGAGGTCCTGAGTTCGAACCCTGGAAACCCCGCTTCCGCTTCCTATTTTTTATATGTGAAGGCGAGGCTGCTGCTGCGAAGCGAGGACGAAGCTGCGAATGCGAGACGAGGCTGGTGCGATGTGAGGACTAGCACAAGACGAGGTGCGAGCCGTAAACACTGCCGGACTGTAAATTCTGACCGTGCGAGCCGCAAACTCCGAGGGCCGTAATCTCGGACCCCAAACCGCGGGTCATACACGTGTGACGCCTCAGACTGTAAACCCTCTGACCGCGAACTCCTCGGACCGCAAACTCCTCGGAAACCCTAGCTGCTGGTCGTACATGCCGCCACCCCCTTGTTGTTTACGATCAAAAAACAGTGTTTTCTCGACTTTAAAGCTCCAAGACTCGTTCAAAAACCCCTTCTTATAAAAACACGAAGAACAAATCCCCCTTATTTTGCCAAGATATATCCAAAAATGCAGGAAATCCTTCAAAAATAAGATCAAATCAGCTCAAGATCTGACAAAATTGACTAATACAATCCAAGCTCTGATACCAATTGTAAGGACCTGAAAACGGATCTTTACCAATGATCAAGCAATCACACAATCAAATAGAATAAGAAACAATGTGGAAACAGAACTGAAACAAGCTTGCACACGCTTATATTGCATAAAACATCTGGTATAACTTGCTCTCTATGACCGTGAACTATTGTGGCATCAACAACTATTAAAGACCTACATAACCCCTATATATAGTGGACTTGGGCCGGACACTGGGTTTACGGCCGTAAACTCACTACTTGGCCGTAAACTAACAAACAACCTATCAAAACTGCATAAAGACTCAAAAGAACTTATTACAATGAAATCTTAGACCAAACCACTAACTAGACCCTTCATAAGTTTAGAAACTTAAACACAAAGTACAAGAATATTTACAATTTCAGTTTTTTTAAGTTTGATTTGATTTCATGAACGACTTTAACTAGTTAGCCAATAAAACATTTATTGGAGTTTGAGACAAAGGTGTATGCACAAAATCATAGACTTGATAAATACGAAACTTTCTATGTGTGAAACACCTCATCCACTAAGAACATAAATTTAGTAAAGACCATCTTTTCTATAACCGTTAATCTGGGTGGAACGTGAAACTTATTGTTATAGATCTATATAGGCTGACATTCTCACCTGTGGTTGCTAGCTACAAGCATCGATCGATTGTTGAAAACATACGTAATTTTTCTTTATCTACTTATTTCACAACGTCGATGAAGCATTAGTGATGATGAAGTCACCTTTATTCACAGTGCTCTACAGAGGCTTATTCGTCAACAATGTCGGTTATAGGCTTATATTAGAACCTGAAAATTCATTCTAGAATGTGCATGAATATAATGGAACGATTTATTCAAAATGTTAAGTGCCAAATATTGATTTAATTGAACAAATAAATCTTTAACACATCACAACACTTTATTAAATTATAACTTTGGTTAATAAGTTATGTAGATGAACAAAACTGTTTTACTTGTATGGGATTACAAGGGTAAAATGTGTTGGATTTTGTACTATTATAATTCATTAGTCTCAACACACTCTTGATTATAAAAATGCATGAAAATCAGAAAGATAGAAAAAAATCTTTTACTTGTGTATGTTTACAAGGGTAGATCATGTTGCACTTACGTTTTTATAATCCATTAGTCTAAACACACTCTTGGCTATAAAAATACTCAGATTTAAAGCCCTAAACAATCTTTTCCTTTTATGTAGTTTAAAAGGGTCAACATGTTGTATTTTCTACTTTTATAATTCAAGAGTCTAACACACTTTTGGTTATAAAAGCATCCTGAGTCAAAACCTATAAAGCTCACCAACATTATTGTTAATGTACTGTTTTCAAACGTATGTATCTCCTGGAAATTAGGAGCTGGAAGACACACCCTATGTGTCATCGAATAATACGTTTCTTTGGTTGGCCGATCTGTTAAGCCTTTATGTTTCATCTTGACTTACGTTTATAGAGTTTGTTCTACTAGTTATCGTTTGTTAGATTGACAACGATGTAATTCATTGTACCATATTTATGGAAGAATGTAATGTAATTATAAATTCTTGTATAATTTAATATATGTTGTTTTACTATGATCCAATGTTTACATGGCAATCCCGGTGTTTCCACCGACGGTCGGGGTGTGACAGTTGTTGGATTAGTGTCTCAGTCAATAACTATTTTGGTATGTACTTGACCCGATTATGAGCATGGTCCTTTTGGGTTGCCTCCACCATAGCAATATGTAGGATGAATTAAGGAGATAAAGGTTTAAGTATGATTTATTAATATATTATGAGAATAATATAATAAAGGAGAAATCATATTGTTTAATTAATATTGGTCAAGAATTAATTAAGAATTAATTTTGTGGCTAAAAGAGATTACTTAAATTTAAGGGACTAGACTGCAATTGGATAATTGAGTTATTGGGCTAAGGAATGCTAAAGGAACAAGGGGTGAACGAAATTGTGATGGGAGCCCATCATATTTTCGTCCATGGCCTTATCCAGAAGGTTCCATGGGCTGCTTAGAGTTTAAGTTGTCCATTAGGGTTTTGACTGAAACCCTAGCAGCCCACACAAGTATACATGTCACACCCCGAAACCCAGGGCAGAAACGTTTCGGGGTGGATGTGACTTCATGTTGAATATCATAACCAATATACATAGTAAGCGAAGTAAACACAAAACATTACATAGTTTTCATTACATCTGTTTAAAAGTAAAGTGATACAAGTTTCATAGATACATAAGTTAAACAAAAGTCAGACGTGACTCCATACACTCCGTCTTTTGCAAAAGAACGCGGGAATACCTGTCTAAGGAGAACCTGAGAATACAAGCAGTTTAAAAATCAGCATAAAGCTGGTGAGTTCATAAGTGGTTTGTTTTATGAAAATGAACAAGATTCCTTTTGTTTTCTGAAAAAAAGTGGTTATCCGTTATGTTACACAAATCTGGTTATGAATAGTTGTTACCCCAGGAAAATCCTATATTTTTCTAAAAGTTGGTTACCAATCCGAAATGTAATGTAAAAGATGTATACTGAAAACCTGATTATTCTTGTGAAGTGTATGTTAGTTTTAACACGTATATAAAACTATCAACATAGTAAACTAATTTCAAAGGTTATTAATTTACTATATTCATTATTACTAACAAGTAAATCTCTTTGCGAGTTCCATAACCGTACGATAGACTAGATATGGCAATAAGTAGTCCAAATCATTTTATGACTTTCGTCACCCTTGAACCTTTCGGTTCGGCTGTAGCTAGGAACCAGGTGCAGGGTAGTCAGCCCCGTATAGATCTATACACTCAAGTCACGCTCCCTATCTAAGAGATTCTGGTTACAGAAGCGGTCCTCCACTCGCGTATATCTGTGGAGTGTTCTCCGAGGACGTGTCTCCAATTTATAGGAATAACAAATCTACAAGTAATAGTGCAGAAAATCCTGTTTAAATTCTATTTACAAAGACGATCCTCCACTCGCGTATCTCTGTGGAGTGTTACTGAGGACAAAACGAATGTACTAATTTACTGCTTTTAACAATAATGATATGGAACAAATCATTTGTGAAATATATAATATAACATTATATAATAGGATATGAAATCGGTTTGTAAACTGATTCTGCAAGTCAAATAGTTGGTTAATACGATTTCAATTGTTAAAAGCAAGTGGAATATGAAACATTTCAATTGAAATAATAAGTTTAAGCACAAGATATTCTTGTACTTTTGCTTGTATTCCCCCCTGAAAACATTGAAAAACATTGAAAAATGGTAGGGGTATGAACTCACCGGACGAGGAATGTGTCGACTAGGATGCTAAACGTCGGATCGAGGCTTGAAAACATGCGAGGTTCCTATGTAATATTAAATGATACACAAATGTATCTAATTAGATTTTAAATCACTAATTAGTTGAGGATATACACTTCTAGACGCGAAAACACTTCAAATCAAGTGTTTGGAGTGACCCGGGTGACATCTATGGACGTATATGGCTTGGATATGGAGTTTACTCTTAAAGACTAAACTCCCAAGAGAGTTCACGGCCCTAATGACCCACTCCCCATGATTTTATGGCCGTAAACTCATGGTGGGGTGTTCTAGAGTGCTAAATGGCTTTATATCATTTTAGGGGTGATGTTAGATTTGTTTTCAAGGCATTGGAATGAAATTTGAACATGATAGGGACCAATTGAGGAGTTTACGGTAGTAAACTATGAGTTTATGGCCGTAAACGCTTATGTGCCATAACTATGTGTTTTGGGGTCCTAGATTAATCACATGTGATTCAACTCATTTTTACAAGCCAAGGGGTGAATTTAGGGCACCATTTAACCCATTTATAGGAGTTTACGGCCCAGGAACCCATTTTTTTTGGGGGGGGGGGGTTTACGGCCATGAACACCTAAGGGAAGGGTTTTCATTAAGTTTAAGGCTTCTAATTCGATTGTGGTTGTTTCTAGACTTTATCCAAGGCTATTGGTGTGTTTAAATGGCATTTTAACACTTTAAATTGAGTTTACTACCCATGATATGGAGTTTACGGCCCAAGCATGTTCTTGGGAAGTAAACTCATGTTTACTCCCCAAAAGTTGACTTTAAGGTGTTCTAAGTCCAATCCAATAAGTCCTTAAGACATATCTAAGCTCCAATGGTGTTTTGGAAGGGTTTTAAGGGTCAAAAACCCCATTTATATGTGTTCATGGCCCAAGAGTGTTCTAGGGCTGTAAACACACGTTTATGGTCCTATTCTATGATTTGAACATGAAATTGAAGGCTAAAGATGTTATACTAGGAGTTAGGATAGTTACCTTGGTGATTTGGAGCTTGAAATGAATGATTTTGGATCAAGAAGTTAGATTTGAGGAGAGAGGTTAGAGAGAGTGAAAAAGGCTTCAAATGAGGCTTAATCAGCTTTAAATATGGTTCGGGTTTGGGACACAGTGGAATTCTACCCGATACTGACGTTAACCAAGGCTTTTGGTCGCACTCGATTAAGTTGTCATAACCCGATATGGTCGAAACTAAAATTTTTCTAATTATTAGTTTGAGGTCTTTAATTGTGTTTCTAATGTGTTTGGATACTTATGAGGTCAAAATAAAAGCCTTAAATTAAATGACCTTATCCAAAAACGAAATTGGAACAATTCGCTTAAGACGAGTTTTACGGACGGAATGGGTTATGGTGATGGAACAACTTCGGGTTGTCACAATATAAAGGACCCCTTAGGCCCCAAAAATGTGTACAACTGATTCTCCTGGGTTTCTAGTCGTTTTGGGCAGCCTCCTTTCTTCTCCTCTTCATCCAAGTTGCATAAGGTGTTTGTAACTCCATTAGAGGTGCAGCACTTGAGGCACTAAGTTTTCTAAAGCCAATCAAAGCAAGGATTTGATTGTTATTGCAATATAATAATCAAAGGTAATTCTCTAAACCCTAATTCAGTTTATAATATGTTAGATCTAAGTTTATTAGTCTTGGATTCAAAGCATGTACAATAGAGAAACCTAGATCCAAGCATTAGGGTTTGTATGAACACATAGGATTGTTTCTTATGTATAAAACCCATCAGTGGTATCAAAGCCTTCATTGGTTTCAGTTGTATATGATGCTTAATTGTTTTGTTTGCTAAAAATTGAGTTTTTGGCCTCTGCCCGACTCAACTCGGCTAGTCCGTATCTGGACTCGGCGAGTTGGCTCCTACTCGGCGAGTTCAGAGCTGACTCGGCGAGTTCGAGCGTCAGACAGAGGGTATTTCGGGATTTAGCTGCTGTTTTGACTTGGATTTAATGCCTAATTCATTTTTTGAAGTTAAAATCCGATCTTTATCTTAAATTAGTGATTATCCTTGCCAAAACAACAGATAATTTCAAATCCTTTGAATATTGGTTGTTCATATGATAAATATGGATTATTTTAAATTATTTTGTAATTATCTAGTGACGAAAATAAAATTAGGTCAAAATATAGATAATGACTAAATTAATTGTTTAACTTATATTATTTGTTATTTGATCCTTTATGATGTGAAAAAGTTTCAATTGCACCCTTTAGGTTTTATAGTTTAAATTTGAACTTAAAAGTTTTGTTTATGAAATTTAAATAAGTTAAACCCTAATGTTTTGAAATGCTTCAAAACTTGCCCTCAAGTTTTGGAATTTAAAAGTTGATTAAATGTTTAATTTTGAAATGTTAAATTCTAAAACCCTAATAATTTGAAAAAATTCAAATTGCACACTTATGGTTTTATTAATTAATTAAAGTGTATAATTAAAAGTGATTTAATAAATCCATAAAGTTTTGCTTTACATTTAATTAAATTAAAAGTATAATTGACTGAGTTAAACCATCTAGTAATTTAAAAGTGTAAAATACACCCTATACTATATATAACATTAAAAGTCTAATATTAAATATATATATATATATATATATGTATATGTATGAGTAAACAGTCAGTCTTACTGTTAGTAGGCCTCATTCACGAAGCTGGTCTATAAGGGGTGTTTAAGGAAATTGCCTATAAAATGGCGATTGAATGGGTATCCACTCTTACCCACCGCACTCTTGACTAGTGGAGGGTCGTTAGCCGAATGGGTAGGATAGGACAGAAACCTTCCATTATAAGTATAATGAAGTACAAAGTAACTAAATGCTTTTTCAAATTCCCAAATCATAGTTACTTTAGGAAAAATGTGAAATTGTATGCTAATCCATAGAATTACACTTCGTACCCTTGTCAAACGTTAGTGGAGCGTGTGTGGTTAACCGGCACACTAATTTGGGGATGACATTGGCAGCGAAGAGTGACTCGATGTTTGTCATAGATCAATGGAGCGTGTGTGGCTAACCGGCACATTGGTTAGGTGATGGTAGCATTGGGTGCACCACATGATTCGTATGGTTATTCACACCTTATTTGTGATCCTCGGCATCCCAGTCACAAATAGAAGGGCATAATCGAGATTAAACATGCCATTGAAAAGTTCAATGAATCTCAAAAGATCTAGGAGTTTCAATTCATTTAAAACTTAAACTTCCTTTTCGTTTTTCATGGTGGAAATTGGTAAATCGTCATTTACCTACCTTCAAATATTCTGCAACTAGATTACAACATCCCTCTTCTAGGTTGTAGAATATTGTGTTGGATCCTAGCCTTAATAACTCATTTGGGTGTTTTATTAGGGACTCAATCAACTTAACTTGAACTTTCTCCCGTTTTTTAGATGTCTGACTCTAACCGTGGTATTCCCGAATCCAAAGGAAAAGGTGTTCCTTTTGAAAGTGGAAGCTTGGTTCAAAGTGAGGGATCAATGTGGACTAGCTTGATTTCCCTTCCTCCTCTTCCTCCCGTTGTTCTCCCTAACCCACAAGATCGAAGATTTGAAAGGTTCAAGATCATCGAATCCCTATTGGCAATGGAACATGAAGATGGTAAACCTGTGTGTGCTCACATCCTAGGGATGAAATCACACATTGATAGGTTGATTATGTTGGGTGCGTCTATCTCCAATTAGTTGGTTGTGGACTAGGTTCTTCAGTCACTCCCTGAATCATATGATAAGTTCATAAGAGAGTATTATATGATGAAACTTGATGCAACCCTCATTGACTTGACTTACATGCTTATTGCTGCTAAATCAGAAATGATTTGGCGAAGTAATGGAGTGTATTTGTCTGATAATTCAACCAACCATGCTTTCGTGGACACTCTACGAGAACCCACCTGTTTCTGCTGCCAAGAGAAGGGTCAATGGATACGAAGCTGCTAAAAGACCTGAAGAGTCTAAGAGATGGGAGAGTCGAGAAGTATGGCTCTACTTCAGGTATAAAATCCACTATCTAACTCCATTTAAATTCCTATTCTTTATACATAATGTGATAAGATTACATTTGCATGTTTTGCAGGATTAGAGAAAAGAGAGGAAGTTTGATGGAAGAGCAAGATGAGTCTGATCACGAAGAAATGGATTTCGATCACATGGATTCGAAGATCAGATTTTGATCTTGAGAAGTTATGATAGATTTGTTAGGAGTATATGATTACATAGTTTTTCATTCGAATTTTGCATTGTATGGACATGTTTTTCCGCTGTTTTTATGAATAAAATAAATTTTGGTTTTATCTTATTTGTTTATCCTTACAATGGCATATATGAAAAATTGATGTTTGTGTACTTCTATTATTAGCAAAATGGATTTGATTCTTAATTACGTTATTTGTGGAAGTGTCAAAAGTTTACCAAATATGGAGAGTTTTTCATCGCCCAAAGTTTCAACTGGACAGAAACTTGGAATCATACAATGTGTATTGTATAATGAATGAAATAACTTTCACATTTGGGAAACTTAGAAAAATTCTTTGACAAAGTATCAATTGAAGGACAAGGAGATCAAGTACACTAGGTCGTACGTTGATCAAATCTGCCACAAGAGTGACAGAGATATTCGTCATGATTTACTAAAGTTTAGTAAATATGGTTGTACTTATAAGATTGAGTATAATTCTGAGTTAACAGAAAGAGTTTCAATTAATAGCAGAACGAATAAGTAGAATCAAGAAGGCAGAAAGATAAAAATTTCTCTATTCTAAAAAGAAGGGAGAGTACCTTTTATTGTGTTTTATGATAAGTCTTAATGATTAAGATCCATGTCTCAATGGATCCTCTAAGTGAGTCTTAGTGCAATTGCATGTCTAAGAAAAGGAATCGAGAATTGTAAAAATGGTTAAATCAAGAAGTCAATCATACTTCGTTCCAATATCAAGTCTTAGAGTCATACTCCAAGATTGTGACATTGAGTGAAAAGTATTAAGTAGGTTTATAACATTCATCAAATGTGGAATTTGGAAAAGGTTTCTCATTCTTTCACATTTGAAATTGGTAAGTTGTGATGTCTTGGATAAGACAAAGACTAACTAGGACCAATTATGTGAAATGTTTTGTCTTAATAAGAACTACACTAACTGGTGAATATTTGCTTTGTCAAGAAATGTGTCTTGACAAGAGAATCTTATATTTCAAGGAATCAGTGGGAGTCTTAATGGTCTTGAAAAGTTTCAAGAACAAATCAAGAATAAACCTTATCGATCATCACTAGCACACGACTTGAGGTTTACAACCTATCATGTTGACATTATTTTGTTTCTGTGCCATTCCAATTAAGTTAATTATGAATGTGAGTTCTATGAGCTCTCATTTGAATGCATACTAGCGCCTTAGTTGATGGAGAGTACATTGATATGTAAGGACAAATTACTAAACTACTTGGAAGACATGGTGGGTACTCGTGTTACCATAAGGCAAGAAATCAAGATTAAGAAAGTTCAGTCCATATGAGTTTGGATTTGTCGCAAACCTTGGTTTTAGAAAATTCACATGGATAGGTACTCATACACCATAAAATCTAACTGTCATAAGATTCCTCCTTCATGAAAATGACTGTGAGGAAATGCTTTCACTAAGAGAGATCTTAACAAGATAGCAATTGTGAAAATTGTATTCTCAAATTTGATTATGGTTACGGCATCCCTTTCCATAGTTCGAATTGTGAGATTTGGCAATTAGTTTGAACATTTGAAACTTAGTAACATAAGTTCTAAATTGTTTAAACACACATATGAACTATCTAAGGCAGTGGTGTATAAATTTAAGAAGCTTAGATAAAGGCTTATCGAAGCATCTGGTATTAGAAATATGAATTTCAGAAATTCAATAGGCATTGTTTTCTGGAAGTTCATTTGTTTTCTGAATACATGTCAAAGCTAGTGGGGGGCATAAGTGTTATGCTTATATGATAATCATGATAGTGGGAGCATAAGTGTTATGCTTGTATGATTATGGTGAGTATTGCAAGTTAGCAATATTAATTATAGAAAAACAAAGATTCAATTTGCAAAGTTGCATGGGTTGAAAAGTTGTTTCGCTATAATTAAGGGAGAGAATATTATACTTTGTTTCAAAATCTAAAGCTTAGATTGAGAAATTTTAATAAATTTAGTCAAAGGATACATAGTGTGTTCTCAAATTTCGATTATGATTACAGCATCCCTCTTCATAGTTCGAATTGTGAGAATGTGACACATAAAATATTATGACAGAAGATTGATAAAGTGTCATAACTTTATGTAAGACATTATGCATCGTGTCCCATACGCTTCAGGTATAGGATCGATTGCAAATGCTATAATATTTGACCATTCTAAAATTTTCCAAATGTCTACCACATTAAGAGGGAAAAACGACTAGAATCGATTTTGACTAAAATAATTAAACAATTATCAAAGGACGATCCAAAGTTCGATGAGGATTGGTCGCTTGTGAGTAGTTGGAAGTATGGTATTGGATGGACCATATTGACATTAAGAATGAGTTGTCATATGGAAAATGTGGAAATGTCTCCATATTGGGAGTTGGATATTGAGAGTTTATGCCTAGATTAGAAACTTTTATGCAGAAGGATGTTCAAAGGAATGTATTTTGAATGTGAGACTTCGCGTCTATGGAATTGTCTTGTAACAATTTCCGATAGAGTACTTTATAATTTCATTAGCGAAGTCTTGGTGACTTTTGACTTTACGAAAGGATCATTGCATAAAACGTTAGAATCTAGCATATTCTAATAGTAGCAAAGAACATTGTGTTCTTACACTAACAATAAGGATTGGGAATTGTGAAATGAGCATCGTTGGAAAAGTTTTTCAATTGATCTATCTCACAAAGTAAGGACCATAGGAAACAAAGTGTGCATGCTTGGAGCATGGGACAATTATTGTTGTAATTCAAGTAATGAGTTGATTATCCAAAACATGAAATGATAAATAATGAGTAATCAATATGGTGGATAAATAGAAGTGTTTTATTTACTCTCACAAGTTTGGGGCCATATAGGATTAAGTATTATTGTTATGTTTCAGTTTGCATGTTTTGACTTCCAGAATAACTAGGTTATTCAAACATCTACAGTCGGTCATACATTGGAAGTAAGTATGAAGGAAGACAGTCATGAAGAGTCAGTAGATTGTCTGAAAGGTTTAGACATAGCACAAGTTTGCTGCAGAGTTCATGAGTGCTATGATAAGATTAAAGTATTGGATTAAACCCACAGTCACTTGGATCACTTCATGGATTTATCACGAGTGATTAGTGAGACGATAATATTATATATTCTTGAAACCGAGATGTGTGAGTTGTTATTTGTTGGTCGGTTGCACATTGATGATAAGTAAACGCACAAGTAACTTGGTGTTATAAAACTTATTGTTGTATGTGATTCGATCAGTGAATGCATGCAAGCATATGAGTCGAAGTTTATCCATTCCTTTTATTGAAAGTGGGATAAAAGCGATATATGTGGGCCTCTCGATGATTTAGTGATGACACCTAAGTGCTTGGCCAAGTCGGGACTAAGTTGATGTGTTCAATTGTAGTCTGTTGTCAATCGTCATAAATCGGAAGTCGGGAAATAGTATAGAGAGAACGATTAAAATTCATGTATTATGTCTGTACGATAACTTGAGAATGGAGGAATATATAATCCCTTATCTGAAGGACACGCTATCTGATAAGATCAGAGTTGACAGCGGCTTTTGAAAGCTATGATTGCTGATTTGGTTCTGAAGTTATATGGAAAATAGTTATTAGACTTATCAAAGTGGGAGACTGTTGGATTAGTGTCTAAGCCAATAACTATTTTGGTATGTACTTGACCCGATTATGAGCATGGTCCTTTTGGGTTGCCTTCACCATAGCAATATGTAGGATGAATTAAGGAGAGAAAGGTTTAAGTATGATATATTAATATATTATGAGTATAATATATTAAAGGAGAAATCATATTGTTTAATTAGTATTGGTCAAGAATGAATTAAGAATTAATTTTGTGGCTAAAAGAGATTAATTAAATTTAGGGGACTAGACTGCAATTATTGGATAATTGAGTTATTAGGCTAAGGAGTGCTAAAGGAACAAGGGGTGAAGGAAATTGTGATGAGAGCCCATCATCTTTTCATCCATGGCCTTATCCAGAAGGTTCCATGGGCTGCTTAGAGTTTAAGTTGTCCATTAGGGTTTTGACTGAAACCCTAGCAGCCCACACAAGTATATAAAGGACCCCTTAGGACCAAAAAACGTGTACAACTGATTCTCTAGGGTTTCTAGTCGTTTTGGGCAGCCTCCTTCCTTCTCCTCTTCATCGAAGTTGTATAAGGTGTTTGTAACTCCATTAGAGGTGCAGCACTTGAGGCACTAAGTTTTCTAAAGCCAATCAAAGCAAGGATTTGATTGTTATTGCAATATAACAATCAAAGGTAATTCTCTAAACCCTAATTCAGTTTATAATATGTTAGATCTAAGTTTATTAGTCTTGGATTCAAAGCATGTACAATAGAGAAACCTAGATCCAAGCATTAGCGTTTGTATGAGCACATATGATTGTTTCTTATGCATAAAACCCATCAATAGTTTCTGAAATGCAACTCTTAAGAATATATGAAATGTTTCCAGAAGAATCTATTTGTCGTCTATCCAAAAGAAAACTAATGGGAGTTTTTATAATGTAGCACTTTCCCTTTTTAATTTCAAATTTCAAATTTTCCATTTGGCCCATGAACTTAAAAAATATGGACTACATTGTGTATTATATTTAAATGTTGATGTTTGCTCAAGTATAGCCCTTGTGAAATATGTGTTCAAGTATATTTACAAGGGTCATGACAAAAAATTTGTCAGTATTGATCCAGATGGAAAACATGTTGATATTAATGAGATAAAACGGTTTCAGGATAGACGATATGTCTCGCCTCCTGAGGCAATATGAAGGATTTTTAGCTTCCCGTTTTCTCAGATCCACCATTCCTTGATGGCTTTGTAGGTGTATCTCCCAAATCAACAGATGGTTTAGTGATGTGATACGATGATTAGCATTGGTGACATGGAGAAAGATAAGAGATCAGTGTTGATTGCTTTTCTTTTCTGAAAAATAAAGAAGATATTGATGCAAGACAATATGGATACAAAGATTTTCCAAAAATAAGTAAAATACATGAAATTCGAGATTACATCATGGGAATCCTTAGAAACAAGGATTACTACAAGGTCATTTGGTTTCTTTTAATCCCACTAAAAGGGATTGATACTATCATCACATAATTTATCGCATATTAATGGCCATGGATGTTTTGAAGATCTCTACATTGAGTAAATTACACGAATGATCCCTATGGTTTCGGTATTTTGCACGTTTGGATCATAATTTATTTTTTTAACTCGGAAGGTCCCTATAGTTTGTTTTTGTTGCGCGCTTGGTCTTTGTCTTACAAAAAAAACAAGACTCTTTTGCCATTGGTTTTTTTAATTAATTTAAATTAATTGGGATAGGTAAGGTAAGGTAAGGTGAGGTGGAAGGGGGTTGGGGTGTGTTTATTTAAATAAATTTTAAAAAAAAAAAAATCAAGGATAGAATAGTCTTTTTAGGTAAAAACAGAAACAAAAAATGCAACAAAAACAAACTGTAAGAACATTCTAAGTTAAAAAAATAAGTCAGAGACCAAACGTGTAAATTACGTCAAACCATAGGAATCATTCGTGTAATTTACTCTCTCTCTCTCTCTCTCTATATATATATATATATATATATATATATATATATACTTAAGTCTTTCTAATGAAACTCTAATCATATCATCATATCATATCATTATGTCATCATATCATTATACTATATTATAAAAGAAACATTTTTCCTTTCAACACATCAATATGAAACTCAGAACTCTTCATATTTCAACATAATATATACTTAATTTATTAACTTAAATATGTTGTTAATTATAAACATTGTTATAAATGAAAGATATCTTCAATTAGTTATATAATATACTTAATTTGTTGACTTTAATATAGTGTTAAATACATAATAAATATTAATATGTCAAATAAACTTAAAGTATACTATAAAATTTAAAACCTAAACTAAAATATCAAATAAAGTTTAAAAAATGCAACATATATTTTGTAAAATAGTTAAAAGAAAAATATTAAATAAAATAAATGAAAAAAAAACTAAATTTAAAAGTAAAATTAACTAAAATATGTCCAAAAAGGTAATTTTTATAATAACTAAAATCCTATTAATTCTTTTTAATTTAATTTATAATAATAATAGTTATAAATAACATAAAAATATAGATTAAATTATGTTATATTACAGTAGTTGATGATTTAAATAATAATCTTGATAAAACTAAAATATCATCAAATAAATTTAAAAATTGATAAATTGTAAAAGTAATTAATTAAAATAGTTAAGAAATAACTAATTTTAAACACAGACAATTAAATGATTTGATTTTAATAAATGTTATTTTATCAATTATTTATTCAAAGTAATTATAATATTATATCAATTAAGTGCAATAATTATTATTAACTAATAGTATAAATTACATAAATATTTTTAATAACATGTGATTCCAAAAAAAGTTAATTATATATATTATTTTAAAAAAAATTAATTATATATATAATTTTAAATGTGATATCATTATATTTATATTTTTTCAACAATTTAGGAGAAGGGACGACAGTTGGTAAACTATTGCGGCTTCATTAAAATGCCCGAAAATTCCGCCACCAATCACTCCTTGGAAGCAGTAACATTTTTATATTTATAAAAGCATCTTTCATGCTAAGTAAATATTATATGAAGGTTAATTTTACTTGATACGTTAGTATGTTCAAGAAATAAATTAATAATGGATGACAAAATATTATATTATGATTTTGTTCGTAATCATTTCAAATCAAAATTAAATAAAGAAAAGAGTTTAGGTATTTTTTGTTATTTAATTTTTTGGTTTTGTGTTTATTTGGTAAGTTAGCTCCTTTTAAGATTTAAAAGTTTATTAAACTTTTGGTTTTGTCACTTAATTTTTAGATTTTTGCTTATTTAGTCACCTAACTTTTAAAATTGTGTTTATTTAGTCACTAAACTTTTAAATTTTTGTAAAAGTTTAGTGATTAAATAAGCACAATTTTAAAAAATAGGTGACTAAATGAGCACAAATCAAAAAATTAAGTGACCGAACGAAAAATTATATGACTAAATGAGCACAAAGCCAAAAGTTTGATAACTTTTTAAAGCTTAAAAATAGTTAATTGAGCAAATGAGGACAAAATTAAAAATTAAGTCACAAAAAATGACCTAAACTGTAACGACCCAAAATCATGAATAAAAATTTCGTTTTTAATTTAATAAATAAACCACAAATGTCAATCATTCATTCAAAACATATCACATCAGAGTATCATGTCTAAAACATTATTTTATTTTATCAGAGTAAAACATCTCAGGCTGACTAAACAATGGTATGTGTACCATGCGATCACCCCGAGCTCTTCCCTCCGCTACCGGAAGTACCTGAAACCAAAACTAAAAACCGTAAGCACGAAGCTTAGTGAGTTCTCCAACCTACCACATACCATACATAAACACATACTGCAAGTACTGGGCCACGCCCGCTACTTCGAGCCTTGCCCACTACATCGGGCCCCGCCTGTCTCTTAGCCCCGCTCGGTATACATATTTGTTTTACTTTAGGCCCAGCCTATCTCTGGGCCACGCCCGCTAAACGTATGCAAACATATAAGCATAGCACGTAACACATAAACTGAACAAACCCTACTGCATTACTATCCTAAGGCCTCGCCTATCTTGGGCCCCGCTCCTGTCCTGCTACTGATGAGTCATAGAACCCCGTCCACACTCCTGTTGTTAATGAGATACGGGACCCCGCCCACGCTCACTACTTCCTAACTCTGGCCTCGCCCCTGCTCTTCTACTAATGAGATATGGAACCTCGTCCATACTCTGCTAATAGCGAGATACGGGACCTCGCCCACACTCACCTCCCTACCAGGAACATACAAGTATCACACATAAACCAAGTATAATCTAACATGCAACTTTCCTCGGGCTTACCCCGACATCAGATCTTGCTCCGGAATAACTAACACATAAATCTTCCTCAGGCACCCGCCCGACATCGGACCTCGGTCCGGAATAACATACTAGCATACAGTGCCTAGGGATAACCCCTGGGTCTTCCTACTCATAACTACGTGGGCTCGCATTATGTCCGTAGACCCATTCACACAAAGGGAAAACTCACCTGCACTGCTGAACGTTGCTGATAACCCTCTGGCTGCTAACTGATGTTTTCCCCGACTGTTGCTCCCTTAGCTCCCCGATCTACCAAGATCAAATAAGACTTAGCTCAATGCAATAATCCTTCTTAGGGTAAAATGACCTTTTTACCCCTACCCACAAAATGGTCCATAACTAAGGCCCAATGTGACAACCCCAAACCTATTCCCGTTACAAATCCCATTTTCACTAACGGAATGCGTCACTATACGTTATTTGATGTAATATTTGGAATCGTCAATATCCGAATATCTAATTATATGCATGTCTTAATATCATCATAAGAAATATAACTCATATGTGTTAACCCCGTGTAACCTAATAGAGTTGTATTACTTTTTCAACCACTTCACCCGGGTAAAAAGTTTTAACCCAGTTAACTTTAAACATCGGGTAGCCATGTATCGGGTGCGATACCCGAGACATATGAAATAGGTGTGCACAACATTTGAACACTCTTTTACCACACATCTACTCTCTCTCTCTCTCTCTACTTTCTCTCTCTAGACTCGAAATCGACCCCGATTCCGCTAATTTCCGACTTCTAAACGTAAGTACTCATCCTCTATCTTAATGTAGACATACTTCATTGAATTTAGGGGCCAAAATCATAGAAATCAAGGACCAAAAAGGAGTTTACGGCCTAAGAAGCTCCTTAGGCCGTAAACCCCCAAAATCATGCCAAAGACCAAGTTTTTCCTTCTTTGAAGCTAGCATACTAATTAAGGCATATATCTAGAAGAGTTGGACACTAAAACACAAGGATTTGATGCTTAAAAAGGAGTTTACGGCCCAAGCTTGTGCTTAGGCCGTAAACACCTCAAACACCCCCATAAATCTATGTTTAAAGCCCCAAAAACTCTTCTAGGATGTTTGGTAAATTGGACTTGACACCAAGGAAGGCTTAAATGCATCAAACAACTTCATTTGAACAGAAAAAGAGGAGTTTACAGCCAAGGCTAAGCTTGGGCCGTAAACACCCATGTTTTTGTGTCAAACAAGTCCCTAAACTACTCAAGTGCATGTAAGGAATTTAGCTAAGGCCTTTGGAGGTGTGTTTGTACCATTAAACTTCACATTTGGAGGCAAAATGAAGAGTTTACGGCCAAGGATGTTCTTGGGCCGTAAACTCCCCAAAAGTTCATGCCAAATTGTCCCAAAACTCATTATAGGGCCTTCTAGGATTTATCTAAGGTGTATGAGACCATGTTGTACCATTAAGACATACATCTTGAAGGACTTAATGGAGTTTACGGCCCAAGAACAAGTCTTGGCCGTAAACTCCCCAAAAATGACACAAATTAAGGGTTTAATCCCTCCCTCTTAGTCCAAAACACATACCATTAAATTAAGGAAGTGAAATAAGGCCCTAAACATACATTTTGGAGTGCCACATGAGTTTACGGCCAAGCCTAGGGGGCTTACGGCCGTAAACTCCCAAAGGGTGGCCTTTTAGGCCATAAACTCTAAGGGAGTGAGCTCATGGACCCTCCCGTAAATCATTCATGGCCTTGTACCACTCCCGGGAACCCTTTCTAGGCCATGAAACCCCGAAAACGATGCTAGAATGCCCAAATACTTTAATGAAAAGCATAAGATTATTAACTTCTTGTAAAATACATATTTCATATGACATTAGGGTCCTAAAAGGTGCTCAAGTGGATATTTGGTACCAAACGCTCAGTCGACACTTTTACCCGAGTTACCCGATCCACCCGATTTTCGCGATTTCAGGTGAGTTCATACCCCTTTAATGAACCTTTCAAATGTTTTAAATGTTTTAGGGGGGGATACAAGTTTCTTATAAAAGTTTATGTAAAGTTTTACAGAACGATTTCCGCGTTACAAGGATTAATTACATGTGATTCACTACCCTTAGTTCAAATCACATGTGATTTGTCCCTATGCCTTATAAACAGGCTTTACATTTTCAAACTATCTTTAAACAGTAAGCCAGATTTTAAATGTTCTTTTGGAAAAATACTTTTATTAATTCAATTTACTTAGGAAATGTAACCACTCTGATATATTTATATAAGTAAGACTTGGAGGACTTAGGACCGATATCTCGCCTTATTTCCTGTTCTTGTTTGATTGTGGGCTTAGGGTAGTAGTTATCTGTCCGACGGTCGTTGATTTCTTAGTTATATAACATGTATATCAGTATGGGATACGAATGTTACTGCTTTCACTTAAATACCAACGTCATTACATGTCGAGAACCATCCACACTAAGTTAGCTATAATAGGTATAGTTAATGTTGTTACTACTACTACTCGCTAAAGTCACTACTCTTTACAATATAATACTCACTATTACCAGATAATACCCTAGTAAGAGAATACACTATGATCAATACTAAAAGATTACTACACTATAACAAAAGAGAAAACACTAAACAAACAATAATATACGAACCCACTACGAGATACTCTATTCGTTACCCACTACGCCCATAGTTTTCCGATAGGAAGACGACACTACATGTATAGATCTATACGGGGCAGACGCTATTACATCCCGACTGTTATTTTCAGTCCGCGCCGTGCAGGCCTAGGGATGCCACTACTTCACTATACTGTGCATGACCGGGATGGTCATGGGATCCCCTCTTATCCTCACTATTAATATGTACAGGGAATACACTATAATTACACTAAATTACTACACTAAATGCTAATCTGCAGCCCGAAGTAAGTAAGTATCTACCACTAAAAGAAGCTTGCACCCCTATCGCTGATTACATGCTTAACCTATTCTATCAAAATTATTATTTGGAGATTCCCAATATACGTTTACAATAAACTGTTTCAAAGAAATGAAGAATGCATGCTTTTAACAGATTGTCACTTACAATGTATTTTCTGGAAAATATGGGATTTTTCTAAGTTTCTACTACTTAAGATTATGAATGACACATTTTTCGTACTAATGCTTGTATACTAAAACTCACACTAAACTCTTATGAACTCACCAACTTTATGCTGATATTCGTTTTCAAAATAACTTGTATCTTCAGGTCAAAGATAGACAGGTACAGACACAGTATTTTTGGAGAAGGTGGAGCACACAAGACCCATCTCTTATTTTTGATTTACTTTTGGGTGATTGTTAAACATTACAAAACACACTTGTAATTAAATTCACTATGTAAATGCAATGGTTGTATGTTTCTTGTTTTTACTATTATGCAATTGTGATGATACTGTACACTACGTCATCCACCCCGAAACGTATTCCGCCGTTATCGGTTTTGGGGTGTGACAGATTGGTATCAGAGCATTGTTTATAGTGAATCAAGTATATCAACCCATAAAAGATATACGAACTATAAACACTTCGGGACTAAAATACTCTGACCAAGAATATACGCTGTTAAGTATCTAAAAGATCTAACTAAGTATATATATATATATATATATATATATATATATATATATATACACACACATCACTATAACACACAGGAGTCAGTATTGACCTAGAACAAAACGAAAGTATTAAGATTGTTGGGCAGCATAATTGAGCTTAGAGACATATAGTCACATTCAGGGTGATGTAGCCTGATCAACTACATTTTCCTGAGAGTAACTAGCATGTGCCTAAGTTTGGTTGTGATGTTGCAACAAGTCTAAAACTTACCAACAATACCACGATAACGCTACCATAAGAATACTATAGGAGTATTCTGTATCTCTAGATTATATGTATGTGTTAACAAAAAGGGTCGTTACTAGTAGGACAATAGTTGCTAAGTGGATACACCACGATTACATGTGATTAGGGCGCCATAGACCCAGAATCTGCAGCCTTTGCTTCATTCCCTGTTCTTGTTTGATTGGGGGTCTGAAGTTAGGGTGGTTTATTCGAAGGACTATCTTGCTTCGGTTACATGTAATCGGTATGCACTATGCAAGTATTGGGTCAACTAGTAATGATTCATCCTATAAGTATCTTAGAATAGTACGTCTATTAATCCTCTTTTCCCCCTTTCTCGCGTAGATAGCATGGCTGGTTTCCACCTACCCGACGATCCGTACTTTCCGAACCAGGGCAATGGAGGATGGCTCGAAGAGGAGTCAGACGACGATCACCCTATTCCTTTGGATGATCATCATGCTGAAGGCTTCTCGGATAGCTCGAGCTCCGAGCCAGAAGTCAACAACCAACCTCCTGAAGCCCCGAACCCTAACCCCCGACCGGCATTTCAGGGCCCCACTCCTATGTGGGCAATATCCTTGCATCGATGGAGCGAGGAGCAGGGTCAGCCCTTGCCTTACAATGGAGACCGAAGCTTCTACAACATAAGCGAAGGAGGATCGGCGGATCGGGTTCTGCCCATCATGATCCGAAGGATTGCCAGGAATGTTGAGCAAAGTCAAGCTGCTATTGGTCGAGTTGTAGAAGTGGATGCCAACTCAAACCTCAACACTGTTCGCATCCGCCAACTCGAAGAAGCCGTGGACAGGACAAGGAGGACCAACGAGGCTCTGCAGCATCAACTGGCTGCATCCCGAGCTGAAGTTAGGGAACTCCGAGCACACCAAAGGACTCATGATCGACACCTTCAAGAAGTTATGCGTCAACTAGCGGATCTGAGGATTCGCCCAACAAGCAACCGTCGCCAGTAGAAGACATCTAGTTACCTCACTCTTTTGTTTAAAGGACTAGCCTTTTATCTCTATGTTCCGTAGGCCTCTTGTCTGTAAACATTCCTCTAAAGGGGCAATGTTACGCGGGGCTTACTCCAATTTACACTTAGTGTACAGGCTTGACGATGAGTAAGTTGGGCCTATGTAACAACGTAAATTCCAAAACAAATTTTTCATTTTTTTTTCATCCACCAAATTCATTTAAAAATATTTCAAATAATTCCAATACTTAGTTTTTGAAACATAATATATCCTAAGATCATAAAATCAACTCTCTCTCACTCTAGTGTGTACGAGTCACGTCGGCGTCTTCCCACGGCCTTCGCTAGTACCTGAAACACATAACACAACAACTGTAAGCATAAATGCTTAGTGAGTTCCCCAAAATACCGCATGCAACACATACGCCACTCGAAGCTATAATACGACCCTCTGGTCGATGTGTCTCAGCGAGACCCTCCAGTCCCGTAGCTCGTTGGACCCTCTGGTCCGGTCATAGCTCGTTGGACCCTCCGGTCCGGTCTATAACATCATACAACATACATATACCACATAGCACATAATCTCATACATAACACATAAGACCCTTTGGTCAACACATAATACCACTCTAGGTAACGTATAGTGAGAAGACTCACCTCAGGTGTCTCAGTAAGTCTCTGACTCGGTAGGAATGTGATCTAGCCACCGCCTAATCACATAAAGTAAATACTCTCACAAATATAACTATACTCAAACCTTTCTTAACACCCTCAGAAGGGTAAAAGACCATTTTACCCCTCTCTTGGCTTAAGGGCCTCACTGTTGACCAAACCCTAAAAGTCAACAAAAGTCAACGGTCAAACATTGACTCGACTCGTCGAGTGCACTAAGGCGACTCGGCGAGTCTACACGTGTCCACTGACTCTCTTAGTCCCTCTCTTGGCACGTCGAGTCCTTCCCCTTACTCGACGAGTCACACCTGGCATGAATCGCGGGGCCACCCCGACTTAACTCGCCGAGTCTCAAGAATAACTCGGCGAGTTCCGCCTTGAACTCCAGTCCCCCTAACTCTCCCTGACTCATCGAGTTATTTCCCCAACTCGGCAAGTCTACTCGCTGAGTGATATACGGGAAACCTTCATCCTACTCGCCGAGTCTGATCTTCGGACTCGGCGAGTTCGTGCCATGCACAAACTCCAAAGACCTCCTGAGGTCAGATATGTTCCTTAAATTCATAGATTTGGCCTTCCCAAGCATGATAATCACGTAAAGTTCAGACCTTGACACTCATATAACATCTAAATGGTCTAACTTGGTGATTTAGCCCCAAAAATGACATCCCAAGCTCATGGCTCCCAAAATGACTCATAAAGCTCCAAGGGTTAAGGTCTCTGGACCTCTTTGGGTCCAGATCCAAGGCATACACTCGAGAAGGGACCAAATACTCCACTTATCCATCCTTTAAAGGGGTTAGAAAACCCTAACAATAAGATTCAACACCAAAACTGAAGAAGGTCCGAACAAATACCTCAATATGAGCTCTATGAACTTAGAAGTCACCAAAATCGCACCTCCTTCAGCCTCCTCTTGCCTTGGTCACTTCCTTCATGCAAATCCATCAACAAAAGGATCAAGAATGGCCTCTCCTCCCTCACAAACGCTCTAGATCTCGTAGGGTTTCTCTCTGGGGTTTGGTAGCCGCAAATGACGGCCTCAAGGGCCTTTAAATAGGTCCTAAACCTAGGAAATTAGGGTTTCTTTAAACAGCGTGGACTCGCCGAGTCCACCCATGAACTCGCCGAGTCTGGCTGTGAACCCGGATACGAATCTGCGATCATACTTAGCGAGCTTAAACACCAAATCGTCGAGTCTCCTCACAACTTCCAAAAATAAAAGAATAAAATATTATACCTGGGAATCCGGATGTTACAGCGTACTTGCACGTACGCTCAGCGTAGTACCCTGTTAAGCCATCTGTCCCTTAAGTGCTTAATACTCCGATTCAGAGGCTACAAACTCAGATTCAGGTCTTATTTCATATCGTAAACCATAAAGTTGCTTACTTTATGGCTTCCATGACTTACATACAGTGTTCTAAAAGGCGCGCCATGGCGCGCGCCAAGGCGCGCCATGGCGTGAGGCGTGGCTTCGCCGTTAAGAAAACTTTCATAACGTTGCTGTTAGGCGTAACGCGTGGCAAGGCGTGATATGGCGCGCCATGGCGCGTTATGGCGTGTTATGGCGCGTGTTTTTTCGTTTGAGACACAGTTTTTTTCTCTTTGTTATGTCTTTTCAAACCGAAGATACAAGTATTGTGGTTTTTGTTAACTTTTTGTTATTAGTTATTGATTTAACACTTCTAAAAAGTAGTTATATTTAATATAAATTTATATTTATGTGGTAATATAATTTTAAATTAATACAAAATCGCCGCCTTACATCACGCTTTGAAAAACGCCGTGGCTCGCCATGGCTCGTTAAGCTTAAGGCTTGGCCTTGCCGCCACGCCACGCCTCACACCATTTAGAACCTTGCTTACATAAACTCCAACTCTAAAAACCATAATCTATTTGCATGGAAAAAAGGTCTTACCTCATGCATGAACTCATTTGGACCATCAAGATATCAACTTTCTGTTCTATGGAGTCATTTATCACCAGGGGAGGCAACCCTTGGTCTGGAAATCAGATTTAAGCCATAAAGCCTTCACCTTTGGACCAAAAACTAAACCATACTAGATCTAAGCACCCTTAAGCAAAGTTGTGAGCTTTATACCTTCAAAGAGTTCCAGAAGATGATGCTATCTCATATATATAAGCTCTGGCCTCCAAGGTTCCTCCTTGCCAATATTCTTCTTTTCTCTTTCAAGTTTTAAACCACAAAAATGAGCTTCCCATTCTCAAGATCTCATAAAATGAAGGTTGGGGCATTCTAAGGTTTCTTTGGAGTTGGGGAGGCTGATAAGGAGGCTAGGGTTGGAGTCATTATGTTCTTTATATGGTGGTACACCCTAAAAATAGGGTTTTGAGGCTCTGAGCGTACGTTGGGCGTACCTCTCGTATGCTGGGCATACGCCTCTCCGCACCCACGATCATTCGCTCCAATACGCCGAGAGTATCCTAGCTTACGATAGGCGTACCCACGCGTGTTCCAAAAATGCATGCATGGCCTTCCATGCGAACTTTTCTCCATAAGGGCCATTATTGCCAAAATCTTCAAAGTGTCATAACTCCTTCATTCTAGATCCATTTACGATGAACTTTATATCTACGGAAAGGTGGTGAGAAGCCCTATGCTTCTAACGACACACCCCGGCCCGAAACCTTCTTGAATGAAACTCAAAACCCATAAATGACCAAAATGCCCCTAGCCTTGACTTCTTGATCCATAAATGAATGCTTTTCCGAACAGGGTGTTACATAAACCCAATTTATAAACATGAAATGAACTTTATTATATATAAATCTAGTAAAGAGTTATATCTTCAGTCATTTATAACATAAAAATATAGGTTATTTACATTTTGTTCTATATATATATATATATATATATATATATATATAAAGAGAGAGAGTGAGAGAGAGAGAGAGAGAGATGTTTGGGTTATTTTGTTTTTACTAACTATTGTGTATCAGAATGCACAGATCTGGACCACCAAATGGAATAAAATAAAAGCTCATGATTTGACGGTCTATGATATTATATTAAGGTAACATGTACCATATAATCACATAAATTTCAGCATAAGGGCATTTTAGTCAATTAACCTATATTAAAAAAGAAAATTATCGGATTTTTAGAGATAATTAATTCCATTATTTCTAAAAAAATCTGAATATTTTAAATTAATTAAAATTTAAAAATCCGATTTTATTCTATCAGAACGACAGAATACCAACCATAAACTAGTAAATATATTTTCGATTTTAGTCTTGCAGAATATATTTCCAATGCATATATTTTTGATAATTAACCTGATTTCAGAATTATAGATATTATACATATATATCCAAGTTGGATCTATGATTTTATTCGTAATACATATCCGAAATAAAATACAAACTAGGTGTGAACCCCGTGTATTACACGGGTTTATTAATAGAAAGTTTTGGTAACCACAAAGACTATGTTAATTAAAAAATAAGGATTGAGTTTGTGACCTTTTGGTAAACCGTATGGACTATTTATGTAATTTGGTCTTAATTAATCTATACTAATAAAATTAATTAATATGAATTCACAAATGGAATGTATTATCTACATTAATATACATATACATTAATTAATATATTAATAGAAAGAGGAATTTAAAAATTGAAAGTTATTATGTACATTAATTAATATATTTATAGAATTAATTAACATAAGGTGACATTTAATAGGTGAGATTTGAATAAAAAAGAAAAAACCTATAAAAATGACAAGTGGATATTAAATAAATCAAAAAAATCTAGAAAATGACAAGTGTCAAAATAAAGAAGGAGAGGACATGTGACAAAATCATTCTTATTTATTAGGGTAGATTGATACATATTTTTACATACTAATATCCTTATACATTTTAATATAGTTATACATCTTCGCATATATACTTGTTGTTGAACTCGATTCCAAATATTTTTCTTGTATGATCAATATTGAATTCATTCTCCATGCAATTCTGAAAGAATAAGATACATTACTCGTTAGTGTTACCCGTTAAACAAATATACTTGTTGCTAACAAGCATTTTCAAATACATTTTAACAGAATCCATTTATATAACATAAATTTTGACAGAATACATTACAGAAGGCACTTACATAAGATTCTTTTGCGAATTCTTTTACGAATAATAGGCATCAAATTGACGACTGCTACTAACCTCATTCTAAAAGAATATTGTGTTTTCTCATTCTGAAAGAATTTGCAAGTTTGAATACACCAAAATAACATAACTACACATATTAACTTCGATTCTAAAAGAATATTTCATTCTGAAAGAATTTACAGGTTAGAATATTTCAATTCTAAAAGAAATCAATACAACCATGATCGCATGCCCTTAAGAACTACGAATTGCCCAATCCATTTAATATTGGATCGGTTTTTTTTTCTCATTGACGAATAATAATTACAATAATAAGAACAAGAAACGAAGTAGAAGATATCGGTTTCTAATCATAAAAGAGGAACCATCAGGGATCAAAATAATCAAATAAGCATGACCTGTTATCTGTAAATCTGATTCTTCTGATTTTGTGCTTGACATTACAATAAACAAACATATAATATCTATATATGTAAGTGAATTTGAGAAACCTTTGGCGAATAATGACCACAAAAAGGATTACATTGATTTCTTTGTTGTGACCTTGGATTTGGAAGAGCACTACATGCAAATATATATATATAGGCACTGTTTTAGACTGATAAAGAAGGATTTCAAAGAAAAATTACCTGTTAGAGATACATTGACGGGATGCTAGTTTCAACGGAAAATCACATATTTTGGATTTGAATTTAAAGGCTATCGTCTATAAAAATTCGTACAATTGCAGATTAGAACCGTAGAAAGAGGAATAAAACCCTAACACTAATTGCCATTATTCAAAAAAGTTCTCTAGTGTAATAGAAAAAATGGAATCGTATAAAACTGTTATGGAAACATAATAGGAATCAAAATAGTCACATCACCAGAGTTAATTTTGAAAAGAACAAATAGAATCGATGACCAATCTTAATGGGCATCGCTGAAAGAAACAACGTAATCGGTTAGAGTTATGGTTATATATGGGATTCTGCTTCACGTGATCGTCGATTTTGAGAGATCGTTGCCGGTAACAACAAGAAAAGAAGGAGACATAGATCGAGAAAAGAAACATGCAAGAAACGAAAATGAGGGATACAGTCTACGAATGGTCGATGATTATAAAGAACAGATATTATGTCAACATATATTTATTTTGTTTCCTTAATTGCAAGTGCCAAAGATCAGAAAATGTTCTTTTTGATTTATTTAAATATTTAATTATTTGCTAATTTGTGATTGGTGCATTTAGGAACACAATAATTGCTCGGAACATTTGAACCTAACACACACACACACACACTCTCTCTCTCTCTCTCTCTCTCTCTATATATATATATATATATATATATATATATATATATATGGAAAAGTGAATATGTGGTTGTCATGTATGTAACATTAGGTATAGAACCACCTAAATTGACTTCATTTTGATTAAAAAAACACAATTTGCGTTCATGTTAGCTTATTCTTATTACTTTTGAACTCATATTATTTTTTATTTTGTAAATCATCCCCAACATCTATGTATTTCAAATGTGTTTTTTATTAGACATCTAGTAGAAGCTTCATAACTTCCTTTGACACCTACCGTGTGTATACTTGCATTGTTTTTTTGATGGATTAGGGAAGAATTTTATTGGGTTTTTAATAAACAATTTCAATTTTTCACTATAGTTTTCTATAATAAATTTCAATATATCGAACTACCTTTAATTGATAAAATACTCTTATATACGGTATGTGGTACAAAATTAAACTTATAAAACTCCATAAAAAATATAAACAAAGCCTAATATAAGCTCTAATAGAGGATACAAGAAATATGATACATATATTTGATTGAATTTTGTTAAAACTATGTAGTTTTTTATGGTTCCCTACCTAATATTAGGTACATAACAGTCACATAACCTATATTTTTATTTTTATGTTATAAATAACTAAACATAGACCAAAGGGCCTTTGGCCTAGCGGTAAGGAGTGACTCTTTCAAATAAGAAGTCATGAGTTCAAGTCTCACTAGGAGACGTAGGTGGTATTTAGGATGATTAAGAGTATGATAGTTTGCCGTTTCAAAAAAAAAAATGACTAAACATAGCTTTCGAATATATATATATATATATATATATATATATATATATATATATATATATATATATATATATATTTCTTTTGATAAAAGAATAGGTTGATTCTCCTTTTGTTATGTGTCATTCTTTTAGGCCTCCTAATTAATGGCATGCCACTTGTCAACCTATTATTCTCTATTTTAAATTTTAAAATTTTCACTCTATTTATATTAAACTAGGCAAATACTCGCGCGTTGCGCAAAAACACATATATAATTGAAATCCTTACAAATATATGTTTTCTTAAATATAACAATAACGTTGTTGTTAAATTTGATATAATAATTCGTATACGAAATTGCTATAATATATTGATTATTTTGAATTATATATATATATATATATATATATATATATATATATATATATATATATATACATCTATTAAAACTACATAATCTTAATCGTTTGAATGACCTCTACCCACGAGTTACTCATTAATGAGAATAAAAATTAATATATGTTTTAATGTTATTTGTTATTGTTAATTAATTTTTTAAAATTTATTTGTTTAACGTTTTAATTTCTATCATTGTAATTATTTAAAACATAAAAAAATGTTTTTTTTTGTTTTTGTTTTTAAAGGTAACAATATAATCGTTTATATAAAGTTAATTTTAACCACTGTTATTGTAAGTTAGTTTAAGCTACTTATTTGAAAATTTAAATGATTATCAAAATATCTTTAGAAAATATTTTAGTTAAATTAATATTACAATTTAGTTTTTGCATTTAGCACTACAATTTATAACTTTTAACTATTCACAAAATATTATTTAAGTTTTTAAAGTGAAACTGAAATTTATATTTAAGTTGACCATGTAATGTTATATTTAAATTAAGAATTTAAATATTTTATCCAAACTATTCAAAAATTGTAGCTTTAAACTGATAATGGTTTACATATAACAACATATTAAATCTAATAAATAAGTATAATATGTGAAAAATTAAAGACATAACTTTATAAGATATTACTTTAATACTAAAATTTATTTTATTTATGATTATACTTTAAGTTTGATATTTATTTAACTTTATTAGTAAACTTATAATCATTATTAGAAAGACACTACAATTTGCCACTTATAACTATTTACAAAATATTATTTGCGTTGTTTAAGTTGACCTAAAATTTATATTTAAGTTGACCATATAATGTTATATTTAAATTAACAATTTAAGTATATTATCTAAAGTGTTCAAAAGTTGTAGCTTTAAAATGATAATGATTTACGTACAACAACATTTTAAAATTAATAAATAAAGTATAATATGTTAAAAGTTAAAGACATAACTTTATAAATAAAAGTAAATATATTATTTTAATATTGAAATTCAGTTTATATATGATTACATTTTAAGTTTGATATTTATTTAACATTATTAACCAACTTATAATCATTATTAGAAAGAAATTGAAAAGTCATGGATGTTTCAAATGAATGTGGTGTCTTGAGAGTTTCAAATGCATAAGGTTTAAGGAAAAATGCTAGCTTTATAAGATACTAGACGAATTCCCGCGCGTTGCGCAGCAAAGATTAAAATATATTGTTAAAATATAGAAAGATATATGCTTAAAATGGTTATGTTATTGACATTAACTCTGAGATAATATTTTTACACTAATATATATATATATATATATATATATATATATATATATATATATAATCTCAATTATTTTGAACAATAATATTCATTAGCATCAACCCACATTCCTCATTAATAGAATTAAATATAATTATCTATTTAGTATTATTTATAACTAGAAATGAGGCTCGTGCGTTGCACGGGTCGGTTTTTGTTGTTGATGTTTGGCACATTACGAAAGTAGGATGCTATAATGTCATTCAAATACTAAGCAACTGTATAGATTGAATAGAGTATAATATCAAATACATGGAAATATGAAAAGATGAAACAAATAGCAATGTACTTTGTTTGTTGGTAAAAAAATGAATTACATAAAAAAAAAACCAAAAAAAAAGATGTAAATTCAAAGCGCATTGCTATTTAGTGCACTTAAAACGAAAAAAATGGAAATTACACGTAATGGCAATAAAATCATTACTGCTGAAATTGGAAGAACCTAAAGAACTGTAGCCTCCACATCCTTCGCCTCTCAAATTCCAGCTGCAACTGTAAATAATGTCTACATATATGTTTATATAAGCACAACTTGTGGCATTATAGATATACACAATTAATAACATCTGAAACTTAAAAAAGTGCATCATAATGCAAATGAAAAATGAAAAATAGTTCGTTGGATAAATCATCAAAAACTAATAGTTTAATGACTAAATCAATAAAAAAAATGTTAGTGTAGTGGCTTAATTAGTAAATAAAATTTTTAGATGGTAAAAAAAACATAATGATAAAAAGTTTTTTTTTTTTTTTTGTAATTTCTATAACATCAAAAGAGGCCAATTAGGTCAATTTTCAAGAAAAGAGTTGCATACATGGAGGTGACTTGCTACATTTTCCCTAGTAATTTCATCCAAATATCATGAAATCAAGAATCCTATTAGACAAAGCTTATGCATTTTACAGAAGCAACAAACTTTATATGAAAGACCAATTGACCAAAAAGCAGTAAATCATTATTTTTTTTATCTAAAAAGAAAAAGAGTATGAAGGGGCAATTTGGACAAAAACTATGGCACTAGCTGGAGTAGCTCCGTATGAAACCTTTGCTTTCGAAAGTAATGAAGCAATACATTGTTTCAGAAAATGTGTACTTGAAAGTTATAAATGTATCCCAAACTCTATTTTATTTGGATTGTTGGGTTGTATAAAACCATGGTCAAGGGTAAAATTGGTATTTGGTTATTAAAAAAAACATATCGGTACAACACAATAACAATGAACAAAATATACATGTCGGTTTGCAATATCATATAAAATAAGTGAATCTTTTTTAATTTGCAAAGTATTCCAGCCAATATGAGGCACTCAACAACCATTCACAGAATCAAAACGTCCAACCACCCCGGGAATCAAACCAAGACCTCTCACTGAGACACCAAACATTGAATCAGTTAACACAAATTATTTTAAATTACAAGTTACAACTACTCACCTGGCC